>NW_022111320.1:50619236-50621279 GCF_000313985.2 Echinops telfairi
TCGCTTCATATGCATGTGAAAAGTAGGTAATAAATAAGATATCTGAAGAAGAATTTATACATTTAAATTATGTATAAATTATGGTGATGGCAAAGAAGATTGAAATTCCCATGGACTGCCAGAAGAACAAATAAATCTGTCCTGGAGGAAGTACAGCCTGAATGCTTCATAAAATGAGAATAAAGAGACTGTCTCCCATACTGATCAATAGAGAGAGATCAGTTCTGGAGAAGGACATCATGCTTGGTCAAGTAGATGGCCGTCCAAAAAGAGGAAATCCCTCAATGAGATGGATTGACACCGTGACTCTAACAAGTGACTCTAACATCACAATGGTGAGGGTGGTGCAGGACCGGTCAGTATTTCATTCTGTCATACATGGCGCCGTTCTTTAGTACATAGTCAAAACTGACCCAAGGGTCCCTGACAACATAAACAAGACTCAGGAGATGGAGCCATACTAAGAGAGCAAACAGTGACAGACAAAGTGACAGTATATTAACAAGAAAGCTAGAATATTCTGAAAACAGCCACAATCAACTTGTTTAGAATAATTTCCTTTAAAAATATGTAATGGCCAGGAATAGACACTGAGTCATGGAGAGAGGAACTAGACAAACCCTCTATCATCTGCCCAGGCCCAGTCCAGCTAGCTCACAGCGCTGAAGTCCACTCAGAGAAATCTACATCTTTTGCTCTCTATATAAATATTTTCTTTAAACCATTGTATAAATCATTTGTAACAGAAAGCAGTTTTGGTACAAAAGGAAAAAAAGGAAGAAGGAGGATGGACTTTTCTAAGGAAGAGGAGGGCAAGCATTGTCCCTGTTTTCTCCAAGAGTTTCATGGTTTCGTTGATATGTTTAGGTCATCATCCACTTTGAGTTCATTTCTGTACATGGTGGAAATATGGGTTCCACTTCCTTATTTATTTATTTTTCCCGCTTCCTTCTTTTGCACGTGGAGATCTCGTTGTCCCAGCACTATTTTCTCCCTACCGAAGAGACTGAGAAGCTTTGTTGGAAATCAGTTGGTCAGAGATCTACGAGTTTCTTTCTAGATTCTAATCTATTAGTTTATATGTCTGTTCTTGTATGAGTAACAATGTCTTGTTTCTGTAGCTTTGTAGTGTATTTTGAAATCAGGAAGTGTAAGTCCTTCTTTGTTCTTTTTCAAAATGTTTTGGCTATTGGAGGCTCCTAGTAATTAATCACATTCCCGTGGCACAGTTCTACCTTGTTATACATGCAGTCACCGGGAATTAGAATCGAAGGCAACAGGTTTTGTTTTTGCAGTTCCCTATGAACTTGAAGATTGGCTAAAGTGTCTTCCCATTTATTCGAATCTTCTTTCTTTCAAGCAGCCCTAGTGGCACTTTGGGTTGTACATTGGACTGCTAGCCACAGAGTCAGCAGTTCAAACCACCAGTTACTCCTTGGGAAAAACATAAGGCTTTCTATGCTTAGAAGCCCACAGAGACAGTTCTACACTGCCCTGTAGGGTCCCTTTGAATCAGAGTGGTCTCATTGACAGGTTTCTGTGCATGTGGCAGGGGTTAATTTCTTTGTATTATGTAATTTTCAATGTACAGTCATTTACTTCCTTGACTAAATATATCCCTAGGTACTTAATTTTTTTTTTTATAATATTGAATTGTTTTCTTACTTTCCTTTTCAATTTTTTCTGTGCTAGTGTCTACAAATACAACTCATTTTTACGTATAGATTTTGTATTCTCCAGCTTTGCTGAATTTGTTTAGTAACTCTTACAATTTTTTTCTGGGGTTTTTAGTCTTTTAAGGAGCCCTGGTGGCACAGTTGGTTAAGCATTGGGCTGCTAACCTAACGCATATACTCGAGTATAAGCCAACCCAAATACCAGTCGAGGCACTTAATTTTACCACAAGAACTGCATTAAAAATGTGCTGAAACAGGAGGGTGGAGAGAAGGTGGGGTGGAAAGGGGGAACTGATTACAAGGATCTACATATAACCTCCTCCCTGGGGAACGAACAACAGAAAAGTGGGTAAAGGGAGATGTCGGA
>NW_022111320.1:50621533-50622702 GCF_000313985.2 Echinops telfairi
TTTGTTTATTTAAGTTCACAGCAACAACAAATCGGTATATGCGGTAAGTGGTGGAGGTTCAAGTCAATCAGCTGCTCTGAGAGAGGAGATGAGACAGTCTGCCTCCATAGAGCTGGCTAGCCTCAGAAACCTGAAGAGGTAGTTCTACCCTGTCCTAATGGGGAAATAACAGCATTTGTATATACGATGATTTCATTTGTAAACAGATCATTTTACCGTTCCTTTTCCATTTGAATGCCTCTTAGCTGTTTTCCTGTCTCAGTGCTCTAACTAGAATTTCTAATGCAACATTGAATAGCTGTCTTGGCAGTGCTTATCCTTTTCCTGAAGCTTTTATCACGTAGGGAAAGCTTTCCATCTCCCTGTGGTGTATAAATTCACTATGGATTTGCCATCAGTGCCGTTTATCACACTGAGAATTGTTCCTTCTATTTCTAGTTTGCTGAGAGTTTTTATTTATGATTTTAACAAATGCCTTTTTGGCATCAACTGATAAAACGATGTGATTTTTCTCCCTTTGCTTTTATAGTAACATGGCATATATTGATGGATTTCTGAAGTTGAACAGTCCTTGCATTTCTTGGATAAATCCCACTTGGTCATGGTGTATAATTTTAATATGGTGCTGGATTTGGTTTGCTAGCATTTTATTGAGGATTTTTGTACTTCTGTTCATAAAAGATATTTATCAGTCCTTAATTTTCTTTTCTTGTAGTGTCACCATGCTGTGTCTTAATCTTTACATGTTCTCTTTGTGGACATTTTCTTCAGTCTAGTGTTTTCAGTAGTCTTAGAATCAGCCAAAACGTGCCACAAATAATTAGATAATTCAGTAAGGTGGAAAAAAAGTTATTGGATGATATAACAAAAAAAAATCTATTTATAAATCCAACACAGAAGATAAACTACTGTGTTAGTCTGGGTACATTAGAGAAACAAATCCACAGGAGTTCATATGTATAAGAGAGAGTTTTATATAAAAGGGTAAGTGCACATCTAGAAAACATCCCAACCCAGTGCTGCCCAAGCCCGCAAGTCCAGCATTAATTAACCCATATGTCCAACACCAAGCCAAAAAGCCCTCCTCCCATCTCACAAAACACACACTAGGATGCTGACTGCAGGAGGAAAGCCGAATCAGTGAACGTGTAAGCATCTCAGCGCTGGCA
>NW_022111320.1:50622802-50630016 GCF_000313985.2 Echinops telfairi
AGCTTTGCCAGCTGAAGCAGAGAACTGGCTAAGGCAGCTGCACCCTGGTGCAACCAACACAAAGCAAGAGACCAGAGAACTAGAAAGGCGAGGCTAACCAAGCCATTTATGTCTCTGCCCTTCAATTAACCCCACATGTGTTTATCAGCCAGGTTGGCACAATAGACTTTAACTCAACTACTCAGGTATAAACTTAACAAAGGCATTCCATTTACATACTTTATAGTTTTTAGGTTTATATTTTGCTTAGAAAGACCTTCCCCACTATAAAGTTTCAGTTTCACCTACATTTCCTTCTGGTACTTTGTGAGTTTGTGTTAAAAGTGTGCATAACAAAACATTTACCAAAAATAAAACATTTACCAATTCAACAATTTTTGCAAGTAGAGTTCCATGATATTGACTATAGTTTTTTTTAATGTTGTGCAAACATTTTCTTTGTTCTTTTCCAACATATTCTACTTCCATTAACATAATAACAGAAACTCCTTCTTACCCCTCCCTCCTACTCTGGTAACCACTACTAAACTTTGATTTCTATATATTTGTTTATTTCATGTAAGTGAGATCAGACAGTGTTTTTCCTTCTATGACTTCTATGATTTATTGCACTCAGCATATTATGTTGTCAAGGTTCATCCATGTAGTGACACGCAACAGAACTTCATTTTTCTCTATAGAAATCACTGCTATCAAGTTGTTTCCAGCTCATCGCAACCCTATTGGGCAGGCTAGAACTCTATTGGGTGGGTTTCCAAGACTGTAACTCTTTGCAGAAAGCCTCTTTTTTTCTTTCTCTCAAGGAGCTGCTTGTAGTTGCTAATGGCTCACGTGTGGTTGGCAGACTAATGCATAACTACTATGCTACCAGGGCTCCTCTAGGCGACGGTGTGAACAGCACCTCTTGTGTATCCATTCATCTGTTGATAGGCATTCAAGTCGATTCTACCTCTTGGCTATCGTGTGTAGAGCTTCCAGAACACTGGTGTTCAGGTTGCTCTTTGTGTTCCTGCTTTCAAGGTTTTGAGAAACTGCCAATCTGCTCTCCACAGTGGCTGTATCATTTCCCTGTCCACCAGCAATTTCTCCACACTTGCCAGCACCTCTTGTTTCCCATTTTAAAAGCGTAGCCATGCTAGAAAGGGTGGGTGATATCTCATCCTGGTTTTCATTTACATATTCTGACTACTCACTGCCTATTTGTACAATCTTTGAGGTAAATTCTCCGTTTTGTGCCCTTTGTTAATTGGCTGACTGGGTTATTTATCTTTTTGTTGTTAAATTTAAATTTCTTTATTAAAATTTTTTTTTAATATTAAACCCTTATCAGATACACAAGACCCCCAAATTTTCTCCCAATATGTTCCTTCTGGCATTTTATGGTTTACTTAATTGTACTAAAATTGTTCTCATGTTCATCTATCTAAAATCTGAAATGTGAGGTAGTTTTTTTCCCCCTTTTTTAGAGATAAACTGTGTAGTGAATCATTTGGGCTTAAGAGTATCTTTGTTTATTTAAGTTCACAGCAACAACAAATCGAGTCTGCCTCATAGCAACCCACTTGTTGGACTAGAACTGTGTTCCAAAGGGTTTCCTGTGGCTGTTTTCCCAGATCTTTCTTCTGAGTCACCTCCAGGCAGACGCAACTGCCTAAACTTTCTGTTAGTAGTTAAGCATGCTAACTATTTTCACTGCTCAGGAACTCCATTTACTCAGGCTCCACATGGTAAAGCTCTGCTCTCAGTTAATAAGAGAAGATAGAAGTGACAGAATAGTTACAAACCTAAGGAACTAATTCAACCATCTAGTGCATCGATTGGCTAAACCCATTGAGGCAAATTTTCAACTAAGACTAACTTTGGATTTGTTCTCTTGTCCTTCATGAGCCCAGCCGTCACCTGGTTTTCCTTCCTTTTAGTGTGAAGGGATAAGCCCTCTGTTACTGCTGAGTTTTATATCGATTTTACACTCATGAAATGAAAACTGTAATGTCGAGACTCTTAAGCATGCTTTAGAGAGTTGGGGGAAGCTAAAAATAAGATCTGGTCTAGTATTCTTGACGACTTGCGAATTGTCGTGAGTTGAAGAAGTAGCTGAGCTGACATGAGTTTCTGTGGGCCTTCCCTCTTCACGCTCAGGCTTTCTTCTCCGGAGCAGAAGAGGCCAGGGAAGAGATCTAGAAATGGCAGCTGCAGTGCTGTGTCCTCCTCTGCAGGAGTCCGAAACAAGCCTGAAGAAGAAGGAAAATCATTGTTGATCATTTCTAAATTACACAAGATTGTAGAACTTTGATATTTTTAACAGGCTCATGATAGAGCTTCGGGTTGGTTCATTTGTAAAATCGCTGTCGAGTTTGTCCCAATGGCACATTGAATAATTACTCTTTCCCCCGCGGATCTCAGATCCCTTTGTTTCTGATCCCTGCTCTGGTCTTGTGTCGTCCTTTCTCCTCCAGGGCATCACCCAGGCTGCAGGGAGAATGCCCGTCAAAAGAACATGTGGCCATGCTAGCTCCCTGTCCAAACTGTGGCGGTGAGTGGCATCTTAGAAACAAGATCACAGAGCTGAACTTGCCTCACAAACCTCTCTGCTCAGACCACCCTGCCCCTCCCTCAACACATTTCAGCCACACTCATCCTATGGTTCCTTTTCGGGGTGTTTGCATGTCTGTAGGTAACATTCTCTTCCTCAGGGGTGAGTGCTAATATAGCTACATATCAACCTGCTCCTTGTTCCTTGGGGAAGTCTTACCTCACATAGCCAACGACAAGTCAGGCACCCTGATTATGTCTCAAGGTTTCCTATGCTTTTCCTTTAGGACACTTGCTTGCAAGGAGCCATTGGTGCAATTACTTATTAGCGACTTGTTTTTTCTTTTTCTTTTAAAAATCATTTTATTGGGGGCTCATACAACTCTTATCACAAGCCATACAATCCATCCATTGTGTCAAGCACATTTGTACATTTGTTGCCATCATCATTTTCAAAACATTTGCTTTTTACTTGAGCCCTTGGTATCAGCTTCTCATTATTTTCCTCTTCCTCCCCCACCCTCCCTCTCTCACAAACCCTTGATATTTTATAAATTATTATTGTTTTTTCATGTCTTACACTGATCGATGTCTCCCTTCACCCACTTTTCTGTTGTCCGCCCCCCTGGGAGGGGGTTATATGTAGATCATTGTGATCAGTTCCCCCTTTTCCCCGCCACCTTCCTTCCCCTTCCCCTCCTGGTATGGCTACTCTCAATATTAGTCCTGAGGGGTTTATTTGTCCTGGATTCCCTGTGTTTCCAGCTCTTATCTGTAGCCACGTACATGCTCTGGTCTAGCCAGATTTGTAAGGTAGAATTGGAGTCATGATAGTGGGGGAGGGGGAAGCATTAAAGAACTAGAGAACAGTTATACGTTTCATAGGTGCCTATACTGCACCCTGACTGGCTCGTCTCCTCCCCAAGACCCTTCTGTAAGGGAATGTCCAGTTGCCTACAGATGGGCTTTGCACTGCACTCCCCCTCATTCACAATGATATGACTTTTTTGTTCTTTGATGCCTGATCCTAGCGACACCTCTTAATCACAGAGGCTGGTGTGCTACTTCCATGTGAGCTTTGTTGCTTCTCAGCTAGATGGTAAAGGCTTGTTTTTCAAGAGGGCTTTATATGTCTTGGTCACTGGGATAACACCTGGGCCAGTGCCAGACACAAAGTAGATGTTCATTCTTTTTACTAAATATAAGAATATCATTCTAGATTTGTTGAGTCAATTGTAAAAGTATATTCCATATAACCCAGTGGTTCACAACCTGTGGGTCTCAACCCCTTTGGGGGTCGAATGACCCTTTCACAGGGGTCGCCCGATTCATAATAGTAGCAAAATGACAGTGATGAAGTACCAACAAAAATAATTTTATGGTTGGGGGTCACCACCACATGAGGAACTGTATGTATTAAAGGACTGTGGCATTAGGGAGGTTGAGAACCACTGATATAACCAGTATTCTAGCAAGAAGACCGTGCAATTAATTGCAACATAATGTGCTATCAAATGAGAGAGAGAGAGAGTGTGTTGTGTGTGTCTGTGAGAGAGAGAGAGAGAGAGCTTGAGAGAGAGAGAAATCATGCCATGCCAATGAGGAAAATCAGATCAGTCCTACCTGGATGATTAGCATCCAGGTCACTCAACCCACAAGGCCCAAATGTAAATCTAGAATACATAAGTGCTCTGGCATTGACTTAGATGAGGTGGCATGACAGAGCTCACGTGTGCCGAGCAAAGAGAATGGGCACCCAGGCCGGCTGGGCAATGGTGTGTTCTCCTGAGGTCAGAAGGAAGAAGACAGCTTAGTTGGACTTAGTTGGTAGTGGTTGGGGACGAGCATATGGGGACAGGAACAGAAGCAGGAGGACTCCGATGGCAGGGCCTAGAAGGAAGGCCAAGAGAAGATGGGCATCAACATCTGTGCAGATGGTTCTCAGGGTCTGTAGCAGGTCCTGAGCTTGGGCCTGTCCTGGCCAGGATCTTCTCAGGGAGGGAAGGAAGAAGAGGCTGTGGAGGAACCACCCTGCCCGGCTCCTCCTCCCCATCAAGGCTGGTCTGGGAGGTCAAAGCCCTGGCTGCTAGCAGAGCAGGGTCAGGTTGTCTGCCTTGGGGCTCCCCTCCACCTCCCCCACCACTGTGGCCTGGCAGATGGGGCAGCACATGGTGTTCCTAAGGTGAACGGTCACTTATCTGTATTTAGTGCAAAAGATGGCCCAGGCCCAGCACGCCCATCTGCTCGAGGTGGTGCAGGGGAAAAGGAGCATGGAGCAGACCCTCCTCAAGATGCAGAAGACATCTGAAGGTGTAAGTGTGCGCCCAGCCTCTGTGCTCAAGTTCCGTTTTGGCTTTGTCGCTAAAAGCCCGAGTGATAACTTTGACAGTTGCAAATTCTCAGCCAACTCCTGAAGCCAGCAGGGTCCCTAAGTCCTGGGCCCTGGTAGAGGTGACTCCTTCTCACAGTGGTTCTGGCACAATGGGGGTCACCGGGGCTTCCCTGTGGGCACCCAGCGGGGGCAAACCTAGGTTCTGTTGGCACACCCTTCGGTTTGTTCTGATGTCTTGTTCTGCATTCTGAGTCGTTGTCCTGTCTGTATTCCTCTTTCTTACTGCCTCTCCCCAGAAGCAGTCAGAGTTGGTAGAAATGAAGTCAGACCTCAAGCACCTGGAAGTCTCAGTTACCCAGCAGAGCAAAGACTTCCAGCAGCTGCGTGAGCAGCTTGCTCAGCTGGACGCACCCAGTCTCCTTGCAGACCTAAAGAAGTGGATCTCGCTGCCTCGGGGACGTGAGCTGATGGTCGACAGCAGCTCTCAGACCTCACCACTTCTAGCCCAGAGCCTCAGTTTCACCAGGCAGGAAAAACGGACCTCTGAGGAACCAGCTGCATGCAGTGCCTGTATGTATGGTGTCTGGGGTGAGGGGGCAAAGAGTGATGCTCTCCGAGAAGAGGCCACACTGCCAATTGCTGAGTCCAGGAAAGGAAGCAGGCCTGGACAGGACAAGGAGATGCAGACTGTGTGCAAGCACCGTGCCCTTGCTGACCATGGTGCCAGGGACCTGGGCTCTCAGGGAGCCTCTCGTGTCCGATCTGGAGATTTAAACCACTGTGCAGCCAGCATTAAGAAATCTTGCCGAGACTATGAAGTTCAAGATGTGTTTTCATGTGATCCATGTGGACAAAGTGTAGTAGCTAAACCGAAAGGCAGGGTTGTACAGAGAGGAAAAAAGGGCAACACGCAGCAGCTCAGGAGAGCCCCCAGAGGCAAGCCCCTCCCCAGGAAGCAAGAATCTTCCCCACGCAAGACCACCTGCACTGTCAATCCCAAATATCTGGGCCCTCAACCTCCAGTTTTTCGCCCACAAAGGGCCCGCCAGGTGCAGCCTCTGCATCTGTGGTGCTCCAGGACCCCCACAAAGCCAGCCTGCTCAACTCGGGGGCTTGGGAGAGGTCCTTCTGAAAACCCCAACATACTGTCTAGCAGCTCCCAAAGGGACCCCCAGATGTACTGGTTCAGCAACCTCAACACCCCAATTTCAGAGTCGCCTCAGCTGAAGGAGCAGGGGAAGAATCTGCTCTATGACTTCCTTTTGGATAGCAGTGATGAAGGCTTCTAACCAGTCCACAGGGCAGACTGCTCTCAGCTGGAGGGCCCACTGCCCTTCGCCCTTCAGCTGAGACGGAGAAGCGGTTTGCTGAAGTCCTTGCATCCTGCTTGGGATCCTCAGGGTCAGAGATCATCGTACTAGGTGAGGTCACTGTGCTCTGGGTAACAGGTATGGGTATCAGGTAAGAGCCCTGGGACCACGGTGGGGGATGGGAGGCGGCAGGAGGGGGCAGGGAATTAAGTCAGTGCACCCTTCCTTAGTCATTAGGAGGAAATGTGTAAAGACAGAGGTAATGTCAGCTGGGACATTGGGAGGAGGCGGCAGCTGAGCTGTACAGAAGGGCTCCACAGAGCAGCTGGCTTCCCAGCACAGCAGTTGGTCTCCAGACCCCTCTGCATGCATCTTGGGGTGCGGGGTAGGGGTGGATGGCGCGGGGAGGCATTGGTCTCCCTTCCTCCTTCTCCCTCTCTCTTTCTTCTTACTTTCTAACTTTCAGCTAGTGTACTATCAGAATGTTTGCATTCTTGGCCTTGGGCGCAGCCTTGAGCACATGCAGATGGCCCTGCAGGGAGCCGGAGCTCCAGGGAGTGAGGAGAGAGGCCCTAGATACCCTATCCTCCCCCACCCCCACCCCCCAGCATTGTAGCATTGTTGTTCACAGCGGGACCAGGCCACCGGGCTTCTTCCTGCTGGTGCTCTATGGGAGCAATGGGAGACTTGCTCTTGATCTATCTGGCTGAGGTCTTTGAATTTTTGAAACATGTACGTGTTTACTCATAAAAAAATAAAGATATGTTCATTTTAAAGCATAAATGTTTGTGTTCCACTAAGTTTACTGGATCAGTTCACATAGGAATTCAGATAAGATGTATACGATCTTCTTCATTCCCCAGACATTGCACAAGATGAACTTGAAAGAAACAATACCCCGTTCCAATGGTTTCCTTCTTTCTCATTTCCTTTCTTGTATGAAAGGGAAACATTCTCATGGAAGACTTTCAGAATTTTCTCATTTTCAAGCCAGGAGAGTAGATGGCATTGGTGTTAGAAAGCGATGGCCCTTGGTTTCT
>NW_022111320.1:50630241-50638759 GCF_000313985.2 Echinops telfairi
GGAAGACTTTCAGAATTTTCTCATTTTCAAGCCAGGAGAGTAGATGGCATTGGTGTTAGAAAGCGATGGCCCTTGGTTTCTTGTTATTTTTACATTTCTTATTCTCAGGGAGGGGGTGTCCCCACAGAAGGCTGTAGGAGTTGAATTTGGCTTTGATCCCTGTGGTAGGCCCCAGAGTAGGCAGGTCTCAGTATATCCTCTGGCCTTTAGCAAGGACCCACCTGCAATCACAGGTACCCCTGGAGGGCCAAGGAAAGTTGGACTGGGGCTCAGCTGAAGCTGCCCTTGCCGCCCCGCTACACTCTTTGAGCCCCCACTGCCTGTCTGCTCACCATGTGCTCTGCAGGCCTACCCTGCTGGCCTCGCTGGTTTGTGCCCGGAAAGCAGGGGAATGGGGGAGGGGGGTGGGGGGAGTCAAGCCACACAGAGGGTCCCTCCAAGCCCCCCCGGCATGCCAGAGGGCTGACCACACACAGGTGGCGGCTGAACTGTAAGCATGAAGCTTGTAGGCCAAAGGAGTCTGGATCAGGAAATGTCTTTATGACATTTAAGTGGATTAAAGTCTATTTTCATTCAAAGCCCTGCTGAGAGAACTCCGCTGCACCCCCATTTACCACTCTGCCCTTCTCATTGATGGGTCGCTCCAGCTGTGAAAAGTCGTCTCACCTGTGGCAGTGATAAGATCCTGTCTTTGGACAAACATTTCCATGCGCGCGCCATTTTTCCATGAACCGCCTGAAGCCCCCTCCTAGACCATTTTTTGGACTGAAGTCTAACATCAGAGTAAGCTGGGCACTGTGTAGAAGAAGCGCTAAGCGCAGCTCCTAACCAATTTACAATTCTGCGGCCTGTTCGGGGGACCATCAGGGAAGGCTATCCTGAGGCTGCTTTTATTCCTAGGGCTTATATTTTAATTTCTTTTATTAGCTACCGTGTTCCTGCCAGATTTGGTGAGCTGACACAGCCCAGGCTCATCCCCTGAGGCACTGCTGCTGCTCCAGGGTGGGGTGCTAGGAGGGCTGTGGGCCGTCCCCCACCCACCCCAGAACACCGCCCGCCCGGTTCTGAGGAGGGAAATGAAGCTGACCAGCAAACCTAATCATCATGATAGTTCAGTGTCAAGTGGCAGCTCCCCAAAGAGGCCTTTCCTGATGCCTCTTTCCTCATTTGCAGGGTCTCGTCTCAGCTGCCTCATCTGAAGCCAGGTATTCAATCATGTGTGTGCTTGGGTCACCTGCCTGGCCAGTGGAATCTAAATGCCAGCTGCAGGAGCTGCACCACCATGTCCCTGCTGGTTCCCACATCCTGGACAGAGGCCCACACAAGCAGACACTTGACAACTACTTGGTTTTCAGGGGTTCCATCCTGGCTCATTTAAACAGCTCCCTGCAGCCTGACTGGCTAGCACCCTTGGTGTTTGCCTCGAAAGTTCTAAAGTGTGCTCTTTGAAAAAGGCCCCAGACCTTGTCCACATCTCTTGCAGGTCAGCTCCACACACTTCTCTGCCACCCAAAGTCCCAGAGACCAGCAACCTGTCTGCCCCGCTGTCAGTTTTGATAAACATTTTCTGTCGAGCCTTAGGCCCAAACATCTCAAATCAAGCACTGACCTAGCTGGTCTAGGACAGAGAGTGCTTCCTTCAGAGGGCCATGATACGTTCTCAATTCTGTCACCAGAGTAAGACTTTGTTTCCTCTGTAAATATTTAGCCGGAACCTAATATATTAATGTCCTCCCACATGTTGCAGAGAGGCGGCGAACTGCAGAGCCTCCGCTTGTCTCAGGACAGCCCCTGCTCAACAAGACACAGCAGCCTTGCATGCACCTCTTCCACCTGTCATGGCTGCCACGCTAAAGGTCCTGGCTGGGCCCTTCACAGTGCCAGCGATGAGCTGGAACTCGGCCCTTTTGCAAATGCTCTGCTTGGATGATGCTGGCCGGTCAGCACATGCCTGGCTACAAAAATGGGCTGGTGTCTGTCTCCTTCCTCCGAGTCCCCTTGATTTCTGCCTGGGGTGGGAATGCACAGCCCAGGCGTGCACAGAGGAGCCAGGGCAGGTGGGTCACCCAATACATTTTCCGGCCCCCTCGGCAGAGTTGGCAGGTCCCATGGCCTCCTTGGACCTTGTCCACTTCTCTTTCTCAGGCCAGCTCCACACACTCCTAACTGCTCACTCTCACTCCGCCCTCTTCCTACTCCTGTGGCCTCCTCTTCGGCCTTCCCTTCCGGCCCCTGCTCTTTGCACCCTCCGCCTCTCCTAGAAGTTTCTTCTGACCAGCTCCTACCCTAAGTATCCTTCCACAAAGCTTCTGTAGGCAAAGCTGATTCCTCGTGGCTTTGGCATCGCTGGTGGGCTGTGGCTGGGGTGGTGGGGGGCACTTTACAAGGTAGGGTGGGCCCACTTCCCACCTTATCTGGGCTGTAGCTCGACTTTATAGTTCGCAACTAGCAGGCTCTTAAAGATTCTATTTATTCTTGAGTCTGCCTTGTTTCTATTTTGATTCTGTAATCCAAATTGCAGTTTGGTGTTTCCACGGAAACAATCTGGTGATTGTTTGGCTTGCCAAGATGAACTGCGGGGGAGAACCAAATGACGTAAAACATTTATAAAGTTTCTCCGACACGGCCAAGGCCAACTCTCATCTCCCGGAGAAGCATTTGGCCCAGCTGGTTGCAAACCTGCGGACAGATTCCTGCTCCCCTGCCAGCTCACATGGAAAACAGGAGGGAAGGCCTCCCTGGGGCGCCACAGGAAGCCAGGCCTATGAAGACAGGAGCCGACTGCCCAGGGAATTGAAGCCCCCCCACCCCCACCCGCCTGCCTCTCTAAACCTCACGTGCCTGAGCTCAGGCCTCAGCTGTTGGATTGCTTTACAAAGCAGCTGTTTCCATGGAGAGAGGATGGTCCTCATTCAAGAATTCCAGGGTGAATTAAATCTGAATTGTCACAGAAACCCTTTGCTAAAAGGAGGAAAACTTGCCTGTCCTGACAGAGAGCCTGACCTTGTCCTTCACTCCCCACCTGTGCCCAGTCTTCTTCCCACCGTCCTCCCCACCCGCCCTGCAGAAGCAATGGTCCCATCTCAGCCTTTCCTCCTGGCTCGGGGATGATGCCCCAACACACTCACTCCCTTTACAAAGCCCCTCCTGGGGAGGGGCCTGTCTCTGGGAGAGGCTGAGATCCTGAGAAACAGCTCTGTGAGGCCTAAAGCCCCAGCGCCTTCAGGGAAGCACTGCCCCCTGCCGGGTCTTGCTGAGCACTACCCTTGGGGAGCCTGAGCTGCCGCAGGTGTGGGCAGGTGCCTGGTCCCAATAGCAATAGCCATAGCTGGTTAGGAAAGATGAGGTTTCAGAAACAAAAGCAGCGCCCCCAGCACCTTTACATTCCTTTTACAGAAAGGACCGTGTCTGCTGCAGATAGAAAATACAAGGGGGGAAAAGGGCCATAGCCCCCATATTCCTATACCTTCCCACACGTGTTCATACACATAAATGTCCACGTTTTCTTCCTTATTAGTACATTGTTAATTTTAGATGACAGAAGAGTTGGACATAGTTTTTATACATCCTTCCGAACAGGATAACATTCTCCTGTTATCGTCCATGACTGTGGTGCACCTGTCCAAGCTAAGGAACCAGCACTGGTACGTTTCTATTAACTGCACTCCAGACTTTATTTGGATTCTACCAGTTTTCCCTTTAATGTCCTCCTCCTGCTCCAGGATCTACTTCAGGACATCCCAGTGCATTTAGTCACTGTGTCTTCTCTCTCTCTTCGGATCCCACGTCTTATTTTCCACGACCTGGGCCACTCTGAAGGAGCCCTGCTGATGTAGTGGTCATGACCCAAAGGTCAGCAGCTGGAACCACCAGCCAGCCCTCCGGGAGAAAGAGGAGACGGGGCTTTCTACTCCTGAAAAGTTAGTCTCGGAAACCCACAGGGGCGGTTCTACCGTCACACAGGGTTGCTATGAGGCAGAAATAACTCGATGGCAGTGAGTTTATTTGATTTGCTAACTTTGAGTACAGGCCAGGTTACCTGTGGAAGGCCCCTGACTTGGGTCTCATGATTAGACCAGGGTTTCAAGAACACCAAAGAGGTGACATGCCCTAAGTCACTGCAGCCTGGGGCAGGTGACATCCACATGACACCACGTGCTGAGCTGGTCCTTCATCACTTGAGAGTATCTGCCAGGCTTCTCCACTCTTTCCCCACTCGTCTTTCTGCCTAGTTCTGCCTTGAGGCTTTGGGGTGGAGAGATGGGCATGGAGGGCGTGGCATTACGCTCTATTAATTAAGCTCCCTTAAGAAAAACTATGTGTTGTAGAACATACTATTTAAGATGGTCTCAGAAACCTGTAGAGAAGTTCTCTTACAGGGTCACCATGAGTTACATTGTCTGGACAGGAATGGGTTCAGCTTAAGACTTTTTAAACAAAAATATCAAGTAGCCCAATGTCTACCCAGCCTGCCTGTTCTACACCGGACTGGGGACAGTGGCAGCTGGATACTGTTAAGATTTCTGCTCAATCCCTCCTGTTCATCCTGCTCATGGAAAAGAAACCAGGCCTCCAAGAGATGTGGATGCTTACTGAGGGGCCACCTTCCCTAAGAACCGAGTGGTGGATGGTCCAGATGGGAGTCGGCACACAGGCTGGTGGGATGGTAAGGGCCTGGCCCTGCCATTGCTCCCAGGGGCTCGCTCGGACTAGGACTGCTGAGCTGGACCTTGCTCGGACAAGGAATCTTTAGACACAGAGCCAGGGTGCCACTATTTCTGAAGCCTTCCCAGCAGTGTGCTTGGGCTGGTCACCTGCCTGGCAGGTGGCCCTGTAGGGTGGGTCCTTTGGCCACTGGACCCCAAGGACAAGAACGATCCTCCCCAGCTCTTCTTCCGTCTGGCCTGCCTTTGCGTCTTGCAAACCCTCCCTGTGCGCGCCTAAGCCACCTTCCCGCCCAAGTCCAAGAGCTGGAGACATGCTCGCTGGCTATAAGGTTTCCAGAGACGGTCACAGTTTAAAGGATTTGCCCAAATAACCTCAGGAGAGGGTCTTCCTTTCCAGAGGGTGGGGCTGGAGTCAGCCCTGCTAAGCTGTTGCCTCTGCTTGATCCCAAAGGTAGAGCAGCTGGCCCTTCTCTCCCACAACACTGTCTCTCCAGCAGGGTCACTGCAGTGGGAGCTTCTTGTGGCTTCTCGAGGGCTCCAGTGGACAGATGCGGCCCAGGTAAGAAGGTGGATGGGCAGGACGGACCTAGGTTTATTTTGCCCTCCCCAACCCCTCCGATGAAGACCCAGCTTGTTGGCATGGCTGTGGGTAGAGGTGGGGGGCGAGGGGGGAGGGGGAGCAGGGCACAGGAAGGCCTCATGGGGCCTTGTTCCTCATCCTGTCAGGAGGGGAACAAGGATGCTGTCGGCCACTCAAGCCCTGGCCTGTGACACTCTCGCAGGGGTCCACATTAAAGAACACAAGAAACACAGCAGAGGCCCATCACCCACCCTGGTCTCAGGTGCTGGGTGTACTGAACAGCCATAAAAACATTCAAAAGTGTAAAAAACCAAAAAAAAACTAACAGTCTTTAAGTAACAGAATATCAAAACTGGGATCTCAGCACAAAAAGGGGCACAACGGGTGTGGTTAAAACTGGTGTGGCAATTCACAGGTGACCACTCCCTGAGAACGCAGGGCCCGGCCACTGCCGCCACGGCTGCGACTGCTCGGGCTGCACGGGCTCCGGACCCCCAAGCCTCACAATCACAGCTAAAAGCACAGCGTCCTACTCAATGTGATACTTAAAAGAGTTCATCAGGTTGTAGTCCTCCTCCAGGTCCAGAACCGTCTCAATGATATTGTGATCGTCAAAAGCCTGCTTCAGCCCCCCAGGGTCAACGTCCCAGGCCTTCCGAGGGCTGTCGTCCACGAACAGGGCCCAGGCTTCCTCCTTGAAGGGAGAGCTGTCACAGCGACCACACATGCGGTTCAACTCGTTTTCAAATTCTAGTTTGCCAGCCAGTTCTTCAATAGTCCGGATGCTCGTATGGTCTTTAAAATAAGAACATTCAGCCTTATAAGCCCAGTGAGAGGTTTCGGACATGTCAGACACAAGTTTAAAAGCAAGTGGTCAATCTTCAGGTATCGTGCAAAATGGGGCACTCCCACCTAGGGCAGGCAGGCCCACAGAGTGGCCAAATGAAGGTAGACATTTATCAGACCCCAACTATCTGCCAGCCCCCAAGGACAGTGCTCAGAGAAGGTCACAGAGCTGTGCCTGCCTGTCCTGGCTCCCAGGGAACTAACTCCCTGACCTGCAGGAATAAGGTGTGATGGGTACATGGCAACCCATGTACCATGGCCAGGATCATGGAAGGGGCAGGGCAGAGGCATTATGCCACCAGTTCCTCTCTGGGGAGAGGAGGGCTTCTCCAGATGGAGTGGTGGGCTGGCAGGGGTCATGCTTTGTGGTCTAGAGCCAGCACCTCTCCGCATCCAGGCCTCCTTTTAACCCCCAGAATCTGGAAGCCCTTCAGAACAAACAGCTTCAGGCAGTGCCCAGGACACTGCATCCCCTAACTACCAGGGGACTTCTAGAAGTTTGTGGGAAACGGAATGAAAAGATCACGACATTTTGGATGCCCTCTCCTAAGAGTTGTTTGTTCGCTGTTTAAAAAGTCCACACCGAGGACGCGTGCGTCAAACAAAAGGTCTGGAGGGACATCCAGGGCCTCTGTGGGCAGGGACTCTGTCAGGGGGAGGACTTGAAGGGGAGCTTTTGGCTGATCTTTCTGCCGACTGTCTTCACCCCCTCAGCCAGACTGCTCTGTCTTCTCTGCCTCGTGATGGCCTTCCTCTGTCAGCGGAGCTGTCACACCACAGGGCTGCTGTCTCTTTCCCTGGGGGCTTCCCTGTCCTGATGAAATGGCCTGACTGCTGTCCCCACCCCAGAGGTGGTCCTCACTCTGGGAGGGACAGGGCTAGGGTTTTTTTTGGCTCACTGCTCTGCGGACAGATCTTGCCATGAGCACAACAAATCTGCCCACTGAAGAGCGTGGCTTCCAATCAAGGCTATTGTTGCATCAGGAGCCTGCGTGAGGGGCGTCTCCTCTCAAGGAGATGCCCGTCCTCCATACTCACCTATCATATCAAGCAGATCCTTTGTGACTTCTTGACTAGAATTGCTGAGTGGCATGTCAACCTTCAACTCTCTCTCCACATCTTTCCTGCAGCTCCAGGGTGGGAGGGGAGGAGGGAAGGAGGGAGGGAGGGAGGGAGGGGGGAAAGGTGGGGCGTTAGCTCTTCCTTCAAGAAACTGTCAGAGGGACTCAGTGTTAGCTGCACCTTAAGGATGAAAACTTGTTATCCACGCTGCAATTAGAGGCTACTCAAAAATGGCTCAATCAGTGACATCATGCGGGCTAGATTCATCATGGCCATCACGGACTGTGCCTGAGGCAATAACGACAATCTCTGTGCGGCTCCAACTGTAAAAACCAGCTTCATTCCTGGCCCACGGGGAGCCCGGATGGCAGCAGGGCCTGAGTTTCCTTCTAAACATATCACTCACTGGCTGCGAGCGTGTCCCTTTGTTTTCCCCTCCAGCCATTGCTGACTGGTCTCCAGCTAACTCCTGCACTTCCCTTAGTTAAGTGGTTCTCCACCTGTGGTTGGAGACCCCTTTGGGGGTCAAAAGACCCTTTTTTTTTTTCTTCAAAAGACCCTTTCACAGGAGTCCCCTGATTCGTAACAGTAGCAAAATGACAGTGATGAAGTAGCCACGAACTGTATAAAAGGTCGGGGCATGAGGAAGGTGGAGAACCTCTGCGTTAGTTCATGCAGTCTGTAATCCTGAAAGCAAAGGGGGTCTTTATAGGGGCCTGTTGTGAGTTTCAGCCTGAAAGAGACGCTCAGCAAAGTGCTAAGGCAGTCCTGGCTCTGGATCACCTGGGACAACTTGGCCACCTGAAGTTCCCTGGAGGGCAAGGTCTAAAAGAAAGAGCTGCGGGCAGAAGCAATACAGCCTCAGGTGGTGTGGACAACCAACCCCCGCCCCGTCCAGGAGGAGCCGCTGGAATTAAGGGGGAATTGAGATTGTTTCAGCAGCACAGTGACTGAAGAACCACATACCTTAACTTTCACACCCCCTTGAGTACTGCAAAGTGGTCTTTGGGACAGGATGGGCAACCACCTGCTTCTGGGCCTTTCTTAAAACTGGGAGCCACCAGGAGGAGCTAGGGCTGGGTCCTACACTCAGCAAGAACCCCTAAGGGCACACTGTAAATTTAGATTAGATTAGAATCACCTCAAACTTTCTTTTCTCCAGTTCTCCCCATCTCCCGCAGCTCTCCAAAACGGCCTTTCGGGTGCCAAAATGGAGGGGTGCACCAGGATGTTTTCCTTGCTGATCAGAGGTTTTCGTTGGGGGCAGAAAACGTGTGCTTTTGCACTCAGCTGGGCAGGGCCAGGGGCGAAGGCGGGGCTCTCGTTCTCCAGGGCGGCGGCGGCGGCGGCCCCCGGGCCCAGC
>NW_022111320.1:50638859-50663927 GCF_000313985.2 Echinops telfairi
GCCTCTGCGCGCCCGGGCACTCCCGGGCAAGACTGGCTCCTTCACAGGCCCGGTCAATGGCCGCGGTCAGCTCCTTTCTGCATCTTCTCAGTTTCTCGGACATTTCCCCTACAAGGCACCGGGGCGATTACGGGATGCACTGGAAATGCAAACGGCACGACCATGCACGGGCTGGCAGGCCACCCCCGCTGGATGGGGGCTCGCATCACCACGGCGCCCGCGGGCGGGACCTGCTCTCGCCCTACAAGGGGGCGGGCAGGGTGCCCCCCCCCGCACCCGGTATCGCCCCTACCCCGTCCTGGTTCTCCCAGAGGAAGCCGCGATCCGCTTCCCGCCCAACCCCCGCGCCACCCTAGGGCCTGAGTCCGCAACCACGTCCTCACCGAGCAGCAGACACTGCCCGGCCAACGGTCGCCGCGCGTCCCCAGCCCCACGGGCCGGGTTAAAGGTCAGACGTCACGCTGGCACGCGCGACCCGGTGGGAGAGCGTGCGGCGGGGCGGCCCCCACCGGGAACTACGCAGCGGCTGCAAACACGCGGGCTGCCCCTCTCCCGGCCAAGACCCGGCCTCAAACCAACAGGGAGGACTGGCTGGGTTCCCAGTTAGGTGACAGCCGGTGGCGCCACAGGTGGTGGGGCAGGAGAGGCCAACAGGAGAACCTTCTCCTTTCAGTTCCCCAGCGGGAAGGGCAGCAGGCTGGGAATTCCAAGAAGGCTCCAGGGAGAACCAACATTGCTCAGGGAATTTATAAGTTCATCTCGGTGCACAGCAGGGGAGAAGGGGGCGTGGTGTACTCAGGGCTGGCTTCCCTGTGAGCCACTGGCTGAGGGGACCCCAAACCCAGACCTCAGGTGCCCTGAGGCACCTTGTCCCGCCCGCCCGCCCTGCAGCAGCTCCGGGTTGTACAGAAACCTCTCACCACCTGTTTAAAAAGAAAAATAATTTCAGTCTCTTGGACATAACCCTTCTGAGCAAAGTCTTTTTTTCTGTCTTCTGCCCATTAAGAAGGGCACTCCATCTGGGTTTCAGACTGAGGTGAGCCCTCTTCAGAGTGTCACGGATGCTCTCGTGGGGGTCCCCCGGGGTGCCGAAGCAGCATCAGTTAGTGTCCATGCTGCAGGCCTCCTCATCCCCCACGCCCTGCTGGGAGCTGCTTGGGAAAGCGGGGACCGCAGGGGTCTGGTGGGGCTCCTCATCCCGACGCTGGTAAAACAGCACGTAGGCAGCTTTCGTCTGCAAAACGAGAGGGACCAAGCTGGCTGTGGCTGCAGCAATCGGGGTCAGGTCTGGAGCTCATGGTCGCCCTGGTCAAGGCATGCTCCAGGGGGTGTGGGGGTTGGTGGAGGGGGAAGGGTCCTTCTCCCGGGAGGCGGACCATGCACACCATCACGGAGTCCAGAAAGAACGGCAGCCAGCTCTCTCTCTACGGCCCCTCGCCCCCACCATCACACCAGGAGCTCCAAACACTGGCTAACCCCAATCCAGCCCAGTCTGAACGCACAACGGTGGAAGGAAGGGCCGGCAAACAGCCTACTCACCACTATCTGATCTTCGGAGGCCAGGGACACGTTGCTGTCATCAAAGTAATACCACTTGCCATTCAACTTGTTCTTTGCATACGCAGTGTCTGCCAAGTCAACAGAGACAGCGCTGTGGCCATCACCCGAGGATGAACCTGGCCAGCTTCCTTCACAGGGCCCGTATTAAACAATGCTGCCACCCTCTTGACCACACACTCAAAGTCCATCATGGAACAAAAGAGAAAACCTGGGTTAAAAGTAATTCATCTGGGTCTTAACCCAAAGGAGAACTCACCTTTTGTTTCTAATCTATCCCCTTTCAAGAAGGTTCCCCAAATGTAAGAACGGAACTGTCTGTCAAGAACATGGTTTTATCCCGGAATGCTAGGACACCAGTGTAAAGGTCGGAGCAGGCCAATCAATGTCAGACTTCAGGCTGGCTGTGCGCACCGATCCTGACCCAGGCAGGGGTCCCTAACGGGGGCTGTCATTGCTGAGAGTCACACAAGACAATGGCGCTCAAAAGCGTCCCGAGGCACCCTCTCCCCGCCTCCTCTGTGCCGATGACATGTTGGCGCCTCTGGAGCCCTCAGGGGGCCCTGGTCAGAGACACGTTGGGCACTACGGTGCGATGCGTGCCAGACACCGTAAATGTATCTTTCTGAGACTGTGAGTCAAGAGCCTGCAGCTGGCTAACAATTCCGTACAATGATCCCAGCGTTCCCTCTCAGCCAATTCTCCCGACAGCAAGCTGTGTACATGACAGCACTGCCAGGAGTACTCTCAAACGCCTGCTCCGCCCGAGGCTGAGAAGCCGCCAGATCGTGTAGAGCTGCTTTCCAGCCCCACCTTGCTGGGCACTTGGGCAAGCTGCTTCCTCACCAGCACGCCTACCCTTTCCGTGGCAGGAGAGAGAGGGGCCGGCAAAGGTGCTCCTGGCCTGTGCTGGGCTGACAGCAGGAGCTCTGGTCACTTTGGGCCCTGAGTTCCAACCTTGGGCCCACAGTGGGGAGGGGCACCAGACTCTCCCCACCTCCCCCAGCCAGCCTGGTCTGGGGACAGGTGCACTGAGGACGCCAAGGCGAGGCGCTTGCATGCGCAGTGTGTGCGGTGGGAACAAGCAGCCTCCAGAGGGAAACGCAGAGCAGGGTTCACATCCTTGTGGCACAACCCGCATGCCTTCTTGAGGCGAGCTATGCCACCTCCCTGTGGCAAGGAGGGCTGCCTTGGGCACTGTTCTTTCTTGCCCTGCTCGGTCTACGTGGACCCCGCTGACAGCAATGACTGAACAGCACTCAGAAACCCGAGGGGCAGAGAGCTGATGGCAGCGGGTGAGGGGCCTCAGGACTCACATTGGCAAGAAGCAAACACAGGAGTAGGCCAAAATCCTGGTTGCGACAAAAAAGCTAGGTCAAGAGCAGTGAGTGCTACGGGGCGGGCCACACTCTGTGACTGACCACCAACAGCCCCCCCCACCCCAGAAGGGAGGACCCTGCAGGTGTCCAGCCTCGCCTGCAGCCACAGGTAGCCCTGTGGCCGCATTGGGATGAAGTCTACCTGGAGAGGAGACTTCTGTGAAGTCGTGGGAGAGAAAGCCATGCCCCGCCCCTTCCTTTCCAGTGGCCAGGAATGGACAGGTGAGGGCTGGAGCCCAAGGTGGAAGGACAGTGGGCAGCCTGGAGCCCAAGGCCGGGGCAACGTGATACAAGCTGGTTGGCCAAGGTTCAGCACATGAGGTACTTACAGTGGCCAACCCCCATGGCACCATAGTGATTGGACACGGCGATGAGGTCGTACACGTAGGGCCTTGCCGACCGGTCACACACGAACTCCGACATGTTCAGAGCTCTGAGCACAAACAGAAACAGCCCGTAGACAAGTGAAACTCATGCAAAGAAGCCAAAGGCCGCCACCCCCACAGCAGAAGGGACTGGGCCTGTGTTCTGACCAGACAATGGGAGAAGCTCCGAGAGCAGACTAGGGAAGGAGGAAGGGCCTGGCGACCATCAGTTCCGGCAGCTGTTCCCCCAAATTCACCACCGGGACTGCCCTCACTTAAGCCAAAGACCACACGGGCTCAGAAAGCCTCCCCTACATTGTACTCATGATTTCAAACTCAATAAATAACTAAACTACTGCTTCTCCCCCCTCCACTGGCACCTCCTGTAGGGTTCACACAAGAAAGCACTACAAAGTACGGATGCCTGTGCGGCCCTGCTGGGCCACCGGGGCTCCTGCCAGTCTGCGGCAGGGCTCCTGAGGGGCCGACAGCAGCGGAGTGGGCACCGCTCAGCCCATGCAGAGCCTGGGAAGAGCTTCTAGGGAGAGGCTTTTCCCCAAGGATGGGACAGTGGAGAGTGAAGGGCAGCCCAGGAACACACCCCCAACACAGGGAAATCTGACACAAAGCCAGCCGCCGACTGGCCCTGAGTCGCTGCCTGGTGTGCACCTGACCGGGACGCACCTGACCGGGAACTCCACGACCGTGTCCAGCTTATCCCTCCAGTATCTGTTGTAGGAGAATCGCTTCAGGTGGACCACCAGGATCTTGGGCAAGGACCACAGGTCAAACTTCTTTGTGGCCTGTTGATGCTTCTTACAGTTGGGACAGTACCTGGAGGGGAAAGAGAGACCTGTGCTGAGTGGGTGGGGGGTGGGGGGGGAGCCTCCAGGTCAAGGCCCAACCTGAGCGTGGCCGCTTCAGGGCAGGGAAGTATCTAGCCCCTTAACAAGCAGGGCTTAGTCTGCAAAAGAGCTCACCCAGCAGAGGCCGCATAAGCAAGTGACTGCAATACAGTGCAGAGGTCCTAGCGTGCGCACACAGGGCGAGGGGAGACCTGCTGACAGCGGGGGCTGCGTACCAGGGGTCGTGCTCCCCAAGGGTCTCCATGGTGGTGAAGAGCTCGATGCAGTCCCGCAGGGCCACCGAGGTCTTCTTCTTCTTCTGCGGCTGCAGCATGCTCACGTGCTTGTCGCAGGCCTGCAAGGAAGTCCGCGCTGAGACCAGGACTCGACAGGCTTCTGGGGAGCTTAGGCTTCATCAACAGAGGCCGCTCTCAGGGGCCTCTGAACGTAAATGGCATCTCTAAGTACCGTGTGCTCCAAGCTACAAACAGAACTTGGCATGGTGCTGTCAGACATAGCGGGAGACCAGCTCACACTAGAGACCAAGAACCCCGAGGGACCTACTTCAGACTCCTGCTCGTCATAGTAAAGGTTCCGGGTCTCGTTGTCCCAGTCGATGGCCAGTGTGGATCGCGCTGTGGAAGAGCAGCAAAGCGTCATTCATGACGAGCAGGGGCATGTCACAGGGAGAGATGACACAGGTAGGAAGAACCACATAGGGGTCATGCCACCAATCTTGTCCCTCATCACCTGCCACCTTTGTACACCCCACTACTACCTGCAGAAAGACAATCAAAACCCACGAGCACTCACAGTGACCCCATCCAGGGCTCCCCAGCCTCCTTTTTCTCCCACGGAACTGAACCACCAACGTGGAGGTCAGCGGTCCATGTCTGCACAGCAGTACCGCAGGGGCACCCAGACCCAACCCCCCGCCCACCCCAGCAACCCTCCAGGGCGGAGCAGAAGCGTGGCTCTGAGACTGTGGGTCTTTGCGGAGCAGCCAGCCTCGCCGTTCCCCTCTGCAGTCGGCCTATCTTAGTAGCAGAGGGCAATGAGCCCCAAGCCCAAGGGCAGCGAGCGGTCTCTGTGAATGGCCAGTTAAGTAACAGATTTATAGGCACTGGGACCCCTCGTAGACAGCCTGTCACCCTGCTCCACTCCACAGCTGGACAGGCAACACATAAAGGGTTTGAATTACATAATTTTCAGTGTCGTCCACAAATACTCTTCTTCTTCTTAATCACATAGATATGTAAAACCTTCTTGGCTCAGAGGCCATGGGGGAAAAAGGTAGTCAGCTGGCCTTGGCCCTCAGGCCAGTGTGGGGCCTCCTCCCTTAGACTGAGGGTTACTCGTGGTCAGCCTGACAAGACTCAAAAGCAAGCCTCCCAGGCCATCACGTAACGAATGTGATGCCGGAGGCACATCTAGTACTTTGGAAAGGAGTATGGCAAAACAGAGCAGCTACGAGTGCACACCTCACCCGGCTGCACATTCCCTACATCACTTCCAGGCATGGAAAGAGTAGGAGACGACGACCCACAACCACGAGGAAAGGAGACAGGCGGGCTCACAGATGAGGAGGCAGGCAGGCAGACAGACACTGGAACAGAATTAGCATCAGCTCGGTGGCAGGGAGCGCACAAATCCAAGAGCTAATTAGCTCAGCAAAACCCCAAGCAAAATACACACACGTAAACCCATGCCAAGGGACTTATCTGCAAACCACTGAAAATCGACGAGAAAAGCTGAAAGGTGGTCTCACTGGCCACTCGTGCTTCTCGTACACAAAGCACATCGACGTGTCCTAGGACACGCCTTTCCCCGTCTGCACAGCCCTGCTAATGCACAGCCACTGAAACCCCCGGGCACCAGGGACGGAAGTATTCTTAGGAGTAAACATACAGGCAGGACCTGATCTGGTTTCCAAAACGTTCTGTAACTTTGGTTTGTGTGGTCTCGTTTGTCCCTATTAGGGTGTGGTGTCACTGGAGGTCACCCTCTGGAGTTGTGTTAGGGTTTTCGGTCTATAAAACCCAGGGTTGATGAACCTACAGGGACAGCAAGTAAAATAAGGGTTTCAGGGGGAGAGGGGGTGATGGTGTGTGTGTGTGTGTTTACTTCCTGCCCACACGAAGGCGCCATCTGATTAAGCGATTGGGGGGCTTCAAGCCACACAGACACTATGACAGCCCAGTGTAGCGAGCACTGGGGGCAGCTGTTCTCGAGTAGAACTGACCATCGGCATGGAGACTGGTTTTCAGATAGGCCTTGAATCCCACCAAGAGCCCAGTGGAGGCCAGAGTGCTGCTCACCGTTGAGTTTAAGTAGTTTCCCGTCGGCTGCGAGTGAATTTATGTCGGCGGTGCCGTAGGAGTTCACAAGGCTGAAGGTGAAAAGTCTCTTGGGGCCCTTGCCCTTCTTCGGGTCGGTGTCACTGGGGTCGCTGCCCAGCTCTTCCTCCCCACTGCCGTCCGTCTCCGAGAGCTGCTCCTTGCCTTCATCCTGGTGCTCCATCTCCTCCTCTTCTCCTGCCACACGAGTGGAAACAGAGTGCAGACCATGTGCCACCATTTCGATGCCACGAAGGAACTTTCAAAGCCCGTCGCGGAGTTTCCCTCTAGACTTATTTCTCGGTGTGTGAGCGTACAACTGCCCTGCGCAATGACAGGACACTCACATGGGACGCGCCACAGCCTCACGACAGGTTCAGGGGAGTTCACCGACTCACCCCAAAGCAGGAAGGCGTCGGCGGGCCTGCCACCCCTACTTTGGGCGTCCTTGCCACGTAGCTAGTCTACGGACTTCACCCTCACCGTCTCATTCTCTCTGCCTCACGGGGAGGGCTGAAACCCAACACACACCCAAGACTCAGGCGACTGCAAAGCAATGCGGTGGAGAAGCCAATTCTAAGCGCTTTAAGAAGAGACACTAAGGAATCGGCCCCTCCCACAGAGTCGCCTGCTGCATGTTCCTCCACATGTGTCCGAGGTGCCTGCTTGGCCCCACCAACCCCGCAGACAGAGATCTCCCCTCTTGGGGCCTACAGTCCAAGGGAGCGCTATGGTATCACGAGTAACTTCAGCAAAAGCTGGGACAACTCCCAAAAGGTGATGGCAAATTCAGAGGGAAGAGCAGATTCAAAATGTGAAGTTTACAGACTGAAGGTCGGTGAGTATGTTAGCAAGGAGGACAGAAAGGTAAGTTCTACATCAGAAGAACAGCCAACCTTGGGAGTATTCGCAAGACCAAGTTGGGCCCAGGACAAGGCAGTTTCTCTTGGGGACACGGGAGCAGCAGGATCACAGAGGAAGCTGTGGTGTGAGCCCCACTCTGCACTACTCACACAGCCAGCTTCCGTGACACCCCAGAGCCACCGGCCCCGAAATCAGAGGCTCCTTTCCTGCCTCAGCCCATTGGCCCCGGAAACCACTGCCCTGCCTGCTGCCCCCAGAGAGAAAGCGCCAATGCTGGCCTCGACCCCGCTGAATGGAGGCGAGCCCCTGCCACTGCACCATCTCGGCCCCTGGGGGGTCTATCTCAGGAACTTTCTTCCAATGCTGCCAGGATCAGACGCCACACAGCGGATGCGAGAGGATGGAAGGAGGGGCCCCGAAAGCAGCTCTGAGCTGCCAGGGGCAGCTGGCAGTAAAGAGGCCACTTCAAGTTAAGCAGGATCCAAAGCCGAGGTACCAACACTCATCTGTAGGCTCCAAAAGGAGGGAGTGCTTGTTCCCGACCAGGGAACTTACAGCCTCGGCAAACACTTACAAGCATATGCGCACCGGGTATGCAGCCGGCAGGTTAGGACACATGAGCATTCACTCTGTTGCAGTCGCTACCCTGTGAACAGGGGCATCTTTCTACTTGCACGTGGGTAACCCAGGCTCAGAGGGAGGAGCTAACGTGTCCAAGTCCACCCCACATCTGGAGCGTCCTATCTACCAAAGCGTGAGAATCCACAGGTCACCCTGGGACTGCTCAGAGACGTCCACTACCACGACCACCACCTCCGCCTGGGGGACCTGTGCCCCAGTCACATTCCTGTTCATGCCTAGTGGGAATGGAATGAGGCATTCTGATAACATCTACTCAGCCCTAAAACACCATAAAGTATTGGGATGATCCAGCAAGGACCAGAAACCTGGAGGTCACTGTCCAGGACCATGAACGCCCTGAAGAAAGGAATCTAGCAGTCTAGATTCCCCACCAAGGAGAATTTGTGGCACCAACTGGGCAGAAGTCTCTGGTTGTGGAGGAACAAAGCTGGCAGATCACCCAAGCCCCATAAAGTGAGAGGCACGCCCACAAATAGCCCTCCTGTCAGGGACAGCTTGTCACACGGTCACGCAGAACAGCGAGGGCTTTCCAGACCATGACGTCCTCCCTCCATCCCTCTCTCCCCCAGCAGAGGGGGTCGGGAGCTGACCACCCTCCTTCCTGAACAGAAAGGCGAGAGCACCCAGACAGCCGTCTGCCTTCTGACAGCCTGGCCGAGATGCCATCCTCTCAGGGACCAGGCTGACCTGGCAGTCACTGGCAGGCAGTCCCAGACTGCAATGGTGTCCGACAGTCAAGGGACCAGCTCTGCCGACAGAGCTGGGCAAGCACCCACTTTGTAATCTGACCTCCACAGGTCAGAATTCAAATCCTGCGACTTAATCACCTTGGACTGGACACTCACTCCCTCTAGACTCAGAAGCTTGGCCTAGACCCTAAGTCTCCGAGAAAGCCTGCGTGGACAGTGCTGGGCAAGCCCAGGTGCAGCAGGTGTGAGTCCCAGGACTGCTGCTCCAGGCAGGGCCCGGCCCCCACCCCAGTCTCAGCCTCCCTCGCCCATGCGCACAGCACCTTTGGAAGAAGAGGGAGGTCAGGAGGGATGTGGTCTGTCACAGCCCCACAGCACGGCGAGCGCTCACCTTCACAGCTGCCCCTGGAGCCATTGCAGGCTCCCGGCTCCAAGGGCGAGCTGCCACACTCATCAGGCAGAGGCTGTTTTATGTAGCGGCTGCAGAAAGAGAGACAGAGACGGGCCATTGTTGTAACACTCACCCTCGTGCATTCCTGGACTACTCCGACTGCAAAGAGTTCACGGATCATACACTCAGCTGAACGCAAAAGAAACGTGCATCTTACAATCATACAAGGACTGAGTACTTTTAGAAACTGAGAGGGACCCAAAAGATCACATGTCGAATTGAATTGTTGAGTCACTGAAGATTCAAGGAAGTGCTTCAAGCCTTCCAGCAAGATCAGCCAGCAGCAACATTAACAACGATTTTCCAGGAAGGTTAGTAACCACTTCACAATGACCATGGAGCACCTCAGAGGTGATATTCAAATACGAAACGCTATCAAGCACTAGGCGCCCTAAACCAGCTGACACGGGTGTGACAGACAGGAATGATTTTGCGGACCACGGGCGTGGGCGCCGGGTGTGCTTGGTGCTCTAACAGCTCAATCGGCTGCCCAGGGGCCAAGGGGTCCCACGGGTGCTCTTCAGGGGGCTGTCACTACCACTGTTGCACCTATCTTGAGCTCTGATACCATCAAAACCGCATCCCTGCCACCGACCTGATACGCTCACAAACAGCTTGATACAGGGACTCAAGGGTCAGCTTGTGCTTGGGGACAGAGACCAGCAGGGGTTGCCCATACAGCACCGCCCCGCAGGACGTGCTCGACGGCCGGGCCTTCCTCTCCCTGAAGTAGACTGGCAGCGTGACACACTCGGAGCCGTCCGCCGACGTGCTGCAGACCTCGTACCTGTGTCAGAGACAGAGGGCGCCTTCAGAAGCAGGTCCGCGAGGGAGAGGCCGTGTGCAGCGGCGCGAGCTATTCGAATGGGCACTCCTCGGCTGAGCTGCAAAAGCCCTTCCAAGAGGAGTCTGGGTTATGGGGCCCACAGAAGAGCACTGTCTACACCCCATGAACCTGCCCCGCCTTGTTCCCACAACCAAGACCTTGCACTCGCAAGGGGACCCTGGCACATAGGTGATGGCTGTCACCTGGACCATCACCCGGCACCACGGTCGCCTCCCAACACCCAGGAGATCAACTATTAAAGTTGCATGGTCAGTGTTCTGCCCTCTAAAAACACCTAAATATTGTATCAGAATGCATACCCAGAATATTAGTAAAGATCCGTTTGGTTTTTTTGTGTTTTTTTTTTCAACCAGTGTATAAAACTAATTGTTTGCCCTATTTGTTCAAAAACACTGATGTAAAAGAATCATGTTTTTGAAGATCATAAATAACCAAAGGAATATTAAATAAAAATCAATGGAAAAGATAAATAAAAATCAATTATTTTGAAAAATGTTTGTAGTACGCAGCAAGGGGGAGGGGGTTTGAGATTTAACGATGCTTTCGCCTAGAACTCAAGTCACTGCCATCGGTGATGCCAACTCAAGGCAGCCCGAGAGGGCAGGGTAGAACCACCCTAGTGAGTTTCCCAGACTGGTACTTGACAGGAGAAGAAAGCTTTGTCTTTCTTCCAAGGAGCAGTTAGTGGTTTCAAACTGCTGACCTAGTAGTTAGCAGTCCAACCTGCAACTTCTCCGCCACTGAGGAACGAGAACCGAGGTTAAAATCAGGGGAAACTGACTGTAGTGTCTCCCCCTTCCTAAAGGGGCAGACAGACTTACTGCTTTAATGTTTGCAAACTCTAAATGTGAGCACCATCTTCTGAGAGTCCTGGAAAACAGCCCTGACGGCAGATGACACAGGCGGAAGAGAGGGTTTCTAAGGAAAACTCACAAAAACGCCCATGTTCAGAAAGGGCAATGCTCGGGGGGGGGGACCTGTGGGCCAGTGGAGTGGTCAGCAATCAACCGGCCAAGAGCAAGGCTGGCCCAGGTTCCAGGTCTCACCTTCAAGTTGCTATGACCCAGGGCAAGCACCTGAACCTCTCAGTCTGCTCATGTATTGGATAAAGAGATTACCCACCGTATCAGTTTGGTGAGATCTAAATAAGGCAGTGTACATGTTCAAGAAATATTAATGTGGGCATTTATAGAGGTCTAAATACAGGCATGTACCTACATAAACATATTGATATATGAGGATGGAGAAATAGATCTATGTGCATATATGTATAGGTTTAGTATTAAGGTAGCAGATGGACATTGGGCCTCTACTCAAGTACTCCCTCAATGCAAGAACCCTTTGTTCTATTAAACTGGCATTCCATGATGCTCACCTTGCCAACACAATCGCTGAGACAAAGCGGGTGCATAAGCAAATGTGGTGAGGAAAGCTATCAAAAGATCTAGCGTCTGGGATCTTAAAGACTTGAAGATAAACAAGCAGCCATCTAACTGAGAAGCAACAAAGCCCACATGGAAGAAGCACACCAGCCTGTGTGATCATGAGGTGTCGATGGGATCAGGTATCAGGCATCAAAGAACCAAAAATCCTATTACTGTGAATGAGGGGGTGTAGAGTGGCGACCCAAACCCATCTGTAGGCAACTGGACATCGCCTTACAGAAGGGTCTCGGGGAGGAGATGAGCCAGTCAGGGTGCAGTGCAGCACTGATGAAACATACAACTTTCCTCTAGTTCTTTAATGCTCCCCGCGCCCCCACCCCACTATCATGATCCCAATTCTACCTTACAAATCTGGCTAGACCAGAGGAGGTACGCTGGTACAGATAGGAATTGGAAACACAGGGAATCCAGGACAGATGATCCCTTCAGGACCAGTGGTAAGAGTGGTGATAATGGGAGGGTGGAGGAAAAGTGGGGGAAAAAGGGGGAAAGCGATAACAAAGGTCTACATATAACCCCCCCTTCCTGGGGGACAGACAACAGAAAAGTGGGTGAAGGGAGACTTCAGACAGTGTAAGATATGACAAAATAATAATTTATAAATTATCAAGGGTTCGTGAGGGAGCGGGTGAGGAGGGAGGGGAAAAATGAGGAGCTGATACCAAGGGCTCAAGTAGAAAGCAAATGTTTTGAGAATGACGATGGCAACAAATGTACAAATGTGCTAGACACAACGGATAGATGGATGGATGGATGGATGGATGGATGGATGGATGGATGGATGGATGGATGGCTTGTGATAAGAGTTGTACGAGCCCCCAATAAAATTATTTTTTTAAATACTGTTATTATTTTAATAAGACAACTATCATTTCATCCTGGCATACTGGCAGGGAGTCTGGCTGGCCTCCTGAGGGCCCACAGGAGGGAGCCCGGCTGACGCTGTTGGGGAAGTGCTGACTGCTGACAGCTAAGCCCACGACTCGACTCGACTCGAGGGACCAGCAGCTCCTCAGGAGGTGAGGCCATTTGCTCCCCGCAAGAATGACAGCCCCAGGCTCACGGGGGCGGGGAGGGAGGGGTGTAGGAGGAGGTGATACCACGGGTTCAAATAGAAAGCAAATGTTTCGAAAATAATGATGGCAACATATGTACAAATATGCTTGATACAACTGATGTAAGGATCGTTCTAAGAGCTCTAAGAGCCCCAATAAAATGATCTTTAAAAAAAAAAGAGCTACATTCATGGAAACCCCAGAAAGGGTTGCTCCGGATCCGTGGGTTTCATATTTGGTCTGGTGGTGTGTGGTTGAGTGCTCAAGTGCTAACCACAAGGTCGGTGGTTTGAACCCACCAGTCACTCCACAGGAGAAAGATGAGGCAGCTCCCAGAAAGATTTACGTCCTTGGGAACCCATCGGTTTCTACCCTGCCCTAGAGTCACCGTGAGTCAGAAGTGACTCAGCATTGGGCTTGGTCCCCACAGGGAGGAGGAAACAGTCTCCTCAGATAAACAACTCACTTCCTGGGGAGCCAGAGCTCTGAGCTATCACAGCACCTGCCTGACAGGCCAGCCTCCCTCCCTGGGCCCCACCCCTTCTGCCGCCCCAGGTCTCTCACATTGTGCCACCTTTGAGAAAGGCACTGCTGACAGAGGACGCATCTGTAGGGCAACCGAACAGGCAGCAACTGTTGACAAAGGCTCTGTCCGTGCCGGTGTGTACTCAGCACGGACAGCTCTCACAGCCCCTCACACCCACGCACACGGACTGCCTGCAGAGCCGGCTCCTCAGCCTCTAGAACGGTCCCTCCTGACCCTAAGCAAGAGCAGCGGGGACTCACACGAAAATATCATCCCGAGGCATGATGTGGTTCAAACCTTCGTCCATTTGGAAAATCTTGTGGAACCGGTGATTATACACATCCGTGACCACCATCTGCGAGTCAGAGGAGGGTGAGTGAACTGAGTACCACTGCCCGCTGAACTCAGCAAAGCCTCCAGTGAAGCGCAGCTGCCAGGCAGCTGGCCCCATGCTCAGGCCCCTGGCTCAGGGGAGCAGCATGGCTGCCACCAGCTGTGCCCATGCTGATGACCTCTCCCCAAGGCCATGAGGGGACCTGCACCCTTGGGTGGCAGGGCTGCTGGGGAGCCTGATGTGGCAGTGAGGACTGATCAGAGGACACTGGAATGGTCCAAACCAGCTTGCGAGGGGGTGGGGGCGGAAGTTTAGGCCACTGACCAGGGCTTGGGGGAGGGAGAGGCTGGGGCTGGTACTCTCAGCCGGGGCTGGGAGTCTCCACACAGAGGGCTCTACTTCCCCCGCCTCTCCACAGTGCCAGGCTCACTAGAAAGCCCAGCAGGGCCCAGCAAGAACATCACAATGTCCCACCACCCGGAGCTTGGAGCTGGGAAGGAACTCCGGGCCATCATTTTACCGCAGAGGCCCCAGAGGAGGGGACAACAAGCTGAGAGCCAAGCTCTCCTCCTGCTCCGACCGGGTCTTGTGTGATCGCAGTGGGGAGGGGGCGGGGAGGGAAGGCCAGCAAGGAGCCCGCCTCACGTTTTCCGCAGCAATGCCAGAGAGCCTGGAGAGCGCCTCGCACAGGTCCGACACGGCGCCCATCAGCGGCACAGTCACGCGGTACTGCGGGGGAGAGAGGACCAGGGGATGGCAATGGCCTTGGGGACACCTGGGCGCAGGGCGGGAGATGAGGCGGGCAGAGTCTGCCTGCTGGGGATGGAGATGCCCTTTCAGAAGCGGTGCATGAGGAGGTCAGGGCCCCGGGAGTTCCCGGCAGAAGTCCGCATCTCCAAGCCTCTCTCTTCAGGCAGCAGAGCTTGGGAGCCGGACCTCTCTCCTCCCAAAGATTCTCTTCCATGCCTAACTTTCGAAAGCAGCCCCCGGCCTCCTTTACAGGGTCACTGAAACCACGCACACTGCCGCCCTGTCCCACAGGCCCCTCTCTCCTGGTGGAAGTAGAGCCAGCAGACTGCACCGCACCGCAAGGCTGGAGCCTCCAGGGGGCTGGACACAGACCTCGCAGAGAGGGGCTGGGAGGCAGCCTGACCATGGAAAGCACCTTGCTCCTGGGTCGGCAACCCTTGGCATCAAGGATCTCGCAGTAGACGAGGTTAACTCTATGGGCAACTGGGTCATGGGCAAGAAAGTGACGAGAGACGCCAACAGACCTTCGCAGCAGGCAGGAATGACATGGGACTGCACAGAGACCCTTGCAGCAGATGGAAGCAGCTACCCAGGGTCTGGGGAGCGCTTGCAGAGGTACGTGAGGGGGCTGATTCTGTTACCTGGGTGGGTCTGCAGCAAGGGTCAGCAGGAACCAGGAAGACCTCCATAATTCGATCTTTCTTCAAGGGCAGTGGGAGAGTCAAATAGCAAAATGGGTCAAAGGTCACGGAAACCTTCGCACATTCTGGGCAAACCAAAGTGGATTTGAAGAGGCCATGAAACGTGTCCACGATGACAGAGTCATTCCGTAACCTGTGGTTCTCCCAGGCTTCCTTAGCTACCACCTGGAAGAGAGGGGAAGGGTCAACAGGACATTCTGCATGGGTCTCCATCCTTCAGCCCTGCATCTAGAAGGACTCTCAGCCAGAACCTGGCGCACCAGAAGTGGGCAGGGAGGGTGGGACTGCTGTATCACATCTTGCTCATGCCACAGGCCAGCCCTATGCCCAGCCCACGTTTCACAAGATGTCAGCTGAGGATGTGTAGGAAACCAGAGGTCCGTGTGTCCTCTGCCGGGAGACAAGCGGCACCTGCTCCTGACCAGGGCAAGAATGCCCCCACTCCCCACCCCCAGGGAACTCCCTTCAGGGATGTTAAAGCCACACGCTGTGTTGCTGCTGTAGTTCTGGCTCCGCGCGGCCCTCTAGGACGGGGCGGCCTGGTCCCACGGGTCTCCTGGTCCAGACTCTTCACTGGAGTGGGCCGCCCCAGAGCACCCAGTGGTCCCACTGCGATGGCCGAGTGCTCACCCACTACGCTACCAGCACTCCTTCACATCGGCCCCGGTCAGCAGTTTCTCACTGTGTGTAACTCGTGTTCTTTTTAAGATCTAAATGCTATTTTGAAATATTCATATTGATGATCTAAACAATTTAAAACACATTCACTGCCGCCAAATGCTAGAGTAGAATTACCCCTACAGGGTCTCCAAAGCTGCGATACTGGCACGTCTTTCTCCACCAGAGTAGCTGGTGGGTTTGAAGCTGCAACCTATTGGTTAGCAACTAAGCATTTAACTACTAGGCCACTCCAAACTCAATGCCATCGAATCAATGCTGACACAGCGAGCCTGATAGGACAGGGTAAAACTGCTCTGAGTTTCCGAGACTGTAACTGTTTATGGGGGCGGCTGGGGGCTTTGAACTACTGACCTTGAAGTTAATAGCCCAACTTGTAACCACTATGCCAACCAGGGCTCCTACTGGGCCACTAGGACTCTTGGTTAAGTGTGAATCCAACCCACTGCCACCAAGTCCCTCCTGACGCATAGTGACCGTATGTAGGGTTTCCAAGACGATCTATCTTGATAGAAGCAGGCAGCTGCACTTCCTGCAACACAGCAGCTGGTAGTTTGCGCCACCCACCTTGCGATTCACGGGCCATCACCCAACGCAGCGCTCACACCCCACATGCTCTGTGCACAGATCAGAAGTTACAGAAATGTACAGATTTCAGGGAGAGCAGGTGCAATCCAAAGACCCACGCTCTCAGCCCTTCTACAGGCACCGAGTGTCTCGGGCTGGGCTCGTCCCTGACACCCTCCTGCACAAGCTGACTGGCTGGAAGGCGCCGAGGGGCAGCAGAGGAGCAGCCTGAGGGAACCCTTGCTGAGAGAAGGCCTCCCCCAGAGTCCGAATCCTTGTCACCGGCAACAGAAAAAGACACAAACACCCAAAGATTGGAAACACGTGCCACACTGTCAGGAGGAGACCGCGTCTGTTCAGAAGTACCCACCGCGTCTGGCCGCCCATTGGCATCCCTCAGCTCCAAGTAGGGCTTCTTCTTCACTCGGTTCAGGTCTTCGTGCAAGCCGTCGAGAAGAAAGGCTAACAGCTCCTGAGAGTCCTGTTGCTGGTAGCCAGAAAACTGAGGGGCAAAACGTCCGACTTGGGTCTACAATGAAAACACAAAACATACCAGGTACAATACGATATAAATGCAAAATACCATTGAAGTCACACAGAAATTGCCATCAAACACAGCTTTGTAGTCAGTTGAGGGAGGGAATGCTTGGCTGCACTAACTCCAGGGGGCCTAAAGGAAACTCGTGGTCCCCATCAGAGGACTTGGATCAGCAAGTGAGACCGGCAACTGTCCTAAGACCTGTGCCAACCTGTGCCGAGAGGGTAGAAGTGTGGAGCCCCAGGCAGGCACGCCAACTACTGACACGAAGCCCACTCCGACTTCCTGCTTTGGTCCAGTCTTCCTAAGAACTTGAGAAATGAAGCCTGCATTGGCCGGAGGGACTTCCCTGCCTGCCTGTCCTCTAAACCACGGGTCCCCAGGTGTGGCCTCTGACCAGCAACACCGGCACCCCTCGAGAACGTGTCAGAAATGGCCAGTTGCCCTCAAAGTCAATCAGAAACTCGGGGAACGGCGGACCCTTAGAAGACAACAGCCTGTCTTCTTATAAGCCCTGCAAGGGAGTCTGACGCCTTCCAGGTCGGAAGCCACTGCTTTCGCCCTGCTGTTGTCCGCAAACACCACGTGCCTATGTGGATGCAGAGCAATTACAATGAGAGACAATGAAAAGCTCACCCCCTTGGTCACAGTGGTCAAGTGCTGGCACCCGCCTGGTTATTTTCTACGGCAGCGGGTAGTGCAGCTAGAGAACGGGTGCGCGAACCCCAACCTCCTCAACCAAACCCCATGCTGTGGAGTCCAGCCCCACTCACAGTGACCTACACGCTAGACCAGAGCCACCCCGAGTTTCCAGGGTTGGAACCTTTACAGAAGCAGACTGTCTGCCTTTCTCAGGTGGCCCTGCTAGCTGTCAAAACGCTGTCCTTCCAATGAGCAGTCAAGTGTTTACTACTGCCCCACCTGGCTCCTTAACATCCTTAATACTATGCGCTGATGGTTTGTTTTAACTAGTTTGAGCTGGTCTCTTTAGGTCTTTGTACGTGAACAGTAGCTGACATACATTATCCTAGAGCTTAATGTGGTGATGGAAACGTAAGAAACTGATAGACTTCACCCACGAATGCCATCTGCGCACGGAGCTAGAGCGCTTTCATCTGCCTCTGCTGCTTTCCATCAGCAACGGACACGCTTTTTCTGTCATGTGCTTCACGGGGCTCTTTGGACCTCAGTGAAGCTCCAGTTGTAGCATCTGGAGCCCCAAACCCTCAGGGAGGAGCCTGGGACACCTGAGCAGCAATCCATCCATTTGCGCCTCAAATCTTCCGGGCAGAGGGATCCACTGACCACCTTCCAAGAGTAGCAACCCAAATCCTGACTGCGGGAAACCCAACTCAAGCCACAGCGTATAGGGTTTGGGTCCACGCTTGGAAAGCCCAGGAGTACCCTTCAGATAATTCTGGAACTTACACTGAATGTGTCCATCTGGCTTAGGAACGGGCAGGTAAAGACGGTCACCACATGACACAGCCTCATGAGCGAGCAGCTTACCAATGACTTGGGGAGCACCCACCTCAGAAAGTGGGGTGAAGAACCCGAGAGAAGTACGCGTTGAACTTGGTGTGGCGCTTTTCTTCTCGGATGTCACCTTAATCCCCAAATGCCTCCTACAGCAGGAAGCCACCCTCCCCAGCCAGCCACAAGGAAGAGAGCCGCGAACCTACTTTGAACATGCGGGGTGCCACATGGGTGTCTCGTCCAGACCACATCTGCTTAATGAGCTCGGCATAGGCTTCTGCAATCTCACCCTTCATCCCCAGAGGGTTCTCTCTGTTGATTTCAGCCTCGTACTCATCTTTGAGAAAGTAGTCCGTCAGTGGTGCCGTATTGCTCAGGCACTAAAACAGAACACAACCACAGCTCATATCCTCCTAGATACAAAATAAACCAAGTTCTCAGAGGCCACTGAAGGTCCACCCCAATCAAAGGAACTCCTCGAAGACCCGCTGAACTGCTTGTGAAAGTCAAGCACAGCTTCCCTACAGCCTGAGCTGGTGGCCCGCTTCGCAGGCCAACAGTCTCAGAGATACTGGAGTTCACCACCTAAGTCTTCATTCTGAAAACAAAACAGCAGCGGCAGCTGGCAAAGCCTACACATGTCCATGGTCACTAGACCCCCGGCAACGTGTGTTATTTTGTTGGAGAGTTAACCTGCCTGGGGGCGTGGCCATTTTTGTCTACTCACTGGAGAGTTTACGATCGTTTCTTTTTCTCCCTACATCTTTAAATAAGTTGACCGCTAGTCATCCAAAACAAGAAGCGTGTATGTTTTGAGGCTTTTAATGATCAAATCACACTCAAACACACCTAAGGCTAAGCAGCTTCTTCTTCCTGTCAGTCAGGTGGGCGCTGCTCTTCTAGGTAACCTCGTCCACCCATCTCCTCTGGCTGAGCTGCCACCCCTCTGCTCTCGTCCCTGATTACTTCACTCCTACTTCTTGTCTCACGTGTTCTTCTTTTAGAAGCATCGTGAGACAGAAACTTAAATCATGAAGTTTGAACTCTTTCCCCCCTTCTTTATTTAATATTATTTTTTTCCCTACACCCTAAAGCTTGGTGAGCTTCCTGGGCGGCAGTATTCGATGTCTACGGCCACGCATCCCTTCCTGGAGAGCAGCAGTCCGCCTCCGCAGGGAGAGGATGGCAGACGCTTCCCACGTGGAATCCTCCTGGGCTCTGCTCTATCCACTTCTTCCCTTGGCTGATGCTAATTGACACCTTCTCCTTATAAAAACTGTAACTCTCGGTACAAGAGCTTCTCGTGACTTCTCCGAGTCCTCACTTAAGGCAGGGACAGGTGGGACGCTCTGAGAGGCTCCCTCCGGCGCCTCAGCAGCCCTCTCGCCCAGGCCAGAGTACTCTGAGAGGCAGGATGGTGTTTGGATGGCGAGTCTCGCCACTACCTGCAAAGCAGAGTTCATGAAGCAGGTGTTTCCCAGGTTTCCGAGTCCGCAGAGGCCTGGCTGCACATGAGACGACGGGGACTCTTGACAACTGTATGATGCGGAGAAGCCAGATCCACTGGAAAACACAATGCCATCCAAGACCCAAGTGAGTGCTGCACACAGCCCTCGGGATCCCCTCTGGGGGGCGGGGCTCCTCCGCTGGCTAGGATTCTGTCTGGCATAATCATGCCATGACCCGAGCTCCTTCTACCTGCGTCAGCCGCCCCCACCCTCAACACGGGAAGCACGCCCTTAGGGCGAAACCCTCCTGGAAGGTGCTGCTCCAGCCTTTGGTTTCTGCCAGATGACTTCAGGGAAGAACGTTTTGAGCAGGAGCTGGCCCAGCTACACCCAGCAGCCCACAGCAGCCTCAACGGGCCCCCAGTGCTCCCGTACGTGCTCCCGTACGTGCTCCCATTTCACCGGCCTCTGCTGCCCCGTCTGCATGGCAGCTGTTCCCGCAATGCCGGAAGAAAGGGTCACAGCAATCCAGGCGGGAAACAGGCAGGGCTGGCCCTCCGTTGACAACCATCCCCTAGGGGCTAATATGCCATATGGCCAGCCCAGCCGCCCACAAACAAGCGCAGCAGCCAATGAAACCATGGGGGCCCTGGGCTGGGCAGAAACCACAAGCTCCCAGGGGAGCCAGCCGTGGGAGCCGGAATGCAGAAGCCCCTTCACCGGGTGTAAAGCGGAGTGAGCAACCACATGCAGCCCACTTCCCTGGGCGCTCTGGTCCCAGGAGGCGTGGCGTGGGGCAGAGCAGCTAGCCAGGGCGACTGGGCTCAGAGGCAGGGAAGCCAGGTGCAAGGGCCGGCTCTTACCCCCTGCTGACACCGGAGCTGTGCATCCCAGAGGTGTTAGTGCGGTCACCGTTTGCAATAGGAGAGGCAGACACTGAGGAACAGGGGCTTGCTGACGATTTTGGAGAGGTAGTGAAATTTCTGCTAGGCGCAAGGCTTGTTCTGGGAGAGAGAAGCAGATACAAAGCTACTGACTTTCAGCAAACAGCAAGCCCTCGTTCATGCCTTAGGTCTCTTCTCAGGAAACGAACGCACCCCGTGTTGAGTCACCTAAAACAAGCGGCAAAAAGCCAGTTTCCATGCTACCTCAAGACAACCTTCATTACATGTGAGTTGAGAAATGGGTCTTCCTGTCTCGCTTGTCCACATCTTACAGACTCAACCTTTCAGTACAATAAACTACCAAGTACTTCAGGGCATAATGATTTCATCACTAAACCAAAGGCTTCCCAGATGTTAATAGGACTACCTACCAGTGAAAAAAATTAGGAAATGGCAGTAAGGAAAGCATTTCCCAAAACAAACAAAAACGCTTCACCAGGACAATGGCCATTTGGCTTTATGATGTCAGACCACGAGAATTGTTTTGTCGCCTCAAATTTACCAAAAGTGAGAGAGAGAGATTATACGAGGGCTCAATCAAAAAATCCTGGTGCAAATTCCATAGAAACCTATCCGAGAGTCATCCGCCTCCTTCTGTGTCAACGCGCTCTAACAGCGGCTCGTTCACCTCCGTGGCCCTGCTCGGAAGAACTCGGCGCTGATAGCACTTTGGGCATTCTTGAGGTACTCCAGTTGTGTTCCTTTAAAATGTTCTTTGGGCTTTGGGAACAAAAAGTCCAAAGGGGACGAGCAAGGGTGGGGTAGAGCCCCAACAAAGCCCTCTCAGGCAACCCTGCTCCCCTGAGAAGGAGCAGACACACACAGCAGCACCGGTCTCCCAGCCGTTCTCTCACCATTGCAGCTGCCCGTTTTCTTTCAAACTTCTGGCTAAGAAGCCCCCTGATCATCCCTGTGTCCTTGGAGAAAACCCACCCTGAGGACCCAATCACCATCATCTCCTAGCAGAGCTCTCTGCTTTCCACGTCACTGGCCCATGTATCCCCTCAGAAGCCTCCGCTGGGATTAGAGACTAAGGAACGTGTACTGCTGAGCACTTGCCTGCAGCCACCCACCCACCATAGAGACATGTTTGAGCACGTCTTACTTGACATAAGCCCATGCACGTGTGAGCTGAATCCTAGCAGCAACACTTCTTGACATACCCTTGCATAAACCTCTCCATTTCAAACCCGTCCTTCACTTTTCTTCGTGGAACGCTAGTTTAGATGTACTGCTACTTTCAGAGTAACTCAAAGGGGAACTGCCCTAAACCTTAACACTACTGTCCACTGTGCTCACCTTCTTCTAAAACATGTCCCAGAACATATAAAAGAGCACGGATCTCTGCACGGCTTTGCAGACGTGCACCGGGACCTTCCTTCTGGAGGCTGGGCTCTTTTAGAACAGAGAACACGATCAAGAGGGTGTGCCCTCCCAGCACGGTGCCCAACTTCATGAGATTTGATCTGAACAAAGAGCTAACGAGTGATCCTGCCCATCAGTGGTGGGCAGACACCAGAAACCCACCCAGGGCAGACGTGGGCACAACGGGAAGCATTGTGGGAATCAATCTCCCTTCACTCCTTACTCTGAGATCACAGAGAGGGGAGGGAGGGAGGGAGGAAGGGAGGGGAAGTCCCAGTCTTTCCTCCTCTCCAGGAAAAGGCCCTTTCTCTCATGGTGAAGGGCCCTTGCTGCCCACAGCCTCATCCTCGTGCGGCAGAGGGGTCCAAGGCCTCACTAGTGCGTTCAGTGCGATGTGCTCACACTGAGCCACACATTTCCCACCTGTCCAGCGGGACCGACAGCCGAGGCAGGCAGGAAAGCCCTCGCACAGGCTCTGTCTTGAAGTGCAGTGACCAATTCAATCACCTCAGAGCTGGAGACAGGTGCTACCGGGGTGAACCTCCGAGGGGAACCCTCCAGTAACGGTGTGGCAGTAACTTACTCCTGTGGGCTTAAACGGGCAGGGGAAGAACAACACAGACACCATCACAGTCCCAGACTGGTTCTCTCTTTTAAGAACTGACATTTCTGGTTGGAAGAAAATAAACATTCTGTGTCACATTTGATTAGAGTAGCTCAGGAAATGTGATTAGTAATTTTCAGTTACATTTGGGCAAAAAGAAATCTAATGAAGGGTATGCAGAGGCTTGAAACTTTACTGAATTCAAACTGAATTCAAACTTTTAAAAAAAAGCTCGACCTGAATAGACAAATCAAAGGCAAGAAAGAACTCCATGCAGACAAGTGACTCCTATCTGGGAAGCGTTGGGCCCAAGAGCATGTCGCCAAACTTTCTGGCAGCTTCCAGGGGGCATCCTGAGCACTGCAGGCTGGGAAACCGGCATCGTGGGAAACACCTGCATCTCAGTGCCATGTCCCGTGAGACAAGACCTTACTTGAAACTGTGACCAGGTCTCACGCTGCAAACAACCCGAATGCAGGGGCCACTTCTCTCTCGACTCCCAAAAGACAACCCTCTGGACTCCTGGCACCTTTCTGCTGTGGCATTTCCTGTCCCACCAGGAAGACAATGCAAACCAGTCCCTGAATCCATGGCAGACACCCAGAGAGAAACTCACAGCCAAGCCCATGATGAGGCTACCACCGACCAGGCAGAGCCCACGCTAGCCCACTGCTCCCAGCCTCTGGAGGAGAGTGCGAGGACCAGGTCAGGTGACCTCTGCTCGCTCACAGACGTCCAGGCTCAACGCTGCCCTGCAAGGGGTCTACCCTCTAACCCTGACCTCAAGCATGCTTCACCACCCCGAGCCCTCAGCTGCGTGTAGAGGAAGCCTCCTCGCGCAGAACCCTGGCCCTCTCCTGGCTGTGTGCAGGCAGCCTGAGAAGGCAAACACAGCGAGGACGGACTAGGCCAGGCAGATCTTGGGCAAGTGAAGCGAACCCCAGGGGAAGCACTGCTCAAGCGGCTGAAGCCATCCACAAGGGACAAACTACTGGAAACAATTTCACTCTGCTGCCCTCCCGTCAGGAAATATGTAAAATTGCTCTTCTAGTGGTTTTGTTGTTGCTGCTGCATGTTTTGGTTTTTTTCCCCCAAAAGGCATTAAGTCAACCAGTGACTTTCCCCGAGGACAAACTTGAGCTGGCAGGGCTTCTAGTCCTTCCATTTCCACCTGTGTCTTCCAGTCAGTACATGACCGAGCACGTTTGGCTTGGTAGCATCTGACCTTAAGGGTTGGCAGCTCTGCATCTATCAGTGGAGTTTGTACTGATGCTGCTGCTGGGTGCCACCAGCTGATTTCACCTCACAGAGACCCTGTGTGACAACGCTGAACTGCCCCGAGGGTCTCAGGGCCATGACCTCACAGGAGCAAGTGCCAGTTCTCTCTCTCCCAATCACTGACCTGCTTCCACTGAATTCAGCTCAATAGTTTCTATTTTCTACCCTGGACTTTTTAGCCGTTTCCTGTTATAAGTGTAGGTTGTTTTCTTTAAAATAATAATAATAAATTACGACTATTGACGCAGTAGCTGGGACATGTATAAACCATGACTGTAACCAGTTGCTGGCCAAACAAGCAGGACAGCACCAGTCCCCCAACAGCCTCCGAATCCTCGTCAGGCTGCTCTTTCTTCACGGTCTCTCTGGCTTTGATTACTTCTGCCTGGGCTCATACAGTATGCCACGTTGGGCGCTGGCTTCTCTCAACATTGCGGATCAGTGCTCTAAAAGAACTCCACTGTGTGCAGACACGGCAACCGACCCACCCATTCTGCTGTTGGTGGACATCTGAGGGAGCTCCGACAGGTGACCAAGCCGCATGCTGCTGCCATCAGCTTCCGTGAACATGGGTGGCTGCACAGGAATGGGATCCTGAATTGTGAAATATGCAAATACTTCTACAGTAGTACTTATTGCCAAGTCTTCTGCAACAGCCAACCCGACATCCTCCCCTCGCTAGAGCCTGGCAGCTCTGGTTGCCCCACACTTGGCATTGTTCATCTTGGTCAGCTACCCCGCCTAGTAGGTGAGAAACAAGTCCTGTGTCATGCTCCAATGTGCCACTTCTGGGAGACTGCCAGGCAAGCGCCTTTCCATGTTCACCAGCCACCTGTGCAACGTGTTCTGTCCCTTTTCTTGGCATGATCTGACTCTTTCTTATTTACCTCACAGGGTTTCTTTAAAATTCTAAATATAATCAGTCGGATGCAGACAAGTCAAGTACCTGTCCGCACTCTATGGCCTGCTCGCCTTTCTGCGATTCTGTAAAGGGAAGTTCCTAATTCCAAAGTCATTCGCTATCCCCCATTGAAAGAAAGGGGACACACCTGGGCTGCTACGACTCAACATCGAGAGGAGGGGGGAAGCCTTCCATTTAAGTCATTTCTTCTGTAGTTCCTGGTGCTCTGCTCTGTGTAAGAAGTCTCTGCCTGCATCCACGTCACAAGGTCCTTACCGTACTGGTCACGTCATCTGTCACATGTTCCCCTTCACACCCCACAGATCTTACTGCACATCCCTGAATACCTCCAAGAGACGTTCAGAGTGCTCCATGAAACATCCTCAGATAAAACAACGGGACTGACAGTTCCGGGGGGACATGGGAGAGGGGGAGGAGGGGGGAAGGGAAGAAGAGGGGATAACAAACCCAGGGACAAGGGAA
>NW_022111320.1:50665244-50677041 GCF_000313985.2 Echinops telfairi
TTTGAGAAACGATGTACAAATGCGCTTTACACAATTGATGTGTGTATGGATTGGGATAACAGTTGTATGAGCCCCTAATAAAATGTTAAAAAAAAAAAAGAAACATCCTCAGATCATCGATGCCAAGAAGGAAATTCAACCGTGCCTTCATGTTCAAACAGTGGTTTATCTTAGACCCCGGGGACACTGAGATGATCTGGAAGATGGTCACTGTTAAGCCTCCCCTCGTGGAGGCACGGCCTTTCCTCCATCTGTCATGTGGGCTGTCTTGAAATTTAAGATTTTTTTCTTTTTTGATTTCCAAGAAACTCTCAATCACTGTTTCTTCTGTTTTCTTCCCTTCACCCGCCGTCTTGTGCTCTGGGCTTCTGAGCTTTCTAGTTTGAAGAAACGGACGCTTGCCTTTCCTTCAACTTCAGCACAACGTCACTGCTGTCACTCGCCACCTCTCTTTCTCCAGGACGGCTAACGCTTCCACTTGCCCGCCCGACCTGCTCAGTCAGTCTTCAGCTACCTTGACTCTGCTGCTCTTCATGACCGCCCTGAAGTCTTTCTTTCCAAGAACGTCTTCCGGCCCGTGTGTTTTATGCCACCTTCTGGTGCCGCGTGGAACATGAATGTGTGTCTAACTGACTCACGCTGTCCACCATGATTCTCCTTCCATAGCAACTGTACTCATCAGCATTGTGCTCTCGTGTCCTGTGAGCTAGCTGTTCCCCAAAGGAACCCTGGTGGCATAGTGGTTACTCATTGGGCTGCTATCCAAAAGGTCAGGAGTTTGAAACCATTAGTGGCTCTAAGGGAGGAAAAAGAGTTAGTCTCCTCTAGAAACCCACAGGGCAGTTCTACCTTGTCAGATAGAGTCAGAATTAACCTTGATGACAGTGAGTTTGTTTTTTTAAACTATTCACCAAGTAAGGTCACACTATTTCTCCATTCACACACACCCGCCACCACCCTGCCCCACCCAATAGGCTCTCCACCTGACCTAGAGGCAAAGCCAGAATACCGCAGGGTCCTAAGAGACTGGGCCTACCACGCCTGCACCTCTTAGGCCTCCCCCTCCAGTCATCCCCCAGTCACGGCTCCCAGCTGCAGCCACCGCAGGTCTTTACAATGCTACTCTCCTAATTCCACAGCCCCTTCCCTGCAGACTCTCTCACCTCCCTCGGGACCATCTTCAAAAAACACCTCAGTCGGACCTTCACCCAAAACATAGAACAGGCTAATCCTGATCCCTAACTTCTTATAACCATGTTTATAAACCAATGAGGAGACTCACTTTTCCCACTGCTGATAAACACACGAGGGGACTGCAAAAAGCTCATGAGAGAATTCTGTTAACTTTTACAGTGATCTATCTATCCATGAACCTTTTGAAGACTCCTTATATGTATTTCTTTTTCTGATTTATCTGCTGATTTTCTGCTCCTGGAGGACCAAGACTTTGGTTTTGTTTCCAGTGGTATCCCTGGCGTCTGGACAGTGCCTGCCGCTGTGTGGGTGACAGAGAAGGGGACGTGGCTCGGGTATTCTACTCTGAGCTCACTGCCTGTTAGCCAGACCCCACCGAGGACACCCATGACAGAACCTCAGTGACAAGGACGCACTTCCCCTCTCCTCCGTGCTGGGGTGTCAAAGAGCGAGAAACAGCGCTGAAGAGAGAAAGGGGACCTCTCCCTTAGTCACAACACCCCCTTTCTCCTCTGCAGACTGGAATCCAACCACCTGTGTGTCCTCAGGGGATGCTCACAGGGTGCACCTTGCATTCTCTCAGTTAGTTCTATGGCATCTGCAACACAAAGGGAGTCCCCAGAGAAACTAGCTCCTCCCGACAGAGATGTCACAAACCCCAACGGGAGAGTGCGGCTACATCGTGGGCATCACAGAGCACTCTGGACAAGATCTGTTACATGGGAACGAACTCACTGGGTAAATTCTCACCTAAAACACACACAAAATTGAAAAACATAAACCACAAACCAAGTGACTTACACCACCAAAAATTCAATACCCTTCGGTTGTGGAATTTGGCATGGGTCTCAGTAAGCCAAAAGAAAGACAATCAGGACGGCATTCCTGTGGGGCTGCTAGAGGCTGCCGCACTCCTGTTTTCTGGCCAGGCCGGTCTTTCCCTTTTACTCCTGCCCTCCTCCTCCTGCCCGGACTCCTGTTTCCCTCTCCCACGCACACATTCCTTCCTTGGACGCTCCCTCCCATCTCTTGCTGCGATACCTTACTGAGCTCCCTTCAGACAGCTGCCCAGTATGCAGTTGACCAAAAGCTGTCAACCAAATGGCCAGATTCTGGACAGAGACCTGAGTCCATGTTCATCTGATGGAGAACAGCCGCCTTAAGAAAGGGTGTCTTTCACACTTGAACGCCCAACCACCACAAGGGAACAAAGTGTACTTACTTTGGCTGCAGGGTCTGCCTGGGCCACGTGCCATCTTCGTTTTGGGGCTCAATGACTAGCACCTAGGTGAAAGCGGGAGGCAAGTGAGGAAAGCGCAAGCCCCCCCCATGCCCAATCAAGTCAGGTCCCTGGCTGCCCAGGATATTTGTGTGAGGGCTAGGGGGGTGGGGGTGGGGACACACACGCATGACCTGGCCCCTCCTACCTGACCCTGGTACAGGCCAGCATCCTGGACAGTGTTGTCCATCTTGCTCAGCTGCTCGTAGGTGTTACTCATATACTTGTTCCAGAGCCGCGTCTCACGCTCCGCGGGGATGTTGAACAGCTTCCGCATCTCCTTCTCAATGGTGGCTGGGGAGAGGCGGAACCGACCCTCAGCTGGCTCCAGGCACAGCCAGCTAACACTTGTCCTTACTCCTCAGGGTGCACAGAGGTTCGGGAGGACCGTGCTCCCTGGGCACGACTGGAGAGGCCACCATCTTCCCAGGGCATCAGCCTGGACCCATTTCCTGTCTTATCCTCCACTGATATGGGAGACATTTCCAGCACAGAAGCAACAAGGAAATGTGGAAAAATGTGTTGAAGGGGTCGAGGCATGTCTGGATTCCAATGCCAGCTCTGCCACACGCTCACCAGGACTCTGAATGACGTCTGGCGGCTCTGAGCCTGTATTTGTTCTCACAGGGCAAACAGGCAGGGAGCACTCCCAGTGTTCTGTTGAACATGATTCCCAGAGAATTCCTCAGGTCAGGGGTGGGAGCCAGAGCCTAGAATTATCTGACCGCTTATCTGCTTAACTGGCTACTGATCTGAAGACGGCAGCCTCCCTCTGGCCAGTGCACGCCCGCGCTCTCACCGATGGTGTCCGCCTTGCTGAAGTGGCAACTCAGCACGTTGGTAGGGTCACTGTTCTCACAGAGCTTCAGCTCCAGCAAGTACACCTCAACCTTGCAGTGCTTGACAAAGAGGCCATGCTCCACAACCTGCAGGCAAGGGGGCAGGGGCAAAAGCAGAAGGTTCACACCAGGCAGCCTTGGCAGCACCAAGCCTCATCAGCGGCCAATGGCAGAAACACCATCATTATCCATTTCCCTAAGTGACCAGGGGATCAGCAGGACAAGTGCAAAAAGGCCACTGGCATCTGGCCCTGGAGTTTCCAATCTTTTCCACTCAGTAAGACCAAGCAAGAGCACCCGGTCCCCTTGATGGAACTAGGGAGAAGCCCACCTATCCCTCACCGTTTTTAATGCAGGGTGGCCAGCAGGGCCTCCAGACGGGTCCCAGGAGGCCGGCTCTGAACAAGTGCAGCAAAACCCAAAGCCCTTCTTACCTGCTCTCTCTCTTTAAAGAAGCTCAATTATAAAGAAAATTTATATTTCAGGAGGACAGCCACCTGATGAAGGCCAAAAGCTAACTACTGTATATACTCAAGTATAAGCCAACCCAAATGTCAGCCAAGACACCTAACTTTACCACAAAAACAGCATTAAAAATGTGCTAGAAAACTTGGCTTATACACGACTATATACGGTAACTCATCAACTAAAAAACAATTATCAAAAACGAGGAGCTATACTTGCCCATAATCAGGAGGCCGCATCAGACACCACACCTCGGGGAGGTGGTTGTCTGTCTTGGGCGGGGGTGGGGGTGGGGGGGTGCGTGGGGCTCGATGCCGCACAGGGATGCTCAGTCTGAGGACTAGCACCCGCAGGCAACACCCAGGGCACCATGCTCCCCACACGGCTGCGCTCTAACAGGATTCTGCAGGTAGGCCCCCGGCCTTCTCAGGGACGCAGGTATCTAGCTGGAGGAAAAGGTAGCTCGGACGCTGAGCAGCAACCCCCTGCTGTGTGGGTTCAGGATGACAGCTCTGTCCTACGATGTAGACAGTAGGGGAGTCACCAACTTACCCCCAAGTCAGCAAGTTCGGTGGGTTGCCATGATGCTCTCTTACAGAATAAGCAATGGTTGGTGAGAGACAGGACAGGACCGTGGTCTCTTTAAGAGTCTTATCTACCAGCAGGGTTTACCATCTAGGTTTCTGTCCCTCAAGAGGCTGACCTCTTTGAGTTACTCAACAATGCTGCCAAAGACTCTTAAGCAAAGGGGGAAAGTACTATCAGAAAGGCTTAAGATAAACAAGAAGCAACACATTACTCCATGTGTACACACTGCAGGTAACCTCCCCCCCACCCCCCAGTCTTCCAAAGAGGGATCTCGCAGCATTGCTGGACACGCGCATGGCCCTGGGCAGCTCTGGTGTCTGGAGACCACTCACTGAAACATGCTTTCAAGAGTCTCGGCACCACCAAACCCTCCAAAAGAGAACCGGGAACAAGGCCGCAAGCGCCTCCGTGCAACCACTTAGGCCCGGTCGTCTGTTCCCCAGGAGAGCAGCCAGTCAGGGTCTCCAGGGGCACCAGTCGCACACTCACTTTTCTGACGATGGGCTGCTGGCCTTCAATACAGCCGTACCAGTTGAGTAACTTATTCCAGGCCTCCGTCGGCACCAGGACATAGTCCAATTCATCAATTAAGTGCTCCTTCAAAGTCTGACTCTCAGGATCTGAAAAAGGGAAACATGGCCCATCACGCCTGCTCTTCTCCCCAGAAATACTTGTGACAAAATTCTTATGCGTTTTTGAAAAATAAGAAATGTATGTTCTGAAAACAGGCGCCAAGCTCCAAAATACTGCCACTGGCCAGAGCAAAAGGCAGGCCTGCCCACAACCTGCCACAGCCCTGCTTTCTCAACCTGGAGGAGGAGCTTCTCTTTCTTCTACAATGGGAACTGAGGGTGAAAAGGAAAAAACCCCCAGTTGACAAAGATCTTCCAGATTCCGCCACTCAAACCCTTAGTTAGGGTTAGTCACAGTACACGCTGCTTGGTAAATGCAGTCACGTCACTGTAGCCTTCCCTGAAAGACGGATTAAGAAAGCAAATACATAATTATAAGCCGATGTGACCAAGAATCATTTTGCATTCTTAATTTTAAATCCTCCGAGTCAAAGCCCAAGTGGACGATGCCTGGTGGAGGGAGAACATATTTGAAGTGCTAAGCATTCATCTTCTGGCTAGGAGAGGGAGGGCACCCTGAGGCAGAACTGAAGATGCAAGGTCTGCAGCCCACGCCCTCGAGGGAGGACCTAGGGCCCACCCACCCGGGTCACCTCCGGCCGCCCTTACAAGCCCTGCCAGCCAGCACACACTCCGGGAACAGTGGAAATCACACAAAAAGGGAAGTAAAATGTATCCAGACTCCTTGATAGGGCTGAATTATTGAATTGAATGACATGTGGATAAAGCGCTAAAGAAAAAAACTGTTTAAAAAAAAAAGCACCCCGATACAAAATAATAATAATATATAATCGATCAAGGATTCACGAGGGTGGAAGGATGAGGGAGGGAGGGGAAAAAAGAAGTGCTCATACCAAAGGTTCAAGCAGAAAATGTTTTGGAAATGATGATGGCAACATTATGTATAAATATGCTTGAAATAATTGATGTATGGAATGTTCTAAGAGCTGTAAGCGCCCCCCCCAATAAAATGATTTGAAGAAAAATGAAAAGTACCCAAAGAGGTGCTACTCGATCTGATACTCATGGAAGAGGTGGTTTTTGAAACAGAATGAATGCATGAGTTAACCGGGCCTGCCTTCGCCTCTTTTCATCCTCAAATCAAAGGGCAGCGCTCTGGCGAACAAAACTGCCGAGGTCTGCTCAGCAAGCGGGACGTTACTCCTCAGTGGCAACCAGAAAGGACACAAACACGCCACAGCACAAGTCACTCACGGAAGGACAAACCCTGCACAATACCAACGTACGAAATATCCAGAGGCAAATGCATGGAGACCAATGTTTGAGAGAGGGCACACCAAGGGGTGGGAGGGAAGGGAAAATACTGCCTAAGGTCATGATGAGTGGCCCACACGATGAATTCCATTAACGTCACTGAATTGTACACCTAAAACTAGTTAAAATGGAAAATGACTCACGATATAAACTTCACAACTGTTTTCAAAAGGCCAGCACATGGTAATCAGTGTTAGGAAGGGGCAAACCCAGACTGCTGTGGCAGCTTACAAGGAACACCGGCGGTGGAGTGGGCTACACAATGGGCTAACTGCAAGGTCAGCATTTTGAATCAACCCACCAGCTGCTCCACGGGAGAAAGATAAGGCTGCCTGCTCCCATACAACCTTCTGGTCTCAGAAACCCACAAGAGCAGCTCTACTCTGTCCGGTAGGGCTACTATGAATCCGAATTGAATTGATGGCCGTGTGCATGCTAGCTTATATGTTTGAAGGGTTTTCAGAAAATGTATTTCAGGGGACAAAGAGAGGTGTGCACATGTGTTTAAAAAACAAAACAAAAACCACCAGAATGAGCCAGTAACTTTCAACAGCAGCTCTGGCGTGACTAGACACTGGCCAAGCAGGCGTTTGCTGTCCAGGTGTTCAGGAACAGGAGGCCAGTCCAGGCACAGTACTCATCCCTTTGTTGGAGACAAGAGCTTCCAAAAACTCTGTGACACCTAAACTAAAAAGTTTTCTGATTTACAAATTGAAAACTTCTATAAAAGTCATTCCCTTTAAAAAATATATTTTTTTAAAGTAATTTACTTTCTGTCTTGGAAAGATATACTCATTTCTAATACTAACCACCACATAGACCTGGCCACCCAGACTACATGCAGCATTAGCCAGAAACTTTTAAATGCAGGAAAGAAACCAATCGCTTTCAGCCTCATCAACCTACCCCCCACCACCACCCAGTACATCATTCAAAGCTTTTTCCTTTGTGGCTCGGTGACAAAGTTCCCAATCATGTTAGTCCTAGGACATCAGATTGCAAGGACAGGAAATTTAACTGGCAAGCTGGGTCAGTCCAAGAGCATCAGGCTAAAGCTCACAAGGGGATTTTGAAGGGAAGATTTCCCCGATACAAATGTCCTCAAAGGAGGGGTGACTAAGCGGGGAAAGGAAAGCAAAGTCTTGGTCTTGGCACAGGGACTCCAGCTGGCACACAGCAGAAACACACGTAGAAATGAGAAGGGGTGCTTTGCAGACATCAGCAAGGACACACGCTTCCTCCTCCCTCCTCTCTCCCAAGAATCCCTGCTAGTCACTCCCCGGCTCTTGGTAGAAGGCAGCTGGGCTGGGCATGGCAGGTAACTGAGTCTGGGGATTCAGAGTCCACCTCGTTCACCAGAACTGGGTCCTTCCTGCACCGTGAATGTCCCAGGGTCTGTATGGAATGGGCTGTTCCCCTCCCAAGCACACAGAGACATTTCAAGTCAAAGCCAGGGACATAAGTTGGGCACTACAGAAAGAATGTCTTCCCTTAGATGAAGGTCATGCAAAATGCTTTCTGAGGGTCCCCCCAGCCCCAGCTCTAATATTCTCACTACTATTTCATTAAAAATCTTACAAATTTCTCCTTTTCAAAAAAACGTGGTAAATGGCCAGGGAGAAAGACAACGCAATGCTTCCCAACTAAGGGGCAACGTCAAGGCTCAGTGCCACCACCTGGCCTCCATCGGGAACAAAGCAAAAGTCAATGTCGATGATGCCACTCTGACCGCCCCGACCTAAAACAAGGTCTGAGGTGACGTGTGGCTATTTTTTCTGAATACTTGATTGCGGTTTGGGTGAAAAGTAGATGAGTTTCCTATTCCACAACGGGTGCATTTTAGTTCTTGACAAATTTGTTGCTCATTTTAAATACCTCCAGGTTAATGACCGGGGACTGGATCAAGTCTCAAACACAGACTGTTTATGGCAGCCCAGATTCTGTGCCCAGGCCACAGATCACCTGTCTTGCCTATGAGGATGTCTGTGAGTCTGGCAGGTAAAGCCTGGGGCAGAGTGATGCAAACAGACGCGGCCCAGGCTCTGCTGGGCTGTGCATCCCTTTCCCACTTTCCCCGGGAGTAGGCTCAACGTGGTCTAACTATTGACCGACCTTCCACCTGTCTTCACACTGCTCCTAGGACAAACACAGCCACCACAGGGTGCTTGACCAAAGTCAAGTCTACTGCAAAGGTGAGTTATTTCATTGTGCCAACCTGGCCGATAATCACATGTGGGGCTAATTGAAAGACACATGGATAAATGGCTCGGGGAGCCTCACCTTTCTAGTTCTCAGGTCTCTTGTTTTGTGATGGTTGCACCGGGTGCAGCTGCCTTAGCAGTTCCCTGCTTCAGCTTGCAAGATTGACTTCTTACAAGACATCCCCAAGGAGAAGCCACATGGACCTATCCCGATGCAGCCCTGGGTACTGGAGCAGCCGTGTGGAGATCCCTGCTAGTGCTGAGATGCTTGTTCATTCACTGACTCAGCTTTCCTCCTGCAGTCGGCATCACTGCCTCTGTTATGTGAGGTGGAGGACTTTGTGGACTGGTGTTGGGTTAATGGGTTAATGTTGGACTTGTGGGCTTGGGCAGCATTAGGTTGGGATGTTTTCATGATGCACATTTTCTTTACATAAAACTCTCTCTTATACATGAGTTGCTGTGGATTTGTTTCTCCAAAGTACCCAGACTAATACAAAAGGTAACACAGAAAAACACCAGCTTCCAAGTTTCAGACTCCAGACTCAAGTTCAAAATGATATTCTATTTCTTTCCACCGCATATTACCAATCTAAACGCTGAGCACTAGCTGAGCTACTTTGTTTTTAAAGTAAAAAAGACAGGTCAAGTCACATGAGAATTTTGGATGTACACAAGCAGCTTGGGCAGCTACTCATTTTTTGGTCGCTGCTGTAATTATTGGCTATATAACTGCTGTATCTCTACGGTGTTTTTCCAATTCAGCTTTGTATAGGTGCACAACTTACTCAGAGATATTACACAATCAGCTGTGCAGCCCCACCTTTCGCCAACATGCTACTGCCACCCGTGACCCCATTTCTGCTGCCTTCTACCCCGGGAACCACTCATAAACTTTGCTGTAGCTGAAAAGGAAAGAGAAATTTGAAATTAAGATGCTCTTGTTAGAAGCAGTGAATTTAGGAGGAAAAACTGCTCAATTTCTCCCTGCGGGTCTCAAACTTCTGCTATAGATATAAATCGAGGGCACTAATGATCGCCTCCTATTAGAACAGTTCATGTCACAGATAAATTTGATCTCAGGCCACTGTCCAAGTGGCCTCTGCTGCGAGAAAAGCAATAGGGTGCTCTACCTGAAAAGAGGCCGGAGTTGTCGATCGGGCCAGGAAACAGGTTGTGTTCGCCAACATTGTACATATCCCAGCTGTCAAAGCCCACATACTTCTTCCACTGCTTGAACCACCGGCTGTCAATAAGGTACCTGGAGACACACAAAATGACTGTGGCAGAGAAGCTGAGATGACAACCTTCTACATCTTTTCCCTTCTTTTTGTTAAGGTCTTTCTTTTGGGGTAACTCATGAATCCCCATTAAAACACTCACGCAATCAAGAGTAGCAGAGCCAGGCCCCAAAACAGCAGAGCCTGGCCTAGCGCAGGTCGCAAGTGAAATGATCATCGTTAAACGCAAAAATGGAGGGAAGACAATGTTTAGCTGCAAGATAGTCATTTCACTGCCCTCTGATATGTAAAAATCCTGTTTGTGAACAACCAGGTCATTCACTTGACACTAGTTTGTACAGAGGTCCAATCTCGACAGACAATGTGGGGTTACACTACTTCGCCAGATGCGGACAGGACAGGGATTTCATTTCTGAAAATGGGAGAAGAAAAAGCACTACCGCCTACTCCCGACCCCCTTTATGGACAAACGAGATCAAATATGAGTGACAGCACCTAGTGTGTTCTCACTTCTTGATTACACCACTAGACTGGAATAAGTCATTTCTTCTTAAACGCATGAGGATGGTGTATGTCTACATGGATATACACACACAATGGGGGCTTCCAGGAGTTCCTGGAAACATGAATTAAATCACCAATGGATCTTTCCCAATGAGTTTTCGAAGTACCCTTGTACACATGTATGTTCAAACACCTGTATATAGTTGGTTGAACTTGCAAACCTGTGTTTGTATACACAAACACATATGTAATGTCTGTCTTCTTCAGTGGAGCCCTAGTGTTATAGGGGTTACCTATTGGGCTGCTAATGGCAAAGTCAGCAGTTCAAAACCACCAGTTGACTGGACTTCCTACTCCCTTAAAAAATTACAGTCTTGGAAACTCACAGGTACAGTTCTTCTACCCAATCCTATAAGGTCGCCTTGAATAGGAATCAACTTGATGGCAATGAGTTTGGTGTGGTTTGGGGTTAGATGTCTTATCATCTATCACTTAGTTGTGTTTCACATTTACCTTGGTTTTTTTATATTTTAATATAAGCATATCTGGTTATAATTTTAAAGTACTACTTTTATTATTAAGCCAAGAGGAGAAATAAACCTCTGTGGGGCAGTAAAAAGTTGTCCTTCCAATTTTTTAACCAACAAAACTTCCAAGCAGTCACATGGATTCAAAACTTCTATGTTCTTTTCTCTCCAAACTCCTTGAACAATCCCTTACACTCACTTTATGTGTGTGCTTTTAAGTCTATCTTAAATTCCTTCTGTTTCTACCAAGTATTCTTTTTCATAGAACACGCTGTACAGGCTAACTCCGAAAATACCTTAGCTTGCCCTGCCTTTCATAACCTGGCTAGCTCAAGATGAACAGTCAAGTCCCATCTGAACTCTCTTAGACACAGTGTTTCTCTTCTTAGCGCAAACCTCTGTCCTTCTCACCCCCACCATGATTTCTTACAGCTGGGAGCCGCTCAGTAATATACTCATGCAAAGGCTAACCTCAGTTTTCTACGCCAGGCGATAACGCCACCCGGGAACCTCTCCACTAGGAGAACGTCCCTTCCACTAAACAATCTATTCATAAACTTCACGTCTCAGTCTCGCTCTTCTAAGTTCTGGACTTGCTACGTTGCTTTTGACTTTTGCTACCAAATAAACAAGAGCTCCGGGACATTTGCTCAGCTCCTGACCTTGACATCGGTTCTGCAGTTTACAAGTTACCAAGTATCACTTCTGATCCTCGTCTCAACCCAGAGAGGGCGGTGGGCCAACTACTGCCACCTGGTTTACTAGTGAGTGAAAAAGCAGGGTCTAGGAGGCGTGGGCCTCTACGTCCAAGGTCACTTGACTACAGTCCTACAGAGTACAGGGCTCTCCAACCCTCACTATCCCCCACAGCACTCCACTTCCTCCCCTTCCTGCAGCCTTTGCCCCCCGGCGGGCCCGCCCCCTTGGGCCGCGTAGGGACAGGACTGAGCCCCGTGGCGCCGCACTTTCCCAGAACTGAGGTCAGGATTCCTCTACAGTGGGCGGGGGTCAGGCCACCCTCTCAGGGTCACCAGACACCGCCCCCGCCCGGC
>NW_022111320.1:50677573-50683788 GCF_000313985.2 Echinops telfairi
GTTTTTGTGCGGCCTGGCGATTCCTGCGACGGGCGGCGGTACCCGGGAGCCCCCGGTTGCCCGTTACAGCTCAGGGGCTATCCTTTTCGTAAGGACATCGCTGGGTCGCGTGTGAACAAGCCGGAGGCCAGGTTTTACCTGGTTCTCTCTCGCGCCAGACCTGTTGTGTGTAAGGCTCCCCCGAGGGGGACGGCACCGCAACGTTTTGTCTTCAGCTGGACACCTGGGGCGAAGCCACAGCTGCTTCCAACGTGGAACTGGTGGGAACCAGGTTCCACCCTCCTCCTGCCCTGACAGGGCTTCCGGGCGTGGTCGAGTCATTAACTGTGGTCCCCAAACCGTCTGGGTGCCCGAATCACCAGGCCCCAGGCCAAGCCCACGCGTTCCACCCACAACTAGTTAGTTCCTTGTGTGGGAAACAAGCAGCCTGCGGAGCGAGAAGAACTGGAGCAGGAAGAGGAGCGAGGTGTGTGCCCCACCTTCGGTGCCCAGGCATCTAGTTCATTTGTATTGGAAACAAGGCAGCATGTCCCGGACACTGTTTTCCAGCCGCCCCCGAGCCCACAAACCCCGCCTTCCTCCAGGAAGGAGACGTCAGCCAGAGCAAAGGGGGTCTGATCTGCAGTTCCTGCCCTCGGAGAAAAATGAGAAGATCCCACTGTCTTCCAGTTGACGCCACCTTGGCCACCCTATCGGACAGGGGAACCGCTCCGCTGGGTTTCCGAGGCGGGAAACCTTGACGGGGTCAGACAATCTCAGCCTTCGCCCACTAGAGGCTTCCACGGGTGACCCCGGTGCTAAAGAGGGTGTAGTTCCCTCACCGCCGTCGAAGCCATTCCATCTCATAGCGACCCTATAGGACTGGGTGGAACTGCCCTGTCGATTTGCAAGGCTGTAACTGCTTGTGGGAGTAGAAAGTCTTTCTCCAGAGGAGCGAGGAATGACTTTGAACTGCTGACCTTGCTGTTAGCACGAGTAGCCATTACACCGCCAGGACTCCTTAAGGAGCGTGTAGTAAGTACCACAAAAAGGTGTGAGCCCTTCGGGAGACGTTGGACAGTGTAAGATATGACAAAATAGTCATGACTTGTCAATTATCAAAGGTTCATGAGGGAGGGGGGAACTGGGAGGGAAGGGGAAAATGAGCTGATGCCAGGGGCTCAGGTGGAGAGCAGATGTTTTGAGAATGATGATGGCAGCAAATGTGCTTGACACGATGGATGGATGGGTGGATTGTGATAAGCATTGTACGAGCCCCCAATAAAATGATTTTAAAAAAACAAGACAAAACCGAAAAAAAGGGTGTGAGTCCAGTTTGATAGGAGTAACACAGTCCCCAGCTATCAAAGGAGTCCTTTGACTGGGGCAGCATTTGAGTGTGACCCTGAAGGTAAGTTTTGGAAGCACCCAGATGGGAGTATGGCAAGGAGCCGGGAGAGGATGTATGGAGCTGGCTGGGTCAGAGCCCGGTGGGGATTAGGCACTGGAGCACAGAGCAGACAACTCAAGGAGTAGAGATACAGCTCTGCTGGTATCGTGGTTTATGCATCAGGCTGCAAACCGCAAGGCCAGCAGTTCAAAACCACTGGCCATTGTGCCAGAGAAAGATGAAGCTTCCTGTTCCCATCCAGAGCCACAGTCTGAGATCAGTGAGTAGGCAGTGAGGGGAGGGTTTTTTAAAGGGAACTAAGGCTAGTCAGGAGACTGGCAGGACCACATGACCTTCCCCAAATGGCAGATCCTGTAGGAGATTTCAGAGCAGAGAGGAAATGGCCGAGGGTGCTCCCCCCCCCCCACAAGGCACACTCGATGGTTTCGCCCAAAGACCCTTTCTTGGGAAGGTCTTGCTTGCTAAGGAGGTGATTTTGAGGGAGGCAAATTCAGCAAATGAGCTGGTTTCCGTAATGTAGGTTGAGGAAGTGGGGTGAAGGGGCAGGTTGGCCCAGAAAAGGTATGATAGATTATTCTAACAGATTGGCTGGGGTTTTTTGTTTTGTTTTTAATATTGGGTTTTGGCTGATTGAAATTAGTTTGCACTCCCTGGTATATTATGAACCATCTGGAAGCATAAACCTCATGGCAGATAGTAGAGGATAGTCAACTTGGAATTAAAACCTCCTTGAATAACTGCATGTGCTCTTGTAGGAAGAAAGGCCTCTTAATCTGCTTCCCCATGGAGAAAACTCTTCGGAGCAATTTGGGGGTCGCTGTGACTGGGAATCCACTTGAGGGAAGCCTCTGCTTTTTGCTTATCTTGTTGACTTTTTTACTAAGTGCTTAGCAGTTACTCCCCTGCCTATCAGAGGTGCCACCCCATGGTAAGCCAGCCTGGACTGCCCTAGCCCCTCCTGTGGAAGTTCTCTCTCTCACTGCCATCCAGTCAATGCTGACTCATAGTGACGCCCTATGGGTTCCCAGACTAACTGACTCTGAAGGAGAGTAGAAAGCCCAGGCTTTCTCCCGTGGAGCTGCTGGTGGTTTCGAACTGCCAACCCTTCGGGGATTGCAGTCCAGAGGGTGACACTGCCCCACCAGGGCTCCTTTGTGAGAGCTCTTAGAAACTGTTTGAAATGTCGAACAAAAATGCAACTTCCATCCCTGTTATTTAGGAGGCACAAGAGTTGGGTTTCTGACAAAACTTCAGAACCTATGTTGGAGGCTGTGTGCTTCCGACTTCTTTTTATAGCCCTTTCTCCTGATCCCGTTTATGGCATGGGCCAGCGTCTTCAGGAAGTAGGACAAGTCCTTGGCCCCTGCCCTATCTCCACAAAGGAGGAGGAAACCTAATTATAAGAACGAACAGTTTAAAAATAAAACACGAAAATTTCAGAAAATCTTTTTTGAACCAAAAACTCTTCCGTGTTTGTAAAACACGTGGCTGTAAAAGTGTACTCGTTCTGGGTTGTTCCTTAAAAAAAAAAAAAAGGAAGACGACAAGATGCCAGTCGCTAGAAGACACAGAATAAAAGGAAATCTTGTGCTTAGAAGAGCAATAGTATTTCCAGCGTTTAAGTTTGTCAGTGAGTCTGTTTGATTCAAGTGCTGCCTTTTTTTTTTTTTTTCCCCATTGGAAACTGAAAACAAAGAGCATGTGTCTGTTTTCCTGCTGGTGTGGGAGTGATTGGCCAATTTAGGAGGAAACGGCAAGAGGGACTGATTCAGGCAGGGAAACACCCAAGCCCGGGCTGTGTTCCTTGTGGCTGTGTTCCTTGTGGCTGCTCAAGGGAGAAGGAACCCAGGCCGCAAAGCCGAACCCCTCCGGGCTGGGCACCCCACTTAGAGCCGGGGACTGCACAAGATGTTGTGTGCTGTGGACTGGATTCCAATTCTTAGCGACCCAGTAGAACTGCCCCGTCAGGTTTCCTAGGCTGTGACCTGGGTGGTTCAAACCACCTGACTGATGAACCTTTAGGGTAGCCGCCAAGCCCTTAAAGAGCAGGACAGAAAGCAGGGAGAACTCTAGAAGGGACAGGCCTGGCTGCTGGCCTTGCCTTGTGAGTGGTCACTTGCTGCAGGCCCTGGGATTGTGGCAGTCCAGTGGAGATACCTGGGTGTATGAACTTGGAGCTTTATTTGGTTCCAGATCATAAAGTTCTTGCCTGATGCTAATTGGACATGGTTCTCCCCAGTCTCTGGGGTCCCGGTATAGCTGGGCTGGGCACTCGTAGCCAACTCCTTCAGGATTCATAGATAGCAGACACCTTTTAATCCTCGGGGACAGTGGGTGAGAATTATCTCTGGCTCCCACTTGCCCATGCCTCCTTAACCTGCCCAAGGAGATTGTGAGAAAGTAAAGGGTTCTAGAACTGCACTTCAGAAGAGAGCAAACTGTTTGATTGAGGTCCCCAGGTGGTGCAAACCATTTGTGTTTGACTACGAAGAAAAGCCTGGCAAACATCTTCACAGAGGACAGCCTAGAAAGCCCTAGGGAGCAGTTCTCCTCTGACACCCAGGCCGGAATGTCTAACCCCGGTTACAGAAGGATCAGGTTGTTAGAGAAGCCCGTCTCGGAGAGAGGAATTGGGATCGTGGTAATTCTTGAAAAGTGTACACCTCTTTCCTGTGTTGGAAACTCATCCTGTCAGGCAGATTCCAGTCTGGTTTTGCCACTGTTGGCTGCAGGGAAGGTGTGGCCTGCTGAGTGCAGGTGTCACCGGTGTCTTCTCTTCCCGCTCCAGTTCCACTGCCCCGATGTCTTCACGCTGAGCATGTTCTTACAGGCACTTGGTGTGTGATCCTGGCCCCTGGCACAGAGGAAATCCTCAGTAACCATTTCTTGATCGACTGGCTTAAATCAATGTCTGACAAAAAAAAAAAAAGACTCACTGCCATCGAGTGGATGTCGACTCATAGCGACCCTATAGGACAGGGTAGAACCAATCACCCCTGTGGGTTTCCAAGACTGTCAGTCTTCATGGGAAAGAAAGCCCTTCTTTCTCCCAAATAAGTGCCCAGATTCTAGCTAACGTCTACTGCGTGCTGATAATCCCCACCTCCTGGGCCGCACAGTGTAGTGGGAAAGATGGTAATTACAGTGCAGAGGTGTAACTACAGAGCTGTGTGATAGAAATATGACAGCGGGGGGGCTCTGATCGGGCTGGATTTCAGGGGAAAGTGGAGTCTCCCATAAGTTCTGCCCCAAACCAGAATCCTCTTGTACCCCACGCTGAGCCCACTTTGCTGGCTCTTCCAGTCAAAAATTGGTTGGGCCAAGTTAAGCGTGGGCTGAAGCCGATGTTTTGCTAGTGTAAGGAATGGCCTCCCTATTCTCTCTTGCATTGGACCCTAATATTATGTCCTCACAGCTTGTTGACTATGGATAGCTGGGAGACAGCCACAAAGGAGCCCTGTGCCTAGCTGACTTCTGGTTCTCGGAGAATGACTTGATCCCAAAGCTGTTTAAAGTGCTGGCCCCTCCCTACCAAGGTCAGAATGGAGGCTACACAAGAATGGTGCAGATCCCAGGACTGAGCCAAAGCGGCAGTCATTGAGTATAAAGGGAACTGGCCTCTTCCCCACTGCCTCTGGCTCGCAGAGATCACTCCTAAACCAACTGCTGCACAGGCTGCGCGCGGCGGAGAGACCCCAGCCGGGCAGAGAAAGCCAGCATCCACAACTCCCACACAACTAAAAGCCCAGGAACTTAATACCGGAACTTCCATGGCCTTCATCAGGGCCATGGTCACAAGTGTTTGGAGGCCTCTTAATCTTTAGAAAGAACTAGAACTACAGTTGTAAAATAGACAGTGTTACCGGGACTTTCTGGGAAGCTCTATGGCTCTACTTTTGCCCAACAGATCAAATGGCTCATGTAATTATGTAAATTTATTTAGTTTCCCCGCTCCCTTGAAGTTTCTGGTGTAATGAAGACGATGCAAATGTTCAGTCTACCTGGAATAGAAAATTCATAGCTTGCAAAAAAGACGTATGACAGCAACACCGAGGGTGGAACTGTAGGCACTTGGCTGGAAAAGAAACTTCAGCAGCACAGGGGTGGGGAGCAAAATCGTGTTTACAGTTTCCCTGAGCCTGGGCTGCGCAAGGTATGCTTGGGGCCAGGTTTTAGGTTCACTTGCTCACCCGTGCTCTAGCACACGCACATACACACACAGGTAGGTACCTACTAGGGATTGTAGAGATGAGCTAACATGGACTTTGTCTGCAGGGAGATTGAAGTCTATTTTTCTTTTATAATTTTATTGAGGGCTCGTACAATTCTTATCATAACTCATCCATCCATCATCCATTGTGTCAAGCACATTTGTACATTTGTTGCCATCGTCATTCTCAAAACATTTGCTTTCTACTTGAGCCCTTGGTTTCAGCTCCTCATTTTCCCCCTCCCTTCCCAGCCTCCCCCTCATGAACCCTTGATAATTTATAAATTATTCTTATTTTGTCATGTCTTACACTGTCCAACGTCTCCCTTAACCCACTTTTCTGTTGTCTCTCCCACAGGGAGGGGGTTGTATGTAGATCCTTGTGATCGATTTCCCTTTCCTCCCCCACCTCCTCTACACCCTCCCAGTATCACCACATTCACCACTGGTCCAGAGGGGTTCATCGGTCCTGGATTCCCTGTATTTCCAGTTCTAGTCTGTGCCAGTGTACATCCTCTGGTCTAGCTGGATTTATAAGGTAGAATTGGAATCATGATAGTGGGGGGGAGGAAGCATTAAAGAACTAGAGGAAAGTTGTGTGTTTCATTGGTGCTA
>NW_022111320.1:50686234-50687623 GCF_000313985.2 Echinops telfairi
ATGCACCCATTTGTCTTCAGCGATTGTGTCGGGAAGGTGAGCATCATGGAATGCCAGTTTAATAAAGTGTTCTTGCATTGAGGCCCAATCATAAACCACTTTCTTATACACATATGAGTGTCTATGAATTTGTCTCTCTAGTCTATCCGGACTAACACCTCCAGCCAACAGTTATAGTCTGGGAAGCTCACAGGGGGCCTCGTGGAGTCAGCATTGACTCCACAGAGTAAGATGGAGCTAATTGGGGGCTGGCTTAGGGAAAAGAGGACTGTTAGAGAATTGCACAGCAAGTTGTGGATCGGCCCAAACCCAGAGGAGCTCTGGTGTCATGTGGTTACTCCCTCACTGGGCTGCTTCCTGCAAGGTTCGTGGATTACACCCACCATCCGCTCCGGAGGAGAAAAGCTAGACTATCTACTCTGGTAAAGGGTTACAGCCTCCGACACTGACAGGGGCAGTGCTGCCCTGCCCTATAGGATCACTGTGAGTCGGAATGGACTCAGTGACAGTGAGTTAGGTTTATGGCCTGGTCAGGAGTCCTGGTAGCAAAGTGGATTATGTATTGGGCTGCCAACCAGAGTCAGCAGTTTGAACCTACTAGCAGCAGGTTTGAGCAAGACAGATGAGGATTTCTGCTCCTGTGAAGATTACAGCCCCAGAAACCCAAAATGGGCAATTCTACTCTCCCCTGTAGGGTCTTTCTTTTTTTCCCTTTAATCCTTTTATTGGGGGCTCTTACAGCTCTTATAACATTCCATACATCCATTTGTACATTCCCCTATAGGGTCTCAGTGAGTCAGAATTGACTCCACAGTAGTGAGTTTGGTTTTGTTGTTCTTTTATGCCCTGGTGGCATAGTGGTTATGTTTGCCTCTACGATCGGCCAGCTAACTGAAAATGTGGTGATTCCAACTCCCTAGCTACTGTTCCCCAGGATAAAAAAGACCTGGTGATTTGCTCCTGTCAAGGTCAAAGCCTATGAAACCCCGTGGGGCAGTTCTAGTGCCATGTAGAATTGATAGGACCTGAGAGCAACCCAATAGGACATGACAACCTATACTGATAAGGTCTTAGAGGTTGGCAGTTCAAAACCACCCAAGAGCACTGGGGAAGAAATATCTGACAATCTGCTTCCATAAAGATTTCAGTCAAGAAAAGCCCATGGAAGCGTTCTCCCCTGTAGCGCACAGTGCCCACAGAAGTCAGATCTGCATGGCCGGCACTGCAGCGGATGCGGCATGCAGACTGCTAGCTGCTGCAAGTAAGGGGCTGGGGGTTTCCCATAGACCAGTGGCTCAGGGGGCATGGAAAAGCCCAGGAAGAGGATGGACACCCTCTGTGTTAGTCCAGGTTGACTAGAGAAACAAATCCAGAGACACTTGTATGTAT
>NW_022111320.1:50688776-50691558 GCF_000313985.2 Echinops telfairi
CAGGTTTCAGCTTGTTAGGAGGAAGGGAATAACTTTCGGCCTAAAGGCCAAGGCCATTCTGAATTCACTTATATAACCACGGCCGGCTCCTAACGCGGCTGTACCTGGAGTAAGACAGGTCTCTGGGATCCTGTGACTAGCTGAAGCTGGGTGCACATTGGTGGTGGGCCCAGTGTGATGCTCGTGCAGGGCCTTTCGCGAGTGTCTGCTTCACTGACAGTCGTGAGTACGAGGAGAAGATGTTCTGAAATGGATGGTGGCGATAAGTGCTCACATCTCCTGAAGAGGAGTGAGTGCTTAAATGGTATGATATGCGAAGTCCACGTCAGTAAAAATATTCAACACAAAACCAACTGCTAACTTTCTAGTTGTCTGACAAGGACCGTGGCCTGCTCTTTATAATTTCATGCTGTTCTCTTAGGGAAAATTTCCCTGCTTTTTTTTTAACTCAGTCTTGCCCACAAGTTAAAACTTGAGAGATTTCTTAAGCTTATCAGGCTAGGAATGCTTCTCTGAAAGTAAGGTTACTTCATAGTCGTTTGTGGAACTACATTAGTATCGTTAGTGTAAGGAAGTCATCTGATCAAGGGCTAGTTGTGCAAGAAGTGCCTGACCTCATTTGATCAAATTTAATGTTAAAAACAAGAAGCAGAAAAAGGCAGGTCCATCGACACAAGACCTGTGCCTAAATGCTGCTGCCAGTTTCCCGAACAAGCCCCATTGGGTAACTGCTTCCACCACCACAGGGCAGGGCCTCATACAGGCTCAGGGTGATCCCTACTCTTTTACTTCTTAATGTGAGCCGCTGATTCACAATGGGGTGGGGTGAGTGCAGGTCAGGGCAGCGGCAGTTACATGGCTGAATGACCAAGAATGAGTGTGTTGACGCGCATGCTCAAGAGTATGCACGTTGGTGAAGGATGAAGTCCGGTCTCTTGTGGAGGAAGCTGCTGCAGTTTTAACTGGCTTTATTCTGAGTCTCTCTGAGGCAGAGAACGTTGGGAAAGAACTGACCGTTAAGGTTAGCAGGCAGCTTGGAGTTGGGGAAGGCTCTTTCCCAGCCAGGGGCCGCCACATTTGAAGGTTGGCGGCCCCCTTCCTTGGCTGTGCAAAGCTTCAGCTGAGGGACAGAGGAGTGGCTGAGAAGGGGCGGCCTGGAAAGATGAGGCCTGATTCCCATCCAAGACCCTGAGCAGAGACTGTAGCTGACCTGGGCGGCGCTGACCCAAAGGAGTAGGATAGAAGTGGAACTGGACATCTCTCCTCCTAGGTTCAGCTGGTAGCTCACAGAGCAAGATCCTAGGTCCCCACACTTTCCAGATTGGCATCTCTGGAGCGGGTTACAGAATATGTTCTCATAAGAACAAGCCACCACCCCCACCCACCCCACCCTCAGATGGGCAATCAGCTATCTGCTCCCATGATACTCGAAATGCTCCTTCCCTCAGTTCCTTGATTCTGCCTTGATCCTCAAATGCCTCTTCATCGCCTGGCTGGAAAGTTTGTGACCCACAGGCATTCGGCCTGGCGGCCCCCTGACCCCTTCATTTCCACTCTCTCCGCTGACCTCTGCCTCGTTTATAGTCCATCTCCCCCAGAGAGCTCTTATGGATGCCACCTTTCCACCTTGGGCCTTCACGTACTACACTGGCTGCCTGGGCACCCGTCCCTTCTTCAGCAAGGTTCTCAGCAGCTTCTTGACTTCTATTGAATCCCGCTCACTTCCTCCAGAAGGCAAAACATGATCCTCCCAACTGAGCCAGGCCCTTTGATTGATTCTCAAAGCATCTTGGGCTTCATTGTAGAACGAAACCCCTTTTCATAATTATCTTCCTTCTGGCTTCCCGAGGACCATATCCCAGGCACCTGGCAGGCAGGCACAGCAGCAGAGTGGGGGTGGGGTGACTTTTGATGAAAAGAGGGAACCGCCAACCTTCAAATGTCACCACAGGGATAATCAAAAGCTGATTGAGTGGTGGAGAGGCCTTGTGGCCAGGTGGGCATAAGCAGGTGCCCTGCTGGGGAAGAAGGGAGGCAAGCCAGACCTGGTGCACCCAACCCTTCATCCCTTAGTGACCCGACTATCACGCAGAGAAAGATCCCTGCTCAGAGCCCAAGGGACTGTTCTTGAGGCAGCTGGGTCAGACAGGAAGGGAGTTGAGTCCCAATTTAAGCAGGTCCATCTGTCTTCCTTCAAGCAGTTGTCGCAGGCCCTGTGGAGTACCTCACATACTGATGACAAGTGACTTCAGGTGTGTCCCACCAGGACCAGCAGACAGGAAACTCAGGAGACAGCTGTGTCTAAACAGCTGCAGCTCTCTCCATGACATTCGTGCACAATCACACCTGCCCCAGGCCTGATCAGAAGGGCCAGTTGAATTGCCCACTCTCCTTGCTCTGAATACAGGCGTGGTAGGTACAGTGGGCAGCAATTCTGTAAAATCTAGCAAAGTAAGGGGAAAGGAATTTGGTAGCCTTGCACAGTAGGACAGGAGCTCTTGTAGGCCCAGCACTTGGGAACCTCACAGACTCGAGGATTTCTGGGCCTGTGGTATTACTGTTGTGTAGATCAGTTCAGTGTCCAAGCCAGAAAAAGAAAAAAACCAAACCAAACCCACTGCTGGTGATAGTCTGCCTAACGCATCTTCTGGCAGAAGACGTGCAAGGAGGCTGGCTTCTCACAATAGGAAAAGTCGATCCCGACATTGCAGGCCACAGAGAGGGGAGGAGGTTTAAGATTCGTCGGAAAAGCTGTAGGGCTCAACGCGGAAGGACACGCACA
>NW_022111320.1:50691860-50706850 GCF_000313985.2 Echinops telfairi
CGGAACAATTTTATTTGGTCTGGGAGGGGAGGCTGGGGCAGGCAGGGCTAGTGCCGGCCTGCGGGGGCTTTCCCGGACATCGGGTGTTCCTCCATTCGGGTTTAGAAGAAACACCCTCATTGATGAAGTCCCCACGCAAGGCAGGCAGCGTAGTGACCGCCAGGCAGCCTGGGGGAAGGCGGTGCGCCCTAGGCATGGCCGGGCCCCTTGGAGAGCAGGACCTGGATGTCGGGCTCGATGTCGATGGTGGGGAAGCGGCGGCTGTACCTGCGCACAGGCACACCATCGCGGCCCACCAGGAACTTCTCGAAGTTCCAAGAGATGTCGTTGCGGCACACGGGCGACCAGGTGATAAGCTTGGGGTCGGTCATGAGGGAGGTGGCATCGTCGCTGGGCGCCGGCAAGGCCTCCCGGAGGAAGGCAAAGAGCGGGTGTGCATTGGCGCCGTTCACCTCGCACTTCTCAAACAGGCAGAAGTTGGGCTCGAACCCGCCGCCAGGTCGGACGTGCTTGAGGGAATTCAGAATCTCTTCGTTCTTGCTGTTCTCCTGATGCCCAAACTGGTTGCACGGGAAACCTAGCACGACCAGGCCCCGGGGGCCGAGGCGCCGCTGCAGGTCGTTCATCTGGGTGTAGTCCCGGACCGTGGTGCCTCAGAGCGACGCCACGTTCTCGATGAGCAGCACCTTGCCCTGCAGCGAGGCCAGGCTCATGAGCTCCCCGCCGGCCAGCGGGCGCGCGGAGAAGGCGTACACGGAGCCCGAGGCGGCCGCGGCGAGCAGAGCGGCGCACATGACGCGGGGGTCGGAGAGGCGCGGAGAGGCGGAGGTCGGCAAGAGCAACGAAGGCGCTCCTCGAGCGGGACGCCTTTTAAGTAGCCGATGGCGGCCCCGTGACGCGGGCGCGGCCCCGGCTACCCCGCCCCATCCGGTGGGTGGACCTCGGCTCCTCCCTCCGCGGGAGACTAGGAAGGTGGGCGGGCGAGACCTCGCCGGACGTGGGCACCACCCAGACTGGGCGGAGCCGTGAAGCCTGCCTGCCGGCCTCAAAAACACAGGACGGGTCCCCGCCCACCCTCTTCCCCAACCGCCGCCCTACCCTAGCCAGGCCCTGGTGATCTATGGGACCTTCCTTCTCAGTGGTTCCTTGCTGGGTCCAGCCTGCGGGCCAGCCCAGAGTGGCAGCAGCTGCAGGCGCCCCTCCCGTCTGGTCTACCAGACCGTGCGCCCTGTACTGCCTGGGGCGGGGCTCTGGCCAGATGCGGGGAGCTGTTGAGACTTGTGAAGGTGTGGGTGGCGGTGGCTGCCAAGGCAAGCTTCCTGCTCGCCGAGGAGCTACTCCTGTTCTGAGAAGGGCAAGTCAGGGAAGCATGGGCGAGGCCCTGGCAATTCCGGCTTCAACGCAATTAACTCACTCCCCAGGCTCTGGGGCTGCCTTTCTGCTGCCAGTCGGATTTCGAACAGCTGCTGTCTAGGGGAGCCTCAGGCTCCGAGCTATCACCCACAGCCTGCGCCTGCTTGAGGAGATGGGGCCTCACCAGCACCAGGGCTGTGGCAAAGACTAAAGGCCGTTCTCCACCCACAGCTCAAGCCTGGAAGGGAAAGATCCTGCAAATGGACAGGGAGTAGGGAACCATGTCTACCTAAAGTGGCCCTCGGTGTCTTCAGTAAGGTACAGCCTTGAACGTGACACCGCTCTGTCCACATTCTTCAAAGGAACTGGGGAGTGGAGGCACTGGCCCTTCACTGCCTTAGGGAACCTCCCAGGGTGGCTGAATCCTTTCGTTCTCTCCAAGTCAGGAGGGAGCAACACAAACACCAGGATACAGGAAATTTAGAAAACTGCCTTTATTCTATTAGTAGTTGGAAAAAATTAACTTGGTACAGAAAAAAGGTTTAGTCAGCTGGAGAGGAGAAACCCAAGTGCCACCCAAGGCCTGGAGCTCCTCTGGGAGGGAAGCTGGATGCAGTGAGGAGAGGGGACACTGTGAACCGGAGCCAGGCCCTGCAGTCCAGTGAGACAGGCTAAGCCACCTTCCAAAGTGTCTAATTGCCTCAGGCGTGGAACCAAAATCCTATATACTTAGCCCAGCTCAGAGGTTGGGGTGGGGGGAGGTACTGAGAGGTTATTGCGGGGCTGAAAAGGGGTCACGTGGCCATCTTTTATCAGAGAAACTGACAAAATGGGAATTTTTAAAAGGAAGTTTCCATCTGACTTTATTTTCAAATACACTTTCTTTTTTTAAAAAACCAATACACTTTCTGCAGAGATGACAAATATCAGTATTAGGAAATCCAATTATACAAAAAATACTACATCTAGTCTGGGGTAGATATATTTATTTTTGGTAACATACATTAAGTGGCACTAATTACACAGTAACTATAAGGTAACTAACATGAAACCACAGAAGTGTAACTTTGCCACAGCTGCATGGACGTGGGCCTTTCTGGCTGAGCACATGCTCAGAAAGCTGGAGGTCCACTTCAGAGACATGCCCATGAAACCCATTTAGGAGGGAGAGTTCTGAAGTGGGGACTCACCAGAGGTCTCGCAGCTGACAGGTCAGAGGCAGGACATGTTAGTTATAAAGTAGTTACAGCCTAATTCACAAAATTACCACCTTTTTCTCTTTCTAGAAAGAAGCAAGAAGTTAAGAAAGTCCTTGGATTAGCGCCTGGTGTGTCAGGTGGGAGTGCACAGGAGGGCTGTCAGCACGGTGTCAGAGGGGCCCTGCTGGGCCAGAGGGGTTGGACGTCATTAATAATCATGTTTGGCTTCTAAATACTGGTAGCAAGATGACTTCTGATTTGTAATCTTAGGTAAATTATAGATAAATGAAAAAGGCCAGTAATCATACACTAAGATTAATAAACAGCACTTCAAAATTAACCGCATGGGGTTGTGCTTGCAGCGAGGTCTCACAAGACAAGGCACCCAGACTTCTTCTTCCCACGCCTGGCCTGCAAGGCCGCCCTCGTGGCCATCTCAAACACCTCCCTCACGCCGTCTTTGGTCTTTGCGGAACACTCCATGTAGCCAAAAGCACCAATCCTGTTGGCCATGTCCCTGCCTTCTTCGGGCTTGACCGGCTCCTGGGGAAGAGAAGAGTGTCTTCAGTTAACAGAATAGTCCCACGCCACTAGAAGACTTCTTTTCACACAGGCCCAGATGCGCACTCTGCCAGAGGGACTGTTGATTTGCAGTTACTCCTCCCCCCATGAGCACCTCTCTGGGAAGGACATACAAAGAAGGGGAGACTCACTAGAGAGGTCCAGGGCCAAATTCCTCAAATGCCCATATGGATCGAGCTGCATACCCCTCAAAATGTGTGTTCTAACCCTAACCTCTTATGTATGAGGTTCTACAAGGAGGCATCATGGATCGCTCCCACTACTTTTACGTTCTATTTCCCTCATGACCTTTAATAAAGCCTCTCCAGCACAATCAAGCCCACTTGGCAATGGGCTGCCTTTGATAAACAGATGGAGCACTAGTGTCCCGAGCCCACCTCTTCTGACCTGAGAGAGACTATTAGGCAGAAATGGGAAGGCTGATGCCACACGAAGGTCTTCCTGGTACCAGGAAACCAGCCAGGAACCACAATTGTTAGTTAAAGCCACCCACTGGCAGTATTTCCATGTAACAGCACTGGGGAACTAAGAAGGAATTGGGTACTGGGAAAGTGGGGTGCTGGGCTAAAGCCCACTAGGTGAAAGCAGTCTGGGGACTGGGCAACAGGTAGAAGCCCAGATTGCCACGAAGAGGCTACTGGTAGAATTCCAGCATCCCGGTGAGGGTTCTGAGGCAGTGAGGAGAGTAACCAAGGAAGGCTACAGTCTTCCAGAATGTATGTGGTGCCAGCAGGCAAATGCCAGAAATGTGGGTGCTAAACTAAATGTGTTTCTGGTGAGGCGTGAAAAAACAAACAAGTGATCAGACAATGGAGGAAGGGGGATGATTTCCATTCGGTGGCAAAGAACATGTCTAAATTATGTTCAAATGTCTGGTGGCAGACAGAACGTTTATGTGATAAACTTTAATATTTAAAGTTCTAAGTCTAGTAAGACTTATAAGCAAAATCTTAAAGGATCATGTCATTTTTCCTTGCTGCTTATACAAAAATTCAAGATTAAAGAGATGGACAACGTGGTTGAAGGGAGAGAGCAGACAGTGTAAGACATGAAAATAATAATATATAATTTATAAAGGGTTCACAAGGGTGGAACATAGAGGGAAAAAAAGAGGAGCTGATACCAAGGGCTCAAGTAGAAAGAAAATGTTCTGAAAACGATGGAAAAAAAGGGAGAAAATGATGATGGCAATATATGTACAAGTGTGTGCTTGACACAATTGATGTATGGATTGTTCTAAGAGCTGTACAACGCCCCAATAATATTAAAAAAAGAAAAAAAAAGATCTGGTGTGCCTTTAAAAGCCAGCTCTATCAATGCTTCCTCCCCTGACCATCATGATCCCAATTCTACCTCACAAATTCGGCTAGACCAGAGGACGTACACTGGTACAGAGAAGAGCTGGAAACACAGGGAATCTAGGACAGATAAACCCCTCAAGGCCAATATTGAGAATAGCCATACCAGGAGGGTAAGAGGAAGGTGGGGGAAGAAAGGGGGAACCGATCACAATGATCTACATATAACCCCTTCCATGGGGGATGGGCAACAGAAAAATGGGTGAAGGGAGACATCGGACAGTGTAAAACATGAAAACAACTTGACTGCTGATGCCGATTGCCAGTTTGCTCACACCTGATTTGTTACTCTGTGTGTAATAAACGCCTGCTGACGTCACCATTACAAAAAAAAAACATGAAAACAAACAAAACCAATAAAAAAATGAAAGCCAGCTCTTTTCTTAGGGTGATCCTCCTAAACTGAGAGGCGGACTGCTCTGTGAAGGCAGAGCTCCAGGGCCATGGGAAGCAGAGACCAGGACAACTTCCTGAATCCCCTTCATAGATCCTGATCTGGACCTTCAGATGCAGAGGCCCGAGTAGGAGAAGGTAGGGTGACACTCAGGTGAAGATCTTGGCACACTTCCCCCAAGGGAGGAGGAGATCACTCTGCTACTGTCTGAAGAGAGACTGTGTTTTTATAAAGGTAGGAAGTAGGCTGCTCTGTCTGTGGCTAGGCTTGCTGCTCTCAGGATTTCCTGATTCTCTATTGCCACTAATGTTATTTTTTGGCCTCACATCTGCCAAGGGAAGGTCTAAAGAGGAGAATCCCCAGAAGTTCCGTCTCTGGAGAACTCCCTGGCTGTGATGGCCCCTTCAGAGGCTGGCAGTCCTTGAGGACAAAGCAATGAGAGATGGATGGCAGAGGGACTTCTGGGTCTCTCTCAAAAACAGCCTGGCCTGTGATGGTTTCTGAAGGGGTCCCGTGAATCTCTCTCTACTCTCAGGGCCCAGGTACAACAGAGCCCTTGCCCCAGGCCATGCCTGCTTCATCTTGGCTAGCTCCCGCCTTGTGTGCTCATCATTCCGAAGATCCTTCTTGTTCCCAACCAAGATGATGGGCACATTGGGACAGAAATGCTTGACTTCCGGGGTCCATTTCTCTGGGATGTTTTCTGAAAGAAGCAAAATGCATGGTATTTGAGGATGCATGCAAATCAATTTTGAATCTCCGAGAGTTCTGGTTAAATTGAAAACAAACTTTCTTTGCTGCTTCACAAGTTTGTTGGTCATTTAATCAAGTGTGTTAGTTTCAAAATCACAGAGAAATGCAAAACGGTCCATATCAAGTTGGTGTTTCTGTGCTTAAGAGGTGGGGGCTCCATCAAAGCACTCCACAGCTGCTGAGCTCCTACAGAGGTGGGGCTCAGATGAAGCTTTATAGGAACAAGAGATTCAGAACCTACCTGGGGTGTGGAGGTGATTCATAATAGCACCGCCTGCCCCAAAGAAGGCGCCACCCAGGTCACTGCTGCCACCTGATTTTGGCCTTCACTTAGAGAAGGGACTCCACCGAGGAGCCACCACTGGCTTGAGGGCACTCACTCTCAAGCCACCTCACTCAATGGCACTCAACATGACCCCTCCCCCACCCTGTACTGACAGTTCAAATGGCTCCACAATGTTTTGAAAATGAGCCTCAACCAGTGATAGCTTCCTGGCAGCATGGGACCAACCTGGAAAAGCTGTGCGCACGGCTGCCCTGGACTAGGGGCCCTGGCTCAGCTCTCCCATCTTGGCTTCAAGGGTGATTTTATAAAACAGGGCTAACAACCAGTACCTACCACGTTGTATACAGTTATTTCAATAATTTAATGAATTACACGTCCACCAGGGCTATTCTCGTAAATGTTGCTGCTATTCAGGACAGTGTTTTAGAAAGAAACTAAACTGCTTACGCTCTGATTTCAAAACAAACCGCCAAGATGGCTAGGTTTCCTAGAACCTGGAAAGACACTCTAGCTTCTGGCTACAGGACCCATCAGGTAGTGAGGCTCCTGAGGGGAAAGGCCGGGAAACTCTTCTAATGCAGAGCTGCTCTGCAGCACATGGGACTGCCACCTGACCACTTCCTGCTCCACATCAGCTAGTTGATGTCACTCAGGTGACAACTCAAAACTCAGTCTCCTCCACAAAGTGGTTTCCAAAGTAGTGCTGGGTTCCTGCCCTCAGATTAAAAAACCCAAAAAAAACCAGTCACCTAATAAGTGAAGCCCGCTTCCGTCATTATCAACAGTTTCCAGTTCACCAGCCACATCGATCTCTGTGATGGATACATTGACAGATCACACCCCTCCTCCCCTGTTCAAACCTCCCAGCGATGACTCCCCGCGCCCCCCTTCCTCCCTCCCCACTGACCCCTGGGCAGTGGAACCCTGCACCTGACTCCTCTTCCAGCCGCATTGCATCGCCTCTGCTCAGGGCCTCTGTGCCTGCTAACGCCTGCCTGGACCCTTCTGGTGTTGGATAACCACCCTGGCCCTCTCTCCCACAGTGCCGACTACCCGATCTAAAACAACAAACTGCATGGGCCACTCAAACCCACCTCTCCTCTCCTACTTTCCTCTGAAACGCTCATCAGGACTGGATTTATTGTTGCTTTTCCTCCCCTGCCTGCCTGTAACGGGAACTCCTTACATAGGTGCTCAATATACATTTCCTGAATACACGAAAGTATTATACCAACAACCCCTCTCTGTTTCACGTAATTATGTGACACCAACTACCCACATCCTGTCTCACCCCCCACAGCCAGGCTGCATCAGAATCCCAGAAAGAGAAAGAAACCTTGACCATCCATGTCGAGGGCCAGCAAATCAAGCAGGGTCTGGAGTCTATTTCTATACATTTCACAGGGACACAGACACATCCAGTCACTGATCTTTTTCTATGGCTGATTTCAAGCTGCTGGAGCAAAATTTAGCAGTTATGGTAGAACAGTACAGTTGCAACAGAGATCAAGTGGCCCACAAAGGCCAAAACATTTCCTATTTGGACCTCTGTCGAATACAGGTCTGGACTGATCAGGGCTGAATAAAAAAACCAGTGAGTCAGCCAAGGCTCTGAAAAGTAACTTACTCCCACAGGCCTGGCTGGAAGAAGGGTTAAAACCAACGCACAGAGCTTCAATCCAGTTCTTTGTCTGGCTTGTTCTACATGCCCAGACTGGGGGCCAGCGTCCTTCATTCAGCTCAGCAGAGTCCATGGTGACCTACTACCACACAGTCCTGCAATCATCTCTAGTAGGGGACAGCACCAGCATTCTCCAGATCCTGGCCCCAGGCATGCTCGTCTCTCAGACAGAAGGCTCAAACTCTCTTTCCCTGTTTCTGTCCAACCTCTCCTTTCCTGCCTAAGGTCTGCCCTCTGAGGAAGGAGCCAGTAAGAAACAAATCATGGCTAACACAGAGGTTAAAGGTCAGAGATTTTGAAACCAAGAGACCTGTTCTTCAAAGAAAAAGTGAGGCTGAGGAGGAGGAACTTTTTGCTCTGAGCTTTTTTATCTCTTACAGTATTATATAGACGAGGTGGCACAGGGCGCAAAGCCTCCTCATCCTCACAAGACGTAAAGGACGTACATCCTGCAGGTGTGTGAGGTGGTCTAATGCACCAGGGCCCAGTCTCCAGGACTTTCCGCAGACCACTCTCAAACCCTCCCGACCCGAGGTCAGACCAGTTTGAAATGTAATCCCAACAGCTGACCAAGGCCAAAGTGAAGCAATGGCAGGAAGCACCCACTCTGTCTCAGTCCTGGGGAGACAGCACAAGGGACGCAATCTTGAGCAAGGTCCCTTGTGCCATCAGGATGGCAAGGACAACCAAAGGAGAAACAGTCACTCTAACCCATTTAACTGCCTAGCACACTGGCAGCGGCTCTCAAAAGTTGTTTTTACGTTCACGACAATGTCCTTTCCTTGGTCCCCCCAGTTGGGGGGGTGGGGGGTAGGGGGACCTGTGATGGCAACACCAAGCAAGACTTCCCTGTTTCCCGAAAGTAAGACATCCCCCGAAAATAAGACCTCCCAAAAAAATAAGGCCCCCTGAAGCTACCGTAACTCTGGACTCTGGAGCGTAGCGGTGGGTGCCGCCCTGCAGCTCATTGTTGGCCACAGCGCATGCGGAGCAGACAGGAAGTGCGAGGTCTCTTTTAATAAATAAAACAATAAACAATAAATGCATACCATATTCTTCTTCAGGGAAAAATACGACATCCCCTGAAAATAAGACCTAGTGCATGTTTGGGAGCAAAAGTTAAGACACTGTCTTATTTTCGGGGAAACAGGGTAGTAGCATCTTCATAGCCCAAACCAGAAAAACAAGGACTTTGTGCCCTGTTGCAGAGCGTGAAGTCAGCAGTATTCGGTGTGTTTACAAGGTCACAGTGGCCTCTGGGCTAGGAGAATGGTCAGGTACAAAGCTTTCTTTATGAGAAAAAAAGGGCCAAAGTAGAGCTTCAGAAACACTACTGTGAAATGCATCACCAGCCTAGATGCTAGGAAGCAATAGGCTCTTAATATGAAGCCCCGGATAAAGGTCTCCCCTAAAGCTTGGCTCAAGAAATGGCTTTGTATTTGGAATTCACTGGTTTAGAATTTTAAACTGGGCTCCCATGGCTGACCCAGGGCTCATAGTGTACAGTCAAGGATCCAGGGTGCTGGCTCCTTTTGGAAGCTCATGCACACCAGGAGGGGAAGCCAGCCTCAGGCAGCAGTCACTCACCTAAACTATCGGGGCTGTCGATGGAGAAGCACATCAGTATAACATCAGTGTCCGGGTAGGAGAGGGGCCTCAGACGGTCATAATCTTCCTGCCCAGCTGTATCCCACAATGCCAGCTCCACCTGTGATGAGAAAAACACACAACCCCCAAGAGGGTAAGATTAACCCTGCTTTCCTACATGAGGCTTACAACAGTGCGTTCAAGTGGCAGATTGTCCCCAAGGGAAGAGTATTTGAATTCACTAAGTCTAAAGGTGAGTGGTATGCTTTCAAACTTTTTGCTTTAAGTTTCTTGAAATTGTGTATTTTATAAATCAGTATTAGAACTAACCACACATTGGCACAATTCAAAAGATGAAGTCAAAAGTAATTTGGTAGCTTGCAAGAAGTATTTAGTTATAAGTAACATTCCACTTAGGAGGGGGGGGGGGGAGAAGAATGGAGAAATCAAATCAAGTAACGTTCTACCAGGTGAGTGCACAATAGGCAAAACAGGCGGAGTAACTTTTCCCACCACCACAATTCAACCCTCTCCTCATTTTGCCCTTGACTCCAACGTGGAAACATAAAGACGAGCCTGCGTGGGCCAGTGGGCAGGAAAGGACATATTTGTCAGATGTTAGGGAAAGTGTTCACTAACTAACAGGTAAGGTGTCTGGCTCTGCCTTTACTGTAAGTGAGCGAGCGAGGGAAAAGCAGCAGGTGCAATGGCAGGATGGACAGGTAGGAGATGATTCCCACATGGTGATGGTAGGCCAAGCTGATGCCTGGGCGCTGGACTCTGGTGCCCGGGCTCGCCTGCTTGCCAGCACCACAGCCAGCTCTCCTACCTCCTTTATAACCAGATGGAAGGAAGGCCGGTGCTCAGAAGCCTTTCAGAGCGCGCTGATGCCTGTAACACCTTTCTCCTAGTACTGTCACAGCCCCAATGTCCGCTTCTAAATACAGTATCTTCCTTTGAGTTGATGGCTAATCATCCCCTCTACCTTCAACCTCCGTAAGTGTCAATGGCTCTCTGTCACGCACACCATCAGATTGGTGTATCTGTGATCCCAAATCCTCATAATTGGTCTTCCCTCAGGATAGTAAAGTTCAGTCACCCCCATCAACCCCACTTCCCCTTTATGGGTTTTTGAGCGCTCAAACGCACCTACCCTGACTAGTTCCTGATAAAAACTGCGAAGGCGTAGGGGTTGTCTCATGTCAGAACAGGCACTTCCACTTTTGGCAGGCCTAGCCCTGAGAGCATGACCATCTCAAGGCTTGCATGGCTTTTTAAGGCTCGGTGAGCACATTCTGTTACATAAACATTCCCAGGCAATGCCCCCTCCCACCCTGGTGGCTTCCAAGTCGCCCTTAAACAGCAAGCAGTCAGCCTGTTAACACCTCTTCCAAATCAAGCACCTTCATTTCAGAGGTTCTTTACTGAGGTGATAGGCTCTCCATCTTGCCAAGGTCAAGCATGTACTGTTCTTTAACATTTTAAGTCCTTAAATTTATTACAGATGCTGGACCGTTCCTAGACTCCCAGGCTTCAAAATGAGGGTAAAAAATAACATGTGAGGAGGTACTGGCTCTACCGCCTCCAACAGATTAACAGATGGGAAAAGACCTCCCCGGTTGAGGGTCACACAGTCTCTTGTCACCAAACTCAGGAGAGAAAGGGGTTAGAAACACCGATTTGTCTCTGCCTCCCAGAGGCCAGGAGCTGTCTTTGTGCATGGTGTGGCAATAAAAGTCAGAGAAGAGGCCGGTGATGTGACACCAGATCTCAATACATTTCTGCGCATTTTGCTACATCTAGACCTTGTCTTCACAAACCCAGTCTTCCCATCAGCCACAGAAATACCCGTATCCACACATCCACCAAGAGAACCGGCTGAGTCCAACTTATAATGTGCTTTGGTGCTTCCAAATATGGCAGTTATTTCATAGCACATTTGAAATGGTTTACGCCACTTTATAAATGAAGTCTCAAAGGTTGGGCAGCTTACCTATGATCACAGCCCTACAAGGGTCTCTGGTCCTCTGAGCAGTTGGCCTGATGCATTTTCCACATACAGTCCCAGGGGTATGGCAGGTTAGGTAAGAGTGAGAGAAAGGGGAAGGGTCAAGGAAGCCACTGTTGTCAGGTGCCAGCAGTGTAGGAGAGGCGTGCTTAAATGCTCAACAGGACTACTAAAAGCAAGTTTACAAGAGTCCTTTGTTTGAGGCTTATGTTTAGGCAACTTATTTCCAAAAGGAATAATGTCCTTTTTCCTTAAGAGATATTCAGGAGGCCAGGCAAAACACCATTATGACAACAGTAAGGAGAGGCTAATGAAAATGGACCCCAATTCCAGAAGTGTCTTCACCTGAGTCTTGCCACTCACTGGGCTCTGAGAACAGATCTGGGAAAACACTACACTCACTCTCACAACAGGAAATCGGAGCAACCATGATAGCCTGTTTGATGTTAGTCAAAGAACAGGTTAAAAAAGCCAAATGACAGACAGACATATGCACACTCATGTTCATTGCAGCAAAAAGATGGACACCACATCAATGCCTGTCAGCAGAACAATGGCTACGCTTTGGCACATACACACGATGGAGCACAGCATGCACCGATAGAACACGATGGCAAAAACCATGATGCACACTTCATGGAGTGGATGTACCTGGATAACATTATTCAGGGTGAATTAAGCAATCAAAAAAAGGACAATTTTATGACACCACACAATTTTATAAAACCCAAACCAACTCCAAGATAAAGACTTATATACCAGAGGAAACAGACTTTGGATGGTCGGGTAAGGGAGGGAGGATATAGCAGTAGGACAGACTGTTGGCAGGTGTGAAGTTGGGTGGAACCGCATGACAGTGGTCCACAAGAGGGAGAAGAGAAGTGTGAAGGTTCAACTATTGTGGGCTTTGGTGAGTAGTTTAAACTGCTGAATACAAAGTGATGATCGGAAATGAAGCCCCACCTGACAATAAAATATGCCTACAAAAATTTTTGTTTAATGAGTGAAAATATGGTTTAAATGGCCTTACTGCTGATGTTAGATCAGTGCAACCCTTTGATGGAACATTTTCAGGGAGGACCTCTGACCTTGTAATCAAAGACCAGAGCATTTCAGAAAATACTGACAGAATTTTAAAAAATATATAAATAAACGACGAAAATAAAAGAGGAACATTTTAGCTTTACTCAATTGGCAGGAAATTAAAATTCAAATACAAGTCAAGCTGAGAAGAACATGTATGCTAAGGCTGCTGTTCCATGCAAAACAAATAAGAATGTGGACGAAGTCTGAACAATAATAAAGGTGAGCTAAAATGTCAGGTAAGAATGGGCTCCCCCCTTATCAGAATTTTGCCATCGCTAAGTGTGCACCGAAAAGACAAAAGGGCCTGCCTCTTCACAGACTGTGAAAAACTTAACATGCAGCATGGTACCAGTTGCCATGCATATGCTTACCTGCTTTCCGTCCACTTCAATATCTGCCACATAGTTCTCAAACACGGTGGGCACGTACACCTCGGGGAACTGATCCTTGCTGAACACTATGAGCAAGCAGGTCTTGCCACAAGCTCCGTCACCAACAATCACCAGTTTCTTCCTGATGGCAGCCATCACTGAAACAGAAGACAAAGGTATTACCTGGGAAATATGAAAGTCATCATGGCACCAGGCTACGTGTGACATGTACTTTTCAGACCCTGGAGCACACGCTCATCCTCATCTGGATACACCTTTTCACTCGGAACCCAAAGGCCAGTATCTGGTGTTCCTTTGCTTCTGGAAATAAAGATGATTTGTTCTTGCAACTGCTGCCCTGGCAACTCATGCAAAGCTAGACGTAACAGGTGGCAGCAAGAGCCAGAGAGAAGACTCTGAAACAGGTGGAACATTAACATCTTCAACAAAAAATGTAAATGTAATTAACTGAGGATAACAACAGATCTATCTCATCAGAGGATACACATGGCACTGAATTTTATGGCCCCCTTGAATGCTTGGTTACCAAGTGAATGGTGGGTAGTTTGAATCCACCCAAAAGTGCCCCAGAAGAAAAGCCTGATGACTTACTTCTTAAAAGTCACACTTAATCCAGTATGCAGCTCTACTCTGAAGCACACAGGACCACCAAGAATCTAAAAGGACTTGTCAGTAATTGGTTTTAAGATTCTTTCACAAGCAGAGCTTGAAGAACATATCTAATGATTGTCTCATTTCTAGCTTGTTATTTTTTAAAATCTGAAACACATGGAGATAGATCATTTTACATCCCAAGATACCCTTTTATCCCCTCATTTCCCCTCTGGCCTAACAAATCTTTAAATTAAATTTTTTAGTTACATATAAAACTCAAGGTCAAATATTCAATGCCGCCATCAGAAAAGTATGTAAGACCAGAGGTTAGCTGGTCTTTAGCTGCAGCCATAGTTCACACTAAAGCAGATAGACAAGATGACACATCACTTCCTAGACATTTCACAGAGAAGTCTGAGAAAACTATCAAGTGGACACAAAGTATCATCTTTAGAAGAACCAAATTCTTGAAAAGTATGTGCTATACACCTACATATCAACTATTTCAAACGTTAATAGTCAAAGAATCTACTACAAGAATATTTTGGACACCAACAACATACACACACAGCAGCCACAAAGGCTGAGGTGTGAGGCAAGCAGTATGACAGCTCAGGCTGTGTGTCAATTGGGCCAAAGCAAGCTGATGCTCAGTAGTCTGATGTAAACGTTAGCTGTGTACGGAGGTGGTGGTCATCCACTATTTTGTGACATGGTGTGGTCAGCCTCCACTTTTCCTCATCACACTAATTTCCCATTATAACCTTGCCTTTGGAACAAAAACCAGTAAGTAAGTATGTAGGTAGTAACAAGATGTAGAGATGCTCCAAGAAGTGTGAGGTACTCCCTGCATCAAACATAAATGCAGACTTAAGCCACTAGAGAAAACTCCATGAACCCTACAGAGCAGTTACAAGGTCATTATGCAATGAAATCAACTCAAATACACTGTTGTTGTTAGTGTTATAAAAAAAAAAGTCCTTGAAACCAGCAGTCGGTTCTCTGGGGAGGGAAAGAAATCCACAAAACTGACAAGCCTTTTACAGTTAGAAGACTCAAATGAGTACTCTGAATAATTGGTGTGCCAGTAAATTAGACAATTTAAATGAAGTGGAAAAATTCCTAGAAAAACATTATAGTAACTACTAAAATAACTCAAGAACTAGAATATATGAGTAGGCCTACAATAAGAAGCTAAATGAACAATAAAAACACCCTCCAAGTAGTACTGAGATGGACACTGGGCCTCCACTCAAGTACTCCCTTAATGCAAGAACACTTTGGTCTATTAAACCGGCACTCTTATGATGCTCACCTTGCCGACACAATCTCTGAAGACAAAGTGGGTGTATAAGCAAATGTGGTGAAGAAAGCTGATGGTGCCCGGCTATCAAAAGATAAAGGCTTGAAGGTGAACAAGCAGACATCTAGCTGAGAAGCAACAAAGTCCACATGGAAGCAGCACACCAGCCTGTGTGATTACGAGGTGTCGATGAGAATAGGTATCAGGTATCAAAGAACAAAAATCATATCATTGAGAATGAGAGGCGGAGTGGGGACCCAAAGCCCATCTGTAGACAATTGGACATCCCCATACAGAAGGGTCATGAAGAGATAAGCAGTACAGCACCGATTAAACAATACAACATTCCAGAGACACAGTGTGGGAATTGCACCCAATCTGATCCCGCCACACTGAGGCAAAGCACTGGGGGAG
>NW_022111320.1:50708292-50716977 GCF_000313985.2 Echinops telfairi
CAGGACCAGTGGTGTGAGTGACGATACAGGGAGGGTAGAGGGAGAGTGGGTAGGAAAGAGGGAAACGATTACAAGGAACTATTTGTGACCTCCTTTCTGGGGGACGGACAACCGAAAAGCGGGTGAAGGGAGACGTCGGACAGGACAAGATATGACAAAAAAACAATTTATAAATTATCAAGGGCTCATGAGGGAGGGGAAAGCAGGGAGGGAAGGGAAAAATGAGGACCTAATGCCAGGGGGCTTAAGTGGAGAGGAAATGTTTTGAGAATGATGAGGGCAACGAATGTACAAACGCGCTTTACACAATTGATGTATGTATGGATTGTGATAAGAGTCATATGAGCCCCTAATAAAATGATTAAAAAAACCAAACATACAACATTCCTCTAGTTCTCTAATGCTCCCCCCTCCCCCCACCATCATGTCCCCATTCTCTCTTACAGATCTGGCTAGACCAGAGGATGTACACTGGTACACTTCCTTAAAATAATCCAACTTTTGGATGATTATCCAAAATGCTTCCTCGTGGGAGCAGACAATGTGGGCTCCAAGCAGATGCCGCAGATCCGCATGTCCCTCCGCGGGAAGGCCGTGGTCCTGATGGGCAAGAACACCATGATGCGCAAGGCCATCCGAGGGCACCTGGAGAACAGCCTGACTCTGGAGAAACTGGTGCCTCCTATCCGAGGGAATGTGGGGTTTGTGTTCACCAAGGAGGACCTCGCTGAGATCAGAGACAAGCTGCTGGCCAACTAGGTGCCAGCTGCCACCCGTACTGTTGCCATCGCCCCGTGTGAGGTGACTATGCCGCTCAGAACACGGCCCGGGTCCCGAGAAGACCTCGTGCCAATCAAACACAAGTCCTATTTAACACTGTCTCCTATTTAGCATTTACCAATCAGTAACATCATAAATGGAGAAAAGGTTCAAGTTGTCAAGGATTTTGTCTTACTTGGATTCACAATCAATGCTCATGGAAACAACAGCCAAGAGATCAAAAAGACATGTTGCATTAGTTAAACCTGCTGCACAAGACCTTTTTAGGGTATTGAAAAGCAAGATGTTACTTTGAGGGCTCAGATGCGCCTGACCCAAGCCATGGTATTTTCCATTGCCTCACATGCGTGTGAAAACTGGAGGCTGAATAAGGAAGACAAAAGAATCGAGACATTTGAATTGTGGTGCTGGAGACGAACGGAAAAGTACCACGGAGTGCTAAAAGGACAAACCACTGTCATGGACGAAGTACTGCCAGAGTGTTCCTTGGAGGCAAGAATAGCAAGACTTCCGTCTTACATACTTTGGACAGATTGCTGGGAGAGACCAGTCCCTGGAGAAGGACATCATGTTGATAATGTGGAGGGTCAGCAGAAACCAGGACGGCCCCTGGTGAGATAGACTGGCTTATGGCTGCATCAATGGGCTCGGGCACAAGAACAGTTGGAGGATGGTGGAGGGCTGTGTAGCTAGTTCGGCTCTGGTGTGCATAGGGCTGTAACTGACTCAGTGGCACCTGACAGCAACAAGCTAGTATTTAACATTGTCCTGGAGGTTCAAGTTAAGATAATTAGGCTAGAAAATGGAACAAAATACCTAGACTGGAAAGGAAGAAATAATACACACTCTATTTGCAGGTATATATGGAACATTCTAAGGAATCCACAAAACAAACTACTAGAATACTACTAGTAGTATACTAGAATGAATAAACAAGCAAAGCACTAAAATATCCATATACGAAACCCAGTTGTACTTTTTATTTTCAGTTGTACTTCTATAGCCTAGCTCTCCAAACAATATATATCAATATATCAGTGATCACATGAAAGGATGCTCAATAACCAGGGTGCGATGTAGCAATGATGAAAAATACAACTTTCCTCTGGTTCCTAAATGCTTCCTCCCCGCCCCCACTATCATGATCCCAATTCTACCTTGCAAGTCTGGCTAGACCAGAGGATGTACACTGTTACATATAGGAACTGGAAACACAGGGCGGATGATCCCTTCAGGACCAGTGGTGTGAGTGGCGATAATGGGAGGGTAGAGGGAGAGTGGGTTGGAAATAGGGAACCGATTACAAGAAACTATGTGTGACCTCCTCCCTGGGGGACGGACAACCGAAAAGTGGGTGAAGGGAGACGTCGGACAGGACAGGATATGACAAAATAATAATTTATAAATTATCAAGGGCTCATGAGGGAGTGGGCAGCAGGAAGGGAGGGAAAAAATGAGGACCTAATGCCGGGGCTTAAGTGGAGAGGAAATGTTTTGAGAAATGATGAGGGCAATGAATGTACAAATGTGCTTTACACAATTGATGTATGGATGGATTGTGATAAGAGTTGGATGAGGCCCTAATAAAACAATTAAAAAAAAGAGGGGGGGGAAAAGAAAAGAAAGGATGCTCAGTATCATTAGTCATCAGGGAAATACAAACTCAAACCATCTGGATCCATCAACATGGCTACTAAAAAAGGGGGAGGGGGACACATAATTGGTGTTGGTGAGGATGTGGATAAAGTGGAACCCTAGGAAGGTTCCACTGCAAAAGTGTGGCAGTCCCTCCCTCACATAGTTAAGCACAGTTACAATAGTACCCAGCAATTCCACTCCTATTTGCACACACCCAAGAGAGATGGAAGCATACGTTCCTACAAAAAACATGTATTCAAGTGTTCAGAGCACCATTATTCATAATAGCTCCAAAGTGTAAACAATCCACTGTCCCTCAACAACGGAAGCTCATTTAATAATAAAATGGAATAAAGGACTGACACGTTGGGACGAACCTTGAACCTATTGTGTAAGTCACAGAAGCCAGTCATGTAGAGCCAGCCATCATATGAGGTCACTTATATGAAATAAAGAATGACTGGATTTCTTTCTGAGGTGATAAACTGTGTGAATATTCTAAAAAATCCATTAAACTGTATACTGTAAATGGACAAATTGTAAAGACAGAGAATTGCATTTCAATAAAGCTGATTCTACTATGGTCCTGTAAGGTCGCTGTGGAATATTTTATAGGTAAATCTGATTGGGGATGGCTACAAAAGAATATCTGGATAAGGGAGTTTTGGTTACATTAGAGCTTGAGATAAAAAGATACATTTTCAGGCACCAAAAAAAGGGCATGTAGATTCATTCTCCATCTGCAGAGTGCTAGTCACCCACCCTAATTGCTACCCTTCCCCTAGCTACCAGATGTCCGATTTCCAGCTCTGCATTCTGCTGCCCAGATAAAACACTGCCTCTCCTCGCTTCCCTTAGACATAGTGGTCTGTAACTAGCCCAAGAGACATAACCAGCTATGTATGTAAAACTTTTCAGAAATATTTCTTAAAGAAGTCACATGCCCTTCTTCCTCCTCTGCGTTCTTCCTACTGCTTCAACCGGCAGTGAGGGCTGGTTTCTAAGCAGCTTTCTGGAATGTGAGCATGAGTGTCGCACCTAGACATGGAGGAACAAAATGCTAGCCAGAGCCTGGACTCCAGATGGCCATGGGAGCCATCTTAGTACTAGACAGTCTATTTCCACTTATTTTCTGTAAGAACTAAGCATCTGATTTAAGATGGTATTTTCCAGCTGAAAACCAATCCTAAACAATAGACACTCACTGACAAAACCACACTGTCTGAAGGTAGTGTTTCCCAATTCAAGTGGGTGAGGTAATCATTGAAGTACAATGCAGGAAACATTAAAAGCTTTTTTTTTTTTTAACATTTTATTAGGGGCTCATACAACTGTTATCCCAATCCATACACACATCAATTGTGTAAAGCGCATTTGTACATCGTTTCTCAAAACATTTTCTCTCCATTTAAACCCCCGACATTAGGTCCTCATTTTTCCCCTCCCTCCCCGCTCCCCCCTCCCGCATGAGCCCTTGATAGTTTATAAATTGGTATTTAAAAGCTTTATTATTTTAAAAAACTATTTTAGTTTTCAAATTTAACCTATGTAGACACACAAGCAGAATGTTTCAAAATGAAGAGCCAAGAGTGCCACCCTCTCAATACACACATGTTCTCAGCACAGGGTGACCTCTTTCAGTGAACATGTCCCTGTCCTAAGTGTATACACAGAATACATAGTTTCAATGAAACCCAAAAAGTGATTTAGTGATTTTAAAGATTTTTTTTTCTGGCAAAAAAGCAGACTGATGATGAAATTTCTAATGTAAGCAAAACATACACACACAGAGAAAATGACTGTAAAATTTTCACCAGTTAAGCCAAAAAAACCATTGCCATCAAGTGGCTTCTGCCTCCCAAGGACCGCCCTATGGGATCCCACGCAATCATCTTTCAACGAGCAGCCCTCCAACAGGAGCAGGCAGTCAAAGTAGTACTGCACGGAGACCCGCCTAAACTCGGGTGCAGCTCTTCAGACACATTCAGCTCCTTTTTCTCTCTCATTCTGCTTTGAGTTCTTACTGGACAGAGACCTTTCTCGAGGTTTAGCACTAGTTTCACTTGTGCCATCTTCCAACTAGGCTGCAAACCACCTCTGAGCACAGACCATCTTAGATTTCCTTGCATACCTAGCAGACTCCAGAGCTTTGCTAAGCACACAGTGTATTGGGTCCAAAATGAATTAAAAAGGAAAACAGTAGGCAAAAAAAAAAAAACCCTCACTGCCATCAAGATGATTCTGACTCGAGGATCGATCGAGAAGAATTGCCCCCATGTGTTCCTCAGACTATAGATCTTTACAGGCTGATCTTGTGGTTAGCAGCCTGTCACAATGGGCTTCTTAAAACAATACCAATGCCCCTGTTATTTTCAATCACCAAGGAAACCATGCAGGGCACAGGCGCTAATGTCTTTAATAGGAAAAAGAACAAACTCCCTTTCCGCTGAGTGCTTAACCACTGCACCACTGTTTGAAAGGATTCATAATTATCCTTTCTCTTTTCTCATGATCCTAAATGCCTATCAAGACTGTTTTCGGTTTATGCCTCTCCTTCACCGTCAATTTAGACTGGCTTGTAACCAAAGTTTCAACAGCCAGGACCTTCAGGATGTAAACAAAACTCATCAGGAACTTCCTGGTTCAAGAAAAGGCTTCCACCCTCTTCCTTTTCAGAAGGCGCTCACTTCTTAAGAAAGATATAGTTAAAGGCATAAAGCTGAAAATACCATGCACCTGAGAAAGTTCTTGAAAAACACTCCCAGGGGAACATTTAGCCCATTCAAATGGAAACCATCCAGCCATTACAGCTACAAGACAAAGGAAAAGGAAGACCACAATGTGACTCCTGGGATGCCAGGAGTCTGGCACCAAGGCCAGACTTTTGCTGGAGGTGAAAAGTAGAGGCATTAAAAAAGGATCAGGCCAGTCTTTCTTCTTTTTACTAAATAATCTAAGGATTTTTAAAAAACTGATATATCCTCCCTTTCCATTTTGCTGTAATTCACTATCTTTACAAGTACACAGCTTACAAACTTGAGAAGGAAAAGGCACTGAATTCTCTCCAAGTTTGTAAAGACGTTTTCCTGGGCTCAAAAATAACTCTTAATAGCCTTGAGGAGAGATGTATTTCTCCAAGAAATCCATTTCAGTGAATCTACTTAAGTCAGTCTCTGCAGTGTACAAGAGACTACCTATTCATTCCAGGTTCCTTATGCCACCTCTCTCAAGTCCAAGGGCGTTCTCTGATGGTGCTAAGGAGCACAAACAAATTATGTTCTCTGTCATCACAAGCCTGTCTACCCAAGTCTCAAGATAATGTGCTCTGGCTGGGGGCCAAACTTTAGTAAATTACATTAAGTGGTTACTGTTAACAAGGAAACAAAGACAGTCAATATTGAAATATTATTTCCTCCCAGTATAAAGAGCCCTAAGCGTTGGCCTGTGACCCCCAAAGTCACCAGTGTGAAACCATCAGCTGGCTCTGCAAAAAGACGGGGCTTTCCATCCCTGTACAGTTAGTCTCAGAAACTCACAGGGCAGTTCTCCCTTGTCCTATAGGGTCAGTTGGTAGGAGCCAGCATCGATGGCAGTTGAGTATGAGACCCATAAACAAATAGAAAATTTTGTAGCCCTTCTAGCTAGTATAGTGATGAAATGACTGGGTGGAACTCTATAAATAAACTGTATAAAATTCTTGCTGGGATTGGCTAGCATATACAAAGTAGACCCCTGGGGCCCAACAAGGAGACTGGCCAATTGTGCCTCTCTCTTCTAGGCTTAGAAGAGTCAATCTTAGGACTACCATCAGGAAGAAGTGGAGCAAAACATGTCTGTGCTGAGAGCGCGAGGGAGCAAGCCAGTGCGCTACGTCACACTGAAGACAGCACCAGACAGCGAGAAGCAGCAGGAAACGCAGTGCAGCATTTGGAGGATGAACCTGGGGACCCGTGGTGTGAGGCAGCTGCAGGAGGCTTGAGGACCTGAGGAGCAAGGCGACAGAGCACCTTCAAGACACAGGGCTACTGGCAGTATGCTGACGCTGGACACTTAACAGTGAGTTCAAAGCTGTTTACCCTTGTCCAAGCAGGGCAGTCAGGCCTCAGTAGGCCCCAGAGGGGCAAAATCTTGACTGCAGACTAGTCCAAGAAGCTGTTCTGATTGAAGAATTCTATCCAAGTTGTTCCTGTTACATCCAAGCTGATCTTAACCCTACTCCAAGGGCGGGGGCGGGGCCCCGCAAACTCCCTGCTACCAAGTGGATTCCAACTCAGCAAGCCTACAGGCCCTGGGAGTTTCTGAGACCATAGGTCTACAGGAGGGTCAGATCACCAGTGGGAATAGTGTAGGAACTCACAGGTCACACTCAGGATTCCTGGTGGTGTAGTTATGCCACAAAGCCGGCAGTCCACAACCACCAGCTGCTGCAGGGGCGAAAGATGAGGCTTTCTGCTCCTGTAAAGAGTTAGTCTTGGAAACCCACACAGGCAGTTCTGGCCTGTCCTAAGAGGTGACATAACCCTCCCTGCCCCCCACACCGTCCAACCCTGCCTCTCTATATGAAAGTCAACCGCACACCCGTCCTCTTTTCTTCTAGTTGGCTTCCTCTTTCTGGTCCATCTCAAAGAAAAGGATGTGTATTTTTGCCGATTCATGTCTACTCACTTCCTAATGCAGGCCCATCTCTGGCAATCTCCCTCGCTCTTCTTATGCTCTACCCACGGATCCGAGTTCTAAATGTCATCGTCATGCATGTCACCCCCAGACATCTATCTCTGGTCAGTCACCGACCCCAAATTCCCATCAAGCCTCAACTCTGTGATCTACTGGTACCTCAAATTTAACACGCAACAAGACATCCCTTGACAAATCTGCTTCTCTTCTTTCTCTGAATCTTGCTGGTGAGAACAAGATCACACTCCTCCAACACATTCCACTCACAACTGCAGAAACCCTGGAGCTGTCCCTGGTCCTCCACACAGCATTACTACAGGGTCGCTCTCTTCAGGGTTTCCATTCCACCAGGACCATTTTCCATGCCCAACATTACAGCGCCCATTCCAGTCCTCAGCACTGCAAAAATCCTACTGTCTTTCCTTTTCCATGCTGCCAATGGCCATCAACACCCACTCCTTTCACCCAGGTGCCTGCTGTTGGGTCCCCAGCAGCTCACATTGGTTCCGAGGCGGTCAGAGGGCTCCTTACTGCCAAAATCAGATACAACAAACCAGTCCTTTAAAATTAGAACATTGTTACTTTTCTCTTCATCCCTCTCTCCATTCATCGCACACACACTAATTCTTTTAAGTGGTCTTGTCCAGCTCCTCCATCTTAGTTCAAGGGAGCACCCTGAGGGAGAGATCCTACCTCTCCATCCCCACTTACCTTTTTGTTCCAAGGATGATTTCTGGTTCCACATTAAAAGTCACTGCAATTGAGTCGATTACGCCCTATAATAACCCTAAATAAGTTTTCCAAGACTATAAATCTTTGAAAGCGCAGAGAGCCTCAACTTTCTCCCAAGGGGAACTGGTGGATTTGAGCTTCGGAACTTATGGTTAGCAAGACAATGGCTAACCTTCAAGCCCTACTTTAGCCATTCCAAAGCTACCTTCAAGCGGGCCTAGCTCTCTCTTGGTTCTTGTAACACATTTCAAAACAAGACAAAGCAGGCCCCTTACTCTAAGTGGTGGTTGTATTTCTATATGATTGACTCGTGCCCATTCTTGGAATTTACATTTCTTCAAAATAGGGACCCCTGTAGCTTAACCTATCCCAGCAACATTTAATGGGATTTAATGCTGAATGGGATCCATGTGCAGAGAAACAGAGAGGTATGTTTCCCAAACATATTGACAGAAACTTGACTCCTTGGTTCTCTCCCATTGACCTTTCCTTGAATCAATCAATGACTATTTCACAGGGCTCAGGAAAAGGCATGTATGTGCTGCATATATATGAGAAAGCTTCAAAAAAATTCATGGAGGGGAAGGGAGGTGAAATAAATGGGGAGCTGATGTCAGGGGCTCAAGTCAGAAGAGAGTGGTTTGAAAATGATGATGGCAGCATATGTGCAAATGTGCTCGACACACTAGATGAATGTATGAATTGTGCTAAGAGATGTAGAGCACCCATACAAGTATTTATAAAAAAAAAAATTTGGAGGGCGGAAGTTCATGGAGAAATCTTATTATCTGGGGTCTTAAAAGCTTCAAGGTAAACAAGCGGCCATCTAGCTCAGAAGCAACAAAGCCCACATGGAAGAAG
>NW_022111320.1:50717770-50750387 GCF_000313985.2 Echinops telfairi
GAGAATGATGAGGGCAATGAATGTACAAATGCGCTTTACACAATTGATGTGTATATGGATTGTGATGAGTTGTATGAGCCCCTAATAAAATGATTATATAAAAAAAGAAATCTTATTATCTTTCAATTCTCTCTTCCCATGAACTTTCTGAAGTCCCCTCGCATATAGGGAAAGAACACACACGTGAACACAGCACGACAATGAGCCATGAAGAATCAGAAAGATAAGGTAACAGGCAGACTACCACAGGTTAAACAGAGAATTACTAAAAAGTATGGAATACTACATCAACTTGGAAAATGATGTTCCCTTAAAAGCAAACTACCAAAGAATGGCCACCGGAAGGAAGCGGCTTCTGCCTAGCTTATTTACTAGGGATGCTTTTGGAGTTTTGACATCCTGGCCTTACCTCTTTAGATCTGAAATACTATCTATAGTATAAAGAGGGCTGCCTCTGTATTGTGGCTGCAGAAACCTCCCAAAGCCAACAACTTCCACCATCCCATCCACCAGATGTGGAGTCAGCGTTTGCCTCTGGTGCCTTGCTCTGGTAACAGAACTATAACACCACATGAAGGGCTTCAAAACATTGTAGTAAAATAGAATTGAAAGATCAAGTCATTTCACCCCCCTCCCACGAATTTTTTGAAGCTCCCTGTATTTATTTGGTAATCCCTCTCCTGCCAGTCACCAAAGTCAACAACAGTTTGTAACTCTGTGTCCAGAATGTTGAGTACTTGAAGCTAAATAGGGCGATCTCAACACCACTACAAGAGTGGCTGTCCATGGCTGACAAAGGCATAGACTTCCAGCATTCAATAATCGGATGAAAAATAAAATGGGGTACTATTCTCATGATCAAAGTTATTAAGATTTCTATTAAAAAACAGGAGTTTAAAAAACAAAACGAAATAGGAGTTTTTGTTTTTCTGGGGACATAAACCTCACTGCAGATGGGCTCCAGGATGGCTGTGTGTGTGTGTGTGTGTGTGTGTGAGAGAGAGAGAGAGAGAGAGAGAGAGAGAGACAGAGACAGAGACAGAGACAGAGAAGGGGGGCGGGGGAGCATGAAAGCGTTCTGCAGATGGGGCGGGGAGGTGGGGGATGACAGGGACGGGAGCACTCCTGCAGACAGTACTGATCCTGCTGCTGAGGAGCACTGAGGAGTGAACAGCAAGATGCCACCCTCCTGGAGATCATCCCTACCAGAGTCCACAGGAAGATTTGAGGGCTGAGGAAATCCAAGACAGGTAAATAAATCCACAGACAGGAACTGAATGAACAGTTTCTTAGGGTTATGGCAGGAGAGGTTGGGGTGGAAGTGGGGAGCTAATAATAATGAGTACAAGAACAAAGCAAATGTTCTAAAACTGATTGTGGTGATGATTGTATAACCTTTTAAAACCACTGAATTGTATGTGAATTATGTCATTATAAAAGTTAAATCAAATTTAGAAAGTAGTAATTGCGGACTGTCTGAAGTACCAGCCTCCCCGAACTGACCAGGGCAAGGATGAGGGTTCATTGTGATGGCCAAATTCTAGGGGGCATGTCAGTTGTTCTTGGGATTAACGACTCCCCTTTCAGGGTGACTTCTCTGCTCGCACCAATGATGAAGCACTTTTTCAGGGATGTGCCTCACTGGCCGCATCAGAGGTCTGGGTTTGGGGAAGGAAACCATGGCAACCATATCATACACCTCACTGCTAATACCTGATGGCAATATCTACTGCTAATCTCGGACTCCATTTATGATAGTCTACTTCTCTTAGCCCAACCACCATTCTCGCAGGAAACACCCTGCATCTGGCCATCCTTCCAGTCCCCTTTTCATAACACAAATAAAGCCTGAGCTCTGGAGTCTACTACACTACAAAACAGACCCTGAACCATCCATTGTGTGGACATTCATGAGCCACCATGATACCTGACATTGGTATATCACAATGCACTTCCTGCACACATCGATTTGATGCTTAATTTGAGGCAACAACATTCCCAATTCAAAGCTGGAGAAAAGCCGAGTTATTTGATTTTACTGGGTATTACCAGTATGCTATTAAGGTCCATTAATTTTCCAACTGAAAAACGGTCAGAGCAGCCATTGAAAAGTCACTTGTGAAACTGGAATAGGCAACAAAGGGTTTTTCTTCACTACCAAAGAGGTCTACAAATCAATCAAATTCAAATTTTGATTTACTTAAATTTCTGCTAGCAAATCGAGTAAACTGAGCCAATTCTACTGAGCACACGCGTCAACAGAAGCCCCGAGAGCAGAAACTCAATGAAAGACATGTAGGCGGCTGCATTTGGGGGGATCGAAATGCTACTCTACACAAGTGTGCATAAACTTTAAGAAAGCAGCACAAGTTCAGCCTGTGGATCTTACATGACAGATTTGCAAAATTTACAAGAAATTGATTTGGACATAAGACCTGAAATCCTAGTTGAGTCAAAGTTCTGATTGCTTTGGCAATTAAGCCAAGTCTCTCTCAAACTATTACCTCACAAGATTCTGTTCATTATTATATCATAAACTCCAAACTATAAGTGACATCCAGACTAGCTAACTAACACTGCCTCCAAGCATCAGAAAATTAATCTGAGAGAATTCCAAACAGATGAGCTGTAAGAAGAATGAGCTCTGTCTGGCCCAAGGTTAGATCTGTGGAGAATCCCTTGAAAAGAGAAAGCATGCACCACATAGACACCACTTTCTCCTATATAGGCCAATAGCTATCAAAGAATACCGAGATTTAATTTGGCAACAGCTCAATAATTGGTAGCTACTAGACAGCAATGACTTTCCTAAAAGTCCAATAAGGAAGCCGCTTAGAATATATATTCATTTTCTCCCGCAGGTGCAATTATGTGCTGAAAATGTTTTTAACAAAGGAGTTTTGAATAATTTATATGGGCCCAATATTTTAGAACACGATCTACAATACGCATCCCACAAAGTTGATGGGAGGAACTCTAGCCCAGGAAATAGTGAAACAAACTTTTTCCCCTTCAAAATTCTACAGGAAAGCAAAATATTCACTTCCTCAAGCCACAAGCAAGGTCCTTCAAGCTGCAGGTGGGAGACAGATTCGGTGACAGACATATCCAGAGTGCCCTCTGCTCACACCTACCAAAGAGCTTTCATCTCTACAGAAACAAAGCAAGCTTTTCCTTTAAAAAAAAATAATGTTCTTTTCTTCATCTTCTCACTCTTTAAAAGTTTCTATTTTTTGAAATCCCCTCTCTCCACCTTGTGTTGTTGCTGTTAATAGCCTTTTTTGCTGTTATTTAGAATTTACCAGGGCTTCAAACTGGTTCCAGTTGAACCCCTGAGAATTTGGAAGTGTACCTGAGACACACTGAATCACAAACCATATGAACAAGATTCCAGATGATTCTTGTATTTGTGTTCTTATACACAATATCTTAGCGACTAGCCTTAGAGCACACATGGCAAAACAACACCAAAGCAAAACTTTATACGTGTTCAATTCAATGATACATTCTGCTAGTTTTGAAACCATTCTTACCCTCTTTTTTCTGAATCATTCCTCCCCCATCGATATAAACTCATTGCTCCTAAATTTTCCTATTTAATTTTTTAAGTCGTCGTCAATATAATCCCATAGAGAAAGTGCTTTAGGATAAAGATGAAGTGTCTACTGCCATCAAGATTTACAACCTTGGAAACCCTATACAGTTACCTTTAAAAGCCTAGTACTCAAGCAGAGACTTTTAAACCAGATAACCTAAACTACCCTTTGTTTTTGTTTTGCTTTCTTTACCCTTTGGTTTTAAAAAGACTTTGGGGATATATTTATTTAAGATTTACAGACTCTTTCGGGGCGTTTCAGGGTCTCATTTAGCTTCCATGGCTTCAGAGCATGTGGAACTCAAGAGCATTTGGAATCCCGTCCTGCATTTTCCCCCTTTTGATGAGAATTCCACAGAATCAATGATTAAGAAGTTTTGGTCTCTCAACAGTCAGTCCTAGCAAGAGCCATGTATGGTGGAAGTCTTGGCTCCAAAATGATTGCATTCAGGCTTTACTAACCGGGGAGCCAGGGTACACACTTTGGAGAGCCAGCCCCACTCTACACTCCAAACTACCAAACCACATTCACTATCATACACTTGATTCTCACTCAAGACAGGGTAGAACTGCCCTCCCCTGTGGGCTTCTGAGACTTCAGCTTAAAAAAAAAAAAGTTTCGTTAGCATATAAATTCATATGTCATACAATTCAATAGTTCAGACTTTTTAACTCTTTATGGGAATATATATATATTGAACCTGAGTCCATCCGAATAAATAATTCTGAAATATTGTTTTAACCAATTATTCATGAGGACATTTCCTTCAACAAACATTGATTCCAATTCACAGCGACCCTACAGGGGTAGATGTGCTCCTGTAATTTCCCAGACTGTAACTCTTTTTATTAGAATATATATGACACACAACAAAATCTGTATGTAAGAAATGATTCAACTTTTTAGTGGACCAGTAAACAGCTTTTGCAAAGTGGTCTCACACTCTTACTCCCTGTGCATGTTAGTTCCAGTGCTTTCCAGCCACACGTTTTAAATTTCAGAAGAGCTGGTGGGTGTGTAATGGTATGCTTTTCTTCCCCACCCTACCCCCTTTCAATTTAAATGTGTCTGACTGATGACTAATGAGTTTGAATACCTTCTCATGTCTTTACTGGCCATTCTAGAGAGTCTGACTAGAAAGAATTTCTTTGGACTAAGGAGTGCTGCCTACTGGGGAAATAAACTGGAGTCTGAGATTTTATACGAGAAGCCAAAAGATCATTGGAGAAAGTTAGGTTATCAATGGAAAGTAAGTAAAAAGGATTACAGGAAAATATAAGACTCAATAAAAATTGCTTCATTTTTCTCCCGTAATAAGCCTTCACATCCGAGGGGGATTCAAAAAGCACGTAGAAAATTTCCCTATCTTAATTCTTTATGTCCATGAGATTTCTGACATCCCCTAGCATACTTTAATATATATCAGCATCACGTGAAGAACTTGTTTTAAAGTTCAGTAAGCCTGAGGACCAGTAAACCGATTAGTGTCTATGGCAACAGATGCAAGTTGGACGGCGTGTTTCGGTGCTTAGATTATATAGTATGCCTTTGTTTTTGTTGAGAACTGATGATTTTGGGATTAAAACCGCTATTTGTTGCCCTTCCATCTGTTCCAATTTATGGTGAGCCCATGGTCTAGAGTAAAACCAGGCTCCCAGGGTCTTCAAGGCTGTGACCCTTGAGCAGCAGACTGTCAAGCTTGTCCTCCAAGGCACCTCTTGGTAAATCTGAACTGCCATCCTTCTGATCAGTGTAGTCCAATACCTGGCCATCCGTGCCACCCATGAACGCTAGATGAAAACTACTGGGCTCTAAATGATCTCATCGTTGCCTTATAACACTTATTTTTGGTCAAAAGAGCAATTATTTTTTACTTTCCAATCCAATTTATTCTTTGGAAGATTCTAGAATGCTGTGCACTAAACTCTGGACTAAGTGAATCACTCCAGAGGCTTTCAGGAAACTGTTCAGACAAATATGAGTCAACATCACAGTCACACAAACATGAGGAAGTCACCGAAGACTGTTAAGTGAAACGCAGAGAACTACACACTAATGCACAGCTGTGGTTTACCTACCAAGACAGGGCACAGTCAACAGCTGAGAGGGGGGGGATGATGGTCAGACCATTCACACGCTGTGCAGAGAGAAGCAAAGCAGGTAGGAGTACAAATAAGTCACAGTCACCGCTGGGAACAATTAGACCAGTAAACAGTTTGAAAAGGGCTGGTCTCCACTTAGTCTCTCTGCAGCATCTCTTTCTGGCTCAAAAAGCCACAGCCTTTGCTTAACATTACCAGCCTCCAGTCAGTGTAAACAGACTTAAGATGTATCTAGAATCAAGAGTTGATGAATTCATGGCCACTCAAAAATCCATGACATTTGGCACTCTCTCTTCCTCTGGTATGTAAATAGCACTCAAAAAAGAATGCAAACACCCCCCCCAAAAAAAAAAAACAGAAACAACCCAAAAAACCCACACACAGTGCAAAACCCCACACAAGGGTAGAAAATAAACTGAGTAAAAGGTGAAATATACAGGGTTTTAAAAAACTCCTTGGTCATTCTAAATACAGACTAAAATGATATTAAAGGTTTATTAATAGAGACTAAGATTTTTTTATCAAATACATAAACATTCAATTACTGAAGTTAAAGAGAAATACTCAGACTAAGCACTGTAAGTTGTATGTCAATTAATTGAAATTTTCATAATGCCACCAGTATGACAGGTGTGCAAAGGAGACAGAATGCTGCCGGGCCATTTCTCTTGATACATGGAGGTAGAGGCCAAGACAATGGAGTGCTTCCGACTATGAATTCAAGACAGACTGCTAACTTCAGTTTCCAGATTCCCCTTACTGGCAGCTGTGTGACTGCGTCTTCCTCATCTGTAAAAGGAGAGTATTAGGACTACTTCAAAGAGCATAGGAGCCCTGGTGGTACAGTGGGTTACACACTGGGCTGCTAACCATAAGGCCGGCAGTTCAAATCTACCAGCCACACCACAGGAGAAAAGGCTTTCTACTCCTGTAAAGCTTTTGCCTAAGAAACCCTAAAGACTCAAGTTATATTCTGTCCTATAGAGTTACTATTAATCTGAATCAACTTGATGGTAGTGAGTTAACCTCACAAGACTGTAATGAGGATTCAGCATATTGGTACTAAAGGAAAAAGCATATAGCAGCATAATTTAAGTCTTTGCTATTCCTGGTCTTTTCCTTGCATCTGCTCTGTAAAGTGATGGTACCCAGGCTTCATCATCTTTAATTAAATGGTTACATATGGCTCTAGTGGAAAGGGGAAAGGCCCCAAAGCAAAAACAAAATGGCCTAAATAAATGGCATTCTATATTCTTGGGTTGAAGACTCAATACTACAAAGATGGCAGTAAGAAACCAGAATGAACAAGACATTGTATACTATCACTTATAGGAAATACCCAGGCCAAGCAAATCCAGAGACAGAAACACGCTGGTGATTGCTCATGGAACAGGGTGATGAAAATGCTCTAAAAAGAGAAGCCATTGTAGTGATGTCTTTTTTTTTTTTTGGGGGGGGGGGCAATGATGTCTCTAAGTGGTGATTTGCATATGAACTATAGCTGCCCAAAAAAAGGTGTAGCTAAAATGGAATAAAAAGAAAAAGGAAGATATTTAGAAGCTAGTAAGCTCTGCTTAAAAGTTTACACCTTGAGGTCCTTTTTCCTGTTACTAGAAAATCCTACTCCACAGACAAGTTCAATGGAGAAAGTTACCACCAGCTGCTCCCTCCAGATGAACTGATAGGGGATGCTACTTTCACTGGCCTGCTTCCTGGAAAGAGAGAACTTACACCAGAACAGGTTTTGTGTGGCAGGCTCCACTTCCAGCCACATGGTTTAGTAGACGCTTCCTCTCCTAAAAAGGGTCATGACAGTTCTTAGTACCGAGTGCTTCTTAGAAGCTCAGTTAAAAATCAGATAAATAAAATAAAATTAAAAAGAAGCTCAGCTTAGGAAGCAACTGTTTTGTCTCAGAATTTCAACAGTTCATACTTCAAAATGAGTCCGTTACAGAAAAAGCAGTTGAGACTGCAAGGAACTAAAATCAATTCGTAGACTTGAGCTTGTACACTGACTTAGAAGCCAGAGATAATAATGCTGAAATTCTAATCCCAGTACCTGTAAACAAGGCCTGCTTCGAAATAGGGTCTTGGAAGATGTTGCCTGTTAATGTGAGGTTAACTCCGAATCTAATCAGTGTTGTTGTTAGGTGGGAGGAAAGGTAGTGTTTTTGCTGCAGCTGCAAGCCAAGAACGCTTGAGGTTATCGAAGCCATCAGAACCGGGAGTTAAGAGCACAAGACGGCCGAGCCTCCAGAACTCTGTCTGTGCTTACAGTTCTGGTGTTTTGTGACAACAGACGGATGACCAAAGTCATCTGTGAATCTTGCTCGAGCTCCTCCTCTTCCAGCCCTCACTCTGCACACACAACCTCCTGTGAATCACCTCACACCTGCAATAGTTTACTACACTACACTACACACAGGACCTCCGGCTACTCAACTGAAAGTCAATTCATCTTATTCATCTTTATGTAACCAATGCCAAGCAAGTCATGTCAGACACCAATAGGCAGGCTCTCAACACATGTTCACTAAATGTGTAATTTACAAGTGATTGCTGCTACACAGAGAACTAAAAATTTAAGTTCAAATATTTTCGAGAGAAACATGTGTGAGTGCTTCCTCATCCTTAAGCCACGTTTCTAAGTTTTTCATAAGCAGGACAAACGGTCCTGCTCCCAGTGCTAGAGATGCAGCCTCTTCCAGGAGAACCCTTTGGGAAAAACCGCATCAGGTAACAGGCACTCCTCCTTCTCTGGTCTGAATAGAGAAAAGTAAGGAATTCGGCCAGAGAGCGAGCTGGCCCTTGACAAATGAGGACAATTGCCCTGGAAGGGACTGTGAAGAACAGTGCTGGCACAGACAGGCTGAGAGCTTCGCCTGAGCAAGGAACTTGCGATACACAATTTAGAGACCATTAGAAAATGTTGGAATGGGCATAATCTAAAAGGCCTTTTCTAAACTGCACGTACATTCTCCACAAACAGCTGAAAAAAATTAGTGCTCATATAAGCTGTAATTACAGGTAAAAATAACATAGCTCTCAAGTGTGTGGAATGGGGAGGAGCAGTGACCAACCACAGGGACTGCTAGCAACATCAAAGTGTGAATGAAGGAGCCAGAGATATTTGAAGAGATTAGTTCAGAAGAGAACCAACTGCCAAGAAAAAGAGCAATTCAAGTAAATGGTCCACTGCCTAGCTTTAAGAAAGAGAAAAAAAAGAACAAAGCTATGGCCACCAGAAGGCCTGTAACAATGCAGGAGAAAATCCTTTCAACTGGCAACAGGGAAACAGAGTGCAATGAACTGAAGATATCAGGGCACAGAGGAAGGAAGGAAGGAAGGAAGGGATGTTTTTCAAAAAGTCACACGTGCATGCTCCAATATGGGTGATTTCTGAAAACTATGCTAAGTAAAAGACACTAGTCACAAAAAGGCCACATACTGTGGTGATGAATAAAAAAGCCCATTGGTCTATACACTCTTAAGTGGGTGAAAGCGCCCAGATAAAAAAGGTTTGGCTATCTGCTCTTAAAAGTTATCGGCACAGTGACTACGTGTTGGGCTGCTAACCACAAGGTCAGCAGTTCGTAATCACCAGCCGCTTCACAGGAGAAAGGCTTCACAGGAGAAAGGCAGGCTTTCTACTCCTGTAAACTTATAGTCTTGGAAACTCAAGGGGTAGTTAGTTCTACCCTGCCCTATGAATGGGAATCAACTTGACGGCAGTGAATGAGAGGTGGGTGAACTGTACAGTATGTGAATTATATCTCAAGCTATTATTACCAACATTGACCTTCCTTCCTGGTCATACAGTTGGAAGTTCCGGTGGCAAAGTGGGTTACTCAGTGGGCTGTTGACTAAGTTTGGCATCAGCCCCACCAAGTGAGGCTGTCTGTGTGCTCTCTTGTAAAGACTGACAGCCTCAGAAACCCTCAGAGGCAGTGCCACCCTGTCCTATAGGGTCACCATGAGTTGGCATCAACATGACACCAGTGAGTCTGGTCACACAGATGCCAATGATAACAGACTACATTTCCAAGCCTCCACCACAGATAGGGTCAATACAATTTGGTCAATGGACTAGATACAGAAGCTGATGCAGGCGGGGGTAGAACTGCTAGAGCAATGTTGTGAGGAGTATTATGCACTCTCAAGGGACCTCCAGGATAACAGGGGAGGTGCATGAATAGATGTAGTTAGTTTAGTGGTAGACTCTTCCAATGGCTCCTTTCTGCCTTAAGCAAATAGTCAAACTCATCACCTGATTGTGGGCTTGGGGTGGGGGAGCAGGAGGTCTGAGGCTTCAAGAGAGTGGTATACTGGAAAATAAATAAACCAGAGAATCTTACATCATAATAGGACTGCAGGGCAATGCTAGGGGCCACTTTTGAGGTTAGGAATCGTGAATTTGAAATGAGACTTCTAGACATCTTTTCTCCCGTCTCTATATACAAGTAATGAATCCTGGTGGCTGGCTCCCATCTCTATATACAAGTAATGAATCCTGGTGGCTGGGCATTGGGCTGCTAACCACAAGGTCAGAAGTTCAAACTTACTAGTCATCCCCAGGAAGAAAGTGGGGCCATTTGTGTCCATAGGACTTAAGCCTTAGAAACCCATTACAGGGTCGCTGTGAGTTGGAATCACATGAAGGCAGTGGTTTAGTTCGTTTCAGGACAAGTAAAGAGTTCAATTTAACTGGGGATGAGGTTCCGAGTACAAACCAAGGGAGGTTATTATGGTGGTTATGAACCGTAAGCTGCTTCCCTAACTTCCTCACAGCCAGTGGTCTCCACCACCGACAATCCCTGGTTATGACCACTAAAACTATGTGGGGCTTCATAAAGTTAGTAGGGAAATTTAATTATCTTAATTTAATTTTTTCCGCAAACTTCTTTTTAATAAATCATTTTATTGGGGGCTTTTACAGTTCTTATAACAATCCATATACCAATTGTGTCAAGCATATTTCCACAAACTTTTTTGAAGTCCCTTGTATCCCCAGAGATTAGCACATATCCCCCTAGGCAACAACAGTACCCTAGCTGAGAACCACCAGGCAGATAGAATTAGGGCCCACTCTCCTGAAGGAGCCCTGGCAGCACTATTGCATAGCCATGTTTGGTGTTTCAAAGCTACCAGCCAAAGGGGTAGAGTTGAGGTTATCTGCTCCCATAAAAGATCTACAGCCTGGGAAACCCTATAGAGCAGCGGTTCTCAACCTGTGGGTTGTGACCCCTTTGGGAGCCGAACAACCCTTTCACAGAGGTCGCTCAATTCATAACAGTAGCAAAATCTCCAATTCATAACAGTAGCAAAATGACAGTTGTGAAGTAGCAACAAAAATAGTTTTATGATTGGGGTGGGGTGTCACCACAACATGAAGAACTGTTTAAAGGGTCACAGCATTAGGAAGGTTGAGAACCACTGCTATAGAGGGTCCCTATGAGTCAAAATCAACTAGATGGTAGTAGAGTGAGTTTGTTTTTTTGTTAAAGGCTCGAGTGTGACCTCAATATTAACTAATTACATCTGTAAAGATCCTAATCTAATGTGGTCATATTCACAGTACCAAGGGTTAGGACCTAACATATCTGTTGAGGGGACATATGTCATTCAAAAATACAGTGAACCCTCGTTTATCGCGGTTAATCGGTTCTAGACCCTACCGTGATAAATGAAATTCCGCGAAGTAGGATTCCTTATTTGTAAATCAAATATTTTCGTAGTTAGAGCATAGAGGACATGAAAAAACACCCTTTAGTCACCATTACACTCGTATTACCCAATTTATTAAACGAAAAAGGGAAAATACAGCAAAACATTTTGGACGTTACAATTATCATTTATTTATTATATTATTTATGGCATCTAGTTTACAGTATTACTTATTTCACATACAGTATTATTATACATAGTTCTTACAAATACTGTAATCAATAGCCTATGAAATGACTTAAGGGATGTACTCTACAGGTGGGTCGCCGTCTTTTTCCTCTGAAGGAGCGGGTGTAGGCAGTGGGTGCTGTTACGCAAAAACCGCGATAGAGTGAAGCCGCGGAAGTCGAAGCGCGAAGTGGCGAGGGTTCACTGTACTGAGTATACCATGGGCTGTTTGTCCAGCCACAAGAAATCCAGAGGTAAGTGATGCTGGTTGATGGCTCAACAATACTGTCTTCTCTGTAACTCTCCTGTGTTTTCCATCATGCTCGGGGCCTCATGATCTCAACATAGCTGCTGTGCCTTCAGCTGAAACATCTGTGCTCCAGACAAGAAAAATGAATCATTGTGGTATTGGCCATCTCGGTCCTCTCTCATAAGCAAAGCCAAAGCTTCCATAGAGCCTTCCAGCAGGCTCCAGTTACATTTTATGAGCCAGGACGATCACAAGCTAGGAAAACAAGCATGAAGTAGGTGCACTGCTCCCCTGACCAGAAAGGAAGGAAGGGCCAGGGAGGTGGGGAAAGGCCACCTACAATGTGGACCCGCATCTTAACTGCTGGGTACAAGTACATGAAACCAGTGATTACAATGGGCGTTGAAATTTCACAATTTTTAAGCAGCAGCAGCATCACTGTGATCTTGTTAAAAATCCAAACTCTCAGGTCCACTCCAAATGTAGCCAGAAACTCTGTGGGGACTATGACACTGCCACTTCAAACCAGCCCACCAGATGATTCCAATGAGTAAGAAACAAATACTGCAACAATCAAAAACGTCGTGAAAAACAGGTGCAGTAAGTTAAATTACTTGGCATGGCTCTTCTAGTAAGTCTTTGTAATTCTCACCAAATGACTGAGTGGGACCATGCAAATAGGGCACAGAACTCAAACGCTGGGATTGGTTAGCTTTACTATTCTGCTGGGTATAAAACTGAGCCATCTCAGAAGCACTCTCTTGACTATCAAGAAAGAAGAAACACTAGCAGAGTATATGCAAGATCCATGCCTCAAGTGGCAGGCACAAGCACTGAGACCCTGAGCAGCAAGACCATGAGCCAGAGAAAGAACTTTCTAGCCCTCAGAATGAGTAAAAAGCTGAGTACCTGCTTAGCATCGATCAGCACTAAAGGAACCTTCTAACACTTGCCACAGCAGGGCAGAAGCCAAATGGCTAAGGACAAGAGAGAGAAGACATGCCTGTCAGCATGGCTAAGGAGAGGTGCTGCTCTGGATGAAAGGGCTGTATCTTTATAATGGCTCCGAGCCCGACTTGTCATAACCTGTTAACTTTCCTAATAAACCCCCATAATTGTGAGCGCTGTCTGAGTTCTATGTGGCCACTGGAATGGATTGCTGGACCCGAGAAAGAAGAAGAGTGCCCTAGGAAGAATGGTTCCTGTGAGACTGGGATACAGAAGGATGGCAGGTCAGTCTTGGGCTGGGGTGGAATTGAATTGTCCTCCCTTGTATGGCTGGAGATTAGACATGGCTCAGACCGTTTGCTTGATAGGATAATAGTAGTTCCTACCTCTGTGGGTTCTTGTGAAGTTGAAGAAAGGCAATGAATGGAAAGCACTCAGCACAGGACCAGGAACTTCTCTCAGGGTCTGGTTCTTGCAGTAGTAACCCTTGGTATTCTCCTAGACCTGCCGCTGCAGCACTCCAGTCTCTGTCTCTCTCTATCTTCTTGGCTCTGATCTGTGTGTCTTTTCTTTTTATAAGAATGCCAGTCAGATCAGAGTAGAGTTATTCTCCTTCAACACGGCCCCATGTTAATGGATGACACCTGTAAAGATCCTATTTCTTAACAAGCTCACATTTAGAGGTACCTGGAGTTTAAGATTTTGGGGGGGATTTAACTCAAGCCCTAATAGTAATTGCCACCTTTGTAACCCCTCCCCCTTCACCTCCTTTAAGGCCAACACACATACACATGAAGACACAGAGAGAGTGGGCAGAGAGAGAAACACCCATCTCCCTAGCTACTTCAGCACCAAGTCTTCACTCGAGAATTCAGAGCAGTCAGGTGACTTCCACTGCTTCCCAAATGACTGCAAGTATGCACTAGGGCCAGATGCTTGAGCTCCACATCTCTGGTATTTCAGGCAAGTTACACCTCTGTCGTGCCTCCACTTCATCACCTGTACTAATACTGCCCTTAAGTCGATAACGACTCACGGGGACTCTAACGGCAGGGTAGAGCTGCCCCTCTGAGTGACTGAGACTAACTCTTTATTGGAGTAGACAGTCCTTTCTCCCATGGAGAGGCTGGTGTCTCAAACTGCTGATCTGTGGGAAGGGTCCAACATCTAACCACTACACTACCACGGCTCCTATCTGTACTGATATAAAAGATTTTTTGAAAAGATAATGGTACCTACCATAAGAGGTTGCTTGCAATTATTCGAAGAGTTAATATGGGAAAACACTTATATAAGGTAACATAACAAATAAGTAACACTCAGCTAGATACTATTATCTATATTACATAATATACAAAACCATAATTTTACTTCTATATTCTCTATAATGCCTTAAATCAGGTAAAATTAGCAATGTATGCACTCACTGATTTATTTAAACTTAAAAAAAATAAACAAAGACAAAAAACTTAGCCTACTTAGTTTACAGATTAAAATGTGTTGGGATATTAGTTAATTTTCTAACTTTTTGAAAGGAAATTTTGAAAAGCTCAAGTTACTAAAATCAGTCACTCATGTTAAGATTTACTTCCTCTAAGTTACTTCCCTTCTTTTCTGTATTGGCCTTAAATCTCATTCTTCAAGTAGGAAGTCACATCTTTCCAAACAAAACTTTCAAGTGAATAATCCAGTGTATGAAACTCTCAGGGCCCCTACATTCCTGTGTGAAACAAAGACAAAAGATCCGATCATCTCTGACAAGCAGAAAGCCCTGAAGAGAAGCACCGTGCCCTTGAGAGAGTCTAGAGTTTTCAACGGCAATCCAATCTTCATCCATTAGGGAAGGGTGTGGTCAAAATGATAGAATCCCGAAGACTACAAATAACTTCCCCCATTCATTCAAGTAGATTCAAGGCAACCTACAATGAAGCTTTTACCCATCAGCAAGTCATTACTTTTTCCTGTAGCACCCCTTCTTGCAGTCTTATTAAGTACCCCTAAGCGATGAGAAAGAGCCTTACCCTGTGATTACAGTGAAGAACTGCGCTGCAACACCCAGCCCCGCCCACAGGCTCCAGAAGAGGAGGGCGTTTCTCAGAGAGACCCAGCTGGTCGGGACCCCTGGGCACACTACCACCACCACCTTCGCTTTACCAACTCTACTTTGATTCCCTCAAAATCTTGGTCGCACGCTCAAGGTGTGTGTCATGGGCATATAAAATCAACCATAAACCACTTAATACACATATTCATAACTGAGACAGAACTTATGTAAACTAGTCAAAATAAAAGATTGCATGGGAAATTAATGTTTATTTCCAAGTGGCAACAAAGATAGCAGTTTAGAATAGTGGTTAATTAAATGCACAGGCTTTGGAGTGAGGCTGTCTGGAAGCTAATCCTGGCTGTATCACATATTAGCTTTGTGCCTTTTTTATTACTAGCTTATCAAGTGATGATCATGGACTAAGACAGGTATGAAAGCTAAAGAAGATATTACATACACAGAACTTAAGAGTAGTAAACATTCAGTGTGAGGGGCCTTCAAAAAAGTTTGTTGGTAAACAGAACTAAAAAATAATGGAAGAACAAACAAATATCTTAGAATTCAAAACAAAGTTTGTTTTTTAAATTATTCCGTTTTTAAAGCTTTAAGAGCTGAAGTCGATAAGGTATTAATTTAAGCTAAACTGAAAGGTTAGACAGTCATCTGAATTCCACCATGACCCTTGACCTTTCTTCACAGAAAAGATTAAATAAAAAAATATTACTACTAGGGTTCCAGGTTGTACACTTGCAGGTTTATGCCAAATAAAATGTTTAAACATGTGTCCGTGATCTGGGTGGCTGCAGACACGCTCTTGTCAGTGACACACTTATCTTAGTCTCATTAGGGTACCTTAAAAAAATAAAAGTCCAATCTAATCAGGCATTTTCTGAGGGAATGAGGTAGGCCAGTTCAATTCAAGGCAGAGCCATCAAATCAGGTTATGGTGACTGTTTTAAGGGACCAAAAAATGGGTAATCTCTGTAAGATTTTTCCTGCAGGACCAGGAATGACCATGAGGGCTGCTCATTCGGGAGAAGGTTTTTGTTGTTGTTTGAATTTTAATAAAACGTGAGTAAAAAGCTGGGAAGAGTTGCACCAAGGAAAGTTCCCATCCATTCTGCAGAGGGTAGCAAGGCTGTCCTATGAGAATTTCATTGGGAAACCTTATCCCATATTACCCCACAGCTTTGATTAGACTCCTTCAAACTGATTTTTGTTCCCCACACTCAAAGGACATTTAAAAGGAACACAATTGAAGCCGTCATGAATGCCAAAACTGTGTTTAAACATGGTATAAATGGAACAGCACAGAATCCTTCAAGGGCGACTCAGTGATAGAAATGCTGCCTTCCAGAAGATATACACCCAGGTGGAAGACGGGTCAAAAAACAATGGCTTCTCATTTTGATGTTTTTGCTTAATAAAATTTTCTATAATTTTATAGCAATACTTTTTATTTACCCTTGTATTTTACCGTAACTCGATCTGCCTAGCAACTTAACGTGATCAGTATTTGGGTCCTTGGTTTCAAACAACTGAAGTCTGACTGAGTTTGGAGAAATCCAATTCTTTCACTATAAGATAACTTCTCTCCCACCTCTTCCTCATTCTTTCTTTCTTCTACAGCCTTTTCCTCTTTAAAATCCACTAAAAAGCCTTGATCTGTCTAGTGATTTATGGGCTGTTCCACATTAATGATATCAAATTCCCTACCAATCTCTTCCATCATATTACCCTGATCAAATGCTTGGATCATGTTCATGTAACTCAGCAATTTTTTTCAGTACCCCCATGTGTATTTTCCTGTAATTCCCTCTGAGGGAGATGCAATGTTCCAGATATATGGAAGAATGCTATATTTTTCCAGAAATCAACTAATGTTATTGCACCTCCATCTGATGCAGCTACTGCCTATGCAAAGTAGCCTGCAGGTCGGATGCCTCAGGAGGTAGCGAATGGACCTTTGTCCACAGGCTGAATCAGAGCTGTCATGTTGGGAAGCCACAAAGTCCTAAGTGCAGTTCATTGTTAACTCAATTTTGTCATTAAATCGGGAGTGGCCTTCTAATGGGCTTTGGGTCTCCACTCTGCACTCCCCCCATCATTCACTATGGTAAGATTTTTTGTTCTGAGCCACTGGAGATCCCCTTGCAGAGGGGTCTCGGGGAGGAGATGAGCCAGTCAGGGTGCGATGTAACAACAATGAAAAATACAACTTTCCTCTAGTTCCTAAATGTTTCCTCCCTGCTCCCACTACCATGACTAGAATTCGACCTTGCAAGTCTGGCTAGACCAGAACATGTACACTGGTACAGATAAGAACTGAAAATACAGGGAACCCAGGGCAGATGAGCCCTACAGGACCAGTGGTATGAGTGGCGATACAGGGAGGGTGGAGGGAGAGTGGGTAGGAAGGAGGGAACCGATTACAAGGGACTATATGTGACCTCCTCCCTGGGGGACAGACAACAGAAAAGTGGGTGAAGGGAGACGTCAGACAGGGCAAGATATGGCAAAATAACAATTTATAAACTATCAAGGGCTCATGAGGGAGGGGGGAGGGAGGGGAAAAATGAGGACCTAATGTCGGGGGTTTAAGTGGAGAGAAAATGTTTTGAGAATGAAGTACAAATGCGCTTTACACAATTGATGTGTGTATAGATTGTGATAAGAGTTGTATGAGCCCCTAATAAAATGTCTAAAAAATAAATAAATAAAACAATTTTTAAAAATCGGGAGCGGCCTTAATTAATTTATTAGACACACAGTAACTCTGCCTCTGTGGATCATTTTTAACTTATTTTTGGCATTTGGAGAGCCACCAGACAGACATCTGGGGTGGTAAAATAGCTACACTACCTCCTAACATCCATGCCACTGAGTGAGAGTGAAGATACACAACACTCTTATAAACCAAACTTTCATTATAAACAGTCACAGAAAAGTTATCCATCCAAGAAAAGTAGAAACAATTCAACTAAATAACTGCTGCTTTTGCTGAATCAGATCTTCAGAGTATTTTGGAAAATTAATGAGTAAATTCCTAAGCAGATAAAATAATCACAGTTTTAAAAATGACTAATTCAATGTGCTGGAGATAATTATAATTTTACCTCATAATTCTTCGAAGGGGCTAATTACGCAAAGGAGCAGTGATGATTATGGCAGGCTTTCTACCATTTCTCAAGCACTCAAGAACCAAAAAAGCAGTACAGCTTTGGATATGACAAATTTTACTGTTTTACTGCATCCATTACAGCACTGAGTACTCACTGAGCAAAAAATGCAAATGACAATCCACTTCCCAGGGTTCAATTAGAAATCAGAATGACTAAGCAACAGAAAAAAATGTTATGAGAAAGCCTCTAACAGTAACAATAGTCGCTAACACTTAACTACCTTGTTGCTATCCATATACCTCAATTATACTTTATTTAAAGTTTTTTTCAATTATACTCTTACAATCAAGTTAAAACTTTGTATTTTTTATATTTCTTTTTCTAAATACATGATTAAAAATCAGTATAATAAAGTTATTACAAAAGCAAAAATCCAATTTTCTGGAAATTGAACTTGGAAATTTTAAAGAACATTTAAATACTTATAAAAATCCTAGTGATTAGAAAAAAAATCCTAGTGATCTCAAGAAAAAACAACAGGACTGATGATTGGGGGGGCGGGGGCGGGAGGAAGTGTGTGTTAATAAATCCAGACACAATGGTACAAGTAATCTAAAATTGATTGCGAGGGGGGTTAGGAGCCCTGGTAAGGCTTGATCAAGGGCAATGTAACCAAGAGGAATTACTGAAACCCAAATGAAGGCTGAACATGATAGTGGAACAAGAGGAAAGTGAAGGAAATAGAAGAAAAGAAGTAGGAGGCCAGGGGCATTTTAAAAGGTCTAGGCATGTATATATGTAAATATATTTAAATATGACAGTGGGGAAATAGACCTAGGTACACATATATATAGGCTTAGTATGAAGGTAGCAGATGGGTCTCAACTCAAGTACCCCCTCAAAGCAAGAACACCTTGTTCTATTAAACTGGCATTCCATTATGCTCACCTTCCTGACGGGATCGCTGAAGACAAAGCGGGTGCATAAGCAAATGTGGTAAAGAAAGCTGATGGTGCCCGGCTATCAAGATACAGTGTCTGGGGTCTTAAAGGCTTGAAGATAAACAAGCAGTCATCCAGCTGAGAAGCAACAAAGCCCACATGGAAGAAGCACACCAGCCTATGCAACCACAAGGTGTCGATAGGATCAGGTATCAGGCATCATCAGAACAAAAAATCTCACCATAATGAATGATAGGGGGAGTGCAGAGTGGAGATCCAAAGCCCATTAGTAGGCCACTGGATATCCCTTTGCAGAGGGGTCTCAGGGAGGAGATGAGCCAGTCAGGGTGCGATGTAACAATGATGAAAAATACAACTTTCCCCTAGTTCCTGAATGTTTCCTCCCCGCTCCCACTATCATGACACGAATTCTACCTTGCAAGTCTGGCTAGACCAGAGCATGTACACTGGTACAGATAGGAACCGGAAATACAGGGAATCCAGAGCGGATGAGCCCTACAGGACCAGTGGTATGAGTGGCGAAACAGGAAGGGTAAAGGGAGAGTGGGTAGGAAAGAGGGAACCAATTACAAGGAACTATATGTGACCTCCTCCCTGGGGGACAGACAACAGAAAAGTGGGTGAAGGGAGACGTCGGACAGGGCAAGATATGACAAAATACCAATTTATAAACTATCAAGGGCTCATAAGGGAGGGAGGAGCAGGGAGGGAGGGGAAAAATGAGGACCTAATGTCGGGGGTTTAAATGGAGAGAAAATGTTTGAGAATGAAGTACAAATGCGCTTTACACAATTGATGTGTGTATAGATTGTGATAAGAGTTGTATGAGCCTCTAATAAAATGTTTTAAAAAAATGTCCTCCCAACCTTGGGTTTTGTTGAGGTTTCCTTTTGTTGGAGATTGTGTCAACACAAGTAATGAAAGGAAAGAAAGAGTTTTGGGTAAAATCTGAGTATAAAATGTTACACTGAGATAAGGGAAAAGCTATAAATTATAAGACACAAATTTATAAAATTATAAAATCCAAAGCACATAACCACCTTCTGCCAAAGCAATGCTATCCTAACATTCAGCCAATTAAGCCATGATTTCCTCCTCTCTTCTGCCTTAAATGCATCCCACTATGCATACTTGGATAACCTCATAATTAAAGCTAAGTCACTTCAAGTCCTCTTGAAAACCCTCCCTGAGTTCCCAAATTTCCTCAGGCCTCTGAGGTGCTCCCCTAGCATCATACATCTCATTGCACCACCCAAAGTTTCTTCCTGCCCAGGAATCATATTAAGTCTTACCATGTCACACAAGCACAGTTAAGAGTTCAAACAACAAACTGTTAAAAAATACATTTCCAAAGAGTAAGGAAATTTTATATAACCAATTTGCTATGCAGAGATTTTTAAAAGAATAAGGTTACAACAAGATCAACTATGTACAACAGTGCAAGGCCTACCTCTCAGGGCCCTACTTCAAATAGTCATCTTAAAAAAAAAATCACCTTTATAAAATTATAGCCAGTTGTCATCAAGTTAACATTGATACACAGTGACACCACTATATGTCAGGAGAAAACTGTGCTCCATGGGGTTTTCAATGGCTGATTTATCCAGAGCTGTTTGCCAGGCCTTTCTTCTGAGGACATCACTGGATAGATTTGAACATGTTGGTTAGTAGCCGAGGGCATTAACTGTTTGCACCACCTAAGAACTACCTTATATAAATTTCTCTCTACTGTCAGGGAGCCAATTCTGATCTATAGAGACACTGTAAGCATCTCTACAGGAGCAGACAGCCTCATAGCCAGAAACTTTAGACACGTAACATGCATTCACTGCCATCAAGCCAACTCCGACTCATAGTGGCCTTATACAGGACAAAGCACACTGCTCCTTAGGGTTTCCGAATCTTTAACTCTTTACAGGAGCAGACAGCCATCTTTCCCCAGCAGAGCAGCTGGTCGGTTTGAAGTGCCAATTGTGTGGTGAACAGCCCAATGCTTAACTCACAGTGCCACTCTAGCTTGGGTACTCCCTCTGAACTTATTTGTTCTTATTTTAGCCAACTGTAAGTCTAATAGGCCAGCAGGCCAGTTCACAGCAGTTTAGAGTAATGCATGCATATGTGAGAAAGAGGTCCAGCTTATGGCAAGGATGTATACACAGAAGATAGAAAATCCTGTAAAAGTCAGGTTCAGAAAATTCAAATGGGAGCACCTGTCAGGTCAGGACAGGAACCTAAAGGAAGGCAATAGATCCCAGAGGCAGAACTCATTACCCAGGTAAGCTTGGACCCAGAGACCACGTCGAAATCAAACCAGTGTGGTGAAGGTGATTCCACTCATGGAGCCCGTGTCCTGCTGCAAAAGAGAACTGGGTCCATCAAGGTTTTCAAAGCGGCGCCTGACAGCAATGACGACTGTAAAACCACTCAAGGGGAGCGAAGAAGAACAAGAAATATATATATAAAACAATAATATAAGGGTTCGGGGAGGGGGTAGATAGGGAATAAAGGGGAGCGAATTATCAAGGAGGTCAAGGAGAATGTTTTGGAACTAATTGTTATAACACGTATACAATATTGCTTGATGTGACTGAACTATGGAATATTATGATATCTGTAATAAAACGAGCTCCCAAGAAAATGATAAACTTTTTTTAAATTTTTTATTTTAGAAAGCAGGTTGTCAGGCCTTTCTTTTGAGATGCCTCTGGGGAGGCTCAGATCACCAACCATGAGTAGAGCTCTTACTCATTTCCCTGCACGCCCAGGGACTCCCCAGACACTGTTAGAAGAACATACTCACTACAGAAAGCAGGCCAGTTTTACAGCTTAATGTGGGAAGCTTATCCAGAATACACGATCACTAAAGTTTACAGCCACATTTTCTTTCCTATGTCCCCAATCTAAACACAAATGACTAGACAAAAGCTCAAAGAATACCCGCACTACACAAGTATCAGGTGTAAATAAAACTGTAAATAAAGGTCAAAATATAGGCTTTTCTCCAGACAGTTCCTTAAAGAACTAAGCTAATACTAGAATAAAATTCTTTTTTTAAAATCATTTTATTGGGGGCTCGTACAACTCATCACAATCCACACATACAGCCATTGTGTCAAGCACATTTGCACAATTGTTTCCCTAATCATTCTCAAAACATTTGCTTTCTACATGAGCCCTTAGTATCAGCTAATTTTCCCCCTCCCTCCCCACTCCCTCATGAACCCTTGATAATTTATAATTTATTATTTTGTCATATTTTACACTGTCCAACGTCTCCCTTCACCCACTTTTCTGTTGTCCGTCCCCCTAGAATAAAATTCTTATTCAAACAAATCTGGTTGAAAAGAAACCCAAACTTTCTTAAGCAACTCCCTTCTCAAATACCTTCCATACGCCAGGCTCTCCCTCTTTGCTAAGTATACAGCTCAGAGGACTGGAACACCTGCTGCTTCATTAAGTCTGAAGAAGAAAATATCTATTAGAGCAGTTGGCAGAAACCTGCCAAAGGAACTTCAAGTTCACCCACCTAAGTAAGACTGTGCTTGTTGCACAGGAAGTATCATTAAACATCTGGAGAATTAAACTGAAAACAAAATCATTTGTTTACAGACTGCTTAGGAAAATTATTGGCAAGGGGGCCCAAGCCACCATCTGTCCGTTTGTTTGTAAGGAGCTTAAGTCTGGTACTTGTCATTATTTAACCATCTTGGTCAAGCGGGTGCCAAGCGTCAGTGTCAGTTCAAAGACTCTCTTTTTTGCACCAGTATGAACTAGAGCTGGGGCGCAGCAGGCTGCAGACACATGGAGGCAGGCAGAGGAGAAGGAAGATCGGCTCTCCTTTCCTGCCAAGTAAGCGCCATCCCAAGCCTAGCTCCTTCTTTAGGGAAAGGGAGAAAAGAAACACTCCAGAGGACACACACCTTCAGGTTTCCTAGCGAATGGCAACAGTCACCTAGGTTAAAATGCAAATACTCCACGGTTAACCTTAAATGGATGTTAACAGAACCAGGATTTGACTGTGTGCAGCCCAATTCTCCACTTACACTGGTCCCAAGACAATGTTTGATAAGGGGAAAGACCAAGAAGTCAAATTGTGTGTGACATGCTGCTATAGTCCCTATATTTAAAGGGGGGGGGGCCACAATCACCATAACATATATATATAGACACCACATCTCTGAAAGGACACACAGGAAGCAGTTACAGTGGTTTCGGCTGAAGCAAGAACCCGGGCGGCTGGGAGACCGAGAAGGGCAAAGACTGCACAAGCTCCTCTTTCAGTGTATGAGATACACGCTTTACTTACCCTGCTTCCACACCTAAAGAGAAATGCTACTGTGAGAAAAGGAGGCCTGATGCTCTGGATCAAAAAGATTTATTTTTAAATTGTAAACCTTGCTGAATGATTTTATTTCTACCACATGCATATTTACTGATAAAATTTTAAGCATGTTTACTTAAACAAAATCACAAATCAAGAGAAATCATTGTAAAGCTGCTGAAGGAAATGTTCCATATCTTGACTGGCTAGTGATTACATGGGTGTATACATTTATCAAAACTTACCAAACTGGCATTTAAAATAGGGCAATTTTACTGTGTTGAGTTATACCTCCATCTGGGCGATTTCTTTAAACACGTCCCAAGATGACTCCAATATATAGCTCAGTTTGGTAACCACTGTTATAAAGTACCAGGAGCCTAGTCATAAAGCCTTAATTCTTCCTCCATGAATTAGTTCTCTGGGCACTACCAAATGCAAACAACTCTTCCAAATTAAATGCCACGTGTATGATTATTAAGTACTATAAACGGTACACTGAATCATAAGGTGAAGGGACATGTCTGGCATCAGGATTAAGAGAGAACCCCCGCAGAGCACTCTGTTCCAGCCCCTTTCACAGAGGAGGAAACCAGGGGACAATCGGGCCACACTGCTTGTCCAGGACCACCAGCGAGTAAGCTTCAGAGTGGGCACCTGTTTCAGTCCTTCTCCTGTGCCCACGTGCTTTAACTTCCTTTTCTGAATTTTGACAAGTTCTCCACAAAAGTCTCAACAACAATTAAAAAAAGAAAAAAGACAGATCCTTTGGAATGACCATAAAAGTTAACGAGATTTTACCCAGAAAAGATCTCCAAAAAAACTATGTACATGGTTATTTCCAACAAAGCTGCCAAATCGTGTCCTAAAATTATCTCCTGACAAAAGGACAGTTGTAACACTGTTTTAAGATAAAATACCCATTTTAACTTAAGTCTACTTCCTTAAGCTGTGGAAACCTAAGCTGCAAACAGGGTTAGGTAAGAAGTACCCTAAAGTAACATCAGAACATTTGCTCTCTGATCCACAGCAGCAGCAAGAGAGAACTACAGTCATCTGCACCAGACTTGCTCACATACAAACATCCACCAGGAGAACCCAGGGAATAGAACAACGTACGCATAATGAAAGCACAATGTTCTATCACAGGCTTGAAAACAAAAGGGTTTTCCCCCCTTCAAAAACTGTGATTGTAGTCCTGTATTTTAAAGCAACCTGGAGTTTTAACATTTAATGTCAATATTCTTTTGTTGTTCTCCCTTACAAAAACCATCAGTTCTTATGTGGGGACTGCGTTGGTGGGCATTAAGGTAGTCAACTGGCTCAAAATCTTTTTCCTGTCAGTTTCAGGAAACTACAGGTTGAGATGCCAGATTTCCTAAAATTAGAACACTTTGTGAAGTACATAATTTATGAATCATAATAGGCCAGAAAGAGAGACACAAAGCATGCAGAGCAGGTACATGATGGAAATAAATGTTTCCGAGTCCTGACACACACAGCTGTTCCAGAATCCTCTGGTTATACAAGGTGGCAGTGGCAGGTAACAGAGGGGGAAGGGGAATATCGCCTGCAATACATCTGCCTTTCCCACCCACTTGTTGCAGTCTCACCTCTGCTGTGATTTACCGGCAACAGTAACTCCTACAGCGACACAGAAACAAAGAGCAAGAACAGGAAAGCAAACATGGCTTTTCTCCTATTCGGTCGGGGCAGCAGCAAAGAATACTGTATATTAACTTTATGCTGGTTATCAATCAACTCCTTGTCACTCTTAAGGCAAGCAGTTGCCGGATAAACACAATGCACTGATGTCTTAGAGCAGCGCGTCTCAACCTGTGGGTCACAACCCCTTTGGGGGGGTGTCAAATGACCCTTTCACAGGGGTGACGTCACCCAAGACCATTGGAAAACCCCTATTTCCAATGGCCTTAGGAAGAGACACCCCTCCCCTCTCCCTCTCCAGGCGGGTCCGCCCACATGCAGATGTGCCCACATCCGAGTACCCAGCGTGAAGACTGTTGCCCATGCTACACCATGCTTCAAGACAAAATTTCATTTATTTGTCATTAGAAATAAATATTTCACAATATATAATTACATATTGTTTTTTGTGATTAACTGCTATACTTTCATTCTGTTCAATTTGTAACAATGAAACTACATCCTGCATATCAGGTATTTACATACATGATGATTCATAACAGTAGCAAAATGACAGTTATGAAGTAGCAACGAAAATGATTTTATGGTTGGGGGTCACCTCAACATGGGGAACTGTATTAAAGGGTCGCAGCATTAGGAAGGTTGAGAACCACTATCTCAGAGGAAAACTCTACTTGAACAGGGAGAAAACATGGGCTCTAGGCACTGCACACATTAATTCACTTAAAATTGCTACAACATAGGTGTTATCTCCCTTTCAGAGATGTAGGTCAAATAAAACAACCTGCTTAATGCAATATTTATGATAAAAAATCTGACTTTATTTTTCTTTAATGTAATGATGTAGAAATAAGTGAGCATACATTCTGCCCTGTATCCAGACCCTGTTTTCTGACTGAGGAGTTAATTCAAGTTTCCTGGATCAGCAACACTGATACCAGGGTGCCACTGGCCTGGCTCAGTTGTCCCTTACAGCCAGCAGCTACATAAGGCTGATGTCTGGGACCTGCTCAGGACCTTTAGAGGATATGCATGTCTCCAATTTATCAGCAGAGTCCATCAGCACCCATTTAGAATGTAAGTGGGGTTCAGAAAGTTCATAGGAAAAGTGAGATTTCTACTTTTTTTTGAAGCCCCCTCATATATTCTGAATCCCACCACTTCTCACCAATCCCATTGTTAACCTTACTTGTCTAGGTCACTGCTTCCATATTTGCCTCTCTACAATCTAACCTCCATTCATAAAACCAAACTCACTGCCATGAGTCCATGCTCGGTGACCCTATAGGAGAGGGTCGACCTATCTGCCCCCTGTGATTTCTGAGATTGTCACTCTTCACAGAAGGAGAAAGACCCCTCTTCTGTGGAGTGGCTGGTGGTTTTGAACTGCTAACCACTATGGTCAACGGGGCTCCATTGTCTAATCTTCACAGACCACCTTATTCCCATTATAAAAACTCTTCAATGGTCTCCAATACTTCATATAAACGAATTTCCAACTGGTCACCTCTACATTTCTTCCACTCTTTCCCCATGTTCTCTTCGCACCAGCGATTCAAGCCTTTTTGCTGTTCCCTAGACAACGGCAAGCTCAGTCTCCTCTCAGGTCTTTGCACTTGTCTTCTCCATGCTTGTGGAACTCTGCCGTCCTTTTTTGCTTAACCCCACTGTCATGGAGTTGATTCCAACTCACACAACCCTATGTGGGATTTCCAGGACTACAAATCTCCATGGGACCAGAGAACCTCCACTTTCTGCTGAGGAGCATCTAGTAAGTTTGAACTGCTGACCTGCGGTTAGCAGTCCAACACGTATCTCAGGGTTTTTTCTTGCTGTGGTCCAGGTCAATGACTTTTTGTCACCCTCAAACAGTATTAAAGGAATACCTATCTGACTGAAGTAAGTAAACTGTCCTTAACCTCACCTCTTTTGTAGATGTTATTCTTCTTATGGTAGTTACCATCCGTTAAGTTGTACTGCACCAAAGAAACCTTGTTTACGTTGTCAATGATGAGTCTCCCCACCGGAATGAAAACTCCATGAGGGCAAGTGTTGCCTTTGTTTTCTTCAGAGGTGGCCTGGAGCCCACCCATCAACCAGATTCCTGGTACATGGAAGCTATTTGGCAACTATTTGTTGAATGAATGGATCCTGACTAAGCCGTAAGCTAGCTTGGCCATCCAACTTGATACTAGCCGAGGAGAACAAAGCCAATACAGCACAAGGTGCCTTTACTACAAGGCAGTCATTCTCATCAAAAGAGAAGATGCATTCCCAAGTTAGTTTGCGTCTCCACTGACAGAGTTCCTTCAGGTCAAAGAAGAACCAGGAAAGGTAACCAAAGTGAGACTAGGATGTCTACTGTGGTATCAATTAAATGAAGAAACTTTAACCGCCAGTTATTTCTAACCAATGTAAAGTTGATGAACAGCACCTGGACAGGTTGCTATACCATTTCCAAGTCTGTGTCACTGCTGACTACTCGAATAAGAGGAAGAATTGTCCTCTGATCTTCATTCTCTAGTGAGTTCATTTGCTATCTCCACAGTACAAAAGACTGGATAGTGCAATCAGTCAAGAGCTCAGCTACTAATCAAAAAGTTGACAGTTCAAACACACCCATCCAGAGGCTCCTCAGAATATAGGCTTCTGAGAGGTCAGCCTGAAAACCAGCTTAGTCTGCAACCCATGAGGCCACTATGAGTCAGCATCTACTTGTCAGAAACTTTAAAAAATACACAATACAATTAACTGCATGGATGTTCAAGCCACTTGACCTAAAAAGTGTAAGCATAAAAATGATAGAAAGAATAGGTTGGTTTTCTAGCAGAAGACAAGTACCTTGGTAATACGAAAGTTTAGCTCCTTAAAGACTAATAATAAGCAAGAGAGGTTCTGAGATACACCGTCATTAAAAGAAGGGAATAGGAGAGAAGTCAGGAGTGTCTTTGGGAGCTATGGAAACAGGCCATCCGAATTCTGGAGGAAGAGAAGACCTCAGTGGTATGCCCTCCCCTCCACCGAGACCCCCTTTTAGCAGAAAAGCATAGTGACACACAGCATAAAGGAGATCAGCCTCCCGTCAGTGTCCTACGAAAAATCCATTCAGTACAAGTGGCTTTCAAAAAGTCTGTGAAAAAACTATCAACAAAAAACTGTATTTTACTTCCATTTTTCCACCAACATTTTGAAGTCCTTTTTATGAGCCCGAAGGGTAAGCATTTAATGTACAGTAACGAGGAGGGGGCAGGTAAAACTAGAGCACAAAATGGATCACAATGAAAGCACACAACGAAAGCGAAGGCCGACCCACTGTAAAACACAGAACGAATGTCAGGCATCAGCCTGTGTGGAAGTTAGCAAAGAGGAACCCAACTGGCTGGAAAGCTTTCATCAAAAATGAAGCATTTTCATAAAAATGTACCCACATTTCCGTAAAACAGATATTAATAAGACTCTCTCCCATTGGGAAAGAGAAACCGACAGAAGTATCTATTTACATACCTCACAAATGTGCTGCAAGATGTGCAGTCTGTGCGGCAGAAGTTCTACAAAGTACCTTGAACTTCTCAGATGAAAGGCACTATAAAAATATTACAAAACACCATGAGTTATGCCTACCTGCTGTACATGGAAAAATTAAGTACAGGGTGTAAATTGGGCTTGCCCAAAGTTCCCTGAAGTAATTCAGAGTCCCCAGGAAAGGGAAAATACATACAAACATTCTCACTGACGGGTCATAGTTTATTGATATAAAATTCACTACCATCCACTTCCAGAGTTAAGTAACTTTAAAAAAGAATTGTGTACACATCATCACAATCAGTTCTCGAGTTCCCTCTTGCCTCTCGCTTCCATTATTTGCTCCCACTTCCCCCTCACTCCCCTCCCCCATCCCCAATAGACCCTTGCTTAGTTTTTGTCTCTCGGCGACCACCTGTTTCGTACACTGGGAAACATAACAGAAACCAGAAAAGAAAAGTAGAATAAATAAAAACGAAGAGGAAGAAAGAAAAGACCACCAGCAAATTAAAATAAGCCATAGGGAAAATGTCTATCATGGAATGAGGTATTTAAACCTAGTCTTGACCCCTTCTCACTTAACACAAAATACACAAAATCAACTGGTTGTGATATTTAAATCACTGAATTGTATTGTGCGCAAAGTATATGTCAATGAAATGGCTGAAAAAAAATGTACACAATCAACCTTATTTTCTGAATAATATAAATTCCTGTGCCTTTCTGGAGCAAAACTCAAAAAAGGCTGATGAATTTTATGTAAATGAATTTCCCTTAACATTTTATTATGAAAATGTCCAAACACAGTAAGGTTAGAAGACTCTTACACTGAGTATCTGTAACCCTAAGGCAGCCTGGTGGCGCTGACGTGTAAGTGTTGGACAGGTAACCCAAGGACAGTACTTCAACCACTAGTCACTCCAAGGAAGGAAGATAAAGCTGTCTGCTTCCATAAGGATTTACTGCTTCAGAAGCCCAACATAGACAGGTCTGCAATGAGCAGAGATCAACTGGATTGCAGTAGTTATGGGTGTGTGTGTAATGATTACACATTGAGCTAATTGCAAGGCCAGCAATTTGAAACCACCAGCCGCTCCAGGATGCTACTTTACTCCCGTAAGGAGTTAGTCTTGGAAACTCAAGAGGCAGTTCAACCCTGTCCTATAGGGTCATGAGGAGTTGGCATCAGCTCGATGTCAGTGAGTTTGGTATCCTACTACCTAAATGCTACCATGAACATTGTTTTTATCTGTGATGAAAATATACATAATAGAACGTTCAACAATTGAGCAATTTCTAAATGAATTCAGTGATATGGATACATTATGTTGTGCAACCATTATTACTATGCTTTTCAAAATTACGCTGCCACCCCATGAATTTTATTTTATAGTTAATTTACTTTTTAATAATCACAGAGAAATGACAGGCTGAAAGGTAACTGGCAGAAAATCAATGACTTTATAAAAACAGGCTGAAGTCAATGAAGAAATTCTACTTATTAGGAAATCCTTCTGATTTTTTTTATCAGAAATAGTGTTAAGAGCACTGCTCAAAGTTATAATGGATTTAACATTTACTCTTATTCACAGCAACTGATTCCAATTTTATTAGTTTAGTATCAGATTATGTCATTTTTTGCTAAGAAATTATTTCCTATCTCAGAACAAACACAAAGGACTTCCCATGGTCCTATAAAAGCCATGTACGATCTAGTCCCCGGCCACCTTTCCAACATCATCTTCCCTCTTTTCCCTTCAGCCATCCATTGCATTAGCTGCCTTATGGTCGTCACCTGAATATTAAGATACTGTGATAAATATACATAAACCCACATTTTATGACCCCCAAACAAAATAAAACAAAAACCCAAGCTCCATTTGGTAAGAACTGTACAGCCAGCCCTCACATTTTGATAACTGGCTATAAATATGTGTCCAGAATTATTTGGAGGAAGCATCCATCACCAGGCTAAAACCAACATCCGGAATGAGCAGCTTCAGCATCTATCAGATTTTCAGTCACATGAATACCATAATTACCAGTATATGAGGCCATCACTTACTTAATGCTACAGCACCAGAGATTAAAACGACTCACTTGAAATAGAAAACACTTGAAACAGGGACTTTACAGTAATTACTGACTTTAAACTGTCTTTGAAATTTTATTAATTTCAAAAATACTTGCTAGTGAGCATGTCTCCAAGGAGCAGAAAATGGTGAGATGTACATTTAACACTAATATGCTTAAAATTTAAAGTGCAGGCAAAACTGAGTTCCACTAACTAGACTTAAGAGATAAATGAAGTAGAAGGAAGGTTAGAATCATTAGGGAGTTTTTAAAACAAGTAGTATTTGGCCATTTTAAAATTTACTGGTAAAACAATAAAATTTACAGGTTATATATTGTTTGTCACTATGAATTAGACATACACTTCAACTCAAGGTCCTATCTACAGAAGCTCATCAAACCCAAGTCAGGCCTCTCAGAAGCTGAATTAATAGTTAACAAATTTCAGCTCTAGGACAATTAATACAGCCCACAGTTAGCACCCTAGCTCCTCCTGTCACTGCTTGGACCTCACCCCATGGACAGGAAACACCAAGATACACCTGCTTTCACTGCCTAGTAACTTACACTGCCACATGACCAGGATAAACTTTTTAAGAGTTAAGTGACTTAAGAAGGAATCAGGACCATGAAAACATAACAAAACCACCACCACTCACCCACACAGGCATACTAGGGAGGGGAGGCTGTTTAATTGATGTAAGCAGTCTCTCCACAACTCACCCAAATCTGTACTCAAAAAGGTCTATCCACCCACCCACTAACATCCATCAGTTAGGACGCACAGCAACCCTATCAGAGCAGGGGCAAAGTGCCCCAGTAGAGTGTACAAGGCAGTAATCTTTATCCAAGCAGACTGCACATCTTGCTCCCTCAGAGCAGCTGAAGAATTCAAATGTCCTGTGCTTTAATCACTGTGCCACCCAAGCGCCTTTAAAAGGCCTACAGTAACCAGATAGAACTTTAGTCTGGAAGAAGTTGGTCCATCCAGAAAACCCAAGGATCTGAAGTCAGGATTAGGCCATCCACTGACCCTTTTACACATTATCTGTTTCATTATTAGACTGCTGCAAGACCACCCAGATACAGAGGAGAATAGATCTCTTTGGAGAAAACAGAGGCTATCAGTCTAGGCCTAAAACCTGATTCAAAGCATGTTCCATGTTGTATTTTTTCACAATCACCAAGAGCTACCGGGGGTTCCATGTATCAAGAGTAGATGGAACTACCAACAATGTAACAATAGAGCCTCAGAAGTCATTCTTTACCATTAAGAACGAATCTTTATTTTTAATCCAAATAACGTCCCTTGTGCCACATGCTCAAAACAATATCCCCACTAATTTAATTCCGCCTAAGGTAACAATCACGTACATGTCCATGCCACATTTGGGTGGCAAAAGTATTCTTTACATACGCAAAATTTTTTTACTAAACACTCCCATCATAATCCATACATTCATCCTTTGTGTCAAGCACATTTGTACATACGCTACCATCATCATTTTCAAAGCATTTTCTTTTGACTTGAGCCCTTGATATCAGCTCATTTTTCCCCTCCTCCCTCATTAACCCTTGATGAGTTATAGATTATTTTATCTTACATCGCCTACACAAAAAAAATTTTAAAGAATGTTTTAAAACAAAAGGTATTTCCCCCATCATTTTTGCCAAGGATTATAATATGATGAAAGCACTTGACCCTCTCAAAAAAAAACAACTTTTAATTTCAAAAGGGTGTCTTAAAGGCAACAAGAACCAGATTAAGCCACAAAGTTAAAATTCTTGAATTAGGAATATTAAAAGCACAAGTGTAATTGTTATTTACCTTCTCTGTGAGTAATTTTTCTAAACTACCAGCTTTTGACCGAATCGATTTGAGTGCAAATAGTCGTATTTAATGACGACTACTGATTGTAATTGCGGTTCCACTCAGCAACGAAGGGCAAACCAAGACATGGACTAAGTAAAGCTGCACACTAGTTTTCATATGAGAAGTGCTCTCTTCAACTGCAAATGTCCTTTCCTTTCTTTCCCACAATACTGATAGCTCAGACCCCTCAGTTTACAACACAACCGCTTACTTGCACAATCTCCAAGAATACTGCATTTAAAAG
>NW_022111320.1:50750792-50774252 GCF_000313985.2 Echinops telfairi
GGGCCACTGGCCGGGAGCAGCAGGTGGGGCGCGGCCGCGGCGGCCGGCCGGCCGGAAGGGTGCCGAGCGGGCGGACCCGGGGCGCCACGGCGCCAGGAGCGAACCCTCCCGCTCACCTCTGGCGGCGACTCCGAGACCGGCCTCTCTGCGCCGAAGACGCCGCTCCGCGAGTCGCGAGGTCGGAGACGCTGGCGGGTCGCTGAAGAGGCGGCGGCGGACTACCGAGAGAACCAAGGGAAGACGGTGGACGGCGGACGGCGGGCGGGGAGCGTGAGCGAGCGAGCGAGGGCGGGCGGGCGGCGGCGGGAGGGCGGGGAGCGACGTGCGCGCTCCCGAGCTCCCCACGGGCTCGAGCCGGCACCAGCCGCGGCCCCGCGCACGCGCGCCCTAACTACTCAGCACGATTGCTCGGGGGCGCGTCCACGCCCTAAAAGTAAGGCGCTTAACCAATCATCGCTTGCGCGCGGGGCATCACGGGAGTTCTGGGGCTATAAAAGAACCTGGTTGCTATTTTATACCCTTCGAGTCACTCATCCTTTAAGCAAGCAGGGTGGGGCTAGATGCGCTTGCGCAGCTTTCATGCTCCTCCCCAAACTGCCAACTCTTCGCGCATGAGTTAGGCCTTCTCAGGCTGAGTCAACGCGTGCGCATTAACCGGCCTGGCCCCGGAAGACCAGGCGCCTGCGCGGTGGGAACTACAGTGACAGTCCCCGAGGTGGGGCGCGGGCCAGTCATGGCGGAACCTTGGTTGGGACAATCCCTGCAGGCTTTGCCTGCTACTGTGCTGGGGGGACTGGGCGCCCTGTGCAGCGAGTTCCTGCGGGACTGGGAGGCGCAGGACATGCGTGTGACTCTCTTCAAGCTGCTGCTGCTGTGGTTGGTGTTAAGTCTTCTGGGCATCCAGCTGGCATGGGGGTTCTACGGGAGCACAGTGACCGGGCTGTATCACCGCCCAGGTGAGGTTCCCCATTAACCTCCGCGGGCAGCCCACCCCACTGACTTTACCATTTGGCTCCCCAGGGCCTCCCTAGACTACCATTGGTCCCCCAAGAGTCTCATCAGAATTTAATATTAAACCCACACTGTTTAATACTACCCCACCGTTTCACACCACAACCCCGACCAGCCCCCTAGTCACATTGTAGCTTTCCCCAAATCCCCACCAGACAGTATCACTAATCCCTTAGAACCCCCACCGAACTATACCACTGGCCCCTAACCTAACCTAGGCTGATGTATCCTATCCTTTCCCCCACACCCACACCTACGCCTCCCCAGCCCGCTGCAGCTCTGGCTCTGTTCCTGCCCCCCAGGTCTGGGCGGCCAGAACGGATCCACACCTGATGGTTCCACGCACTTTCCCTCCTGGTGAGTATATCTGTCCCCATCGCAACCCAAAGCTTAGCCTCCTGTGCTGACGTGTGGGAGGAGGGGATCTTCAGTGTGGGAGGCCACCATGTTAGTGGCCAAGAGCTTAGACATCAAATTGGAGGGACTGACATCTGAACAGCTTCTCTCAGCACACTGTCCAGCAGCCTCTGGGGTAGGTGTTGAGAGGACACTGCCATCATTTTACAAATAAGGGAACCATTTAGAGATGAAATGGCAGGCTGGACCGATTGGTCTCCCAGCAGAAGCCCCTCAGCTGGGAAGGCAGGAATCTCTGGCCTCATCAGTTAGCCTCCTGATAGGTGAAACACGAGCTTACAGAGTTAAAACCAACGTTTGTCTTAGTCCCACAGGGCTGCCCTAACAAAATGGGTAGCTTTAAAAAAACAAACATGCAAATCATTTTTTCACTGTTCTGTTCTGGAAGCTAAAAATCCAAATCCACAAAATGGGTCTGTTCCTTCTGTAGGCTTCTCCCCTGGCTTCTGGCAGCTGCCAGCCATCTCTGGCTCTTCTCCGCTGATTGAAGCATCTCCCTGGCACTTCATCACCTGACACTTATATTCTTCCCTGTCACACTCCCTTTTTATAAGACGCCGCTCAAAGGAATTAGGACTTAGTCCTCCCCTACTCTGGTATGACATCTTTAATCCAACTGATAACAAAATAGAAGCCCTGTTTCCCCAACCCAAGTACTGGGCTTAGAGCTTAAACTTTTTTTTTTTTTGGGGGGGGGGGCGGGGGCACAATTCAATCCATCATTCTGACCTTTGGCTTCCAAAATCCAGTTACTTCCCATGTGCAAACTTCACCTTGTCACAAAAGTCTTAACTCATTCCAACAATCACCTTTAAGTCCAAACTCTCATTTTTTGAATCATCTCTATCAAGTATGGGTGAGACCCTAGATGTTTTGCATTGTGGGTAAAATCCCTCTCTCGGTAAAAGTGCAAAACCTAGTATAATAGTGTCACGAAGTATAGGAGTGACCCCTATCACATGGTAGGAGCTTAGAAATTTGCTAACTGAATGAAGAATGGAAGGGAGGGACCTGCGGGGTTCTTATCCTAAAGTCCAAAGAATATGGAAGGACTCCAGAGGCAGGCCTTGATCTCATTTGCCTCTATAGCCACCTGTGTCACAGCAAGTAGATGAAAGGGTCCAAGATTGAGGGCAAAAGACTGGTTAGGAAACCTGCCACTGCCAGGTTTCTGTCTTGGCCAATTGGAGAAAGAATGATGGGACCCAGGAGGAAGAATGGTTTTGCAGGCAGGCCCGGGGTGGGGTGGCAGTGAGACCAGTATGGGTTGTGGGACCCATGAGGCATTGTGGGATTTGGACTCTGCCGAGATCTAGATGTAATATGATCTTATTAAAACAATATATATTATATAATATAGTATATGTTTTATAATATATGTATACAATGAGCTTACTGAGCCCAGCACAGCTCCCAAACAGGGTCCGGGATGAGCTAACCCCAGCCACTATTCTGCCCACTAAATAATCTCTCTCCATCATTTTCAGGGAAACGGCAGCAAACGAACCTCTCAAAACGCACAGAGAATAAGAAGGTAGCAAGGGAGTCACCTGGGCCTGCTGGTTCCCACTCTGGGTTCTGCAGCTGTCCAGGTCCCGGGGCTAACTTCAGGGGGCTTGGGGACTAGGGAGTACCTCAGTACTTAAGGGGCTGGGCCTCTGCTGCCTCAACCCTGCCGCCAGCAGCTCCAGCCACTGGATCAGTGAATTTTGCCTCACCTGATCGGTGTGCCTTAAGGGGAGAGTGTGCTCTTCCTGTGTCAGGGGTTGGAGTTCAGGAAAAGCCTCTGGACTGGGGAGGTCAGCAGTCTGTTTTCTGCCCTGGCTTTCTGCTGTCCCCCTTCCCATCCCATGTTGGACCCTGCAGAGGTTTGTCTCTGATAGGATGCCTGAGGCTCACCCGACTGGGATTTATAAGGGAAGTCTGTTCTTTAAGCACTGAATTCCCTGCATTCCTTTGGGAGTGCCTCATTGACAGGGAGCCAGGGAATCCTGGCCTGGGTCAGGTCTTATACTGCGAGATGGCTTCCCACCCTGATTGCTGAAGTGCCCATGTCTGGTCCATACTCTGCCCCCTCAGTGGGAAGCACTGAGAGGTGACTTAGCTAGCTGCTTGGGTATAAGGCCTCATGGCAGGGTGTAGCTGACATCATCTAATCATGGAAGCCCTGACCACCACCTTCCCAACCATCTAGAGCTCTTCAGATTTGAACCTGGCCAGCCATCATTTGCCGAGTAGCCTACCCATATAGCTCCATCTTTCTGAGGGAAGGCTGGGTACCTGAAAGGGCCGAGTCTCCCAGCTGAGCTCCTGGGTTGGCCTCCCACCCCCACTGCTGAAGTGCCCATAGGGTCTCAAGTCTGTCCCCCACCCCTCCAGTGGGAGGTGCTCAGCAGTTAGTGCAGAGAAGCCCCATCATGCCCTGCAGCCTCGCCACTTCCCACCTTCACCTGGGACAACCGGAACCACAGCTCTCCAGCACCAACACCATCTCCAGGCAGAAGAACCACAGCCTGCCTGGGAGGCAGGCCGAGGGAGCTTCCAAAGGCGTGTGTCGCTAAAGACTCGCTCAGAATCACTGGTCCCTGAAAGCAGCATGGCCCTGTACCTGCCTCCGTCCCTGATGACACCTGCCTGCCTCTGCTGGGCCACCTGCCATCTCAGGGTCCAGCTGCCTGCACCCTCTGATAAAGGTCCCATTGCCTTTGCCTAGGCCATCCTTCCGGCAGAGGGGCATTGGAAGGGGGACTGCACTGAGCACATTCTCCCTCTGGAGATATCCGGTTGGCAGATGGATGGACCTCTTGGGCCTGCTCACCACCCTCACACACAGAATCAGGGCCTGACAATGTCACTGAGGAGGTGGCTTATTAAACATGGAAACAGATCAGTGTGTGGTTATTCAGACAAGATGAGGCCGTACGTGTACAGACTACTGGAGAGAGAATACCCCAGGGGGCCTGATGCTCCTCCAGGCCCACAAGGCAATGGCTCACAGACCCAGCTCCCTAAAGAGTAATGGTGGGGGTGCCCAACAGAAGTGACGTCCCTGCTTCAGTTCTAACAGCCCTGGTCCCCCTCAACCCATCACGGAGGCCAGGCACCCCTAGGACCCGGTGAACAAAGCACAATGACACCAACAACTGTGGCAAATCAGGAAGGAAGCTCATTTAATTTCTTCCAGGAGTTGGTATAGTCGACCCCAGGGGCAAAGGTCAGCCCAGGGGAAGGCAAGTCTGTGAGGAAACCCAGCCCCGTCATACAGCAGCCCCGAGGCTCAGGACAGCTGGTGAGCTCGCCATGATTCATCTGCGACCGGGTGGCCGGCTGAGGCATTTTGGGAGTGAGAAGCTCGAGTCCGTGTTTGGGGCCAGCCCTCGGTGAGTCAGGAAGCATTCTTCCCCAGGGAGAGGCAACAGTTTACATTTACAGAGAAAGGCAAATGGAAAGGTGTGGGGTACCAGCCCCACAATCGAGCGGGTCCAAAGGTGGGCGATTGCGTAATGGAGGGGTGAAATTAAAGAGACCACAGACAAGATCAAGCATGCAAGCGCTCACCTCCCGGACAGCCACAATCTCAGCAGCCAGGTCTGCGCAAAGAGCGTGAATCTATCTCCAGTCACCACTTAGATACATTTAGGGGCATGCAAGCCAATTACAGGTAACCACATGTAACAGGAATAGGCAAGACAGAAAGGGGAGAGCTAGGGGGTACACTGTGACAAGATGGGCGGACCTAGATTCAAGATGGCAGCCTAACCTTGGTCCTCCTTCAGTTGACTTGACCTTGTCTTTGGGCTCTCTAGGAAGGCAATCCAATCCACTATCCTTAGCAGGGAGTGGGTCCCACCTAGGGTGGGGCAGACTATAAGGTCTGATTGTTCTAGATGGCTGATACCCTCAGGGAGATAACCTTTAAGCAGATGACCTCCGCGTGTAAGACATTGACCAACCGTGTGTTAGCAAAGCAGTATCTTAGGTTTGGCATATATGGGGAGACAACCTGGGGAAAAATCCGTCTGTATCCTACAGGAAGGGGTGGCCTTTCTGTGTACTAGCCCTTGGTAATGTGAGCCACAAACTGACAGGCTGGCCAGGTGAGCCTCTCCTCCACAGCCAGGGGCTGGCGGAACGGGAGGGAGAGCTGGTGGGAAAACAATCTTGGGTTGACGAGTGTGTGGCTCAAAAAGGGGTCCTGGAGCTGGAGGGGCATAGAGGGTAGAGGGTATAGCCTTCCTCAACCAGATAACCAGAGCCAGCCTCACCCCAGCCTCTCCAGATCCTGCCTCAGCTTCCTAACTCACCACTTGGAGACTGTCCTCTAGGGCCTGGCTGTGGGAGGGTACCCCCCCCCCCAATCCTGAGCCTCTCACTTGAGGGTATAGTAGCTTGTAGGAAGGAAGGGCATCTTGCTGACCACAGCCACCTGTTGCTTCCGCCGCACTTCCACCAGCACCGAGGTCCCCGGGCGACTGTACTGGCTGGACACGTAACCCATCGCCACATTCTTCTTCAGGCTGGGCGAGGGACAGCCACTGGTCACAGTACCTGTCCAGGCAGAGACCACATGTCAGCCCAGCACCCCCAACCCCTGGGGGGAGTTTTAAGGCCAGAGCTCCCGAGCCCTCGGGGCCCACTTACCAATTACAGTCCCCTCCGTGCTCAGAATGGGGCTGTGTGCCCGCATTGGGGGGCCCTCACATATCAACCCCACACGCCTCCGCTGCACCTTGCCCTTCAGTTGGGGGACAATGACTTCGGCTCCAGGGAAGTCCATGGCAGCTCGGCGACGCTTCCCTGTAACATGACCCCGCAGGCCTAAGTCACAACCTACCCACAGGAGCCCTGGCCACAGGAGGTCCTAACCACAAGGACCCCAAGTGGCAGCCATCCAGCATCGAGGCCACTTCATCAAGCCCACCCTTCCCCTGCACTGCAGTCAGCCACCCACCTCCTGACCATGGCTTAGAAGCCAGTGGAGGCTGGGGGTGGGGTGGGGGCCAAGTCACTTGCTCCAGGTTACACAACCAGGTCCCACGAAGGGCCACCCCAACCATCAGGACCCCATCCTGAGTGCCAGTCTTGCTCACCCAATGTCCAACTGAGGCTGCCCTCCACAGGGGTGGTGTGCTCATCGATGTCATTGCCATACAGGCAGAGGCCTGCTTCCAGACGCAGGCTGTCCCTCGCTGCCAGCCCTGCCAGCTTCACCTCCGGGTTGTCCAGAAGAGCCTTTGCCAGGCGGACTGCCTCTGCCGCTGGTACTGAGATCTGCACAGGATACCATAGAGGAGGTGGGCAGCTGCCCCAGAGCCCTGTGCCTGCAAAGGCTCTTACCCACTGCTTGACAAACCTCCACACCGTCTTCGCCTGTATAGCCACAGCGGGTCACGCGGCAATCAGGCACGCCAAACACCTCCATCACAGCACTGCTCATGAAGGGCAGCTTCCCCAGGTTGTCTGACACGCCAGCCTGCAGCACTTGGGCTGCAGTGGGACCTAGGTCCAGGGAACAGGTAACCATTGGTCTAAGCCCCAGAGCCTCTCAAAGCCCGGCCATAACTGTTAGGGAGCAGAACAAGCCCTGAGGTACTCAACCCTTCTCTGCAGGTGGAAGAAGACACCCTCCCCCAACCCTGAGAGCCTGGTGGTTTTAGAATTATGGTTCACAATACCGCCCAATCCACACCCCATCCCCATCCCAAGCAGGCAGATAATGGGAGGTCAGTTCCAAGCCCAGGCCAGCCCTCTCACCTTGCAGGGCCAGCAGGGCATTATCCACTACTTCCAAATCCACATCACTGCCCACATTCTGAAGCTCCCTGACCTTGGCCTGAAAGAAAAGAAACACAACTTCCTGTGCACCTTCCATGAAGCAGGCCCTACCGAGCTAGGCAACAAGACTCTTAAGTTGATTCCTACCATATAGATGATGCCATTGACCCTCAGAGCTCGTGAGTAATTTCCCCAAAGTCACATAGCTACAAAGTGTGGGGATGACTCCAGCCCAAGCCAGGCAGCTCTCCCATGAGGTTCCGGACTCCCAGCGACCCCAGAGTCTGTTTCACCTGCCACCTCCCAGCCACCGAACCCTGGCCTATTACAGGGAGGGCCTGCTTGGAGTCTCCCACTCAAAGGGCCATTTCCTGAGCCCTCTGTCCATGCCAGGCTTGTCCTGGGCACCAAGGCTGCCACTCTGAACAAGGAAGACAGTGCCCAGGGCACGGAAGGGCTATACCTGCATGAGGGCCAAGTCCTTGTCCCGGCAGCCAGCATTGGACACTACGTACAGGTGTCCCTCAGAGGTGTTGGTCACAATCAAGTCATCCACAATGCCTCCAGCCTCATTAGTGAATAGTGACAGTGTCCCCTGCACCAAAGGGGAGCATCTTTACCTTCCTTCCGGTCCAGGAGGCCAAGGCCACAGGTGTGCCGCCCCCCCACACACACCTCTGGACCCAAAGAGCCACTACAAATGTACACACCCTCACACACAGGGCTGAGGTGTTGCAAGGCACAACACTGGGTCAGCCTGGGCCCCAGGGTGCACTAAAGCTTTCACCCCCAACCTCTCCTGAGGACTTGCCCGTCTCACTCGGAAGACACCCAGCTCAGACTTGGGACTGCTCAACCCCTGCCCCTCCTCCAGGAAAGATGCTTCCAAGTCCATCTTAACATTCCCACCCACTCCCTGAGTGCTCTACACCAGTGTCTACGAGAGACTTGGGGGGCTGGCCTCAGCCTCCCAACGCATGAAGAGTCAGACCCAGGGCCCCCACAAATCTCTTTTAAAGGGCAGGTTCCGGGGCAGAGCTTGACCTCATATTCTTAACAAATTCTTAAGTGATGCTGACGCTGATGATTCAGGGGCCACATTTTGAGGAGCAGGGAGGGGTCAGAGGGCACGAACAGTCACAGGACATAAACCTGGGGCTTGGGGTTGTGGCCTGATGGAGCAAGGCTGGGGCAGGTCCCTCCCTGCTGGGTGTCTGGACATGACTCCACATCCCCACGCCTCTGAGCCTTCATAGCTGTGTCAGATCAGTCTCTGCTCTGAAGCCCACAGCAGGAGTTCAGCCCAGGGCTGAGAACACCTGTGCAGAAATAAGAGAAGAGGGACCCACCTGGTTTGGCCTTAGCTCCGCAATGTCTCCAACCACTAGACTCTCCATCAGCCTCACCCGGTCACAACCAAGTATCTTGGTCTGAGGAAGATAAAAAGCCTCAAGCCCCAGCCCCAGTCAGAGAAGACTGTCAATGGAGCAAACCAGCTGAAAAGCCCAATTGGCTTCTGCAGGTGGCCGAGGCCTCCCCTCCTGATTTCCCTACATCCTCCAGCACAGGTTAGCGCTCACTAGGGGAGGAGAAGAGAAAGAGATGGGGAGTTAAAAAGGAACTGCATGCTCTCCTGAAATCCTTTTCCAGCAGGCTGATGAGGGTGAGGGGCCTGGAATCCCCGCACGCACTCTAGCGGGCTGGACAGATTCCAAGGGGCTGATCCGACCCCCGACCCCCACCGGGGCCTCAGTCAGTTTCAGGACACAGAAGACACCCACTCCTCGGGGAGATCGGCCTTTCGGATCCAGTGCCCTGGAAGCAAAGCCGAGGCCCGCAGCCCTGCTAAACAGGGCGGCCGGCGGGCTGGCCGGCGGCCGGGGCAGCGCGCTCCCTGCTCCCACCTGCAGCATGTGAGACACGTCAAAGAGCGAGCAGTGCCGGCGCGTGTGCAGGTGCGAGCTAATGTGGCTGTCCCGGTACTGCACAGGCAGGTTCCAGCCGGCGAACTCCACCATCTTCCCGCCATGGGCCAGGTGCAGGTCGTAGAGCGGCGTCCTGCGGAGCGCGTCCTGCAGGCGGCCGGACTCAGTGCTGCCCGAACCCCCAGGCCCCAGCCGCCTCCCTCCACCCCGCCCCCTGCCCCATCCCATCCCCGGAGGCAAGCACCCGGCCCCAGCACCCTCTAGCCCACCTGTGCGCAACTGAATGACCGGCCCAGGGCTCGGGGAGGTGCCTGCAGGATCGAGCCTAGCCAGGCCATCCAGCTCCCTGCTCGCCACATTGTCGCCCACAACCAGTGCGGCCAAACACAGAGGCCACCACTCTGCTGGGCACGCTGGGAGATGTAGTCCGGCCCCTGCCCGGACAGGTTTTTCCCGACCCAGCCCGGTACTCAGAGGAAGGGGCAGGCAGCCCCCAGGGCAGCCCAGGCTTTCTAGCGGAGTGCGGAGACCCCAAACTGCAGGAAAATACAGCCCGAGGCTCTCCCAGCTGGCAGTTCAGGGCGGTTCGGTCGCCAGACACAGCTGGGGGCAAGACCTCCCCCTGCAGATTGTCCAGCCTCCAAGGGGACAAAGTTCATTGAGCCCAGGGCTGAAAGGTCTGAATCACAATGGAGACCCTAGGAGGAGGAAGGTCAAAGGGCGGGGCGGGAGCGACAGCCAGGGAAGCACCAAGGTAACCTAGCTCCATTCCCGGGTCAGGGTCCCCAGCTCTCCCCCTGGGCATATGCAGGCAGCTGGCACTGGCTCAGTCACACACACCACGCATCTTTATTGATCCGGCTGCACATCAGGCCCTGTCCTGGCTGCTGGAGGCACAGCCGTGAATGAAGCACCCCAGGGTCCTCCCCACTGGCTCACAGGCATGCGGTGAGGGAGGGTCCCTGCTCCCTGCGCCCAGGACTTTGGCCATCCCCTTCTCAGTAACAACACAGTGGGGCTGCTCAGGAGTATGCCCGCCAGGGCACCACCTCTGAGAACGCTGATGGAAGAGAGCAGAGGGCCGCCACCACACAGGGGCCTAAAAAGTTCCCCCCCGAAAAACAATGAACCCCCCAAGCAAGGGGCCGGGGCCCCTATACCAGTAGTGCTGCTGCAGAGCAGCGCCCCAGGGGAAAGCCAGGTCGCACAAGGGCTGAGGGCAGGAATGTCCCCACACAGTGATGAAGGAGCAGCAGCCAGCTGTCGGATCTTGAAAGACCACTTCCTCAGAAGCAGAGCTGAGAGTGTGATTCGGGCAATGTCAGTTGGGTGGCAAGTCCCAGGTCTTATGCTCAGGCCCAGCCTTAGTAGAAGCTCCTGCTCTAGTTCGATGGTCAGACCCACTTGGGCACAAATCCAGGGGCCAGCCCAGGAACTGAAGGACCCAGACTGCACAAATCCCCACTTCTGTGTCCCAGTTGAGTGAGTGAGTGACACAAAGGGAAAGAAGGCCACTAGGGGGCCCAGAAACACTGGGAGCTCTTGTCTCTCCCTCAAGCTTCCAGTCAGCAAGAGTATGTGGCAGCAGAGCCTTAAAGTGCAGCAGACTGCACTTAAAAGAGGGAGCAGGCAGAAGACAGAAGACAGGTGTACATGTTGGTGGGAAGGGTGGAGGGCACAGGAGGGGATTCTTACTAGGCAGAACTGAAATGTTTTTAGGGTAAGAGGAGGATTGGGCTACATCCAGGCAAGCACAGAGCGCAGCCCTGTCTGGAGTTCATGCTGAAGCAACACAGTGAGCCCTGAGAATCTGGAATTGAGAAGGTGTCCCAGACAAGATGGGGGTGCAGGTGGTGCTCGGAAGGCATGGAGACTTTACTTCAGGCTCTGGTGGTTCAAACCAGGTCTGCGTGAGTCCAGAAAGAGCCAAGTCTTGGGTAGGAGCCTTGGCTCAGGTGTAGGAGAGCAAGTTCAAGTCATAACAGCCATCCACCTGCAACACAAAAAGCCATCAAGTCTGGCCCACTCAGGGCAACAACGCAAGCCAAGCAGAGGGCAGTGATCACTCACATCAAAGCGGCCGATCCGTGGGGAGGTGTGACTGGCCCGGATCATCTCTGTCAGGGCCCACATCTGCTGCACCTCAGAGGATACCCTGCCGGGGTCTGGGAGACCCTGTTCCAAAAGGAAGGGTCAGTGGCTATGTATCTCTCCCCATTTGTGCCCTAGGGACCCCGGAGCTGGGTTTTGGGGTCCCCTAGCTGAGACCACCAGCATTCTCAGATGACTTCATAAGAGAAAGTTAAGGCCTGGTGTGTAACAGGCAGCCCAACTCCAAGCTAGCAAAGCCTCCAATCCCACGGTCTAAAACAGTGGTTCTCAACCTTCATCATGCCGCGACCCTTTCATATAGTTCCTCATGTGGTAGTGACCCCCAACCATAAAGTTATTTTAATTGCTACTTCATCACTATAATTTTGCTACTGTTATGAATCATCATGTAACAATCTGATATGCAGGATGTATTTTCATTGTGACAAATTGAATATAATTAAAACATTGTGATTCATCACAAAAACAATGTCATTATACATTGTGAAATATTTATTTCTCATGACAAATAAATGAAATTTTGTCTTGAAGCATGATGTAGCATGGGTAACAGTCTTCCCGCTGGGTACTCATAGGTGGGCACATCTGCATGTGGGTGGACCCGCCTGGAGACAGATAGAAGAGCAGTGTCTCTGTTCCTAAGACCACTGGAAATAGGTGTTTCCCAGTGGTCTTAGGCAATCCCTGTGAAAGGATCTTTTGACCCCCAAAAGGGTCACAACTCACAGGTCAAGAACAAGTACCCAACGGGAAGAGGACAAGAGCCAAGCTGAGGACCTTAAAGGGGTCCACCTAGATCTGTTCTGGGCCATGGACAAAGGGTTCCTACCCAGGGGGAGGCTTACCTCGAGGAGGGGGATGGGTTGCTCACAGGGTGCTGGGTGGGAGAGCCACTTGGGGAAGACCATGGAGGGGCTCTGAAAGTAAAAGCAGAAGCACTGAGGGATGGTCCTGAGACCAGACTTCAAGAGTTCAGGGGAGCACAGTTGGGTCTCTGGAGCCTCAGACACTGGGAAGATTCTGTTCAGGAGCCCACAGAAACTCAAGGCTGCAGAGTGTTCTCCCCAGCAGTTGCAGGGTCCTGGCCTGGGCGTGGCAGTCATGTCAAAGGTCAAGGGATATACAGACATGGCCTTACCCCTCATCATGATCTCTAGCATCCTGACTCAGCTCAATCCCGTGAGGCATCCTTCTGAGTCTCACCCCATCCCCTGCCCAGAACCCTCTGGGCCTTAGCTGGGAGCCTCTTGGGGAAAGGACCAGCCAGTCACCTACCTTTGGTCCCTGCTGGTAGATCTGCAGCTCCTCCACTGCGAAAGACAGCCACAGCGGTGACGGCTGCCGCAGAATCAGACGCAGCTCCAACACGCTGGCCATGTCACACAGCATCTGATACACACACACAAGGGCCCAGCGAGGACCCAGCTCACTCAGCAGTGAGTCCAGATGCTGCCTCCCACCCCGACCACCCAGGTCTTTCAGAAGGAAAGAAAGGAAGTCTCTCTAGATACTCACACAACCACAGCCCAGGACACCTGACCCTCTCCTCTTCCCTCCTGGTGTACCGGCCCACAGCCCAGGCCCCTTGTAAGCCCTCCTCTGAGTTTCCCTGGCCATGTGAAGGCCCAGCTGACCTGGTGCTGGAACAGCGATACATACTCCTGGGCCCCCTCCTCGCTGTGTGGGTCAGGCATAAGGCAGTAGTTCCTCAGGCAGGTCACCCACTTGGCAGGTGTGTGCCCCGAGGTGTGCTGGCGCACACGGATGCTCAAAAATGCTGTGTAGTAATTCTTAAACGTGATCTCCTGCAACTAAAGCACACATAACCCACCATGGCAAATCAGACTCAGGCCCAGACCTGAAAGGCTCAAAAAACACCATATTCCCCTAGCCTTAAGAATGTACTGTACTAAACAAACAATTTCAATAAGCATCTGCTTGGTCCCCGTGCTAGTTACATAATCTGGTGCCAACTTGAGACTATTAAGAACGAAGGGGTAGAGTTTAGCCAGTCAATCAGGTCGCTGCTTGATGACCTCATTTGGAGGCGCTAAGGAGATATAGTTCGCTGGAGGTGGGACACAGACACTCTCCCCACAAGACATTCCTGTTGACAAAGCCACAAGGAGCAATTCTGATGGCAGCCAGTGCCTTGGAACTGGAGGAGCCACATGAAGACCCACGCCAGTGCTAAGATTCTTCCACTGCCACTGGTTCCACAAGACCTTCCACCCACTAGCCTGTGATCTTCCTGCACTCAGTATCATTGCATGTGTTGCGTGAATCTGAATAGAAATTTATAGATTGGTATTGGACATATGGGCTAATAATGGATTTGATCTGGCCTGGGCTGGGATGTTTTCTCAATATTCAGCTGCTCTTGTATATAAAGCTCTTTCTTAAACTCATATGAGTGTCTGGATTTGCTTCTCTAGTCCACCCAGACTAACACAGGGCCAAATTTGGTTTGCTTTTCGAGAAGAGCTCACAGGCTACCCAAACCAACCACCACTACAGATTTCATCACGTGACCAAGATGCCACCAGACCTCAGCCCTACCTTGGGAAGAGGCAGAAAACTACAGCTAAGAGCTGAGGCAGGAAGACTTCATCTGGAGAACCAGGAGAGGAAACCCAAACCAGAAAAACTCACCTTGAGGTTAGCAGTTCAAGGTATACCCGACAGCACCATCATAGCACATACAAAAGAGTGGCAGAGAGTGAGAGGCTCCACCACACACAGGAATAAGGAAGGATTCAGCCTGGCTACACTAGCAGTGGCTCTCATCACTGCACACTCCCCTATCACCCACGAGAAAAAGGCTCCACCCTAGACCTTCTGGATCAGGATCTCTAGATTGGGTCCTTTCATGAAGCTTGAAAGCTAATGGCAAGAAACAGCTCAGGGAGAACCACAAAATTTAGCCCAAGTGCCGGGGGATGAAGCCTGAGAGGCACCAGGGCACAGGCACCGGACTGGCTTGGAATGCTGGGTGATGAGAAGGTGGATGTTGTCGTCTGTGTTGAGGTTATACAGGGCCCAGTCATTCCGCCTGTTGGGTGTGATAATGCCACTGGAAACTGGAATCACTGGGAGGATTCGGTTGAGGGAAGAATTGAACCTGATCCCTTGCAAGCACAGAGGAAGGAGAAGTAGATTTCGAGGTAACTCATTGTCTAATCCTCAGCCAAGACCATGGACAAAATGATTCCTCACTTCTATTTGGTTCACACCCATATTGCCTGCACCTAGACAACTACGTGGCATCTCTATGCCAGCGCTGCCCTGGGCACGGGTGAAAAACGTTGAGGAGTACATGACAGAAGGCTGCATTCTAATAAGCTATGTGATAACTGAAGGAATACATTCATTAATGGTTAACTGAATCACCGAGGCAAGCGACCCCACAGAGGCTTTCAGGAAGGGATGAAAGGTGCCCAACAGGCCTGAGTTCTCAGGTCTGCCCCGCCTCCCAGGTCGGGTTGCACCCACCCCAAGGGATTTGCTCACCTCAAAGGGCGCGGTGCTAGGGAAGGTGACATCGATGACCTGCACACCAGGCCGCCCTAGGGCGTTCCGCACATCGCCAACCTGCAAAGCCACGGTGCCTTTCATGTGGCAGGGCACTGCCACGCGGGACATGGCGCTAGCAGCGGCCACCCAACACAGCTACCTCTCGCAGCCTCTGACCACCAGCCCTCCCCAGCGACGCCCCCAACTGAGTCCCAAGAACTACAACTCCCTGGAGGCATCGCGCCCCGGCCAGTCCAGCCAATCAACGATACTCAGGATGGACCGCGGAAGTGCCTGCGGAAATTGCTCTTCAGCCAATCACCGCCCGAGTCTTCGAGGGAGGAGGGCGGGCCCATCCTAGCAACGGCCGAGCTTTGGCACCGCGCCCTTCCGTTCGTGGACCGATTGTCCTCGGTCTGGACTTGCTGCGTTTGTGTCTCCGCGCGCTGCGGTCCTCGCTTCCAGCACGGAAGTGATGAGCTGCAGATGAGCAGTATCTGACCGGCAGTAATTACAAAATCAAACATTAGCTGTTCTATTTTAAAGGGCGAAAGGATTTAAACAGACCCTTCACAACAGAAGTAGCCAATATGCATATAAAATGCTTAACATTATTATGCATCGAGGAAATAGAAATTAGAGCACCTACAATTTTATCAATCCCTGCACATCCACTAAAGGTCTCTAGGTGACGAAACGAGTTTGCGCTCATAGGAAGCCGAGTGTAGCAGTTCGAATCCACGCAATGGCGCTGGGGAAGACAAGGCCTGAGTGACCAGCAGCAGCAGCTAGCAGAAGCAAAGCTCGCAGAGCCGTTCCGTTCTGTGTCGTTTGGGGTCAGCATGCCTTGGCAGGGACAGCACAGCAGCCGGTGAGGCTATTGAGTTCCGGGAACTGCCATTCACTGGTCATTTCCAGCCACTTTGGAAACAGAACTTCATCCTTTCTTTCAGAGCTAAATCTTCACCAGGAAGAGGAAAAAAGGAAAACAAGGCTAAATGCAGACTTGTGGTGGTAAGTTCCGCGTTGGACCGCCACCACAAACACCAGCCATTCTAAACCACCAGCTGCGTCTCAGGAGAAAGACGAGGCTTTCTGCTCTCATAGAGATTTATAGCCTTGAAAATCCAAAGGGGCAGTTCTACTGTGACCAATGGGGCCACTGTGAGTCAAAATAGGCTCCATGACTGTTTGTTTGGGGGAGAGTTTTATTATTATTTTAAATCATTTTATTGGAGGCTCATACAGCTCTTACCACAATACATACATACATACATACATTGCATCAAGCACATTTGTACATCTGTTGCCATCATTTTCAAAACATTTTCTTACTGCTTGAGCACGTGGTATCAGCTCATTTCCCCCCTCCCCCACCCTCCCTCCCTCATGAACCCTTAATAATTTATCTTTTTTTTTCATGTCTTACACTGACTGATTTCTTCTTTCACCCACTTTTCTGTTTGTTGTCTGTCCCTCTGGAAGGAGGTTATATGTAGATCATTGTGATCTGTTCCCCCTTTCTCCCCGCACCTTCACCTTACCCTCCTAGTATGGCTACTCCCAATATAGGTCCTGAGGTGTTTATCTGTCCTGGATTCTCTGTGTTGTGAGCTCTTATCTGTACTAGTGTACATGCTCTGGTCTAGCCAGATTTGTAAGGTAGAATAGGGGTCATGATAGTTGGGTGGGGGGAAGCATTAAAAAACTAGATGCAAGTTGTTTGTTTCATCAGTGCTATACTGCACCCTGACTGGCTTGTCTCTTTCTTGTGACCCTTCTGTAAGTGGATGTCCAGTTGCCTACAGATGGGCTTTGGGTCTCCACTCCACACTTGCCCCCATTCACAATGATAGGATTTTTTGTTCTGGGTCTTTGATGCCTGATACTGGATCCTATTGATACCTCATGATCACACAGGCTGATGTGCTTCATCCATGTGGGCTTCGTTGCTTCTTGGCTAGATGGCCACTTGTTTATCTTATTACCATTATTATTTTAATCATTTTATTGGGGACTCCTACAACTCTTATCACAATCCATACATACATCCATTGTATCAAGCACATTTGTACATTTGTTGGCATCATCATTCTCAAAACATTTGCTTTGTACTTGAGTCCATGGTATCAGCTCTGTTTTCCCCTCCCTCCCTGCTCTCTCCTCCCTTGTGAGCCCTTGATAATTTATAAATTATTATTATTTTGTCATATCTTACACTGTCCGACGTCTCCCTTCATCCACTTTTCTGTTGTCCATTCCCCATGGAGGGAGTTACATGTAGATCCTTGTAATCAGTCCCTCCTTTTCACTCCACCCTCCCTCCACTATCTTATTATTTTTTAAAATAGCTTTTTAAATAGTTAAATGTATACTTCTGATCCAGTCATTTCCCCTCCTCCATATTAACGAAGAGAAATACATGCATCAGTTCACCCAAAGGCTTCCTTCGTAATCTCCAAACACTGGAAGCAGCTCAAAAGTCCAACAACAGCAACAAAAATGCATAAAAACGAATTTGGAATCTCCATATACTGGACTACTTGTCTGCAATAAAAACAAACAAACAATTGGTACACACAGCAACAGACTCCTGTTTAAAATGGATTATGTTAAGCAAAAGAAGTCAAACCCAAAAGAGTAAAGACACTGAGGCCTTTTCCGTGAAATTCCAGGAAAGGCAAAACTAATCAACAGCGGTAAAAGTGTCTCCTAAGGACAGGGTCAGTAGTGGATGGGGAGATGTAATGGAATCTTTCTGGATGATGGAACGTTCTATAATTTGATTGTGGTGGTGGTTGTCAGGCACCGTCGAGTCTGTTCCAATTCACAGCGGCCATGTCCTAGGTCCAACACAGGGCAGCAGGGCCCAACCTTGCACCATCCTCACAATTGTTATCTGTGAGCCCATTGTTGTCGCCTCTGTGTCCATCCACCCTGCTCAGTCTCCCTTTTCTTCTGCTGCCCTTCTGTCTAACCAAGCATGACATCCTTTTCCAGGGACTGGCCTCTCCTGATCACATGTCTAAAGCATGTGGGATGAAGTCGCCGGATGCTGGCTTCTAAGGAGCTTTCTGGTCGTATTTCTTCAGAGATAGATGTGTTTGTTCCTTTGGCATTTCATGGTACTTTCGATGTTATTCACTGGTACCACAATTCAAAGGCATTGATTCTTCTTTGATCTTCCTTCTGCAAATGTCCAACTCTCTATGCATAGGTTGTAATGGAAAATACCTTGGCTTGGGCCTCCACTCAAGTACTCCCTCGATGTAAGAATACTTTCTTCTATTAAATTGGCATTCTATGATGTTCACCTTCCGACACAACCGCTGAAGACAAAGCGGATGAATACGCAAATGTGGTGAAGAAAGCTGATGGTGCCCGGCTATCAAAAGATAGAACGTCTTGGGTCTTAAAAGCTTGAAGGGAAACAAGAGGCCATCTAGCTGAGAAGCAACAAAGCCCACAAGGAAGAAGCACACCAGCCTGTGTGATCACAAGGTGCGGAAGGGATCAGTTATCAGGCATCAAAGAACAAAAAAATCATATCATCTCACCTCCCTGATAGGATTGCTGAAGACAAATGGGTACATAAGCAAATGTGGCAAAGAAAGCTGATGGTGCCCGGCTATCAAAAGATATAGCATCTGGGGTTTTAAAGGCTTGAAGGTAAACAAGCGGCTATCTAGCTCAGAAGCAACAAAGCCTACATGGAAGAAGCACACCAGCCTGTGCGATCACGAGGTGTCAAAGGGATCAGGTATCCGGCATCATCAGAACTAAAAATCATAGTGAATCAGGGCGGGAGTGCGGAGTGGAGACCCAAAGCCCATTTGTAGGCCACTGGACATCCCCTTACAGAAGGGTCTCAGGGAGGAGACGAGCCAGTCAGGGTGTGATGCAGCAATGCTGAAACATACGACTTTCCTCTAGTTTCTAAATGCTTCCTCCTCCCCCACTATCATGATCCGAATTCTACCTTACAAATCTGGCTAGACCAGAGGATGTACACTGGTACAGAGAGGAACTGGAAACACAGGGAATCCAGGACAGATGATCCCTTCAGGACCAGTGGTGAGAGTGGCGATACTGGGAGGGTGGAAGGAAGGTGGGTTAGAAAGGGTGAACCAATTAAAAGAATCTACATGTGACCTCCTCCCTGGGGTCAGACAACAGAAAAGTGGGTGAAGGGAGATGTCAGACAGGGCAAGATACGACAATATAATAATTTATAAGTTATCAAGGGTTCATGAGGGAGGGGGAGAGTGGAGAGGGAGAGGAAAAAATGAGGAGCTGACGCCAGGGGTTTAGGTGGAGAGCAAATGTTTTGAGAATGATGAGGGCAATGAATGTATAAATGTGCTTTACACAATTGATGTATGCATGGATAGTGATAAGAGTTGTATGAGCCCCTAATAAAACGATTATTAAAAAATAAAAAGAAAATACCTTGGCTTAGTCCAGGCACACCTTAGCCCATCCTTGCTTTTCAACACTTTAGAGATCTTGTGCAGCAGATTTACCCAATATAGCGTGTCCTTTGATTTCTTGTCTGGTGCCTTCATATGCTTTTATTTTATTTTACTGAGTAGGTTTCCAAGCAAGGCAAAATCCCTTACAGCTTCTGTCTTTTCTCTTTTTATCATGATGTTACCTACTGGTCAACTTGTGTGGATTTTTGTTTTACATCGAGTTGTAATCCATGCTGAAGTCTGCAATCCTTGATCTTCACCAGCAAGAGCTTCAAGTCTTCTGCACTTTCAGCCAGCAAGGTTGTGTCATCTGCATATCGCAGGTTGTTAACAATCCTTCCTCCAACCTTGATGTCATATTCTTCATATAAGCCAGCTTCTCTGATTATTTCCTCAGCACACAGAAAGAACAACTCTGGTGAGAGATACACCCTGTTGCACACCTTTCCTGATTTTAAACCATACAGTAGTCCCTTGTTCAGTTTGCACAACCACCTTTCGATCCACGTACAAGTTCCTCATGAGCATAATGAAGTGTTCTGGAATTCTCATTCTTCTCCGGGTTATCCATAGTTTATTATGGTCCACATAGTCTAATGCGTCTGCATAGTCCATAACACATAAGTAAGTATCATTCTGGTAGTCTCTGCTTTGAGCCGAGATCCATCTGACATCAGCAATGATACCCCTTGTTCCATGTCCTTTTCTGAATCCGGCCTGAATTTCTGGCAGCTCCTGTCAATGTACTGCTGCAACCATTGTTGAATGATCTTCAGCAAAATTTTACTTGCCTGTGATGTCAATGATGCTGTTCTATACTTTGTGCATTGTTTGGACTGGGTACAGTTATGGATTTTTCCCAGTTGGCCAGATAGCTGTCTGCCAAATGTCTTGGCATAGACAAATGAGTGCTTCATCACCTGTTGAAACCTTTCCATCAATTCCTAAAGCCTTGTTTTTAGCTAACGCCTTGAGTGCAGTACCATTGGCTGTCGTCTGTCAGTTTGTCACATTGTGGTGGCATGTGTGTTGCAGTGATGCTGGAAGTTATGTCACTGGTGTTTCAAATTCCAGCAGGTTCACCAAAAGGAAACAGATTTCCGCCGAGCTTTCAGATGAAGGGCGAACTCTGAAGGAGGGAGAAATACAGAGCTTTCTACTTCAGTAAACAGTCATAGTCTTGGAAACTCACAGGAGCAGTTCCACCCTATCCTAGGAGGTCACTTTGAATCAGCAGGCTCTAGATGGCACAAGTCCTCATGAAGAAGGACTAGGCTGTCCACTTCCAAGGAATTCGCCACTGAAACCTTATGAATAGCAGCAGAAGATTGCCAGAGATAGTGCAATAAGACGAATCAAGTCAGAAGCCACTCAAAGTATGACTTAGGAAGAGTTGCCGTCTCAAAATAGTTGCTCATAATGACACGGGTGGAGTAGAGCCTTTGGGAGTAAAGCCGTCAGGGCCTTCATTTGTTGATGGGGCATGACTCAAAATGAGAAGAAACAGTTGCAAAAATCTGGTAATTGGGACTTGGAATGTCTGAAGTATGAAGGTAGAAAAATCGGACTCAAAAAATGAAATGGACTGGCTGAATAATCATCAATATCTTAGGCTTTAGTGGATTCAAATGGACTGGTATCGGTCTTTTTGAATCAGAGAGTCACATGATTTACTCTGCGGGGAATGAGAGAGAGTGAACAAGAATGGCGTCTCAATCATCATCGAAAAGGACAGGCATTTCACCGGTCTCTCTTGAGGCACAATGCTGTCTGTGATAGGCTAACATTATCCACATGCAAGGAAATCGTGTCAACTGTTATTCAAACTTATGCACCAACCACTAAAGCTAGTGATGAAGAAACTGACAGATTTTACCAACGTCTTCAGTCTGAAATTGATCGCAGCAGCGATTACATTTGTCCAGGGTCAAAATTCATTGAACTGAAAACTTCAGATGAATGCCTTTCATTGTATCTAAAGTATATCACAGTAAACTTTAAAAGAAAACAAAGCAAAAGATAAGAACAAATATTAATCATCATATTTAGCATCATTATCCTTTGAGATATTTATGGAACCAACGCCTCAGAGATTGTCAGTTAAATCCACTTTACAGAAGACAAAGATGAGTCAAAGAGTACTTAAGTGATTCCTCAATAAACTCATAAACTAATAAAGCGTTATGGGTTAGAAGCAGGCCCTCTTTTGATCTTCCACCTCATAGGCCAGAACTCTCTAAGCCGTGTTCAGCTTCCTGTGGGCTGAGCCTTCTTTGTGTTGGGGGACCCCAGAGACTCAGCTATTAAGCTCGGTTAAGACTCAGTCGCTGCCATCGTGTGTTGCATAGTCAAGTGTGGGAGATGGGTTGTAGTGATGTTCATCACAAACGCAGAGAGTACCCTGATCAAATAAAGTAGTCTTTGTGCAGGGAGTGTGTCAAGAAAAGATTTCCTGCAAAATAAACATTTAAACCAAAAACTCAAGAGTGGAAAGGAGGCAGATAGTATCCCAGCAGTGGATTCAAATAATTTAACAGCCAGTTCGCTGCTCTAATGACCATTTTGCATATAAAAAAATGATATGCTGAAAGGTAGATTTTTTTTTAATCGTTTTATTAGGGGCTCATGCAACTCTTATCACAATTCATACATATATCCATTGTGTAAAGCACATTTGTACATTCATTGCCCTCATCATTCTCAAAACATTTCCTCTCAACTTAAGCCCCCGGCATTAGGTCCTGATTTTTCCCCTCCCTCCCCGCTGCCCCCTCCCTCGTGAGCCCTTGATAATTTATAAATTATTATTTTGTCATAACTTTCCCTGTCCGACATCTCCCTTCACCCACTTTTCTGTTGTCCGTCCCCCGGGGAGGGGCTCACATAGAAAGGTAGATTATTATTTCACACAGATAATACTTAAATGAGAACAATAAAAGAGGTACAAAAAACTAGAGTTTTGAAATATTAATTTTAAAATGTTAAATAATGCCTGAAAAAAAACAATATAACTGTTATTTAAGATATTTCCATGTTGCTTCTTATTGGCATCCTCACTTGCAATATTCTTCACTTTTATCTGAGCATCATCGGCTGGGTGACTTATCCTTAACCAACCTACTGTAGGAGTAGGATCCCCTTCCTTTAGAGGCAGGCCAATTAGACAATAGTCATTGTGTTTGATATATTAGAAACAGGTGACTTTTCTTCTCTGAACATATTATGTTCCTGTTTGAAAAACCGCTTTCCACTTCTGCTGACCTCACAGCAATTGTTCTGACAATGTTTTTAGCTCTTTGAACACTTTCAGGAATCCCGTAATTGACTCATACTATCTCTTGGGCATTTGAGTAGTAACTCAAAGCTGAAATGACAACATGTCACCCCCTTGTTGTTGACACTTTTCCTCTTTATGTTACATGTTTGTTTACTGAAGTAACAAATGGAATAAAAATGCAGTATTTCATCAAAATATAATGAGTTTTCACAGGGGCAGTTCTACCCTGCCCTATAGGGTCGCTCTAAGATAATATTGACTTGATGGCAATGGAAGTGAAGCCCCAGGGGGATGATTGATAATGTCCTTGAACATAAAAGGACAATGTTGTCTCTGAAGTGGACCTCAGAAAATTATAAAAACCATAGATGCATGAATGGATTTTGCCATGCACTTAATTCTAGCCCCCGTCTAAGAACAGTTAGTTCTTATGACATGGCCCTGCTGGATGCTCACCCTCATGAAGAGATCACTGAAGATATGGCAAAGTCTGGTGAAGAAACTAGATGGTGCACAGCTGTCTGATTATTATCTCTTACTTTGTTATTCTTGTTGGGTTGTGTTTGTTTGTTTGTTTTTCTGTATATGAAATCCAGGATAGGTAAATAAATGTATAGACACAGTAACTGGATTAATGTTCCCTTGGGGCCATGGCAGGGGAGGTTAGGGGAGAATGGGGAGCTAATAGCGGTGAGTACAAGAATGAAGAGAGGCTCTGCAACTGATGGTGGTGATGACTGTACAGCTCTTGATGTGAATGAAGTATTGCACTATATGATATGTGAACTACATGCCAATAAAACTATTGGGGGGTATAATGAGTTTCATTAAATGAATAAATAAATATGTGTGTGACCTCCTCTCTGGGGGACAGACAACCAAAAAGTGGATGAAGGGAGACGTCGGACAGGGCAAGATATGACAAAATACCCATTTATAAACTATCAAGGGCTCATGC
>NW_022111320.1:50776058-50778698 GCF_000313985.2 Echinops telfairi
AGCATTCGTGTCGGGGCAGGCTGATGTGCTTCTTCCTTGTGGGTTTTGTTGTTTCTTAGCTAGATGGCTGCCTGTTTGTCTTCAAGCCTGTAAGACCCCAGATGTTGTATCATTTGATAGCCGGGTACCATCAGCTTTCCTCACCACTTTTGCTAATGCTTTGTCCTCAGCAATCGAGTAGGGGTAGGCTGGTGTGCTTCTTCCGTGTGGGTTTTGTTGTCTCTCAGCTAGATGGTGCTTGTTTATCTTTAGGTCTTCAAGGTTTCGGGTGCTATATCTTTTGGTAGCTGGGCACCATCAGCTTTCTTCACCATACTTGCTTGTGCACCCATTGTCTTCAGTGACTTCAGGTGTTACTTATTTTGGTAGCCAAGCATCATCCACTTTCTTTACCACATTTTCTTGGGCACCCATTGTCTTCAGCGATCATGCCAGGCAGGTGAGCATCTCAGACTGCCAAATTGTTAGAACAAAGTGTTCTTGTGTTGGGGGAGGCCACCTGTCTCTTGTCACCTCTCAGTCCAAACGTCTCCACAGCTGATACCCTATTGCCCATCTGTTTGTTTATATGTTGATTCAGACTTTCCCTCCAGACTAGCACCGTCCAATGGAAATATTGTGCAGCGGTGACTGTGAGCCTTACATGCCGTTTTTAAATTTTTGGTTCTCTTCAGTGTCCTGAGTTGATGTGACAGAGTAGAACTGCCCCCAAAAGATTTTCTTGGCTGTGATCTTGTGGAGACGGACCATCCGGTCTATTCCCCACGGAGCTGCTGGTTGGCTTCAACCATGGCACCATCAGGAATACCTAAGACTCCTGATCGACTGCTTAAAAAGCCGAGGACACAGGCAGTTTAGGGCCAATTGATGGAGAAGTGAAGATGGGGACACTTTCTTTCCTGTACTTTGGATATGTTATCAGGAGAAGGACGCCTCCTGTTTGCTCACGTTTGAGAAAGAAGAAGACGGGGTGACACGGTGGCTGTCCCAATGGACACACACATAGCAACAAGCTGAGGCTGGAACAGAACTAGGTAGGGTCATTCACAGAACCGGTTCTTTCTGTGTTCCACGGGGTCGCTGTGAACCAACTCCGCAGCACCTGACAATAACAATTTTAACAGCATTTGAGACCCAGCATATACAAAACATAACCCTCTCAACATAAAATAAGCGGCTTACATCTTTTTCCATACAAAATCTTTAAAATCCAATAGAACTGGATAGTTCTTAGCTCTCACTTTTGGGGTGTCATGATCATAGCCAAATCCACGTAAAGTTTGTTGAAGCAAGCGTGGACAGAGTGTTTTGCACTCATTACCCCACTCTCTGGGTGCTGACTGAAGGCCACAACCCAGAGATCCTCAGGCAAAGGTGGGCGGCAGCGACCCCTGCTGGAGAAAGAAACGCAGCCATGTGAAGAACAAGACTCCCCTCCTCTCCTTCCTTGGTCTGGCTGATCAGGAAAGAGGTGGGCCCTGGACACCAGGAATGCTGTTTCTTACTCATATTTAAGCCACCAAAGGTCTTTTCCAGATTTTCTCTGCTGGCATTTATCAAGAGACCTCATCAATTATCAAAATCCACTGTGCCACGCTCCCTGCCCCCTGGTCCACACTGAACTCAGACAATCTTCCTACTTTCTGCCCAACAACTCTTATCATCACCTGGGTCTGGGTCTTTGGGGAACCTGATGAAAACCCCTTTTGTCCAACAAGTGTTCATAACGTCTAGAGATCCAGAAACTCCTTTTATTTGTTCTGTTTTTTAAAGTTTTATTTATTTTGAACAGCTCTATTATCACTATTTTTTTGTTATCCATATGTCATACATTTCAGTAACTCAGTCATATCAAGAAGAGCTGTACGATTGTCACATTTATTCTAGAACCTTTTCTTCTTCCTGGTAGTCATTGTTATTCATGTAATCATTATTAGTTTTTCTAATTGTGGCTAAAATATGCACAAGGGAACGTCCCCCAGTTCCACAACTTCTGCTTGTATAATTCAGTGTCGTTGATTATACTCTTCGTGTTGTACAGCCACTATTGATACCGACATCCTTTTCCCTCAATACCCCCTAAGCACAACTCTCTCCCCTTCACCTATGGTGGCGGTTCTCAACCTGTGGGTCGCGACCCCTTTGGCGGTCAAACTACCCTTTTGCAAGGGTCGACCGATTCAGAGCAGTAACAAAATTACAGTGATGAAGTAGTAAGGAAAATAATTTTATGGGTGGGGGGTCACCACAACATGAGGGACTATGAAAGGGTAGCGGCACGAGGAAGGTTGAGAACCACTGGCCATGGGAACCATCGGTCACGTTTGGTTTCCTTTTTTCATACACTTCCACAGTTAAATCGCTTCTTAAATGAGTTGTGTAAGTTCTAGTGCTCCGCCACCCCTTCTCCTCGCCCCGAGATCCAAAATCTCTTGAACGTTCCCCTCAGTCCTTCCAGCAAAAACTCCTGACTTAAAAATAAACAAAACACACACACAAAGAGCTCCTGCCTTCAGAACACCCACCAAACCATTGTCGGTGCCGGGCTCAGGGCAGACCTAGATGACAGGGCGGAACTGCCCCTGAGAGTTTCCAAGAATGTAACTCTTTTTTTTTTTTTAATTATTTTATTGGGGGCTC
>NW_022111320.1:50783900-50791842 GCF_000313985.2 Echinops telfairi
GGAAGAAAGGCTTGGTGATCCGTTCTGCACACCCTGGGGAGCAGGTTGACCCTGCACACTGGGCTCGTCCTGAGTCAGAGCCCCAGCAACTGCACGAACGTGGAGGTTGCCGGTTTGACCCACTCCGCAGCTCCACTGAGAGAAGGCCCGGCCATCTCTAAGCTAAGAAAGTTCTGGGGAGCAGTTCTAGTCTGTAACAGGAGGGGTTGCCGGGACAGCCAAGGGTTATAGGTTTGCATTATAGGCAGGCTTGTGGGGGGTGGGATGTGGGGTGGGGGGAAGGGTCCAGAGGGCATTGCCAGTGGCTTTTCCAGCTCCTAGCAGTGGACAAGGCTGGGGACCCTGCGACAAGGTATTCACGGCACCCCTTTTCCAGGCTTGGTCTCTAGACCAAGTGTCAGCTGGCAGCCCATACCATCTTCCTTGGGGGGTACATGGAGTACCCAGCTTGCCCCACGCAGGACCCTGGATGTCCACTCTAAAGCATGGCCGGAAACCAAACTCCCCAATGCTGGGAGCTGCTGGGCTCATCTGGGGGCTTGGAGCTGCTTCCTGCAGCTGCTGGGAACTTGGAGCCAAGGAATACCAGTGCAGCCCCAGCTTCCCCAGGAGCCCCTGGCCCAGCCCCGTCCGGCCTCCACCAGGCCCACTGTGGGTTTCACTGTGGGTACATTTTATCCCTTTAGGAAAGGAATCCAGAATGTGATAACTCCAGGCGTGGGTAATGCAGGACCCAGCCGGAGGCTGCCCAGCCAGCTGTCTTGTCAATCCTCGTGTCCTCTTCCCTCCCTCTGCTACCCCCCAACCAACCCAGCCTGGCCCCTATCTCCAGGCCCCTCTGCTCAGAATCAAGCAAGTTCCAGCAAAGCCCCGGATACCTGGATGCTAGATGCCTCTCTGGGGCCTGCTTGGGGAGTCACCTCTGACCCATTTTCGCTGGTCCAGCCAGGCCCAGACAAGCCCTGCTGTTGCCCAACGTCTTCTGGGAATTCACCAAGCCACCAGGGGACTCCCCTCCCCTCCCCAAAGATCCAGCCTCAATGACCTCTTTCCTCCAGGTGACCTCCTCAGAGCAGGCCAGCTGCCTAACTCCTCTGGATGCCTCCTTGTTTCCTGTGGGCCCCTGCCCCCCACCCAGGAGCTGGAACATGTGCCCCTCAGCCTCCCGCCTGAGGCTTATTGCTTATTGCTTTTCCCCTTGCGACTGCATTTGGTCACCTCCCCGTCCTTCCTCCTCCCACTTCCCTACCCTCTTTTTTCTTTTTTTAAATCATTTTATTGAGGGCTTTTACAACTCTTATCACGATCCATCCACCTCGTCAAGCACATTTGTACATTTGTTGTTATCCTCACGTTCAAAACATTTTCTTTCTACTTGAGCCCTTGGTATCAGCTCCTCATTTTCTCCCCTCCCTCCCTCCCTCATGAACCCTTGATAATTTATAAATTATTATTTTTTCATTTCTTATACTGTCTGATATCTCCCTTCACCCACTTTTCTGTTGTCCGTTATATGGAGATCATTGTGATCGGTTCCCCTTTTCTCCTCCCACCTTGCCCTTACCCTCCTGGTATGGCTACTCTCAATATTGGTCCTGAGAGTTTATCTGTCTTGTATTCCCTGTGTTGCAAGCTCTTATCTATACCCATGTACATCCTCTGGTCTAGCTGGATTTGTAAGGTAGAATTGGGGCTATGATAGTCAGGGGAGGACCCTACCCTCTTTACTCAGCAGGCCTGAGATGGGCTTTGAGCAAACCGGAACTTCCAAAATCCCAGTGAATAGACCACTCAGAGGGGATTTTGGTTTAACCTGGCAGCCTCTTTGCTGTACTTTAAAGGGCACTGATCAGCCGGGAGGCCTCTGCTTTCTCCTCCTCCTCTTCTTCCTCCTCCTCCTCCTCCCAAGGTTGCCTCTTCCTTTCCTTCACTGAGCCCAACGTGCTCTCACCAGTCAGGGAGAGGCCAGGGTGGCCATGGGCCATGTGCCCAAGGTGGTGGTGGGGAGTGAGGAGACACCTGGCCTCTCATTCCTCCCATGTCTGTCTGGAGGCCACTTCCCTGATTCCAAAGTCTTTGCGTCTGAGGCCCTAGGGATGGCGAGTCCTGAGGACTGACGCCTGAACGTGACTGCCTACATTCTTCCCTGGGTCAGCAAGCATCGGTGGAATTCCGACGGTGGGCTGGGCATAATGGAGGTCACAAATATGGGCACAGCGCCACAGCAAGGTGACTCACTGGCCTCTAACCCTGAGTAATAAGCAGAGTCATTGGGCCTCAGCTTCCTTGTCTGTAATATGGGACCACAGTAACGGCTGTAGAGGGCTGTCAGGGCACGCAGTGAATGTTTTTACGTGTCAAGGGCTCAGGACAGCAGTTCAATGGTCACTGTCCTTCCTAAGGACAGCTTTTCCTTCCTTGAAATCTTTGAGACAGGAGCCAGGATGGCTTGGGAGATAGTGCTATTCTTGAGTAGAATGGGCTTGGGTGGGTGGAGGGGCGCAGAGGTGGCCTCTGTACAGGACTGAGAAGAGGGGCGGATCCTGAGAAAAGGCCTGAGCCTCAAGGCTAGGTCCCTAGTGCCCTGGGTGGCATGGGATGGGACCTGCAGGTTGCTGGGAGTCCCTGCAGATGACTTGGGACTGGGCTCCCAAATGTTAATGGGACCCTCTGGGAGGCCTCTCCAGGAAGCTCCGGGTCCCTAGCAATCCAGAAGATGAGGCTCCAGGAGACTTCATTTCCATCCACTGCCTTCATCCATTCCAATTCTGTTGGACACCTTATAGGTGGGAGGGGCTACACTTCCCCAGGAAGGGGAGAGGGGAGAAACAGAGTAACACAGCCCCTGCAGTCTGTCCCAAGGATCAGCTTTCTATCAGACATGACACTAGGGTGCTCCAAGCCGGTGTGCAGAGCTTGGGACCAGGGAACAAGCAGGCATGAGGCAGGCTCAGGGGGACAAGACTGCTCTGGACAGAAAGGTCAACTTGGGGGAAGGCTGGAGGAGAGGTGGCAGGCCCTACCTGGCATGCTTGAAGGAACTTCATGAGGCTCTGTCTAGCTGGAGTCCTGAGCAAAGAAAAGCTGGGGCAGAGAGGGGTGGGTGGGGGGAGGGGGAGTCTGGGGAGATCCAGGGACAGGGTGGAGAAGGGCAGAGAGGTGAGCAGAAGGGAGGAAAGGGGGCCGGGCTGGGCAGGTCAGGGGAGCCTAGAGGCCCTGGTCTTCATCAGTGGGAAGCCAGGAAAGAGCCCTGAGCCAGGTAGGGTCCCAGGGAGATTGGAGCTGGGCAGGAGCTTTGGTGGCTGTTTGAGGGCTGGATCGAGGGGGCCGCTGAGGAAGGGTCAAGGTCTTCAGTAGAAAACAGGGACCTCATAGCCCTCCTGAGCTGCGGGCCCATCCTTCTCGGGGAGAAAGTCCTCAGAGCTCAGAGGCCCGAGGCCAAGGAAGGAGACTAGGCAAACAAAGCTGGCACTGCCCCCTCCCTCACTCTCTTGGACTGACAGGAGGCTCAGGGACTCTGGGAATGGCAACAGCTGTGGCTCCTGGGGAGGGTGGAGGTAGCCCACAGCTGTGGTGGCTGGTGGGTGCCAGCATCTCTAAGGTTCCAGGTCAAGGACATCTAAATGGGGGGGTGGGCTGTGGGGAGGCTTCTAGGGCTCTCAGGGCAGGGCAAGGGGAGGTCCTGACCAGTCAGCCTCTCTGGTCCAGCTGTCTGGGAACAGCTGCTCAGAACAGGGAGGGAGGCAGGACAGTAGCAGGTGAGGAAGCACCGTGGGAATGGTGATCAGGAGCCAGTGGAGGAAGGGCCTTGGGGGCAGGGACCTCAGGAAAACAATGATAGAAGCATCTACATGCCAACCACCTGCCTAGCTCCATCGGATGCTGCTGACATTTCAAGGGAGAGAAGGGGGGATCCCAGCTTTTGGGGGTCTCCCCTGACATGGTCTCCCAGGCCCTGCCCAGACCTCCCTGGCTCCTCCTCCGCTTCAGCCTCTGGGCGGCTTTCTCCCGCCAGCCTCTCTCTTTACTTTCCCTTCCCTGAGGAAGGAAATCAAGCAGAGCTCTGAATTCCTAAGGGCCCTTCTGGAGAGATAAAGGGGGTTACCCAAGGTTGCAGCGGCAGAAAGTAAGACTGCGCCTGTGTAACCTCAGCTCTCCTCGGGGTGGGGGTGTCAATCTGGGGCAGCGACCAGACCTGCACCTGGGGTCAGGGAGAGCTCCTGGGCCTGGAGCCTCCAGGACCTGCCTCCTGCAAGCTACAGGTGTGGTAGCTGTGGGTGGGGCGGGGAGGCCCTAGCACTCCCACTTTTCTGCCCACCTCAGTACCAGGGCCTCAGTTTCACTGACCCTGAGCCAAAGGCCCAGGCAGCGGGGTAGGTACAACAACATCTCTGGCTCTCCTCATTGGGACTCCCCACCACCAAGTGGGAGGGGGCATCGCTCCCAACCCCTCTTCTCTTCTCTTGGGTCCCCACCTTTGTACTGGATCAGCGGTTCTAGTCCCAGTCTGCCTGGGTCCAGAAAGAGGCGGAAATGAAATATTTCTTTTCACCTTTTCTGGAAAAGCCTTCCACTTTGAGCATGAATAGGCCTTTGTGTGGCTTTGGGGACACGTCAGTGCTTCTGCAGAGAACAGTGCTTCTGCAGAGAGGCCACCACCAAACTGAAGTCAGCTATGCCCACGCCCCAGAGGCCCAGAGCATTGCCTTCAAGCTGCGGTGACTCTCTCCCCTCGAGGAACTGTTCAGAGCGCACCTCCTAATCCCTCCCATTCTAGCCTTCTCCTCCATCCCTGGGATCCCTTGCCCTGTCCAGTGGGCTGAAAGAACCTCTCAAAGGACTGCTGCTGGCCCACGGGGGACTCCAGCTCAGACCTTGGGGCAGCTTGGGTGGGTGGCAGCTGCCAGGAGGCAACTTGGAAGGTCATTGACCCAGAGCAGGAGGGAGATGGACAGGACAGCTGACTGAGACGGCAACCCTGGCCCCAGTGACATCCCCACCTGCCCTGGGACCCCCTTCATGGCTGTGACTGGACAGCTGCCCCGAGAGCGTTGAGAAGCCTCTCAGGGGAATTGGTTTGCGGGTAGGACCCCACTTCTCCAAATCCAGCCCATCTCTCTTGCCTCAGGAGGTGGGAGCTAGGTCCTCCTGGCCTGGACTTTGGGTGCTGGCCTGCAGGGTTTTTCTAGAAGCTCCTGTCTGCAACTCATTCCTGAAGCTGCTCAAACCCAGGAGAGTCCTTCTCCCTGCCAAAGGGGCTCCCCCCACCCCCCAACACACACACACACACACACACACACACACGCACACACACTCCAAAACCTTTCTTTCCTGAGCCTCAAAGGAGGGAAGCGGCCTCTCCACATTCCAGAGAAGGTGCAGGCAGCAAAAAACAAGACACTTTCTCCCTAAATGCTTGTTCTGACTTGACTTCCTTGGCGCCTGGTCTCCCTCCCCAGCACGACCCTCACTGCGCTGCCAGCCGGAGCCTCCCCATCTCTCAGTTATCTCCTCTTCCCTCCATCCTCCTCCCCTCTGCCCTCTCACCTCTCCTTCCTCGCCAACCAAGGCAAGGAGGGCCCTTAGGGCAGGACAGGGCTAGGGCCCAGGTTGGGGATTCAGCAGCCCTCTCACCCCTCACTCTTCCACATTCCTTCCCAGAGGCCTGAGGGCACCACCCCTGCTCCCCTCCTCCCCTTCCACCTTCTAAGCCCCTCACTCCTGCAATTCCACAAATCCTGCTAACCCTAACCTGCTGGTGTCCGCTGGCCCAGGTGTCCACACTCCAGACTCTGCTCTGGTCTCCTTTAACCCAACCTGCCTTCAGCTTGCTGGGCACACTCCCTACGTGGTGACCTTCATCACAGCTGTTCCGTCCCCTAGGCGAGGAAACCTCCAGGTTTCCTCCCTCACCTCCTGGAGGTCCTCCTGGATGCTGTTCCACACAGCAGCCCGACAGCACCCTGTGCACGTAGTTCTTTCCTGTCAGTAGTGCTACACTGTTGACTGATGGGGGGTGAGCTCCACCAGGGCCAATGGGGGGAGGTGGTGGTGGTGGTGGTGGGGTTCGTCTGACTCCTTTAGGTGTTTCCAGCACACAATAGGCTGTTGTGTGTGTACAGCACATGGGTGGATGCTCCCCCCTGGCCCTGACTCGATGACATCATGTGGTCCTCTGTCACTTTGAGTGAGCAGGCAAGGCTCCTGCCCACACAAATGGTCACTTGATGATGGGGGTGGCCCAGAGAGGGCAAGCAGTGTCTACAGTGTGACATCACTGCTCTGTGCCTCTCCCCCAAAACAAAAGTCTGTCCTGACTCAACGGTGACCACAGACAGGTGTCAGGGTCCAGCTATGCCTCAGAGTCGCCAGCGGCTGGTGGTGCGGTTGTAGATGCCCAGGCCTGTCTCCTAAGGCACCGGGCCCCTCCGGGGGTATTTCTCACGTGGACACCCCAGGACATTGAGCTGTGAGCTAACCTTCACCCTTTATTGGACTGGCTCCCCGCAAGATGGCTGGGGTGGCCACCTCTCATTCCTCCCAGAAAGGTCAGGGAGTCCTCTGACCACCAGTGGGGCTCCTCGAAGTCCTGCTGGTCTTTGTCAGCCGTCAGTCTGGAGCAAAGGTCATCCGTCTTCTTGAGGTCAAGGCTCTCTGGAGCTCCGGGGACATACTCACTCGTGAGCCAAAATAGCAGAGTCAGAATGGGAGGCTGTGGGGTGGTCGGTGTCTCCAACTGAAGGACCAGGGAGGGGAAAGCCAGGGTGGTGTCTCCCGCCAGGTCTGAGAGGAGAGGGTATCCTTGCAGTGAAGGAGCCCCTGGCCAGGCCTGAAATGTGTGCCTGAGAACCTAAAAGGAGCTCTCGATTTGGCTGAAGCTCACCACCCCCCGAGACTCTGGATCTTCAGTGGGGTTAAGGCAGCAGTTCTCACCTTCCTCGTGCTGCAACCCTCATGTGGTGGTGACCCCCAACCCTAAAATTATTTTCTTTTTCTTATTTATTTTTTCCCCCTATTTTTGTTGCTGCTTCATCATTGTCATTTGGCTAGTTATGAATCAGGCCACCTCTGGGAAAGGGTCGTTCGACCCACAAAGGGGTCCTGACACACAGGATGAGAACCGCTGGTTTAAGGGCTAGTTGATGAGTGACTATAGAGAATGAATAAATAGGCCCCATTGGCTTTCCCTGGCTGCCTGATCTAACCTAATCTGCTGTTTAGTCTCTTGTCCAAGGTCGAAGGCTCGGTGTTTTGGGAACCGCCACCGAGTTGTCCTTGGGGGACTGCCGTCATCCAGCGCCAACAAAGAGGAGAATGTGCTGAGAAGAGGCAGTGGCTGTGTGTGTCTAGATGCGCTTGGGGAGAAGCATCTCTCACTGATTCAACCAACACTCACCCTTGCCCAGGGGTCCTGTTAGGTTTCGGGAGTGGGTAGGACCTCGGTTCTTTGCTTCACAGGATGAAAGAATTCACGCCACAGCGCGTTGTGTCATCCAAGTGGGTTTTTATGAAGGTACGGACAAGTTTCAGGTGTGATAGTCTCAAAAGGGCACACTCTATTTCTGGGAAGCCCTGCTGGGGTTCACAACTGGGCATGAAACTACCACGTGGGAGAGAGCACCACGTGTGGGGAACTTGGGGTGGGGGGCGCATCCCAGGAGGCCAGAAGCCCGAGAACCCTAGAGACTGAGAGGAAGAGACCCTCACCCTCTACCTGCCACTGACCAGGAGCAGGTTAGAAGAGAGCCAGGCCTCCCCACAGCCAGGATATTTCAAACCTGTCTGGGGAGGCGTGGTTGATGGTATTGGTTGACCTCATTGGCTAAGTTAAGCCCACCTGGGTGATATCATGAGCCTAGGCCTCATTTGGACACCCAGGTGTTCCTCCCACCTTGCTCGGGAGCTTGAGTATGAGCATGCTCAGTTTGGGGACTTCATCAGT
>NW_022111320.1:50791980-50798500 GCF_000313985.2 Echinops telfairi
TCTAGCTACCTAACAGTTCCTGTCCTCTCAGGACTGCACTCTCCTACAAGGTCAAGCGTGGAAGCTGCCCGCCCATGCCAGCTCACAGCGTGCATGAGGGAGTCTGGTGGAGGATCCCTCAAGGGAAGGCACCGACTTCTGGGAAGTCTGGTGGTAACCCGCAAACACGCCCACTGGCACTTTCTCCCGGATGAACTTATCAGCCCTTTCCTTCTGCCAGAAACACGAGACAATTTGCCTTCTGTGAAATCCAGACAAAAGGGACCCCTCCCTCACTCTCCCTTGGCTTGCCATTCTTGCCAGCCCACTGCCATTGGCAGGCCTGGAGGCCTGGCATTTGGGTCAGGAGCTTTCCACTCTCAGCAAGCACTGGCCCCCCAGCTTCTCCACCAGGCCTGGGGGCAGAATCAGTAGCGGGAGCCTCCCTCCCTCTGGAAGAGTCTGGGGCTGGGTACTGGCCATTGGTCTTTGGTGCTTTCGGGAAGAAGTCCTGGAATCCTAGGGTCAGAGGGAAGCTTGGCCCATGGAAATAGCCACTAGATTTGATCTGAGATAGAACCAGGGCTCAGAGAAATTATCTCAGCCCTAAGGGAACAATGGGCCATTGGCCCTGGTGTCTGCACAGGGCTTGAAACCTTGGAGGTAATTACAAATGCTGCCGGTAAGGCAACAGTCGGCTTCCTGTAATTCTTTACTTCTCAAAAAGTGAGCCTCTGCTAAGGGCTTAGGTGCCTGAGCCCTGGAGGCATGGTGGGCTACATGTTGAGCTGCTAACCAGAAGGGGAGCAGTTAGAACCCCCTGGTCTCTCCTCAGGGGAAAGCGGAGGTTGTCTGTCTCCATAAAAAAGATTTAACATCTCAGAAACCCAAAGAAGCAGTTCTATTCTGTCCTATCAGTGGCTAAGATTGGAATCTGCTCTGCTAGATGACAGTGAGTTTGGCTTGTTCCAGAAGGTTCTTCGGTGCCAGTTGTAATGTGGGGACAATGGGGACAAGCAGGTGGCCTGGTAAGTTCACACTCCAATGGAGGAGACAAAACTCAACTGGATCATCTCCCTGGACACTCAGGCCTATAGCCTGTGGGCAATGTGGGGCAGGTGTTCCCAAGCCTGCACTGGGCCTCCCTCTCGCCTGTGCATACCAAGCCTGCCTGCGGTGGCCTGATCCCTTCTCCGCCTGCCAGGAAGGACCCTAAGGATGAAGGAAGGCCCTGAAGGATGAGTCATTAGGGATGACCAGTCAGTAGTCTATGTGCCTGAAGCCTAGACCCATAAAGACAGCCCTGTCTGGTACGTATTGGGGAAGGGTGGGGGATGGAGCTGGTCCAGGGGGACAACTTAGTAAATGGAAAGGATGAATAAATGAGTGAGCGAAGACAGTTTTGTTCACAAACCCACACAACTTTCTGCATTCTTAGCCTTTTTAAAGCAATCACATTTTAGAGCTGGATTTGAGAGATCAGTCATTTGGGGTCTCTGTTCCTGGTCTTCTACATCTTTCTCTTCTAGTGTCTGTGAATGAGATTTGGAGCCTAACATACGTAAGCACAGAAAAATCTCAAACAGGTGTCTCTGGTAGACAGGGCATTCCTTTCTACTAACGGAAATGTTCTCCCAGTCCCGCCTGAGGAGGTGTGGACAAAGCAAGGAGACCTAGAACTATTTGGAATTCAGGGCTGAATTCTAGCACATTGTAATGCATACTATGTTCAGAATGTGTTCCTGGACAAGAGTCCGGGCTGGGCTTCCACCTGGCCACAGACCTGGGCCACCACTCATCTCTGTTTGTCACTCTATGGTGGCTTGCGTGTTGCTGTGAGGCTGGAAGCTATACCACCAGTAGGTCAAGTACCAACGGGGTCAGCCCTTGGTGGGCAGGTGTCTGGGGGACTTCCAGACTGAAAGAAGAAAGAACTGGTAATATACTTTTTGAAAAAGTTGGCCCCCAAGCATTAACTGACATGGTGATGGAGGATGAGTCAAAGTGCACCTGGGAAAGCATTGTCTCCAAACAATAGCATCAGTCTTGATGACAGAGGTGGAGTAAAATGTTTGGAGCTACTGATTGTGGCATGTCTTAAAATAGGAAGAAACCGGTAATCATTCATCTATCAATAGTCAGAACTTGGAATGTAAGAAGATTGAAGGAAGGAAGATTGAAAGTTGTCAATCATGAAATAGAGACCTTAATACCTGAGGCACTCTTGACCAGCCATGGACAGGTATTGGCCATTTTGAATCAGAAAGCCATCTGGTCTACAAGATGAAGGAAAAGGACAAACTGACACACAAACAAAAAAAACAAACTCTATGGCGTCTGGGATCTTAAAGGCTTGAAGATAAACAACCAGCCATCTAGCTCAGAAGCAACAAAGCCCACATGGAAGAAACACACCAGCCTGTGTGATCACAAGGTATCGAAGGGATCAGGGATCAGTCATCAAGGGGAAAAAAATCATATCATTGTGAATGAGGGGGAGTGCATTTTGAGTGAGGGGGAGTGCAGATTGGGGACCCAAAGCCTATCTGTGGGCAACTAGACATCCCCTTACGGAAGGGTCTTGGGGAGGAGATGAGCCAGTCAGGATGCAGCGTAGCAACCATGAAACATACACATTTCTCTAGTTCTTAAATGCTTCCCCACCCCCCAACCCACTGTCATGATCCCAATTCTATCTTACAAATCAGGCTAGACCAGAGGATGTACACTGGTACAGATAGGAACTGGTAACACAGGGAATCCAGGACAGATAAACCCCTCAGGACCAGTGGCAAGAGTGGTGATAAAGCACACATTGCTTCTGCAGAGTGACGTCTTTCAAGTATTTGGTGGCTTTCCGGATATGCATGCCTTTGATGGCTTGGGCAGTTTCACTGGTGTTCTTGAAGTGGACCCGGAGGTTTGACCCTCTTGATTTGCAGGATTTTGTCTGGTTTTCTGGGTCAAGTGAGTAGCGAACCATTTTGGCAGGTCACCTCAGGCCGCTACAGTTAGAGCATTTCTCTTTTTTTAAAGAACCAACATTTCAAGATAGATCTTGAAATGCAAAGTTGTATTAGGATCATTATAAGGTTGAAAAAAGAGACTCAGTCCGGTCACAAGGGCAGGTGGGTTGCAAACAGCACAGTTTATTTCTCACCTGGGTGCAGACGGGCTGAGGCAGAACAGGGTATCAGCTCTAAGCGCAGGGCCTGGTGCCTTTATACACGGTATAGAAATGAGGCCCCTCTGGGGTGGAAACTACAGGCTGGGGTCTTGATCAGTCGGTGTCCCGGGAGCTCCAGGTAGTCATTTTCGGTCGTCACAGTTCGTGGTTCTCTGATTTCTGACAAAGGCACATTCTTCTTCCTGTTTGGAGAACTGTTTACAGGGTCAGCCTTGGGGCAGAACTTTTTAGGGTGGGTTCGGGCAAACATGGGGGAACTTTGGTTCTTGGCAGACTCTGTTAAGCCTTACTATAATAGCTATGTGCTTACAAGGAAGGCCAGCTAATACGACGACAAATTTAATCACCAATCATTCATGCCAAAGATGAGAGAAATCAAGGATTTTTACCAACATCTGCATTCTGAAATTGATCAAATACGCAATCATATTTGTGAATGTGAAAGTTGTAAACACAGAATCAGCTGTTGGAAAATATGGCCTGGTCATAGAAACGATGCCAGAGATCATATGACAGAAATTTGCAACACCCAAAACTTATTTATTGGAAATTCCTTTTTTCAATAACACAAGCAGTGATTATACAATGGATCTCACCAGGTGGAATAAACAGGAATCAAATCTACGTACGACACCGGTGGAAAGACAAAATGGCCAGGTGACAACTGTGGAACAAACCATCAATTGCTCATACGCAAATTCAAGTTGAAGCTGAGAAAAATGAAAACAAGTTCACGAGAACCAAAGCAACCGTGAGTATATCCCATCTGAAATTAGAGACAATCTAAACCAAATTGAACACAAATAATCAAAGGCATTAGCGAACAACAAAGCTCCAGGAATTGGCAGAACCCCAAATGAAATGTTTCAGCAGCTGATGAAATACTGGAAGCACTCACCCATCTATGCCAAACATTTGAAAGACAACTATCAGGTCAACCAACTGGAAGAGATCCATTATTTATACTCATTCCAAAGAAAGGCTACTCAAAATAATGAGACAATTATCGGGCGATACCTTAATGTGATAGCAAGTAAAATTCTGCTGAAGATAATTCAAAACCGTTGCAGCAGTACATAGACGGGGACATGCCAGAAATTCAAGCCGATGCAGCAGAGGATGTGGCATGAGAGATGTCACTGCTCAAGTTAGATGGATCTTTGATTAAAGCAGAGGGTATTGGAAAGATGTTTACTGTGTTGTGTTGACTAATGCAAAGGCATTTGATATGTGGATCATCACAAAAGGGCATAGTCTGTGGTTTAAAATCAGGAAAGGAAAAAAAATCAAATGACATATTGCATTAGGCAAATCTGCTGTGTAAGATGTCTTAAAATTAATTAATATTATTATTATTTAAATTAATTATTTTAAAAAGATGTCTTTAAAGTACAGTATTGAAGAGCAAGGATACCGCTTGTAGACTAAGAAAAGGCACTCTAATGTGTGGGTCATAACCAGTTAGGAATAACTTTGCAAATAATAGGACTCCCAAAACACTTCATTGGGCTTTTGTGGAACCCAGAGGCAATGTTCAAACAGAATAAGCGGATACTGCACGGTTTAAAATTAGGGAAGATGTGCACAAGGGTGGTATCTTTTCACCATACTGACTCGGTAGAATTGCTGAGCAGATCATCTGAGAAGCTGGGCTATATGAAGAAGAACTCAGCATCGGAAACAGAAGACGATCCATTAACAACTGTGATATACAGGTGACATGACTGATCAAAGCAAAGCAGACCCGAGGCACTGTCGAGGACCCAAGACTGCGGCCTTCAGGATGGATCACAAGTCAACATTAACTGGACCCACAGGTGACATCATGAGAAACATAAAAGATAAACATCAAGGGTTTCATTTTCTTGGGATCCACAGTAACATCCACGGAGGCAATCTCAAATGACAAATTGCCCGCAAGACTGAGGTGTGGCCGACCGAGCCATGGTCTTCCCAATCAGCTCATACACATAAGGAAGCTGGACAAGGACCAAGGAGGATCCAAGAAGAATGGTACTGGCTTAGAAACAGTGGTTCCCAACCTTCCTAGTGCCGCGACCCTTTCATACAGTTCCTCATGTTGTGGTGACCCCCAACCATAAAATTATCTTCATTGCTACTTCATCACTGTCATTATGCTACTGTGATGAATCGGGCAAACCCTGTGAAAGGGTCATTCAATCCCCAAAGGAGTCTCGGCCCACAGGTTGAGAACTGCTGGCTTAAAAGAGTGTATATATATATTTAGAAGAATATTAAAGAATATTAAATATACTATGGACTGTCAGAAGAGTGAACCAAGAGTGAGGAATGGCCAAGCCAGAATTCTCTTTCCAAGTCAGGATGGTGAGACCTGCTTACACTTACTTTGGAAATGTTTTAACAGGATGGACCAGTCCCAGGAGAAGGACATCATCATGTTCGGTAGAGGAGAGGTAGCAGGTCAGTGCGTGCGTAACCCTACCTCCAGGAGAAAAAAGGAAGCCCCTTAATGAGATGGATTGACAGTGGCCGCAGCAATGGGCTCAGACACAGGAACGGGTGTGAAGGGGAAGAAGGACCCAGTAGTGTTTCGTGTTAGTAGGCGTTGGAACCAACTCAATGGCACATACTAGCAAGAAGAGGTTCAGTAGGGTATGCAGCCATCCTGCAGGAGGCTTGTGGACATGAGAGTGCACAGCGCACCCAGGGCCCCTGCCCATTCAGTAACCGGCAGGTCCTGGTCTCTGCGCTGGAGGTCTGCACATAAACCCTGGGGAGGGCTAGAATGCTTTCAAGACTACCGTTGTGGGGAGAAAGGACCTCAATAGTAGCCTCTGCTCCTTATTACCCCACCTCCCGAAAGAATGTGGGCCAGGAGGAGTGACTGACCGGTTCCAGCGGGTCAGAGCTATTTCGGGCGCCAGAGGAGGAATAGGATTCCAGTCGTTCCCGGCTGGGGGAGGGGATCGGGGTGAGGCCCTGCGCTTTTGGCTCGCGCCCGCCCGCTACGAAGCCCTCGTAGGGGTCAGTTTTCCGTACGCCAGCTCTGGCCTCAGTTTCCCCCAACAGTGGAAAGAGAGGGCAGCCAGGCCCTCATATTTCGAAATTCGGAGGACTCTTGACGATTGTTTCCCGGCTTAGAAATGAGTACCTCTGGATTTAAGTTTGGGAAAATTAGGAGGGCTGAACGCAGCCGAGGGCCAGTTGTGGCCGCACCAGTTCTCCAGCCTGACCACCCAGTGGCCCTTGGTTGCGGGCATTTTCCAGCGGCGCAAAGGCCTGGGGTTGCGGGGAGCACCGCTCCCCACGCTGGTCCTGAGAGTTTCAGGCTACCCGGGACCGACTGGGGCGTGTCCTGCGGGTGGGGGTGGA
>NW_022111320.1:50799118-50807167 GCF_000313985.2 Echinops telfairi
TGCGGGTGAGGCGGCGGCGCGGCCCGCGGGGAGCTGCCCCTCTGCTCTCCGCTCCTCGGGCGACGGCTCCGGACGCGGGCCGGCCCGGTCCGGGCTGCGCGCCGCTGGGTTGGGCCAGGCCTCAGCTCGGCCCGCGCTCCGGGGAACGTGGGGCCTGCTTCTCGGCCGCGGGCATGTGCGGCCTGCTGTCGGCCTCTTGGGTTTCCAGCGGGGGTCGCGGCCACTTGGGCCGGAGGTTGAGGCTGGGGTTTGGAGCCCCCGCCAGAGGCGGGGTGGCCGCCGCCGCCGCCTGGTTCTGCTCACACCCGTGGGTCCCCAGCACCTCCCGCCCACTTGAGTTCTTTGGAAGCTTCTTTGAACCTTTTTACCTTTTCACTTGGTGTTTGTAAGATCGGGCTTCGTCCACGGGTATTTTGGCTTCAGGCTCTGAATCCTTTTGTCATAATTTCAAGTTAATGTCTTACAAAATCAACTGGTGATTTCAAACGCATCCTTTACTCTCCATAACTTTAGAGGCAGGAGTTCTTCGATTTGTGAATTTTCGACTTCAGAATTAGTAGTTTCAGTAGCGATTTTGAAGTTTGCTTTGGTCGGAGCCAGAGCCTGGGAAGAGAACATTTATAGCCTGGTTTTCTAACTTGGGAGGCTGGCCTGCTGTTTCCCCAAATCAGCGAGCAGTGGCTCCTGGCTCGAGACCCAGACTCGGTGCCGGGAGGGTGGTGTTTATAGGACAGAAGTCCAGATAAAGAGCTGGATGCCCTTCCAGGTGTTTGGGAAGTTCTGTCGATTGGGTATTGTCGTTTTATAGAGTAGTTCTGTGCTGCGTGTTCGGATAAGTCAGGCCCCTGTTTTAAAAAATGACTGTAAAATGTCTTTTGGAGGTGGGTAAACGTTGATAGTTTGAATATGGAGAAGTTGAATTGAACTTCTCTTGCCTTGGAGCCAGGAAAGAAGAGCTCATCGCAAGCTTGAAGGAGGCTTGAGGGGAGATTTCTTGGAGAAATCAAATTTGAGTAAGGGATTTGGATATGTAGTGGGAACCAGAACCAGGCATGGGGCACTATGTAGAGGTAGGAGTGTGTAGTGCTATGCAGGCAACAAGCATCTGGTTGGAACATGAAAGTTTGTGTTGATAAGTGCCTCTGTTGAAAGAGGCAGTGGGCAGGTCCTCTTTGACCTGAAAAATTGATTTGGCAAAATGCATTCATTGATGCAACAACTATTTGGCTTCACTACCTGCCAAATTCTGTGGTAGGTCCTGTGGAGCCACGTACAAGAGGCGGTTCTGCCCTGAGGGAACTGGGTTTTTGAGGCAGCAGGCATTGGAGAGCCCATGATTAACAGCTCCTGCTCACTGAATGTGTGCACAGGGTACTTAGGAGCCTGAGAAGAGGGGATTCCTGAGTCGTGGTTTGCAGGGCCAGCAGGCGTTAACTGGGGGACAGCAAGGTCCAGACATAGGGAACCACATGTACACAGGTGCCGAAAATAGCACCAGTGAGTCCTCCAGTTTGGCAGGTGGGAGCCTGGGGCTTTGCTGGTTGTAGTCAGGACTTTTAGCTTTATACTGGAGGCGTGGGGGCCAGGCAAGGCTTTTAATCAGTGTAATAGCATGATCCAGATTTGAGAAAGGTCGGGGGTGGGGGGGTGGGGGCCCAGAGAGAGAATGGTAGGAGGGCGCCAGGACCTCTAGCAGGGGCCTGAGCTAACAGAGGCCAGACTGGAGCGGGGAGAAACTATTTGAGGAGAGAGGTAGAAAAGGTAGAGCAGAGGGGATGCCAGGACAAGGGAGGAGCCTGCCGTCAGGAATGTGTGTTGGGGGTGGGGTGGGGACAGGGAAAACCATGTATGTACCCCCTCTTCTGATGGTCATCTCAAGTTTGCTGGTGTTTCTTATAAACCTTAGAATTGGTGTGTGTGGAACGACACCTTGGGGGCCATTTCATTGAATAGCCCTGGACTATTTGCTTGGGTAAAGAGAGACCTGGCACTTGATTGTTGAAAGCCTTATCTTCCATCTAAACCTGGGGCATTGCATTTCCTCTTGGACAGGGCAGGTGTCTTAACCTCTAAGGGCATGTTCAGTCATTTACTTCACTGCCGATCCAGCCTCTGCTGCCTGTGGGTGTTCATGTTTATGAAAGCCCTTTTTACAGGCTGAGGAAACTGAGCCATAGGAGAGCAGTTGTGCTCAAGGTCACACAACTGTCATCGTGTGGTAGAATTAAGATTTGAACCCACCCAGATGGAACATTTGGTTGCAGCCATCAGCCTTTGTGTTGCATCAAGCTGATCCTGATTATGTCAGTTGGTGCTTCTCTAACTCAAGATTAAGCAGGACCACGAGTTCCACATAAAAAAAACCACTCACTGCCATCGAGTCAAGTCCTACTCATAGCAACCCTGTAGGACAGAGTAGAACTGTCCTCCCTGTGGGTTTCTGAGCCCTGGGTGCTCAGGAGCCTTGGTGGTGTCTAGGTTGCATGTTGGGCCGCTAACTGCTCAGCAGTCAAAACCAGCTCCTCCTAGGGAGAAAGATAAGACTTTTCTTCTCCGTAGAGTTACCGTGTCCGAAACCCACAGGGGCGGCTCCACTCTGTCCTATAAGGTTGCTATGTGTTCCACTCAGAGCTCTGAAAATACACCAAAAAGAACTCTTCCCCAGGTCTGGGGCTCATCAGAGGCCTCCTGGAGCCTGCACTGGATGCTCGGCGACTGTGGCTGAATTACATCAAGGAACTGCAGTTGGGTTTTCAGTCAGAAGGCAGGCTGAATTACATCAAGGAACTGAAGTTGGGTTTTCAGTCAGAAGGCAGGCTTCAAGGGAGAAGCCTCTGGATAGACTGCCATTGTTGTTAGGTCCTGTTCCGTCAGTTCTGATTCATGGTGACCCGACAAACCACAGAATGAAACCCTGCTGGGTCCTGTGGCATCCTCCCAACTGGAAGGTTGGAACCCATTGTACCTGTGTTGTGTTAGTCTGTTTAAGAGTTTTCTTCTTTCTCCCAGCCTGTACTTGACCCCCTGGGTCTGGCCCATCCTGAGAACACGTCCAAAGTGCATAAGATGAAGTGTCGGAGCCTTTGGTTCCAGCTCGATTTTCTCCCAGACAGATTTGTTGGTTGTTCTGGTAGTCTGTCATGTTCATCGTTCTTTGCCAATACCATCATTCTAATGCATCAATTCTTCTTTGGTCTTACTTATTAATTGTCCAGCTTTCACATGTATACGAGGCCATTGAAAAAACCTTTGTCCTCAAGGTGACCACTTTGCTTTTGAGTACTCTGATTTGCCCAGTACAATAAATTCTTTGATTTCTTGACTCTTGCTTCCATGGGCATTGATTGTGGATCCAAGTTCAGTGCAGTTCTCAATGACACCAATCTTTTCTCTCTTAATCATGTTACCCTTGGTCCAGTTGTGAGGATTTTGCTTTCTTGACATTGACGTGTCATCCGCACTGAAAGGAGCCCCAGGGGGACAGTAGGTTAAGCATTGGACTTCCACTGCAGACCTAACCAGCTGCTCCATGGGAAAAAGATGAGACTGACCCCAGAAAGATTTACAAGTCTTAAGAAAGCCTAGGGAGCAGTTCTGCCCTGGGTAGAGGGTTGCTGTGGGTCCTAATTGATTAGATGGCTCAGGCTTTGGCTTGATTTTCGAAGGCTGAGGTTTCTGATTGTCAGTAAGTGCTTTAAATCCTCTTTACTTTCAACACAAAGGTGTTATCTTCATATCACAGATTGCCAATGAATCTCTAATCTTGATGATTAGCAATTCTTTATCCAGTTCAGCTTCTCAGATTATTTGCTCAGTAGAGGGATTGAGTAAGGTAAACTGATAGAACCCCAGTCACACCTATTCTGGGTCTCCTCCCACCCGAAACCCACGGGCAGCTCTACCCTGTGCTACTAGGGTAGCTCTCAGTAGCACCCTGAGAGAGTATAACCCCTTGTTCTAGTTGATGACAGCCTCTTGGTTTATGTACAAGTTCCACATGAGCACAATTAAAGTATTCTGGAATTCCCATTCTTTACAGTGTCATTTATAATTTGTTACGATTCACAGAGTTGAATGCCTTTTCATAGTTAATAAAATACAGGTAAACATACTTCTGGTATTCTTTACGTTCAGCCAAGATCCGTCTGACATCACCAATGGTATCCCTCATCCTACTTCATTTTCGGAATCTGGCTTGAATTTCTGGCAGTTCTCTATTGATGTACTGCTAGAACTGTTTGTGAATTATCTTCAGCAAAATATAATGATACTGTTCGATTCATTTTCACATTCTGTTGGACCACCTTTCTTTGGAATGGGTATGAATATAGGTTTCTTCCCATGGATTGGTTAGGTAGCTGCTGCCCTCTAAATTTCTTGGCATAGATGAACATTGTAATCATTGTTGAAGTATTAAATTTTGTGGTGGTAATGGGCAGAAACGTATTAATTTGGCTGGGGCAAGACTCCTACTATTGGTCTTTTATGTCATTGCCCCGTAGATCCTAATCTCTGCCTCTGGTGATTGAGACGGGATTTGTTTATGTTAGAGAGGATTAGGTTCTATTTGTTATGTTAATAAGGCAGGATTAGGGCGGGAAACAGCACCTTTATTCAGATTATAGCCCTGATCCATTGTTAGGGGAGTTTCTCTGGAGGGTGGCCTCCCTCCCCTTTTATTTATTTATTTTTAGCTGAGAAGAATGATCTGACTAGCCCTAAGAAAGAACAGGGAGTAGTGGGACATGTCTTATGGACGGGGACCCCTGCACTGAGAACCTCCTAGACCCAGGGGAAGTTGGATGCTAAGACAAGTAAATCTTCATGGAATACCAGGCCCACAAAGGTGAAAGGAGACAAGGATTTTCCTCCTGAGGCAACCCAGAAAGGAAGCCTTACCCCCGGAGCTGGCGCTCTAGATTGGGATTTGTAGCCTTTTAAACCGTGAGACCATGCATTTGCTTTTAAAGGCATACATTTCTGGTATTTCTGGTATAGCGGCACTAGATAACTTAAGATACATCTCAATTGGTATGTCATAATACCTCTAGCTACCAGTGTCTTTAGTGCAGCGTAGACTTTCTGTAATACCATCAGTTTTTGATCATGTTACCTCTTGAAATGGTTGAACGTCAACCAGTTGCTTTTGGTATCGTGACTATTTTGCCCATGTTTTGATGCGACTCATGTAGTCCAATATTTTGCCCATACCGTTCCTTCTGTATTGCAATTTGAGGACTTAGACACCATCTGCCAAGCCCTGATGAGGACTTGAGAGAAGGTGCCCCGGGCTGCTAGAGAGAAAGGAGTAAAGTAAGGTTTAGGTCAGCTTTTGTGGCAGGGCAAGTAAGACTTAAGAAAAAGATGAGCAGAAATTTCTAGAGGAGGGAAAAACCAGGCCATGTTGGACGACCAAGGGGTGGACAGACTGGAGCCAGAGAAGCCGTGGGACAAAAGTGACTGGGAGGCCATGCTGGACGACTGGGGTGGGTAGTCCCTGGGAGTTCTGAGTAGGGTAGTGAGAAGACAGGAGACCAGCTTTGAGTCTTCTGCAGGGATGCAGGGGGAAGAGGCAGAACTGGGTGGTCTCATTGTCATGGTAATGATGAGGAAGAGCGGCATTTTTGGAGAGAGGAAGGACTTGATGACGGGCTGGGTGGGGCATGGGATCTGTGTTTTTTAAAAATGGCTTCAGCCTGGGAGACTCATGGTAGGGGTGACAGGGTAGAAGGTAAACTGGCTTTGCTTATAGTAACAAGCAGTCCCCTTCCCAGTGCTTGTTTTTGTCCTCCTCTTTTCGACGTTCTATTTGTGTTGTTATTGAAAATACATACCACAAAGACTATACTGATTCAGTGACCTTGATCACATGCTTTGAATTGTGTACCCAACTTACCCTCCTTTTCTGGGTTGTGCCTCATTTACATAAACTCAAGGGATCCTAAGTTTCCTCTCTAATCTTTCCACTTGTCATCACTTTGACCCCATGTCCAACCTCAAACCAAACTCACTGCCATCCAGTTGAGTCCAACTCCTGGCGACCCTGTAGGGCAGGGAGTAGAAAGCCTGGTCTTTCTCCTGCGGAACAGCTGGTGGTTGACAGTCTTAACTTGTAACCAGTAGGCCCCAAGGGAGGGTTCCTTTGGATTCCCTTAGATGGTTCTGGAAGAACAGAGCAGTCAAGGCAGACATTCTTTACTAATTAAGTTAAGCTTGGTTTAAAGATGACTTCAGGGGATATTTTTGAATTATAGTTTAAAGATTATCTAAGGCGGTAGTTGTCGAGGTTCATCCAGCCTCCATGGTTTCAGAAAGCGTGGAGTCTAAATGAGAATTTGAAATTCTGTTCGGCGTTTTCTCCCTTTTGGTCTGGTTTCTTCTGTGGAGTTTTCGATCAAAACATTCAGCAGTGTTAGCTGCGTGTCATCCATGGCAGAAGAGACAGTTGCTCCTGAGGCAGTTAGCCACACATTCCTCCGCCAGGTCCGATTCCTGCCTCTCCCTCTTCCCAGTTGCTCTGGATGAATAGAGACCAATTGTGCCTTGGATGGCTGCAAACTTTTGAGACCTTAGGCACTGTTTTATAAACTAGGAGGTGGAACAGAAGCATTAACACTGTTATCAGGCCAGTTAACCTGCAGGTCGCAGGAAACTCTGACCCTAAGCTCCAACCCAAGAAATCAAGTCCCATTAAGTATTTGGTTGTATATAAGCAGCATCAGCAGCTACTTTGTGTGTGTGTGTGTGTGTGTGTAAAAATATGTGTCACATACCTTTTTAGCCAACTTAGCTTTTTACGGTATATAGCTTATTGATAGCAATTACAATAATTGGCTATGCAACTCAGTGTGATTTTTTTTTCTCTCATCACTGTTAATCCCCATTTTCCCCTGTTCTGACCCTGATAACTTTTGTCTGTATACATTTTTTTGGCTTTTTTTATGAGCGAGGTCATATACCTTTGACCTTTTGTGATTGGTTTATTTTGCCTAGCACAATGTCTTTAACCCCCAACTGTAGAGTATCGTGTATCAGGACTTAATTTCTCCAGCTAGCTGAATAGTATTCCATTGTATACATGTCCCTCATTTTGCTTAGCCCCATTGGTTGATGGTTGATGGACATTTGATGTTGTTTCCACCTCGTGGCTACAAGGAACACGGTGTACAGATCTCGTTCTGAGTCTGTTTTCATGTCTGTTCAGTGTATACCTTGAAGAGGAGTTACAGGGCCCAATTTTTAGGTGTTTGTTTGCGAGACCACCACACTGGCTCCCCACTGTGGCCCTGCCATTTTGCATGATGACCATTGGATAAGGGTTCCAATTTCTTCACACCCTCACCAACACTTGAACTTTTAGTGTTGTTTTTTTTTGCTCTTAAGCTAAAACCAATCAACCAAACAACAACACACACAAAAACCCACCACTGCCACGGAGTCAATTCCTACCATCACCACGCGATGTAGAGTTTCCAAGACTGCCGGTCTTTACAGGAGCAGTGGCTGGTGAGCTTTCCATTTTGTCGATACTTAAAATCAAGTGTGAGGTTTGTATATTTTTTTCTAGCCCACATAGGAAGTCAGCGTTGAAAAGTTTGATCCCATAGTTTTCCCTTGTGCGTCCCAAGGACTTGAGCCTCTGTAGAGTGTGAGGGGGCCTGGAGGTTCCCATAGTATCTGGGAGTGGAAGAAATACTAGTTTGAATATCACAAGAGTCCCCACCTGGAGACCAGAGAACTGCTGTGGGTTCAAATAAACATGAGCCCCTATAATGTCTTGATAATTTAGAAGTCTTTATTCGGTTATAACCGGACTGTTAGAATCTGAAAGCAAATCTTTTGGTCCCGAGTGGAGATGATAATAACCAGCTTATATAGGCAAAACCCCATTTATGAGAAACTTTCCTATAGAGTGAGCAGGTATAAAAACAGAAAGCAAAATTAATGTTTTCATTCTTTAGAGCAAGTGAGTGTTGCAGGGTACAGGCTTGATGATAACATCCATAAAATAAGAATAGTAATATCCTGGTTATAACATCAAAAGGAGCA
>NW_022111320.1:50807862-50820289 GCF_000313985.2 Echinops telfairi
AGGAGGTGGTGAGGCTCGGCTGTGCTGTGCTAGAGTGGCAGAGATCCCAATGAAACGTTAGCAGGATGCTTACTTGTAAGACTAATGAGAACAATAATTCAATATTTAAGAAAATAACTCTCAAAGCAGTGTTCTCATTGTGTACATCCTGGCTGTATTTAATAGTGTTGAGAGTTTGCCTCTCAATGACAACATTACAAATTTTTGTTGTCGTTTAGAATGTACACAGAACTTTCACCAGTCCAGCAGGTCCTACATGCACAGTTCAGTACATTGTCCGCATTCTTCAAGTTGTACCACTGTACTCACCCTCCTTTTTGAATTGCTCCTCTTCCATTCACCTAAACTCCGAACCCTAAGTTTTCCCGTGTGATTTTCCCAGTTGTATGTGTCAATTTGATCCCATATAAAGAGTTCTTAAGAGAAAACAGTGCTCACAGCAGACATTCCTTCCTATTTAAATGGAATTATTGTTCGGTTTATAGAAGATTTGAGGGGATATATTAGTTTCAAGGTTCAAAGATTAGCTCAGCAATAGTTTTAGGATTTTCTCCAGCTTCCATGGTTCCAGAAAGTCTGGAGTCCATGAAAATTTGAAATTTCATTCTGTATTTCCTCCCTTTTGATCAGGATTTTTCTATAGAATCTTGATCAAAATGCTCAGTAATGGTAGTCCGGCACTATCTAATTCATTTGGTTTCATGGCAAAGGAAGTGTTTGTTCATAGAGGCCATTAGCCACACATCCAGTTTCCTCCTCTTTCCGACTGTTTCCTCTTGCTTCAGGGGAATATAGAAAGGCCAATTGTTGTGTCTTGGTTGGTTGCCTGCTAACTTGTAAGGCCCCAGGCCCCAGGCAGTGAAGCAGGACTTTGAACAGAATTATACTTTTCTTGAGCTAATTATACTGTAGTCTAAACACTGCAATTAATTTTATGTATTTGAAATCTTATTCCTTTTTGGTCTGGAATTGACTGCTGGGTCTTCTGTCCAGAAAACACTTTGTTTTCTTAATGGTGACCTTTGGCAAAGTAGGGTGACTAAGAAATGGTGTGACCAGGAGCCTTGGGTGGCATTCCCTGCTTCGTGTCAAGTTGGTCAGTGTTCTGTTCTGTTTTAGATGTGGGCATTCATCACTTTCCCACCCTCACTTTTCTGTTGGGTTTCTGCTCTCCAGGAAGACAGCTTTTAAGGAGCCTCAGACTAGAAGGTGAGCTAACTAAGAGACCTGGAAAGAGAGCTGCAAAAGCAAGTTGAGGGGTAATTGGCACTTGGCAAGATGGTTAGTCACAGAATATTAAGATACTTATAATTTTCAGATACCTATATTGCAAGCGGCAGTCAGGAAATCAAATGATGAATTTTATCGGGCACATCTGCTGTAAAAGACCTCTTTTGAGTGTTCAGTAGCAAAGAGATCATCCTGAGGACTAAGGTGCCCCTGCCCCAAGCAAAATCTTTATTATGCAAAAACAGGGCAATGGAGAAGGAAGCCCAGAGAAGAACTGATGCCTTTGAATTGTGGTATTGGCAGAGAATGTCAGGTATGTCATGGGTTTCCAGCAGAGTGAACGAATCTGTCCTAGAAGACATATCACCAGAATCTTCCCCTCCTTGGGACAAGGATGGCCATCTTATGGGGGAGCGGTCCTTGAAGAAGGTCATCATGCTGGGTAAAGGAGAGCATTAGCAAAGAAGAGGAAGACCCTGCATGAGGCAGATTGAAACATTGGCTGCAAGTATACTGGGCTCAGGCCCAGCTACCGCAGTGATCGTGAAGAACAGGACAGGGTTTTGTTCTGTTGGTCCATGGGGTTGCTGTGATGGCACCCAACAACAGCAGCAGTGGGGAAAATCGGTACCAAATGGCATCTATTTAAACCAAGAAATGTGCAAGATACAGGTAGGAAGGAAAGGAAAAGTCTCGTGATTTCCAGTTTTACTCGTTCTATGACGAGGAAATACCAGCAAATGATACAGATTCAGAAAGTTCAAAAGGATTGTTTATATGAGGGAAGGGACTCTTCCTTCCACCCTGCCCCCTTAGCCCCTGGGACCCTTCCCTAGAAAGCCCACAACTAAACCCATTGCTGTCTAGTTGGCTCTGACCTAGAGCAGGCCCATAGAATAGAGTAGATCCGCTCCTTGGGGTTTCTTAGACTCTAGGCCTTTATGGAAGCTCACTGCCTCCCTTTCTCCCACAGAGGAGCTGGTGGGTTTGAACAGCTGTGGGCAGCGCAGTGCTTAGCCCCCTGTGCCACCAGGCTTCCTCCCTTCCCTGGAGGTGGCCATTGTTGCTTAATTCCTGGTGTCCTGCAGAGAGAGCCCTTGAACAGTGTGTTTTCTGCGTTTAGGTCAGCTTGAGGAGGGTTTTCCTCCTCAGTCTTATAGCCTGAGGTTTGGTCTAGAAATACAACAAACATTTCTAGTAGTTAACTTGCTCCTAGTTCTTAAATAGGTTGTTTCTTATTTTGGTTATATTAGGTTTTTTTTCTTTTTCAAAGAATCTTTTACTTATATTAAGTATAAAGCTTTTTACAAAATATAAAGTGAGCCATGGCAGGAGTACTTCCATGAACGGGCTTCAAAGAGTTCATGGTAAAAATTCCATTCATTTTTTTTTAATCGTTTTATTAGGGGCTCATACAACTCTTATCACAATCCATACGTACATCAATTGTGTAAAGCACATTTGTACATTCATTGCCCTCATCATTCTCAAAACATTTGCTCTCCACTTAAGCCCCCGGCATCAGCTCCTCACTTTTTCCCCTCCCACCCTGCTCCCCCCAATTCCATTCTTTTCAAATTCAATTTTTCCATGAACTTTTTGAGGCCCCCCACCCCACCCCCTCTGGTGATAATGGAAAGTAAGGCAGGTTTGTAGTGATTTTTATTTTTAAACATTGCTATGTCACACACACACAATAGTGGAATTGGAAGGCGTTTCTCTTTGATTTGGGGGCATATTCTGATCATCTCTGTTTTCCCTCTTCTCTGTGATGGGAGCGGACCCAGCAGGCAGCCCAGGGTTGACGGGGTTGTTTCAGAAGATTCCCCAGGTGGCCTGTGGAAGAAGGGAAACCAGTTCTGCCCTGTTGTCATTAACTCCTCTCTTAATTGGCCCAATTGTTCTCCAGGGCTAGGTTGTTTCTCTACCTAGCCTTTGCCAAGGAAAATGATGTCATCAGTAATGGAATTCCAAATAACATTTCCTTTTAATTTGGCAATTAACCAGATCCTGGAGCACTCACTGTTTTCCAGACTTTCATTTCAGTGTGGAATACTTCCGCAAAACACCTCTCTCTCATCCTAGCTGTCCTGTGAGCCCTGCTGCCTGGGCCTGGATGTTAGGCCTGTTTCTGAACTGCCCTAGCCTCAGGGAGCCCCGCCTGCTGGATTTGCTAAAGGTGGGGACTAGCCCAGTGAGCAGAGTTGAGCTGGGGGTGGATTCTGCAGGGGTCTTGGGGTGAAAGGAAGACATGCAGAGAACTCTGCTGTATTTCTCCTGCGAGGTTGACTGAAGGGAGTGTCTTTGATATTTTTAGACTTGTGAGCAGTGATGGGAAGGTTGAATTGCCTGAGTGGAGAGATTTGGTAGGAGGAGACTAGAAGAGAAGCTCTTTATTAAAGATCTAAAAATAGAATTCATTAAAGTCACAAATAGATAACAGTAGGATTCCTGTCTCTCTCCTTCTTGCTCTTGGTTTTGTGGTACTGGCTGTTGCTTCTGCTTACCTGGAAAAGATCACAATATTTTGTCAGAAGGGTCAGCAGTATAGACTTAAATCACTGTGCTTGTCAGTCTGAAGATGTACTTTTCCCCATTTAAAAAGTAGTCTCAAAAGTGACTGGATTCCTTGGCGCACAGAAGAAATTCTTAGCAGGAGAAATTGGTTCTGTTGCTGGTGGAGCCAGTCTGGAGCTGGCAGGGCCTGTGGGGTCCCCAATTTCTTAAAGCCCTGGGGTTTTCTCTTACTGTTGGCCAGATAGGGGGTCCCTCGGCAGCTGGCCAGGCCACCAGATACAATCCTGTGGCATATCAGATCTCTCCTGATTTATTCAGGGGTTGCTTTTGATTCTAGTGGACAGGAAAATGGGTGCTCATAATTCCTTCCTCTGCTGCCCCGGGCTGCCTCTGCCCTTTCCCTCAGTGTGAGGGGGTGGAGGAATGTCCTGGCCCTTCCTCTTGCCTCCCGCCACCGGGCTTCCTGGGAGAATGGGGCCCATTGTGGGCTGTGGCCTTGGGAGGGCCCTTCCCTTCAGTGTCAGGCCTGGGTGGCCCCTGTGTCCGGTCTGCTGTGGTCCTTTGGCACGGACGGACTGACCCAGCAAACCCCTGACTCCTTACCAGGCTTCTCTGCTGCCCAGGAGTGTTGCAAAGGGGTGGTGCGCACCCTTTGCTTGCCTTCCCATCTGCTTTCTGGCTTGATCATGGCTCCATGAGCACTTCGGGGGACCCCTCTGCAGGCTGGTGCAGCACATCCAAGGCTGTGTTTGCACAGCCCGCCTCTCCCCCGCTCCTTGAGTGCCCGGTCACAGGGTGCTAGGAGACTTTCTTATGTTCTGAATCCTTTGTCCCAAAAGGTGTAGGGTTAATCTGTTTATGAATGAAATTGGGCTTTAAGTTCTTGTTTTCTTTTTAATTTTGACTGTAACCAATTTTTGAACTGGTCGAAGATGAGAAATTTCAGATAGAGGAAGCCACAGAGCCTTGGCTGTTTAAAAAGTAAATTTGCTCAGGATATGGTATTCCCCCCTGAGATTGAGCTACCTTGCCTGGGTCACTTCTCTGGACCCCAGGCTAGTCGTGTTTCTAGGGAAAAGAAAAAGTGAGGGGTATGCTTTCTGTTGAGTGGACAGATCGACACCATTGCCCCTTCCCTTTCGGGGAGCCAGCCATGTTGACCAGGTGCTGCACTGCTGTGAAGGGTGAGGTGGCTAGGGGTGGGGAGGTGGAGGCCTCCTGCCGAGGTCCCCTGACGTTGGCAAAGAGCTTTTCTGTCTGAGTTCCACGGGAGGATCGGGCGACTGCTGGGGAACGTGCTCTCTCAAAATCCAGGTAGAACGCTCCTGGAACTGGTTCTTGATCTTCTGATTGAAACAGATCATTTTGGGGGCGTATGATGTTTCAATCCGTCCAGTTCCTTTGCTTCCGTGGACATGTGGATGTGTCTTGTGAAGACCAACTGACACTGGGATTTCTCTCCGCCTTTGTTTGCTTGTTTATTCTACTTTTCTACTTAACAGCACACAACAAAAACCAGAGCATCCCGTTTCATCCTTCTGCCTGAGCAAAGTGTAGATTTCTTTTTCTGCCTCAGGATTGGGAGTGGTGTTTTGTTTTGATCAAATCACCGAATAAAGCTTACTTGCTGAGACCAAACTGCAAATGCCAGTGTTTGTTTTAAGACAGTACTGAATTTTCTAAAGAAAGGCTCTCAGATAAGGCCTGAAATAAGGTCATACTGTTGTGGTATTTTAGGTCATGACTTCCCAAGAGGTAAGGTGTGCCCGCTGAAGGCCTTGCTTTTTGGCCAGTGGGGTAATACGATTTTTGGCACAAGCCAGATAGGACTGGGCAAGGACTGCCCTCAGAAGTTGAATCCTGGGTCTGAGGAAGGAATCTACTGTGGCACTGAGTCCCCTGTGATTCTCTGTGGCACCGGACCCCTCTGCCTCAATAAAATGGGGACAGATAGCCTCCCCATTGGCCACTGAGACCGAGTAGTGGCTCCTATGTAATTGCTACGTATTATTTTTACTACACCTGTCCTTTTTCTTTCTGGTGTCAATTAAGAGTTTGCTATTTAATGAAAGCTGGGCATATTTCTTAGGTTGAGCGATAGGTTCATGTATGGTGTATAATTATGCACATAATGGGTTATTTTCTGTGTAACAAATGTCTTTATTTAAAATCACACAAAAAGACACAACTAAACAGCCATGGTACGTCTCTGGAAGTTGCCCTGGCTTGACGGCCTGTGGGCTTTGGAGTGACCCAGTGTCTTGTCAGGCCAGGCAGTCTGTGGGAGCCCGGGCTTGTTCCCTCCCTCATAGAACTACAATGATTTGAGGATCAGGGTTGCTGTGAATAGACAGCATTGTTTAGGTTTTCAAAAAGTTTCTTTGGATATTTTTGATAGTTGGGGCTTTTTTGCGTGTCAATATGGCACCTGTAAGAAGATATGGGTGGAGTTTCTTAGCCTGTCAATCAGGTCCAGGCCTGATGACCTCACCCTTGGAGGTGCAACCGGTATATATGTGGCTCTCTGGAGGCCGGCCTCCCTCTCTGCCCTCCTCGTCGGTCAGAGCAGTACGCTGCTCAGTCCAGCTGCCCTGCCTCCTCACGTGTGCCGGTTCCACCTGTGGATCGATCGCATCCTTGTGCCGTGTTGTTCCACGCCACGGTGCCGCTCCACCTGCGGTACCTGCTGCGTGTGGGCCAACTCCACTCGTTTTGCCACCGCGGCGACCTGTTTCACCACGCTGCTGCTGGCCTCTGCTACAGCTCTCCGCCTCATCCTTCTGTTGCCTGCTTCCTTGGCCTTGGGCTAAGTGGCTGAGTGAGATGGAAAGACCTTCATTATATGAGCTGACCACCGAAAGTGAGTCCAACTGAGTTCTCTGAACTGCTGCGTGGGCTAATTTGTTGTTTTGTTCCTTTTCACTCTGTAAACTTATCCACACATATATGGCTTTGCTTCTCCAGAGAACTCTGCCTCACCTACTAACCCAATATTCTTTGATGTCTGTTTTTACAAACCCACCTGTAAATTAAAAGAGCGCAGACCAACCAGGAAGGCTGTCGTGTTAGTCATTTTCTTTCTGTGTTTTTGTATAATATTTATTTCTGTCTGGGTTTTCAACAGTAATGCTTGCCTATTTTGAAAGCCTCATGGTTTCCAAAAGGTATACATATATTTATTTTTCCCCACAGGCTTCCTGACTGGGTGGGTAACTTATGATTTAAAACTGTGGCACTTTGGCCAACAGATGCCTTGTGAGACACTTGCAATGTGTGGGTGTTCCCAGTTGCATGTTAGGCAGCCGAAGATTCTCTACCTACAACATGGCATTCTACAGCTGGATCTCTTCAGAACAGGAATCTTAAGTGTTTTGTCTTTTAATTGGGTGGACTTAGTGTGGAGTGTCTGAAGCTTGCGCTGTAAAGTTGTCCACCTCTCTTGAAACTGGAACCTACAGGGGGCTTTCCTAGCTCCCTGCGGCGCAAACTGAGCCTAGAACATGTGAGCTCTGGGTGTGAGGAAGATGATGGTGCAGGCACCGGGCTCAGCTTCTGGACAGAGAACACTTGTTCTAAGCAAGAAAACGGTTCTAGCCTCCCAGGTGAGAAAGGCCATGTATTTTATGATTCCGTGCTGGTGGGCAGCCGAGCTCTGGCCTTCCGGTGGAGGAGGCTTCCTTCCACTGACCTCCAGATAGTGGGCACATTTAGCTGACCTTTTTTGTAGCAAATGACTGTGGTACTACTGGAAGGGAGCTGAAAATAAACTTTAAACACAGGAGGGAAATTGCCTACAGATTGTCCACAGTCTGGGCGTGAGGCAAGAGGCTGATTAGGATCTCAGGAGAAACAGAAGAAAGGCCTGTGTGGAAGCAGGTCCCATTTCTACTGCAGGTTATAATTCCTGCTCTCTCTTTCTGTTTGACCTTGATAGTTTTCAGACATGGATCTGGGGTGGGGAACGTAAGACACACAGCAGTGTGCGCAGTTTCTTAGCTCAGTTCCATGTTGCATAGCTCATATGTTCTGTATGTCTCTTGAGTACAGGGGCCTTACACCCACGAGATTGTGGGTGACTGACTGGATTAAGATGATTTGTATTTTGTAAGCACTTTCCCACTTTTTAGAGTATTTATTTGGTGCCAGATTCTCTTCTAAGTGCTTTGTATGCACAAGCTTACAAGAAACTCTGACTGTCCACCCCCAGGTAGCACTGAATTTGAATGATTTGTTCATTCATCAGGTGGCTTCTGAGTCACCGTCCCATCTTGGGCGTCATGTAAAGTGTACGGATGGAGCTAGCAGTGGTTGAGACAGGCACAGGCTCCGCCTCACCCTCCAGAAATGGGAGGAGCGGTGAAGATGGATTTCCTTGAGAGTTTTCTGGAAGAGAACGTGCTTTGGAGGGGCCAGAACCCCACCCCTGGCAAATGTTCTCCTGCAGTCAGTGTGCTCCTGCGGCCCGAAAGTGGGAGATGTAGACCCTTTTTCAGAGGGTGATGTGGGGGACCGGGGAGAGGATGTTGGAGAAATGGGGACCAGGTGTTCCAGGTTATTTTTCAAGCCAAGCTGACATCTGGGCATATACAGTTGCATCTGTGACCTGTTGGCCTGTTTTCTGCCCTTAATGTAGACTCTTGGGTGATCTTGGCGGAATTTGTGACATTGGGTTCCAGCGACTGACTGAGGCCCCTCTTAGGTGATATTTGGATATATGTTGGGTAGTGTTTGGGGGATAATTAGAATTGCTGGAAGAGATGAGCAGGGGCATTAGGTAAGGTGAGTCTTGGAAAGAGGAAGGAAGGGAAAAGATAATGCACAGCGAGTAGAGGAATCCTGCTAGGCTTGCTCCGTTAATCCCCAAGTCACCTGAGGAAACAGGAGGTGGGGGCTACTGTCTGGGGAACAGGAGGGTGGGTGCTAGAGAGCACTGTGGGGCCAGGTCTAAGGATGGGGACATAGGTCTAGAGGAGTTTCACAAACTAGGAGATACTGCTCCCTGGCAAAGCAGTGTGTTACCAGGAGGGTAAAAACAGATACCTACACTTCGTAATGGAGTATGGGCTATAGTATAAAAGTTTTTATTTTTATTTTTTTAATCACTTTATTGGGGGCTCTTATAGCTCTTATCACAATCCATCCATTTCCTGTGTCAAGCACATCAGTACAAAAGTTTTTAATTGCCAGGGGGCACTGAGTAATTTTTTTTGGGTCTACAAAGGGGGCAGTTGGCCAAGTGAGTTTAGAAATCCGTGGTCTAGAGCAGCGATTCTCAACCTCCCTGTGGGTTGTGACCCCTTTGGGAGTCAAACGACCCTTTCACAGGGGTCACCTGATTCCTAACAGTAGCAAAATGACAGTGGTGAAGTAGCAACAAAAATAGTTTTATGGTTGGGGGGGTCACCACCACAGGAGGAACTGTATGAAAGGGTCGCGGCCTGAGGAAGGTGGAGAACCGCTGGCCTAGAGACTGGCTAGCCCGCGATGATGACGTTGAGCCAGTTTCTGAAGGGAATGGTGGCAGGAGGCTAGCCCTGCAAGGGAGGCGTTGCTGGTGTGCTTTATCACAGGAACATGAAAAAATCCTTCTGTCTGAGCAAGACAGGAGAATCTGCATGAGAGGGAGTTATGTTGGGATTATGGGGCATCCAATTAATAAAAAAGGAAAACCAAAAAACCTCAAGCCCCCACTTCATCCCCAGGAGCCAGTGAACGAGGGGACAAAGGAGTCAGGCAGGTGGTAATGATGCTATCACGAAAGAGTGACAACTGACAAAAGTTGGCAGAAAACAAGACCTCCGCCATGTGGAACCCCAGAAGTTTTATTTTGTTTTCCCCTTCAAATGTGGAGAACTCACACAGCAACACACCAACCACCTCACTGGTTCTGCATGAACAACTCCAACATTAAGCACATTCTTGGAGTTGTGCAACCGCCCTCATCCTCCTTTTCGGAATTGTTCCTCGCCCATCGCCATAGATTTATTGTCCTCTTAAGTTTCCTATCTAGTCTTTCATCTGGGCTTGCCGGTGTCACTCTGATCCCATGTAGATGCCTTTTAAGAGAGCACAGTGCTCAAGGCAGACAGACATTTTGTACTAGTTAAGTAAGACTTGTTTGGCTTTAAGATGATGTCAGGGGATATTTTGTTGAAGGTTTTTTTGTTGTTGTTTTTTTTTTGAAGGTTTAAAAATGAGCTCAGGGCAGTAGTTTCAGAAGTTTCTCCAGCCTCTGTGGATCCAGAAAGTCTCGAGTCTATGAGAAGATGAAATTCTATCCTGTATTTCCCCCCTTTTGATCAAGATTCTTCTGTAAAATCTGTGATCAAAATTGAACCCTATATCAAACCATTGAGTTGTATGGTATGTGAATTATATGCCAATAAAATTTAAAAAAATTGAACCCCAGAATTTGGGAGAAGTAGCCATTTGGTTGCATAGGGGCCACTCTCAGCAGACTCCCCTTTCCTGGTTGGACTCCGGGCCTCGCCTCCTCCCCAAAGGCCTTTTCTCTTCCTGCAGGTGTGGCGTTGCAGTCTCCAACTTCCCCCAAGGCTAGTTTTATGTGTACTCCACCTTTTTTTCCTCTCATTATAAATTAAACATTTTTAACACTGCTAGTAAAAAATAGAAGCAAAATAGAGAAAGCCACGCTCGGGGTGGGGAAAGCTTTAGTGAATTATCAGGTTAAGGGGTAACCCCACCAGTGCCCCATGAGCCCCATCCTTAGCCCAGCCCATTGCTCCTTCTTTCTAAAGAGGACTCTCAACCTGACTTTATGAATCCACTGCCTTGTGTTTCGCTTTTGTTTTATTTCCCTAGCATGCACCTTCGCCACTGTATTTTAATCCTGTCCATTTTGAAAAGCCTCTCTTTTATTTCTGTCCTTTACCCAGGTCCCTTGCACTTCGCTGTGGAAGGATCTGGGCCCTGAGCCTGTGGAGCTTCCCCGTCAAGAAGTAGCAAGCTGCCTTTCCAGAGGGTTGTGTTTTTCCTCCGGAGGGCTGCCCTCCTGTCTCTCCTTTGCTCCACCACGGAGGGCTGTGGGGCCAAGGAGAGGTCAGCCCAGCAGCCTCCTTGGGGCTCTGCAGTCCTTGTCAAGCCACGCCTGTCTTTCTCCCCAAACTCCAGCTCCTTGCCTTTCATGATCTGCCCAGCAGCTTCTCTTCTCCCTTCCGTGTCTCTCTCTCTCTCTCTCTGGTTGGAAGAAGGGTGTCTGAGGGAGAGGAAAGGGGTTATAACCATCTGGGGTAGCATGGAAGCCCGCTTTCCATGTAAAACGAAGAGGCCTGATGATTTAAGTCAGGCCTGATCTTACGATGATTCTTATCTTCTCCGAGTTTGAAAGCCCTTTGGAGGGCTTTCCTGCTTTTCCCTGTAGGGCCAACCCCAGTGGTAAGGAAACGGATCTGGATGAGACAGAGAGAGCAGCTGAATCTGGTCTTCCCACTGGTCTCGGCCATCAGGCCAGGGGGCTAGATGAGTAGTGGAGTGCTCTGTGGGCTGTGCTCATGGCCACACCTGCTGGGCTCCAGCTCAGGGACAGGAGAGGGAGGCGTCTCAGCTGCAGTGCTGGGACCATGGTGGCAGTTTGCTGACTAAGAGGGACTTGAGGGACAAGAGTGTGGCTTCATTGTGACGGCCGGCTCAGGGACTTGTCAGGCCCCATCCCAGTTGGTGCTGGACTTGGCCGGTGCCCACGTCTGTCTGTCTGTCTGGTGTGAGAGATACTTCAGAGAGGCTGTGCTCACCTCAGAGAGGGAGCCACTGCCCCCCTGATTGACTGTTGCCTTGGGATTCCTATGGTAAAGGTCTGCCCTGTCCCTTTGTTGTAAGCACTCTGGACCCCCGGCCTGAGCACAGGTGGGAGTTACCCCCGAGAGCAGGTGTCATGGGATGTACCAGGCTTTAGCAGGCCAGTCCCCGTACTGGGACACTAACAGGTGCTGGTAGCACTTTTGTTGCTTGTACTGTTATTGCACACGTTTATTTCAGCTCCACTTTCCTCCTTTTATTTGGTATTTCCAGGGGGCGGTTTTATTTGGTATTTCCAGGGGGCGGGTGGGAGACTGATGACCAGGGCTTGTGGGACCCCATGGCTAGAAGCTGGAAGGATTGGGGTGCAGGTCTAACACACAACCCCTCATTCCTGGGACCTTCCCTCCCTCCCTGCATGCTTCTGGAAATACAGAATGCACTGAATAACTGTAGATCCCCCCGCCCCTGGAGTGGGGCTGTGCCCTGGGCTTGGCGCCATCAGACTTTGACTTCAGGGACCAGCGTTCTCAGGTCCTGGGAGAAGTGGGGTGCACAGTGCTTTGTACCGTATTGCTTAGACCAGCTCTCATGCTCTTCCTTTGAACCCAGATTTGCTGAGGGTTGTTCTTTAGGGAAAAGAGCGTAAGGAATTCCAGTGTCCGGGAGGTGTGGGCTGAGCTCGAGGAGGGGCTAGCTGCTGGACACTGCTTGGGAGCTGCCTGTGGGAGTGCATGGTGGGCCGCCAGTGGGTAGATCTGGGCGGTAAGGGCAGGATTGAGTCTTCTGGGTGAGAATCTCAGCCCACTGCATTTGAAAGTGGAATTACTTAGAATGTGATGAGGTCAGGATCAAATTCTTGTGAAGGGGGAGTTAGAGGCTGTGTTTTCTTGCATGGGCTCGCTGGCGGTTTTCAGGGCTTGTG
>NW_022111320.1:50820776-50825157 GCF_000313985.2 Echinops telfairi
GTGTGGTTCTGTACTCTGTTTTATTTTATTGCTATGTAGTATTCCACAATTTATTGCTTTTTCTCTTGGTGGACCCTGAAGATTGGTGTACATAGGTGTGTGCGGGTCACACGAGGGGCCAGGAGAATCAACATCATCAGGTGGATGTAAGACATGCCTCTGCCTTCCTACCATCCACCTAGTTCTGACACCTTCTGGCCCTGTACTTCTCGTCAGGACTCAATAACGTATTGCTTTGTTCACACAGAATTCACAGATCATACTCATGATTATGGAGTTTATTAGGGGAAAATAACAGGTTATAGACATCAGCATCAGCGAGGCACAGAATACAGGGTTTTGGTCAGGATGGCCTCTCCTCACCTGTGTCTTTCCGGTACTCAGCCTCTCCTCTACATGGCACCCGATCTATCTGTGTGTGAGCAATGTTAGAAAACTTTTTTTAGCATTGCTGATAAATGACCAAAAGGCACTCCAATCTGCCAATGGCCTTGGCCCGAAGGTCTCGGCTCTAGTTCCATGGGTCAGCAACCCTAGCTCCTCATTTAGTGCCTGGAAACCATAGTCTCCCAGTGAGCCTCCCTCCCACCAGGGGGCACTGAGCTCTCTTGCCCTGTGGACTGTGGAGCCCACTGCTGCCGCGCCTCTTTTCTCTGCCCCAGCTCTCTGTCCCCTGGTTAAGGTGGGGTTCAGTAGGCACGGATGGGGTCCAAGTGACTTGCTCTGCTCCTGGCTTTTCTTTCTTGATGGTAGTGTGACACCCCCCCCCTCTTTCTACTTCTGAGATGGTTCAGTTAAAACTTAGGGGGATGGCAAAACTGACCATTCTCCACATTAGAGCTTCATATGCTTTTATTTACATGGTCCCACCCTACCTGTGTACCATGTACCTTATTTACATTATAAGCCAGCTAGCCAACCCCCCTCAGGTAGACCGAAAACACCTCATATTTGCATACAGTCCGCTTGAGGGGAGTTGCAGAGGCTGGCTAGAAGAGCCCTGTCAGGTAAATTTGCTACACCACGTGGGCATTTGATCCCCCCCTCAGTTTTTGGCCATCTCAGTTTTTGGCCATCATGAATAATACTACTGTGAACATCTTGTGCAGTTGGCCATCATGAATAATACTACTGTGAACATCTTGTGCACTTCTTCAGTTCACCCAACAGTGAATTGTCGAGTGTTATTTGATGTTTCAATTATTGGGGATTTTGTTTATATGCCTTTTGTAGTATATTTTTGAATTTCTTCTTATGGGGGATTTGAAATCCACTTACATGTACGTGTCCCCATGCACCCATCCCCAGCACCCATGAGTAATGTCCATTCCTACCCCACTCACACTTCAGCCATTTCCCCATCTTCCATGATTTTGAAGCACATCTCAGTCATTTCATCCATCGTGTTTTGTGTACGCGTTGAAAGGTTAAGCCACCACCCTGCTGACGTCTCCACGTGCCTTCTCTGGTAGCGCTGTTCTGCCCAGGAGGTCCGTATCATTGTACCCGTGGGGCATTGTGACACTTAGCTTCTGCCAGTTCTTATCTTAACGGAGCTGCTTAGGCCACCTTTCACCTGGTTTTTCCAAGCAAGCAGCCTTTGGATCGGAACCCAGGCTTTGTAGGGTTGGGACCCAAATCTAGGACTTGGAAGGTCAGTTGCCGCGTGGGCATCAATCAGTTTCCTGTTGGGCTGATCTGAGAGAAAGATGAGAGGTGGGTACTTCCTCTGCGCTGAGGCACATGACTGGTTTGGGGCCGACGGCTCTTTCCCCGGCGCACCAAGAACATGCCAAGTTCGGCCTTCAGGACATCTGAGCTCCAGCATTCCTCTCAGACACTGCCTCTCACTTTGGATGGAGACAGTAGGTACCAAACAGATTTTTAAATAAATGGATATAGAGATTTAGAAAAGGGGTAATGTTTCTTATAGTGGTGAGCCTACAGCATGGAGATTATGACTAACAAAATGCTTTCTAGTCCCCACCACCTGTCTTTCTTGTGCTCCGCACTTGTGCCTGTGTTCCCACGGCTCTGAGACGGGACAGGGGAGTGGCAAAAGGAGTGAAGAGAGTACTGTAGATAACCCCATCCATTACTTGGCATAATTAGTCTGTAAATTATTGATAGTAAGATTTTCTTCTCAGCTAGTCAAGTTTGACCAGAAAAACCTAGCACCGTGTTTTGATTCCTTAGTCTGCCCCATGCTCGCCCTCCTCTGTTGTATGCTGGCTATTGAGTGCCATTACTCCCCGTATTAATTTATGACAAGCGCTGCCCTTCGTGCCTGTTAGTCAAGCCATCCAGGACAGGCACATTGTTACCTCGTGCTGTGTCAACCTGACCGACGTTCCTTCCTCTTCCATAGCATGTTATTAACAAGAGAGTGCAGTAATCATTCAGTATTGGGGAAAATAAGGGAAGGGTCACTCATATCCTTGGGTGAGTGTGTAAACTGAGGGACAGTGTGTCAGGATCTGTCGGTTCCCTGTCCAGGACCTTAATCCTCAAATTTGCCCCCAGGAGAAGGGATGGTGAGGGTGTGAGAACAAAATGCATGGGACACTCAGATCTTTCCCTGGGACCCACACAGCAGGGCCCGGGTGCTGAGTAAGGAGGCCACCTTACACTGGCGCTGAGGTCTCCCAGTTCTGGTAAGTTGTTTTTAAAAAGGTCGCGGTTATGAAGTATGTGATTCCCGTTGGATGTTAAAGATAAACAATAGCACTTGTTTGTGTGTTTAGAGATAACTTCTAGTGTGTCATTTGTAGAGAGTCAATGAAGCAACTGAGCTTGCTGTCTTGCAGGCCTGGGCAGGAGACCTTCGCACTGCACTTGTGCCCCAGCACCCTGTTTGAGTTCGTTTCACCTCTGCCTGGATTACTGTATTGCTTTAAGTCCAAAGGGGAGGACCAGGCGGTTGGCGGCACCATCTAAATTCCCGAGAGTGGGAATCTGATCCTGGGAACCCTGGGTGCAACCTGTTGTTCCTTTTGGCTCTGAGCCTCTGAACTTGGTGATAGTCTGGGTTTTTTCCTCTAGTGGGAAGTCTCCTGGGAAGGGAAGACAAAACTATTTTTAATCTTAAGCAAACATAGCCCAACATAGTAATTTCAGGCCCCGGTGTGACGGTTTCTTCCATGAAAGCCCAGGTCACTTGATAAACAAAGTCCTTTATTTGTGTTTGTGGCGCTTCTGAAAGAACATGCTTTAAAAAAAAAAAGAAGAAGAAGAAGAACATGCTTTTGACAGTGCCCTCGTTTCCCTTGCAAACTTGGAGGACTTGGGGGCCCAGGGGGATATTCCAGGAGACTTCAAAAAGTTCACGGAAAAATTGCAGTATCTTTCAACCCTGTTTTTACCCAAACCCTTTGAAGCTCTCTCATCGTTGTTTGGCTCGTGCAGTGTGGGGAGTTGTTTCTGGAACCTGGAATCCCAGTGCACCAAGTGCTGGACTGTGAGGTGAGTGGTGGGACTTGGGGAACTAGGGCTGTCACAGTTGACAGGATGCATCTCTGGACTCCTTTGCTTCACAGTTCCTGGTAAATTACTCCTCAGGTTCATGTCCCATGTTTTCCTCTTGACACGCTTTTCTCCATCTCACTTGGCACGTGGGTGTATACAGTATATTCTTTTAAACTTTTTATTATGAAGTAGGTGAACGTTTACAGAGCAGATAACCAGTTTTATATCCCAGTACATACACATTTTGTTTCAATCGGTTCATTGCAATCCCCTCAGTGTGCTGTGTATTATTCCACTTTCCCCCGTGGTGCTTCCTGCCTCCACACCACCTCCTTTCCTCGCCCTCTGAACTTTACTGTTCCCTTTGATCTTAAATGGTTGGTTAATCTACCACCATGGTGAGTTTCATTCCAGACCTGGAGGGCGACTACGGGCTGCTGACCCATCAGCCGGGTCTTAACATTTTGAGTTTTATTACATAGCATCTTTCTGTAGAGAGCGAAGGACACTGTCCCGTTAGTGAAGTAGAGCCAGTGAGAATGAGGGAAACCTGCAGTGAGCTGGATTGGCAAGTAGCCACAGCGGGGGACTGAGCAATACTAAAGCCAGTGAAGATGGCCCAGGAAGGACCGGGCAGTGTTTCATTTGGTTGCACATGAGGTTGCCATGAGTCTGAGCCAGGTTGGCAGCAGCTCACATATTCTTGTGGCTTTTTATTGTGATACAAGTTTATGTTTATTAGAAAAATGTCAAGAATAGTTAAGTACAAGGAACTCCAAACTGCATATTACCTAGATTTCCTACTTGTTTACATTTTACCTTATATCTGTTACATTCTCTCCTTTCTATGCATTTTCTTTTCCTGAGCCATCTGTGAGTAATTGGTAGATATTATGCATCTTTACTCCTAAATTTG
>NW_022111320.1:50825564-50827837 GCF_000313985.2 Echinops telfairi
TCACATGTGCATCTTTGTCCGTTTGGGACTGACTTGTTTCTTTGACTCGGCATACTGTCTTCAAGCGCCACCCATGAAGCAGGATTTCACTTCTCTTCTGGCTGAGCGGTGTTCCATTATGGACACGGCACATTTTGTGTATCCAGTTCTTCTGTTCGTGGACTTGCAGGTTTGTTTCCCCCCTTCGGCTCTTGTGAGCAGCGCTACAGCGGATGGACGGACACACGCTTCTCTGTGTGTTCCACAGGGCCTGAATGGTCAGAAGCAGCCTTTCTTCTGTGGCCTCAAGCCAGTAACTTTTTAGTTAGTGGTGGAGTGTGTTCACTCCTTACACCACCCAGTGACTCCATACAGTTGTCAAATCAGAAATTTTCACATTGATATAATTCAAACTCCTTTAGTGCTAGGGCTAGCCCCATATAAGAATGTGGAACAGTGGTCCTCAACCTTCCTCATGCCGCAGCCCTTTCATACAGTTCCTCGTGGTGGTGACCCCCAAACGTAACATTGTTTTCGTTGCTACTTCATCACTGTCATTTTGCTGCTGTTATGAATTGGGCGACCCCTGTGAAAGGGTTGTTCGACTCCCAAAGGGGTCGCAACTCACAGGTTGAGAATCGCTGAGTAGAAGATGCTGGTTTAGTCCAATGATTAGCTTGGGTTAAGGAGGCGCTTGGCAGTTTTTTCCCATTGCAAACTTGTTTTTCATTTGTAAGTAATAGTGGTCTATGGAGTGACCCTTGAGTCTGTAAATATCCTGTTTCTCATCAAACGTTCACCATCCAGTGATGCTTTTCCAAGTTCATCATTCCGTCTGTATTCATTACCTGACTGTCTGGAGGAGCTTTTGTTTCTTCCCTGGCTTATTTATATTAGCATAATTGAAAACTTAGGCAGTGTTGTGTACTCCATCCCCTTCCTTATTCATTTGGACCCCACATTGTCCTGAGCTTGGCCAGTGGAAGCCCGTCAGGCTGGCTGCTGTGTCTTTAAACATGTCAGGGTTGTCCTCTGAGTGCTTCATGACCTCGTGGTACAATAAACATACTCCAGCCTCCCTGCCCCAGCCTGGCACCTGCTTTTACAAGGCTGATCCCTTTTGGTTGGATTGGCCTTTAGAGGGCAAGATGTGAGTCCATGGCACATAATTTTTATTTACTAAAAATCTTTGGAAATACAATCTGATTTTGTATTTGATTACTTAATTGTGTTGTAAATGTATGGAAGACTGTGTATCCATATCTTAATTTTTTATTTTAATTGGGGCAAGTGTACACATGATGTTAGATTAAGATAGACTTGAGCACACAGGAGCAAATGAAGGGGGAGGAAGAAAGAGTGGAGCACATCCTGGCCCACCAGGCCTTGAGGCTGATACTCCCATTCAGAGTAGCCAATGCACAGAGAGACACAACATCCTTCACTAACCCATAGCCTTATGGAGAACAACACTGGAGACGTGGTGTGGGAATTGCGCCCAATCTGACCCCACCACACTGAGGCAAAACACTAAGGATGTGCAACAGAAAAGCAAGGGGAGCAGAGCAAGGAAGTCCCAAGGGAGTACCAAAAATAGACTTTGGGGCCAGGGCTTGGCACCCCATCAGACTCAACTGGAAAACACTTCTAAAGGTCAACAGACGTTGAACTATTTACATACTTTTTTGTTTTGTTTTCTTTAGTTGTTTTTTTTGCTCTGCCTTGTTTTTTGTGCATATTATTATCTCTGCAGGTCTATCTAGATAAGATAGGCGGGATAAACAATCTGGAGGAGAAAACAACAGACCTACGGTTCTGGGGGCACATGGGAAAAGGGGATGTGGGGGAAAGGCAGTGGGTGTTAACCCCAGGGACCAGGGAACAACAAGTGTTCCAAAATCAACGCTGAGGGGGCTGTAGGAGGCCTGGTATCAAGGGCAATGTAACTGAGAGGAATCACTGAAACCCAAATGAAGGCTGAACATGATAGTGGGACAAGAGAAAAGTAAAAGGAACTAGAGGAAAGAGTTAGGAGGCAAAGGGGATTTATAGAGGTCTAATTACAGGTATGTAGATATGTAAATATATTTATGAGGATGGGGAAATAGATCTATGTGCATATATTTATAGGTTTAGTATTAAGGTAGCAGGTGGACATTGGGCCTTTACTCAAGTACTCCCTCAATAAATTTGAAATTTCCAATTCCCCAAGATTAAGGACATTCTCTTATAACCACAGGAAACCAGAAACCATTGAGTCAGTTCTGACTCACATCGAGCCCATGTGTGTCAGA
>NW_022111320.1:50828449-50835307 GCF_000313985.2 Echinops telfairi
AAATGTTTTGAGAATGATGAGGGCAATGAATGTACAAATGTGCTTTACACAATTGATGAGTGTATGGATTGTGATAAGAGTTGTATAAGCCTCCAATAAAATGATTTTTAAAAGGTATGACAAAATAATAATAATTTATAAATTATCAAGGGTTCGTGAGGGAGTGGGGCAGGGAGGGAGGGGAAAAAATGAGGAGCTGATACCAAGGGTTGCAGTAGAAAGAAAATGTTTTGAGAATGATGATGGCAACAAATGTACAAATGTGCTTGACATGATGGCTGGATCGATGGATTGTGCTAAGAGTTGTACAAGATCCCAATAAAATGCTTTAAAAAGATGGTAGACCTGAGATACAAAATAAAAAACAGGCCCTCCCAGCCTTAATATTGAGCTGAATTCCAAAGAGGAAGTGTATGCTTGAATGTTGATGCTGGGCACCCCTGCTCCGGGCTGTAGGGAGGCGGTGCCCATGGTGCTGTTGTCAGGGCTTTGGGGGATGGCACCGTGTGTTTGGGGCTGCGCTGCAGGTACGCCCTGGTGTTTTAGGTGGTCCTTGACACGTTTGTTTCTCTAGGTGGATGCTACTTCTGGAAAGACGTGTCTGACCTGTGTCCATCTGTGCCTTCATGGAGCATATGAACAAGTCAGATTAGGCCCTGCTCTTAACATCCTGAGAATTCAGTGAAGACGGAAAGGAGTCAGATAACAGGGGCTCTGGCTGGCAACAGATCCCTAAAAAGTAGTATTTTAAGGTACCGAAATCTGGAAAGCGAGAGGGAGTGTCATAGTTTTCTGAAAACTCACTGCCATCGAGGCAATTCCACTCTTAGGTAGAACGGCCTCTGTTAGATTCCAAGACTGTAAATCTTTACGGGAGTAGAAAGCCTCATCTTTCTCCCATGGAGTGGCTGGTGGTTTCAAACAGCTGACCTTGCAATCAGCAGCCCAGCTCGTAATCCTCTATCTTCTGGGCTCCTTGTCATAGTTTTCTAGTGCAGCTATAACAGAAAGATCACAAATGATAAATTTAACAACAGAAATGTATTTTCTCACAGATGAGGAGGCTGGGAGTCTGAATTCAGAGTGCGAGTGCTAGGGGAAGGGGAAGGCTTTGTCTCCCTTTGTCTCCAGCTTCTAGGAAGTTCTCAGAGCAGGAAACCTGGGTCCAAATGACCAGCTTAGCCCCTGGCTCTTATTTCTTGATGGTAGTAGGTCCCACTGACTTCTGCTTGCTTGTTTAATATCTTTCATATCTCAGAAGAGAGACTCAGTACAGCCTAATCCTGTAGACTGCCCTGCCTCATTAACTTAGCAGATTCTAACCCTGCCTCGTTCACATTATAGCGGTTCCGATCTGCAACACATAGAGTATTAGATCACCAAATGACACATCTTTTGGGGCGTGGGGGTGGGCATCCTTAATAAATGTTTATGAGTACTTTTTTGTGCCAGGCAGTGAGAGTGGTAGAAAGAAGAGGAAGAATCTGTACCCTGATCTTGCTGGCAGCAGTGTGATGATGATGCCTGTGCTGGAGGAGGGATGAGTTCAGGGCTACAGGGGAGAAGCAGCTTGAGGCTCAGCATGAAGAGGAGAAGGGAAAGGAGCCAGTGTGTGCAGAGTGCCTGAGAAGCCCAGAGTTGTCTTGGGAGACATGGGTGCACAGGAAATTTAGCAGGTGACCCAGTGGGCTGTTGGTGTCCCATCTCTTGGGTGCTTAAGCCTGGTAAGCAGTTGCACTTGATTCACAGGCAGTCGTTACGAGCTGCCCAGAGCGCAGGAGCCAAGTGCTGGCGAGTTAAACCAGAGCCTGCCCCTTACTGCGTGTGGATCTCTTTTCTTCAGTCTTAGGGGAGACATTAGCAGTTCAGTAGAGCTCTTGTACGGAATTGAGGTCACATGTCAGCCAATATGTTGTAGCATTCAGGACATGATACTTTTGGTTATGGCTGTGAGTGTAGGATAGACCTAGTCATTCAGAAAGGCGGTCTTTGTGGATTGCAAGATCTGTGCAGGGGCTCGGCGGAGTGGGCTTCTGTTTACCCTAATGTTGGCCCTGTCAGGTGGGTGACTTCCCACTGATGCAAAAACAAGGCTTAGTTAGTCCTGGTGGCAGTACTTGAAGGATGGGACCCTGGAGCCCAACTTGAGGGACCTGAACTCATGCCGGGTCAGGGCGGAGCCAGGCACTGCTGCAACCACTGGACACTGAGGAGGGCTGGAGGCAGGAGGTAGAACGGAGCCCAAATCACAGCTTACTGCCTCCACGGAGCACTTGGCTGCTGCCTTGCTGGGGAGATGTGTTTGGGGAGGGAGGGGCTAGAACACGCGGGAGAAACGCAGAAGAGGATTTGGACTTTTGGATTGAGGCTCAGTTCTGGGTCTCCACCTAGGAGACCGTCCCCACGGGAAGATTGGTCAAATGTGTAGGACTGTGAGTGAGTCCTGACATTTCTGAGCCTCTCCCCTTGGCTGCATCAGGTCTCGGTTCCTTGAATACCTGTGGACCTGTGGTCTGGTCCTAGAACCTCAATGTCTGTTTCCACGTCTGCTTCCGAGCTGCTGCATCTCTAGAGCAGGCTTTACAGCTCCTTGAGGTCTGTGCCCCCAGTTGTCGACATCAGAACCTTTGGGGCTGGTGCCCAGACACCCGCTCTTCTATTCCCTCGCTGAGTTGTTTAATGCGCAGCCAGGCTTGAGAGCCATGGGCAGATGGACTAGTGCAGGAAGTGGAGGCCATGCTCCGAGCGTTGGCTTCTTCATTGGTGCTGATCCAGGCGCTTCTCCACCCTGCCCAGGCCCTGCTCTCCCATCTTCCGTGGAGCCAGGTCCTGATCCAGGATCCAAAAGAATTCGACCCTGTTTGATCCCCCCCGGGAACCTCAAGTCTACTAGGGAGCATTTTTATTGAGAACCCAGAGGGTCTTACACAATCTCCCTTGGGACGTTAACCCTCTAACTAATTGTAGTGTTCTTCATTTGTGAAGAGATTGAAGCAATGATGAAATGGAATTAGTGTTAAAGGGCAGATACTTGATACTGAATACGTGGTCAAAATTGAATGAAAACAACCAAGGAAATATTTTCTTTGAACCCCTATTGCAAGAAGAAGAAGAAAGGTAATTACTATAGATACAAACAATAGGCATTTTCTGTGATATTTATCCAGTCAGTTCCTTACATCCCAAAGGTGATGGAAACAGAAAAAATCATTACCGTATATACTCATGTAAAGCCGAGTTTTCCAGCACACTTTTAAATGCAGTTTTTGTGGTAAAATTAGGTGCCTCAGCTGATACTCGGGTCAATTTATACTCACGTATATACGGTACTTAATATGCCACTTGCCCAACTTATCTCTTAGGCTGTTGACCACTGTTGTACCTGGTGTTCTTTCATTCTGTATTTCCCTAGAGAAACAAGATGCCTGAAAGAGCAGACGTAAATTTATGAAATACTAAAAACAAAATGCCGTCAGCCAGAAAAATTGCTGCTGCTGTGTTGCACTCCCCGCCGCTCCTCTCTGGGACTTTGGATGGCCGCTGACTTACCTGCCCCACACTCAGAGGATGAGCACACTTGGGACCCTGTTGGGCAGGACTGCTGCTTTCAAACAGGTCCCCTCTTCTTCAGAATGTTGCAGAAATATTTCCTGGAAGCTGACTCTGTTCAGGCCCATAATGAATGCAGGCCTGATCCCCAAGAGCTGGGCTGGGTGCTGTGGAGTCACTCAGCAGGAGGACAAGAGCCCTGGGGAGGTAACCCGCACCAGACAGGTGTACACGGGTCCTGTGCCTGGTGTTCCCTGGGTCGTAGATATCAGCAGTCAGTCTGTAAAATGAGCAAGAGAGACCTGAGAGAGCGGGATGCACTGCAGGGAATTTGAAAAGATGTGCAAACGTTTAAATAATTGTCTTTGAGTTAACTGTGGTGGCTTTGACCCCTCCCGGAAGCTGCTATTTGAGGTTGCAGCTGCATTAACCCTGGGGGTGTGAGGGGTGCAGCCGGTTATTTTCACTCTGGTGTTAGGACTTCCTGCTTCGTACCATTTTACATGTAGAGAGCGTGAGTGACTTTGCGGTGTTTGTGTAGGTTATGAGTTTGGGAAGAGCTTGGTGACCCCTGGCTGGCTAGTCAAATGCTAGTGGTAGTGCACTGTAAATGTTTTATTTAGCTCCTGTCACAAAAGCAGTTTTGAGTGTACCTTTCAGCCTGTGTTGAGTGTAGTGGGACATGCTCTAGGGAAGCTGGCAGAGGACTGGGGCTGCCCCCCTCTCTGGGTTGAGGAGCATCTCCAAATGGCAAGTGGCTTCCTTGTTTGCTCCTCCTCCACTTGGGAGGCTGGTTGGTAGGTCGCACAGCTGCTTGGGCTGGAAGAGTCAGCAAAATCCAGATCCTGCAGAGGCCAAGAATGAGCACGGCTTTGTCTGCCAGGTAAGAAATGTCTTCATGCCTGAGGACCAGCAATCTGGCAGAGGCTTGACAAGCACTCCCCTGGGTCCTTTGGCTACTGCTTTGACCGTGCATCTCTGCCTCCTCACCCCTAAGTGGGGAATTGTTATCAAGTGAGAGTTAGGGGAAGGGCAGGGAGAGGCCAAGCTCCACAGGACAGCTTCTTCTGGAGAGAGAGAAACACAGCTTCATCCATTTATCTCGCACTTGGTTGTGTTTGCAACTTCCTTTTTCGTTGACTTTTCTGTTCGTCTTCTCTGGACAGATCAAGAAAGTTCTTATTCTGAGCAGGGAGTCCCCATGGCTGTCCCCGTGGCTCTGTGACAGGCAAGCCTGCTAGGAGGACTGTGCCGCCATGCACCTCCTCAGTCTTGTATCCCCTGTGCAGGTAAATGCAAAGAGGAGGTTTCTGGCTCTAAGCATTAGATCAGGTCATGAGACCACAGAAATTCTGACTTAAGATTCACTGGACAGGTGCAAAATGAGGAAGCTTAAGGTTTTGATTTGCAAAAGAGCTCCTGTAAGTAGTTAACTCCGTGGTCCCATGAGTGATGGACAAGGAGCCTGGAAAGGGCACGGCATCTATGTACTCACACTGGAAGCTGGTGGAAGGAATTCAAGGTAAGCATTTGAAGAACTCGGCTGTGGACCGGAGGAGGGATCCGTGTCCACCTGGCCTGGGAGTATCGAGGCCTGCGTCTGATGCTGGCCCCGCTTGAAAATTCAGGAGAGCTGGACTGGAAGAAGAAGATGACTCTCAGTCTCCCTGTGCAGGAGATTGAGGCCACCGCTGATGAGAGCTTTGTAGTGCTACTGGCCCCGCCCTCCGTTCTTGGGAAGATGTGGATTGTAGCTGCACCCCTTTGACCAGTCAGGAGATCTCTTGTGTTTGTCCTTCAGTTATCCCTTTTTGCTTTTCATTTTTAATTCTTAGGTTGTAAAAGGCAGGAATTAATTTCCAAGTAATTACCGCACTATGGAAACCCACACTTTCCTTTGTGCTAAGGGCACGATCAAAGCCTCTGTCCAAAGAGGAGGAGGAAAGAGGTGGGGACAGCGGGAGGTGTAGGCAAGGATGTCTTCAAGGATTTCTTTAATTGTGTTGTCCTGGGATCAACTTGGATTTCCGGGGGCTTTGAGGAAAAGGAGGGCACTTAGAAATGGGTTTCATGAGCTTACGTAATGTGGAGACGGTTGAATTGGAACACCTCCTTCAGTCTGGCCTGAAGTCCTCTGTTGAGGAAGGCCAAGAAATGTGGGAGTCCATGGGCCCTGTTACGGGGAGCAGGGGCTCTCAGGTGCCCCTTAGTAATCCTGATTCGGAGGCCAAGCAAGGGGGAACCTCTGTTGGCCTGGCCCCAGTACTCCGCCAACTGTTTGGTGGTAGAGTGGCTGTGGCTTTGCAGAGCAGGCGTTCGGAGAGTCTACAAGGCCGTCTCTTGGCTGTGTGCTGGCCTGTGGAATCACACTCCTGAAAGGTGCCAGAGAAGCTTGTGGTTGCTCAGATTTTGCTTCTGTGGCAAGGCTGAGGCTAATGGAAGGACCAATTAGAGCCACATGTGGGAGGGAAGGAATTCTGTTAGTAAGAGGCTGGAGGAAAGGGAGTGAGGCTAGTTGTGTCTTGCCCCTTTATAAATAAAGTGTGTTGATCTGGCAGTTTCTGGCATGGTTGAAATGCTCTTGATGGCTGAGCCTTAATATCACAGGAATGTGGCCAAGATCTGGTCAAAACTGTAAACCCTTGACTTGCCCAGCTAGACATTTGAGATAATGGCAGCATCCTGCAGTAAGGTGACCAGACGCCCCACTTTTGGAGGGACAGTCCCGATTTTTAACAATTTTTCACGCATCCCGTGGCATTTTTTAAAAAGTCCCGATTTTTGGAAAGAATGCATGGCAAGCTAGGGTATACGGTTTTCGGCTGCCATGTGGCTATTTCGCCAGAATATGAGTTTTATCAATGGTGTCCCGCTTTTGTCCTGCTTTACCAATGTTAAAATCTGGTCACCTTATCCTGCAGTGAAGGTGCCAGAGCTCCCAGGACACCCCCTGGTGGGCTCCTGGGGCTTGTTGGTTCTGAGTGCTAGCCCCACGTTTGTGGTCCGCTCTGTGGGAGAGGGAGAGCCCCAGCAGTTGTGGACTGTGATTGGGCCAGGATGACGAGTCCAGTGCACTTGTCCCAAGTGTCACTGATTGAAGAGGAATGAATATATTAGTTTTAGCTGTGGGTCAGATCAGTTTTTCAAAGTAGGCAAGATGTTTTAATTTTTTTCAGTACATTTTAATTTAATTAATTTATTTTTAAATTATTTTATTGGGGGGCTCATGCAGCTCTTTTTAAAAAAATCATTTTATTAGGGGCTCATACAACTCTTATCACAATTCATGCACACATCAATTGTGTAAAG
>NW_022111320.1:50835770-50837518 GCF_000313985.2 Echinops telfairi
TCATCGTTGCTACATCGCACCCTGACTGGCTTGTCTCCTCCCTGAGACCCCTCTCAAGGGGATCTCCAGTGGCCTACTAATGGGTCTCCACTCCACACCCCTCATCATTCACTATGGTAAGATTGTAATGAAAACATTTTAAGTGTGTACCAAGAAGAAAGAAATAACATCAAGATGAATGTTTGATTTGGGGAAAAGCTGACTAGATTTTGATAACCTTGGCAAACTTTTTCAACTTGTTGCTTACCTTTTATAAGTTAAAATATGAAGGGGCTTCAGAAAAGTGGTGGGAAAATTTCATTGTCTTTCAATTCCATTTTTCCACAACCATTTTGAGGCCCCCCCTCTTAATAAGAATGCGATTGTTTAAGGCTCGGAGTAAGTATTTGGAATGCAATCTGAAGTTGAGGTCAGATTTTTAATCTTTGTAGTATAAAGGAACCTAATATCAGTGTAGCTTTGAACTTTGAAGTGTGAAATCGGGTGATGACTGACTTTGGGCCTCGTGAGTGAATCATTTCTGGGATGTGGTGTGAACCCTTTCCCTCTACTTGGCTGGTGTCTGGCTTGTGCCTGCCTGGGGAGAGAGCAACAGTGTGCTTGCTGCCAGCGACTCCAGCCGGGAGCTGCTGCTCCCACTTTTCCTTTCCCGGCATGCCTACAGGCATTGGGCAGCCGCCCCACTTACTGTGTACCTTTGTACTAGGAGGAGGAGGAGGAGGAGAACGACTTGGATTATTACCTCTTGTGTTTCATGAGTTAGTAATGTATGTAGCTCTTGCTTGATTATTTGTGTATGAGATTTGGAAAGGCTGCCCATGTAACAAATAATAGAGCCTCACACCTAGCCTAGGGGAGGTAGTTGGTAAATATGTATGGAAGTGTTAATTATTGTTGGGCTGTCTTGAGGTAATTGTAGTTTGTTCTAATTGGGTTCTTGGATGCCACATGGGTGCTCAGATGTGGTAATTCATTCTCACTTGGATTCTGCTGAGGCAGGCCGCCCACCTCTCGCACTCTCCTTCCCTCCCACTGCAGCTGCTGGGACCAAATGGAGAGTCGGCCAGATAGTCTGTCTTTGGACTCAGCTTATCCTTTTCTGCCCTTTGTGCCCTCCCTGGGTGTCAGTGATTACAAGCCCGGGCCACGCCATCACTGGGTTCTGCTTCTAACACTTCACATACACACACGATTGTTTTTTTAAAGGCAGCCTTGCTGAGTAATGTTTAACCCCGGTGCTTAACGTGGAGCACATGAAGGTCAGTGGAGTGTAGAAGGAGCCGTTTTTCAGTGGGCTCCATCACATGGGGTGTTGAAAACCGACCCTGCTGAAAAACCACGGTTCAGTGAAAACAGGCCCTTCAAATGCCTTGCGTTTTGAACCTTGTCTCTCTCCCTCCCTCTTGAATATCTTTCCACCCGGGTGAGTTTGTACCCAGGTACTAAACCTTTACTGCCCTCCCCCCTCTGTGGGAAAAGCCCAGCAGCACCAGAGACCTCTGTCCTTCCTGACCTCTGCTTTTGCTCTGTGGTGAGAGTGTGCAAATATGTTCCAAGTGAAAAAAAGTGTTCTGTGTAGCTTTCTAGTTTGATCCATGTGTGTCATGCTGCTTCTCAAAGTTGGTAATTTTCTTTCTCCCATCTAATTTTATTTTAAAGACAATACATTTTTGGTGCCGTATACGCAAGCAGGCACACCTTGGTTCAGTAGCAGCTTAATGCTACTGCCTTTACCGTTCTCACTCTCT
>NW_022111320.1:50838325-50839307 GCF_000313985.2 Echinops telfairi
GGGAGGGAAGGGATGGACTCATTGACTGTAACCATGAGCTCAAACGCAGGTTTCATTCCGTTGTAAACTCCATGGCACCCAACAGCGGCAGACTTGTCCTGAAGAGAGCCTCTGTGGAAGTGCTTTGTTGCTAACCGGAAGGCCACTTGTTTGAATCCACCATCCTCTCTGGGGTAGGGATGTAGCTGTCTGGTTCAGTGAAGATTATGGGCTTGGATACCCCTTGGTGCCGTTCTGCCTTGTCCTGTAAGGTCACTATGAGTCAGAATCTACTTAATGGCAATGGGTTTACTTTTTTGGAAACTTCTCGTATATGCTTTAGAGTTAGTAATTGTTAGAGCTCATAAATCTTCAAGGAGAAATTTATTTAGCTCAAACATGGTTTAGTTTAAAGATGACTTTACGGGATAGCTTCAGTTCAAGGTTTAAGATTTTTTCCACAGAAAAATTGTTTTTACTTTTAAATCTGAGGCTGTGTATAGGGGCCAGGCCCCCATTGGTTTGCTCCCCAGCTCCCTGATAGTGACTTTGTGGGCCACCCTCATGCCTCCTGGAGTCCAGCCTGCCAGCTGGGAAACCTCATCTGCTTTCTGAGCTGTGAAGGGCTTTAGGGTGAGACCTTGAATCTTGACCAGGTTCTTGGCTCAAGACCTTTCTCACCTCCTGCCAAAGAGTGTGAAAAGGGGGTGTTTTTAACATGAAGCGGAGAAAATGGCTCGCCTTTTTGGCTCCTGGAGTCCAAATAAACAATGACTTTACACCATCAGTTTTCACTATATTACGCCCGGTGCCCATCATAATGAGCACTTTTTTTTTTTTTTCCGATTGCTCAGTTTATTCACTGCAAACACACATCGTACAATCTAAAAATAACTCAAACTACTAAGGATAAAAGTATTGGAACAAGTGTGAGCATAAGGGCATAATAACAACACTCTTCACACATTTCATACTAGCATCATAGTCCCTCCAAGCATTGCCT
>NW_022111320.1:50839928-50848173 GCF_000313985.2 Echinops telfairi
ACAAAAAGACCATTTTGCTAGATGGAACTTAACTGAAGACCACTGCTTTTTGACACACCAGACCAGTTAAAAAGGAACATGGAACTTTTTCTTATTTTAGCTTGGTTTGAAAAAGAAAACACCATTTCTCTTAAGTGGCTTAATTACCATGGTGGGAGCAATTCGGCAGCATAAATACTCTTTTTGGAGCACATAGCTGTAAAGGAGAAGGGGCTCCTGGGAGTGACGTGGTGACCTGCCTCTGCCACATTTTGTCCGGTTAATAATGGGCCAAGTCTGGCAACGTCTCCTCATTCTTGGCAAGTGGAAACTACCTGGGAGCTGCTCGCTGAGCGTTTTCAGGTAAGGTATTGTACAGTTTTGTTCCTGGGGGTTTTCTGCGTATGAAGAAGCATTCAGTTGAGTACAAATCCACCTGGATTTGAACCTTTGTGTGTTCCTCTTGTGTTGATTGTACCACATTTATCGATGGAGCCTCCTGTGTGCTGGCGCACTCCTTAGCTCTAGGGCAGCTCAACCTGTGGGTCACGACCCCTTTGGGGGTTGAACAACCCTTTCACAGGGGTCGCCGGATTCATAACAGTACCAACATGACAGTTATGAATTAGCAACGAAAATAATTTTGTGATTGGGGGTCACCAACTACCTGAGGAACTGTACTAAAGGGCCGTGGCATGAGGAAGCTGAGAACCACTGCTCTTGGGAGTCAGTGTGAGCCTCTCCTGGGGCTGGGGTTCCATGGGAGCCTCTTTACAGGTCCCAGGCCACAGACTGTGAGGACAGAGTGCCTCTTAGGCACCCTCCACTCCCACCCACGGCACAGTCTTAGGTCTCATCTGGGCATGGGATTGGGATTGGTGACAGGCAGAACCAAAGGAGCCCTTCCTGTGGGACCTTCCTTTCCTCAGAGAGGGAGGCTGGTGACTGGCTGGAGTCTTACAGTGTCCCGAGTACCTTGCCCCTCCCACCATCTCCAGGCTCCAAACTCAGCCTGTGATGGGCCTTGGCCCCTGTAAAACAGGGAGGAAGATCCCTGCAGTGCCCCCAATTCAGAATGACTGTGTGAATATGGAAACATACCAGAGGGTCCCCCGGAAGGGTGGGAGGGATTACTCCTAAACAAGTCCTAATATGCATGTGAGGATACAGCCTTCCGGGTTTCCAGCATGGGTTGACATGACCCTTGCTTATAGAAAGCAAGGGTGCTTTTTGCCAAGTTACAAAAGGATCTTTTCTCCCCAGAGCATGGAAAACCAACACAGAGGAGTTGGAGTTGTGCCCCAGACATCGCCCGCCTGCTAAATGCAGAACACTTAGTCACCCCCATGAAACAGACACCCCATGTCGTCATGTATCTGCAGATAGCCCGCTGAGCTTATGCTCCTGGTAGGGCAGGGTGTGTCCCGTAACTGATGCTGCTTTCAAATAAGCCGAGAATTTTAAAATAGAAAATCAGATTAGAAAAGTAAAAGCCTTTAATAAATAAAGAAGTAAGTAAAGAATAAGGATATAGGCAGATGCTTTAAAAACAACAACACTCAACCCTCGGTCTTACACTCATTAGGTATACAGCTGGCTCTGTGGGTGCTGGAGTGTAGTAAGCACATCAGTGATGGGAAAGGACATTTCCCAGCCCACTCCAAACTGACAGACTTGAGGGGTGTTGGTAGAGTCGAGCCATACTGAATGAATAAGAGCTAAAATAGATTTTTAAAAGTGGAGGGTTATTGATTTATGTTCTTTTTTAGTATTTCCTTCTTTCTACTTTTGGTTTATTTTGATCTTGTTTTTCAGATTCTTGAGATGGCAGGATAGATTATTGGTTGAGACGTTTCCTCTTTCCTAGTGCTCTGAGCGCTATGAAGTTTCCTCTAAACACAGCTTTAACTGTGTCCCTTCAGTTTTGATGGGTTGTATGTTCATTTTCATTCAGTTGAAGTTGTATTTTCTATTTCCCTTGAGACGTTTCCTTTTGACCTAGGGGTTTTCTAGAGGTTTTGTTTCCACATAGATCGGGTCCCTATCAATCACTCAACTCACTGACAGTGGGTTTGGGGCTTGGGGAGGAATTTTTGTGTCCAAGTGTTTGGAGATTTTCCTCTATCTTTCTGTTAATGGATTTCTAGTTTAGTTCTATTGTGATCCTATCTTTCTGTTAATGGATTTCTAGTTTAGTTCTATTGTGATCAGAGAACACCTTCTGTATGATTTCTGGCCTTTGTTTCATGGTATTGAATATGGTCTGTTTGCTATGTTCCATGGCCACTAGTAAAGAATGTGTATTAGCTGTTGGTGGATCAGTGTTCTAGAAATGTCAGTTAGCCCCTGCTGCATGGTGGTATAAATGAGTTCTAATGTTGCCTTACTGACTTTCCTGGTACTTGTTCTGTCAATTGTGGAGAAAGTCCTGTTGGTTCGAACTATTATTGAAAAAAATGTTAATGTTACCAGGTTTTTTTAAATTGTGGTGAACTATATGTAGAGAACATTCCAGGTATTTTTAGTCAATGTGTTGTGTACAACCAGCCCCATTTCCAAATGTCTACTGATAGCACCTCTACGGAAAATGCTGGACCTCTTAAGCAGGCTCTGCCTCCCCTTACTACCTACTTTGACCCATCTCCAGTAACCACCAATGATCTGGTCTCTGCAGTTCCCTGTTCTTCTGAGTGTGATGACTGGACAGGATGTGTTCTTCTGTGTCTGTCGTATCTCACTCAGCTTCAAATGTTTTGTCAGTTTTTGTTTTACGGTTTTTCGTAGCCCTGTTGTTTGGTGTATACACTTTAAAGTTACTGTGGCTTCTTAGTGGATTCACCCTTTTATCATTATACTAGAGTAGGTAAAATGTTGATATAAAATCATGGAGCCTTTTATTAAACACAGATGTCCACATGTGAAGCTACTACTTCTTGCCATAGCCTCCACTCAGGCGATGTTTCTCCCTCCCTGGTGAATCTGGGCTCTCCAGCGTACACGGCATCAACATGGTAGTTTGGAATCCTTGAGGGACTCAAATTCTGTTGCTATAAAATGGTCTTTTGAGCTTTGGGAACAAAAAGAAGGCAGAGGGGGCATGATCCGGGCTGCAGTGAGGAACACAGAAAGGTTTCCCAGTGGATTTCTTGTAGGATAGCCCTTGTTACCCCCAAAGAATGAGCAGGTGCATGGTTGTGATGGGGAAAAATTCTTGGCGCGATTTTTCTTGGCCTTTTCCTTACCAATGCGATTTTTATTTTCTTAAAACTTCTCAATAAGTCCCATGGTCATCCCTGTGTCCTTTGAGAAAGTCTATGAAGAGAACTTTTTTGGGACCCCCAAAAGCAGCCACTAGAACTTTATGAGCAGACTTCTACCTGGAATTGAACTCGCCCAGCAGGTCCCCTTGGCAGATACTGCTTTTTGTTTTGTTTTTATTAAAAGATCATTTTTATTGGGGCTCTTATAACTCTTAAGGCAGGTACTGTTTTGATAGGACTTTTTTAAAGGTGCCCTAGGAGACAAGGTAAGTGTAGTACTGAAAGCACTTGTCTGTGCCCATCCACTGATGGCAGCAACGATTGTTACGGGGGTCCAGCTCATAAACCTGTGTGTGCACGAGCTGGACCCCCGTCACAGTACTTTTCTTTCGGTCACATGACACCCCTCTCTGCCTCTGCTCATTTTCTTTGCCCTCGTTGAGAGAGTAGGCTTCCGTTTGCCTTTCTGTTTTCTTCCTCTGGGGATTTCTGAGTTTCCTGGTTTTTCAGCTCCCACTTCTGGGATCTGTGCAGCAATGAGAGAACAAGGAGAGCCAGTCTGCCCTTTCCCTTCGCCTCTCAGTCCTAAAGATCCGTGCCATGGTGTGGCGCTTTGCCTAGCCCACAGGTGGGCCCTTTGAAGCCATGCGGTGGAGCAGCTGTGCCGGTGTACTGCCCTAAAGAGGATTGCCCCGGAAATGCTCTGGATGGGGTAGGTGGCAGCGAGGTGTGTCTGTGTGTCTACATGGTACCAAATGCCTACACGTTGTAGTTGCATGTACTGGGAGGAGTCAGAAAAGAGAGTTGTATTCTATCTGCCCAGAAGTGGATGTCCAGTTGTCTTTCCAGGTTGTGTATGGTCTGAAGTCTTTTCATTAAAATGCTTCCTTATCCTGACATTGTACTATAAGTTCTTCTACAACGGTTAGCACTCTCTTTTCCACATTGAGTTTTTCTTTTCCCCGTGAGGGAGACATGAAGCAGGACCCAAAGTGCACCTCCCTCCCCCACTTGTGTGGAGCCGTGGACTGTTAATGTTCTTCTTCCTTTGTGATTTAGGGGACTCCACGCTCTGTGGGGTTTGGGGCCAGAATCTGTATGCAGGCAGACGGGCAGGCCTTTCTTCCATGGTACTGCTGGGTGAGTTTGAACCGCCAGCTGTTTGGCTAGCAGTTGAGTTGTTCCACCCACATACCATGGGCCTTTGAGCAGTTACAGTCAAGCTGCTTCTGGGCTCTTGCTCAGGTGTTCTGGTTCCACCGTCCATTTGTCCACCGATTCCATGTGATATTGCCTTGATACAGTAGCTTTATGGTAAATCTTGATGTTTGCAAGGGAGAAACTTTCTTGGTGTTGGTCTGATTTTTGTAATGTTCGGTTGAGTTTCTTAAGTTCAGGCATCCCCTGGGTGGGGCCAACCATGAATGTTCTCGACTGCTAACTGAAATGTTGGCAGCCGAGTCTACTCCGAGCTGCCTCAGAAGAAAGACCTGGCAGTCGCTTCTGTAAAGCCAGCCATCGAACCCTGCCTGAGTACTTTCTGCCCTGACACCGTGGGCCACTGGGACTCACAATCAGCTGAGTTTGGCAACTGTTTTGTTGTTGTTGTATGTTCAAGCCCCAGATAAGCACAGTTAAACCAACAACAACAGAACTCCCTTGGGTTTGTACTGATGTTAGAATATTCCGTTTGCTTCAGCCGCTTTGTTTTTTTCTTAGCAATCTGGTGCTTATTTACTTTGCGTTAGTTATCCAGGTCAAAAAATGTTGCAGGGCTTCTTGGAAGCCTGGATTTAGTCCTTGTCCAGAACGGGAAGGTGCTTGTGATGGCTGTTGTCACTGGTGGGTACCATTGAGCCAGCAAGTCCCACAAGGCGTCTAGATGTCTGCCGACCCAGAGCAGGTGGCAAGGAGCCAGCATACAGTCGAGGATCCAGTCGAGGTGCACACGCTGTAACTGGCTGCTGTCTCTACATCTAGACACCAGTCCTCTTGCTTGTAGATGTTGACATTGGGAGTTACCAGACCATTTGTTTTTGTTTATTTTATTTAAAAATTTTTATTGGGGGAGGGAAAGGGAAGAGCTGATACCAAGGGCTCAATCGAAAGTAAATGTCTAGAGAAGAATGAGGGTAACATATGTACAAACATGCCTAATTTAATTGATGTATGGATTGTGCTAAGAGTTGTATGAGTCCCAAATAAAATGATTAACATTTTGATTATCTAACCAGTATCAGCAATGCAAATAGTCTTATTGACATATAATGCACATACCATACACATCAACAGGTCAGTCATAAAAGAGTTATGTCACCATCCCCACCATCAGTGGTAGGACATTTCTCCGTATACTCGTTGTTCTTAGCTTCCCATCACGGCCCCTGTGTTTCCTGTAAAGTGGAAGTTCAGTCTGGAGCAGCCCTGCCTAACAAATGTCATTTGAACCTTATTTGTCATGTAAAAGTTCCTGGGAGTCGTGTGTGTGTGTGTGTGTGTGTGTGTGTGTGTGTGTGTCAGGTGATATTAGAGTTGGTAATATATTTTATTTAATTCCATATTTTAGCATATGATGAATATTTAGTGCACGAATGGCATCTTTTCCATTATGTTTTGGTACTGCTGTAAGGCTTCAAACCCTAGTGTGTGTCGTCTGGTGCAGCATTTCCATTTGGACCATCCCTTGTATCTGGTGGCTTTTCTGGAGACCATAGGCTGAGAGGTTTGATCCAACTCAAGAAGATATTTCTGGTGGAACACTTTGGGGAAGACAGCTGCCTGTGTCTGACCTGGGAGCCAGGGAGTTAGTTGCTCACGTCTGATTCTGCTTCTTTTCCAGGCTCTGAGTGCTCTGGGATGGAGCAGGTGTGCAGAGGGTGAGGACACAGCTCTGGGACCACGTCACTCACTTCCTTCCTTGGATCGATTACTGGCTTGAGCAGACAAGGATGTCTGGGAACTTGCTGCTGCCCCCGCTCGCGGGGAGGACCTTCCTGTTGCTGCTCTTGGTGGCCTTGGCTCAGTCCCACTGGCCCAGTGAACCCTCGGAGACCGTCAGGGATTTGGAGAACCAGCTGGAGGCGTCCATGCACTCGGTGCTCCCAGACCTCCATGAGGCCGCCCCGACAGTGCTTGGCATCCCCGACGGCACGGCTGTTGTTGGCCGCTCCTTCCGAGTGGTCATTCCAACAGATTTAATTGCCTCCAGTGGAGAAGTCGTCAAGGTGAGATCGATAGACAGCGTCACTGAGCAGGAGCTCTCCTCTTCCTTCCTTTGCGTTCTGGCGCCTTTTTCTCAATCCTTTTAAAAATCATTGTATTGGCGCCGTACAACTCATCACAATCCACACATCCATCCGTTGTGTCAAGAAAATTTGTACATTTGTTGCCATCGTCATTTTCAAAACATTTTCTTTCTACTTGAGCCCTTGGTATGAGCTCCTCATCCCCCCCCACACACCCCTGCCCTTCCTCCCGAATCCTTGGTAATTTAAAAATTATTACTATTTTTTCAACCTTGTTCTCCATTCTAAGCTGGAAACTCAGAACCCAATTCCTCTAGGGCCTGCTAAGTGCTTCTTAGGAGAGGGACAGCCACTGATGTTCCTGAGAGGGTCCCTGTATTTCTCAGAGGAGTGTCCTAAATGGTCCTGCCCCACTTTGAGAGCGTCACTAGTTGAAAGCCTTTACGTCCATGCTCTGGAAGTGGACTGGGTGAAGGGCATGCTGTGAGTGTAGGAGACAATGGCATCTCACAGACCATGGCACTAAGCCCAAGAAATGCAGCCCTGTTGATGGTTTGGCCTTCCTTCTAAAATGAGGTATAAGTAAACACAGGGGTTTGCCCTGATTTGCTCTACTAATGTGTTTGGTTACATGAGAGCCAGAATTAGAAGCCCTTCTGAAGAACAGCCTAGAGAACAAGGGATCAGACGTGTGGCCAAGAGTGTCTTGGTTGGCCAGGGACAGGAATCCGATGAAACAGGAAGCTTTCCTCTGAAAAAGGAGCATCCTTCCTCTTATCCGTGGCAGGGCCCTTGGCATTTCCCAGATCTTAGGCTGGGCTGCACAAGGGAGACCACTCAAGCTGTGAACACCCTCTAAAACAGACAGACCATATATACTTGAGGATAAGCCAACCTGAATATCAGCCGAGGCACCGAATTTTACCACAAAAACGACATGAAAAATGTGCTGAAAAACTTGGCTTATACGCAAGTGTATACTGCACTGTATCTCAGAGGGCCAAGAGAAAATATTTAGACTGCAGGCCATACTTGTTTGTGTTGCAACCCCTCAGCCCTGCCCATGCAGTCAGGAACAGTATGTGAACGAGCGGTATTTCCATAGACATATACCATGTTCCAATACAACTTTACCTGTGCCCACCCAGACCGAAACTGGAACTACATACAACTTTCACATGCCACAAAAAGCTACCAGTCCCTTTTGCTTTCTTTCCCAATCCTTTCAAAATGCCAACTATTTTTAGTTCATGGGCCATGTGTCAACAGGCGGCATGTCCCTGGCTATCTTCCCTAGAGGTGCGGCTTGAAAATGAACTAAGACTAGTTCAAGGCCTGTACCTTGTCCTGGTAGTTTTCATATCTGCTCTGCATTTAGGTGCTACACACACACACGCAGGAGCTTGCAGGCTAACATGGCATGGAGGACCCACTTTTAGAATGGCTACATGTGGCGGCCATGCTGCTGCTGCTGCTCGCTGGGGGAGAGCAGCTTATTTGGGGCCTTTGGCCAGGGTCCTTTGTTCCTTTCTGCGGGCGGTTTGGGCTCCCTCACAGCATGACAATGGAGTTCCTAGACTGGGATTGGGTATTCCAGAAGGCTGGAAGTGGAAGCTGGCAGCATCTTACGGGCTGGCATGTAGACTGGCCCGTGACACCTGTGGTACACTCCATTTTGTCAAAGCAGCGCACACACACACACACACACACACACACAACATACACACACACCACACACACACAACACACACACACACACAC
>NW_022111320.1:50848273-50864513 GCF_000313985.2 Echinops telfairi
CACACACACACACACACACACACACACACACACACACACACACACACACAGTTGGCCCATTAGATGGAGAGTACCAGCTTTGGCAAGTACTGTTTTTTCCTCTGCGTTCCCACACCTTGTGTGGCTGGGGACGTCTTCTTGGTGAGTCCTGATCAGAAGTGTTTTGAACTGATAGGGACTGTGTTAGGCCAGGTTGACTGGAGAAACAAATCCAGTGACACTTATCAGGAAGTAGTTATATGTCAGGAAAACATCCCAGATCAAGTCCGTAAGTCTGATACGCAGCCACAAGCAACGGCGCAGAGTGCAGGAAGATCCCAGGCTGGGGGGTGCCGAGTTGAGTGGACCCAAGGGCAGTGGACGCATCTCGGGGCTCGGGAAGGCCTCCTCGTGGCTCTGGCAGCTCTCCGACTGACTTGAGAGCAGGCAGAGAGAAGTTCCCATTAGGCTAGGACTTGATTGATAGGCTAGGCCCCACCCATATCTTCTTATGGGTGCCATGTTGGCACAAAAAACTGTCACAGACACGGAGCCAGGTATTTGCTGCTGGCAGAGGGACTAGCTTAACTGTATTCACTGGTGGTGGTGAGGTTTTCCTGGTAAAGCTGGAGTTTTCTCTGAGCATCTTTATCAGCTTAGGGAAAGCATGCCAGTTGGTGGTGACCGACTATAGAACACAGGACTTGTAAATCCTCATCCCCAAGCAGCTTGTCACCAGAGCTGTGGGCGTGGGCATGGGTGTTGGGGGCAGGGCCTCTATTGTTTTCTGTGCCCCTCAAGAGGTATTCTGCCACACAAACAGTTTGGACACATTTTAAAACTTTTTTTTTTTCACTCACTGGTGTGGGTCTTTTTCCCAGGGAGATTATGTATGCTTTGGGAATATAATTTTTCATGACTGCTCAATATTAACATAGTTGAGTATATTTCCAGCTCTTGGTCTCCAGGAGCCTTGTGGGGTGACCCCAAGATCATACCTAGGGTCCAGCATTGCTACCTCTCCCCTAAGCCGCCACTCTCACTCACCCTTTCCCAGGCGCCTAGCCTCCAGTCTGGGCTCAGTCTCCTCCACACTGGGGTAAGGGGCATCTTTTGAAAGCTCTAATCTGCTCAAACCCCCGTATCACTTAGGATCTAGTCCCACTTGCCCCAGCCTCAGGCCTCTTCTCCCTCCCTCCTTCCCTTTTCTCCAGCCAGCCAGCTCCTCTCTGCCCCTGGGATACACTGATCTCAGACCCACCATGGGCCTCTGCTGGTTTTTCCTGTCTGCTTGGGCACAGCACCTCCTTTCGGCTCACCTTCCCTTCCACCCTGACGAAAGCAGCTTTCCCACAAAACCTTACATTGCCGCCTCCCTCTTAGCAAACTGCTGCATTTGGAATTCCTGAATCTTTGGTTTGTCTGCATGTTTGTCTTCCCATCACAGAGTAGGCTGTCAAATGTTTGTGTGCTGGCAGAAGGAACGAGGGTCTCTTCAGACCCACAAAGCTGCTGTGGGTGGTCAGAGCCCATCTGATGCCCAGCCTGGGTCCAGGACAGCAAACGATGAGCTCTGCTGAGCCTGTGGTGACCGTTGCCTTGCCCAGCCCTGGGGGCCTTATGACACACACTGCCCACTGCAGGCTTGGCTGTGTGCTGTGTTTTCCATGTTGGGACGTCACTCCCAGCCCAGCCCGCTGCTTCTGAGCCATATACTTATCCATGATTAGAACAGACTCGCTGTTTCTTAGTTTTTAATGGATTGTGATTTACTACTGGCCTTAATTATAGTGCTCAGATTGTCCCAGATTTGGCCATCAGGAGTCCCTCTGAACTGATGCTTATCTTCTTGTGACGCACCTCTGCAGATTTGCAAAGCACGTCCTTACTTCCTGCCTACTTCCTGCCGTAACTGGAAGCTCCTGGCTCGGCTTACCTCGGACCCACACTCTCGCAGTCATTTCTCTGAGGAGCCTGGTTTCTCTAGTGGGGGGTGGTTTCAGGGCTGAGATCTGATGCTGGACGAGCTCATTGCTACAGGGATTTCTTTGCTCTTGGGCCCTTCAATGCTGTGGCTCCATTTTCAGGTGACAAGGGTGTGGCAGAGTGGCTGACTACAGACCACACAGCGTTTCCTGAAAGACAAGAGTTGGGTTGGAAGGGGTGGGGGTGCTGAGAAGCTTCCTGAGCCCTGTGGTTTTTAGAACGTCCTATTCCCAGGTGACTGATGAGGGTATATTGTGTCTACCAACATGTTTTGGAACTGTAACTGAGCGATTTGCATTAGCTGGCTTCAGATGACTACCCTTCATACGTGTCTGTTGTCTCTCACCCCTGACAACACAGGGCGGAGGAAGAAGGGAGAGTCTCGGGGAATGTGGACAGCCTGCTCTGCACAGGGACATCGTGAACCAGGGGAAAACCCACAGGGCCCCCGAAATGGTCACGGAGTAAGGCTCCATTGCTGGTTTCTGCTTCTGGCAGTTGGGAGGGAGCCTGTGGAAGCTGTTGGGCTAGGAGGGCCTTGGGAGACTGGGGTGGAGGAAAAGGTGCAGTAAAGGGCCGTGCTTGGCTGGAAAGGTGTCCACAGTTCCCCATGGCAGTGTTCTGGGTACTTGGCACACGACTGGTTCAGAATGGGTGCCTAATTAAAATCTTCTTTGGTTGTTGTAGCAAGAACAGAGATGGGACAGTGAGAGGAGGGAGGTCTCCTGGGCTGAGCTGTGGGGAATTTAAGGGAGCTGCAGGAGGAAGTGGAGATGGCTTTGGGGCACTCAGGCAGGGGTGGCTGACTTGAGAGACAAGTGAGTGGAGTCAGAGGTAAGCCTGTGGGGAGAATCTGCAGAGGTCTTTCCCAGATGCCAAAGGAGGAAAGGCTGGTGAGAGGTGCTAGGTCTGGCTGGTATTCCCCCAAGCCCAGGTGAGCGTTGGGCTTCTAGCCCACTCAGTCGTGGCTGAGCTGCTCAAAAAGAACGGACAGGTGGGGTGGCCTGTCCTGAGACTTCGTGGGAATGGATGGACTGGTCGTCCGGCTTGCTAACTGATCAGGTGATGTATGTGGATGGTGGAATGAGTGCTTCAGTGTTTGAAAACAGCCGGGGCAGAGATAAAGTCTCATCAGGGAGAGGTGGTGTTGCCCATAGAGCTGTGTGCCTGCATGGGCTTGTTTCAGGAGGTGCCGGCGCTGGAGAGGTCTAGTGGCTGTGCAGGTGATGGCAGCCCGCTAGTGCCCGTTGAGGTGCCCCTTGAGTAACATCAGCTCCTAAAAGAAAGGCTTCCCTGCACTTTGCGTGTCAGCTTGCAAGAGAACGAAGTACTTGCTTGCCCAGAGGGTGTGGCCCTGAGATCCTGGACCTGGCCTTTGGCCTCATGCCTGATGCCCATTTGTGTCCTGCCAACCCTCATTCAACCCCAGCCTGACTGCTCCATTGGCATCTCCTACTCTGCCTCAGTTGAGTTTTGTGAACTCGCAGGTGGGCTCCACTGCTCAGACTTTGCAGGAAGGGGCCGTCGGCTGTCCCCAGCCGCTGCCATCCCGTCTGGCCTTCGAAGGGGAATGACCACAGGACTCAGAGATCCCTGAGCAGCCTGTATTAGAGCTCCTGGGCTTCCTGTCTGCAGAGCTGACCCCTGGCCCTGACTGCCCTTCTTTCTCTCTCCCTCCCCGTTGAGTCTGCTTGGTATCGGCTCTGCAGTCACACCCAGGGGGGCGGGGGGTGCTTTGCACTGGCTCCCCGCAGGCACCGCTCTGGCTTGAGGAGGTGTGGGACCCGTTGAGGGAGTGGGTGGTGTTTGCAGCTCACAAAATGACTGGTGGGCGGCACCTCTAGAACCCCCATGGGTGCCTCATTTTGGTAGAGCCTGCAAAGATGGCTTTTCACGCCTGCTTCCTCTGCGACCTCTTTGCCTGGAAACAGTGTGGACGTGCCCTCGGCCCAAGATGTCGGCAGGCTGCTAGCAGCCCTTCCTGGACTGTACTCTCTCGGCTGCTGGCGTGGGCCCCGATTGTTCCCCCAAGAACAATGGCCACTCTTTTTGGCCAGGAAGGGGAGTTTATGAAAGGAGCATTTCTTCAGCTGCTTGAGAGCTTTGTGGTGACCCCGCCTGCATGAAATGAACTGCAGTTTCTTCCTGCTGTGAGTGGGTGTCCCGGCTCTGAATGGACCCCTTGTGAACATGACACACCGGGAAATGCGGGTTGGCGATGGAAGGCATCCTTGGGGGGGGTTGTCAGCACGGCCTTTGCCCAGACTCATCAACTCAAAGACTCGGTGCAAATGCAGACTTCTGTGCTTGTTTGTTTTTTTACATTATCGGAACTAAACGCGAATGTGAAACTAGATGGGATTGAGGAACTGATTCGGTCTGTGTTAAGCAGTTCCCTACTTTGAAGAGAATAAAATTGTTCTTTTCAGAATGCTTCGTTGCTCAGACTGGAGGGGGGCCCGGTTTGGGCTGCACAGGCTGCCTTCCGAATGTGATCGGTGTCATTGGCCTTGTGGCAATCCTGTGCTGAGCTGACGCTGCAGGACCAGTGGTTCCCGCTTTCTCTAGTGGGCCTGGGTCTGCTGTGCTGTCTGCAAAGAGAAGGTCCCCATGTGGTCAGTGGCTCCTTTTGTCCTGGCCATTTTCTTCTTCTCTTTTTTTTCTTGGCCATTTTCATAAGTGGGTTTTGGTCACAAAGCACCAGGAGAATCCTGAAGTCTGGCCGGAGCCTCGGGTTCCGTCAGAGAGACCGTCTACCCCTTCCTGCCTCCTCGAGCAGAGGAGCTGCCAGAGCTGCCCCAGGAGGCCTTTCCACGTCGGATGCATCCAGGGTGGCTGTGGAGGTGTGACTGAAGAGACCACCGTTGGGCCAAGGACATTGAAAAATGGCTGTAGTGTGAGAGGCTCCTGGCCAAATGCTGTGTTTGCGCTCCTCCCGTAGTCGTACAGCTCCTCTGCGCTGGCCACGCTAGCCGTGCAGGTGGCCGGTGCGGGTCTTGCAGAAGTGGAACTTGTGCACAGAGCTGATTTCTCTCTCTGACATGGTCCATGGTAGCCCGAGGGGGCTTGGGCACTGGGGGTTGGGGAAGACGTCACCATGTGGACACTGAACGATAAAGCCCATCTTTCTTCTCTTGGTGCCAGAAGTTGGCGGTCATGGCCCTGGCAAGAGTCCAGTTCTTCAGTTTTAGTCGGGGGGGGGGGCTCCATTTGCTGTCTCGTGGTATGGAATGACACTGGATTGGTGTGAGAGACTTTGCTTTGGGGATAGTCTGCTGTGGTGGCGCTGACATCCGCATAGCAGCGGGAGGTGTGTCCCCCACCAGGGGGGGAGTCACATCTGGTCCTCTTCTAGTACAGATTGTGAAGTGTCCCAAACTGCCGACTCTGGCTGTCCTGTGGTATCGTTGGTTGGTCCTGGTGGTTCCTTGTGGGCACAGCTGATCTTCCACACCCTCCCAGGGTTTGTGTTCTTGATTCTTACCGGGTCGGGATGCCCTCTGATTGGGATGTCAAACGCTGGGTGCCCAGCTAGCGCTGCCCGGTCTCGCCTCCCTCTGTGCAGGGCTCACCTTGCATCTCAGAAGCACATCCGGTGAGGGTTCCGGGCCCTTTCTGGACGGCCTGGGAGCCTGGGCAGCCACACTCTGCCCTGCAGTCTCGGCTCCCCGCAGAGGTGCCCACTAGCTGGCTGAAGGTCCCCTTCTGAGGCGGCGGCTTTGTAAGGCAGGCGGTCTTGACTCCCACAGGTCCCAGGCATGTTTGTTGGTTGGAGATGGAAAGGCAAACAACCTGAACCCCTGGAGGAGCGCTGTGCTTGCGACCAAGCTACCACTCCAAACGCACAGTCTGGTGCTGGTGAGGACCTCACACTGAGCCCTGACCCTGCTCTCGCCTGCCCTCCCTGGCCTGGCTGCCCCAGGGGCTTAGTTTTGGGTCAGTATGGTACAGCGAGGGCAGATATTTGCTTATTGATTTAACCAAGGACTCAGAGGGCAGTCCAAATCCCGTGTGCAAATTTTTCAGTGTTGAAGATACATCCTAGGCCTTGGAGGTGGATGCTAGTCCTCCCATCCCTTGTCCCACTCCATGCTCGCCACATTGCCACCCACTCCTTGCAGATGGTCAAGCGTTGGCCTGGGCCCAGCCTCAGTGGCCAACTCTCTTGGATCCTGACCTCTCCTTGTGGGCCTCCTCACTCCTCTCTGATGTTGTCAGCTTCTGCTTTGGGGTACAAAGAGGGAGACAAGGCCCCCACCTCACTAGGTCCAAAGCTAGTTGGGGAAGAGGACTGGGGCATGGAGGCTGGACGTGCCTGGCACTGTTTGCATGCAGCTTCCCAGGGAGCACAGGGGCTTCTCTGGCCCACAGGGAGCAGGTGCACAGGTGCCTACACAGTCCAGGTGTACCGGTGCTAGAATCGCAAGGTGGAACCGTTTCCCCCGCGTTACAGATGAGAACCGAGAGGCTGAGGTTGGGTCAAGCCTCGACCTGCCTGAAGCTGGGATTTCAGCCAAGCGGACTTGGAGAGGGGGCGGGGGGCTTCCTGTCAGGTGGGCTATTGTTAGAGGGACGAGTCCTGGCTGGTTCTGGGGGGTATTCTCTCTGAAGGAGCTTTTTGTCCCACTTTATCCTTAGGCTGGAGAGGCAGAGAAGCAGCCCAGAGCCTGCATGTTTTAGAAGCTGGGGAGGGTAAGAGGGTGTCCCGTGGGTGAGGGGACTACATGCATGCTTTGTTAGAGTCTCCTCCCCCAATGAACACCTGCACATCTTGGGAGGGAGGGGCTTCTTGGCATTGAATGTAGGCAGTGCCATCCTTTCAGGCATGTTCAGACTTCCCAGGTCAGGGGCTTTCCCCAAATGCCCTTGAAAGCGCAGAGGTGCCAGCTCACTCTGACTTGGCCGGGTCCCTTGTGGAAATCAGGTTTTGTTTGCCTCGTCTGCCCCATCTATTCAAATGAAGCACCGGCACTCAGAGTGCTGTCTGGACCTGGTGCAAGTTCCCACTAGCAAGATGCCCAAGAGGGGCTGGAGTTTTCCAACGTTCATGATGAGCGCCAGTCTTTCCTGTCTGAGGACTACCCAAGACCCTGGCTGCTGCATGCTTCAGGCCTCTGATGGGCTCTTTCCCTGTGGCCAGGACCCTGTGGAGCGAGTCTGCAGGCTTGCCCAGCAGTCTGCGTTGCTGTGAGTGTATCCTCAAAGAGCAGGCGAACTCCCCTCTCAGTTTGCAGTCGAGCAGTGTAATTTGCTTTGGTGCAACCTGGCTCCCCCCCCCCCCCCCCCCCCCCCGTCTTTTTTTTAAATGTTTGAGGCTTGACACAACTTTTCATCAGTGCCTGTCTGTGGGAGCCTTGGCCAAAGAGTGGCCTGCGTTTGTTCCATAGGAAATGCCTGCTAGCAGAACTTTGGCTCTTGGGGTCAGCGGATAGGAAGTGAGCCAGGCTGGGGAGCTTTGAGAAGGAGGGTCCTTCCCTGTCTGCTGTATTGTAAAGAGCTGGAGTCAGAGATGACAGACACGGGGCTGCTCTCTCTTCTGTGCTGATGGACACAGACCTGCTTGACTGACCACGCAGACATGTCCCATTGACATCAGCATTGCCCCCTGGAGCCTCTCTGGGTCTCCTAGGGCCCTGTCCAGTCTACCCTGCAGAGGCCTTCTCCTTGGCCACCTTCCGCCCCAAACGCCCAGGCCCTCTTCTGCCAGGTGAGCTTTCTTCCCAGGCTGAGTGTTCATGACCCGCCTCAGCCTCGCCTCGCCTCGCCTCTCAAGACTGTCCCCTGCACCATCATGTGAAACAGCACTCGGCTCCTGGAATGCGCCATTGGGCCTGACATCTTTGCTTCACCTCTTTTCTCTTCAAACGAAGCACATTCACATGTGGTTGCGACAGTTTTCATAGTCCGCATAAATGAACTGGGGAAATTAAAAAAGCAACTTGAAGCCTAGGTCTCTCAGCCAAAACATTTGAAAGAAATATTGTTTTTGTAGTTAAAACACTGTCGGACAAAAAAGGCAAGTGCATTGATTCTTTCTCATGGACTTGGAGGACCTCCGTTGTTACAGGGGTTTGATGGCTGAGGTTGACCGTGCTTGCAGTGGGTGACAGGTGACTGGGTGGGTGGGAGTGGTTCTGACTGCTCGGCTGTGATGTTGCAGAGAGCCCTCAGTGAGTGGCTAACGAGGACAGGCAGGAAAAGACAACCCCTTAATGACACTGTCCACAGGGAAGTCTCTGCTCTCAGATAAGGTCGTGGGCTGCACGCTGCCTACGTAGCTGAGTCCAGACTGGAAGAGCTGGCGTCTCCTCCCCACTCACTCAAACCCCTGGTTGCTGGCAGGAAGGAGCCTGGGGAAGTGGAGTTGCTGGAGAGCCGACAGACACGTGGCTCTGGCCTCTGTCCCTGTCATAGGAAGCACCCTGGGCTGAGACGGCAGGTGGGTGTCTGTCCGTTGGTCACTTTGTATCTCTACTTGGCAGGACAGAGGAGCAGAGAGTTATCTCTGTGCTGACCAGAGAGTAGGCACTCCCCTTTTTCCCCCACGGGGTCAGGTGGAATCAGTCTACACAAACTGAAGATGGGGCCTGGGCCAAAAGCAAGTCCTACTTCCCCCATCTGTCGATGGTGGCGATTTCTGGGGTGATGCCCTTTTCCAGCTCTGGGCGTTCCAGTTGTGGCTGGGATGCCTCTGACAGGCGTGTTCCCCCCACCCCAGCACCACGGTCTTCCACTTGGTCTGAGAAGCAGGGCCGATGCTGACACCCATCATTCACTCAGTTCACGCTGTGCTGTTTTGTGCCCGCTCCATTGGCCGTGACATGGTAGTAGTCATAAAACAAGTCGTTTGGGGGTGCTGAGTCGGCCTGGGTGCCCAGGCGGGGCTGGAAAGAAGTGCTCTGCCAGCACAGCAGACCAGTCACCGGCACAGCTCCCCTGCATCCTCACACACTCACTGCCACCCGTCCTCTGGGCTGACTAGTGCGTGTTTGAGGACCAGTGCAAGGGTTCCCCTGCCAGGGAGCCAGGGGCCAGTCAAGCAAGTCCAGCTCACAACCCCGACCTTCGGTGACAGGTGTGAGTGAGGCATGCCTCCCTGGGGACAGGCAGTTGTGGGTCACACCTCAGGTCTGTCACAGACTGGGCAGCGGTTGGCTCGGGTGGTGCTTGCGACTCATGCCTGTGTCTCTCCTAGGTGTCGGCGGCAGGGAAGGAGACCCTACCAGCTTGGCTGCACTGGGACCCGAAGAGCCATGCCCTGGAGGGCCTCCCGCTTGACACTGACAAGGGGGTGCACTACATCTCAGTGAGTGCTGCGCGACGGGGGGCCAACGGGAGCCACGTGCCCCAGACCCCCAGTGTGTTCTCCATCGAAGTCCACCCGGAAGACCACAGTGAGCCGCAGGCCGTGCGCACAGTGCCCGAGCCGGGCGAGGCGGCGTCCACCTGTGCTGCTGACGAGCCTGTGACCGTCCTGACGGTGATTCTGGATGCTGACCTCACCAAGATGACCCCAAAGCAAAGGGTGGACCTTCTGCACAGGATGCGCAGCTTCTCGGGGGTGGAGCTCCCCTACATGAAGCTGGTGCCGGTGGTGAACAACAGACTGTTCGACATGTCCGCCTTCATGGCCGGCCCAGGGAACGCCAAGAAGGTGGTGGAGAACGGGGCCCTGCTCTCTTGGAAGCTGGGCTGCTCGCTGAACCAGAACAGCGTGCCCAACATCCGTGGGGTGGAGGCCCCTGCCAGGGAGGGCGCCATGTCTGCCCAGCTCGGCTACCCGGTGGTGGGCTGGCACATTGCCAACAAGAAGCCCTCTCTGCCCAAACGGATCCGGAGGCAGATCCATGCCACACCCACCCCGGTCACTGCCATTGGGCCCCCAACCACAGCTGTGCAGGAGCCACCCTCCAGGATCGTGCCTACCCCAACGTCTCCAGCTATTGCCCCCCCAACAGAGACCATGGTCCCTCCAGTCAGGGATCCGGTTCCTGGGAAGCCCACAGTCACCATCAGGACTCGAGGGGCCATCATTCAGACTCCAACCCTCATCCCCATCCAGCCCACTCGGGTGTCAGAAGCTGGCACCACCATCCCTGGCCAGATCCGCCCAGCGATGACCATTCCTAGCCACGTGGAGCCCACAGCCATTATCACCCCTCCCACCACCACCACGAAAAAGCCACGCGTGTCCACGCCAAAACCAGCCACGCCTTCAACCGACTCCTCAGCCACCACGACCCGCAGGCCAACCAAGAAGCCCCGGACGTCCCGGCCAGTGTCCCGGGTCACCACCAAAGCGCCCATCACCAGATTGGAAATGTCCTCCCCCCCCACTCGCATCCGCACCACCACCAGTGGGGTGCCCCGGGGTGGGGAGCCCAACCAGCCTCCAGAACTCAAGAACCACATCGACAGGGTAGATGCCTGGGTTGGCACGTACTTTGAAGTGAAGATCCCACCAGACACGTTCTACGACCACGAGGACACCACGACCGACAAGCTGAAGCTGACCCTGAAGCTGCGGGAGCAGCAGCTGGTGGGCGAGAAGTCCTGGGTCCAGTTCAACAGCAACAGCCAGCTTATGTACGGGCTGCCTGACAGCGGCCACGTGGGCAAGCACGAGTATTTCATGCATGCCACGGACAAGGGGGGCCTCTCCGCGGTGGACGCCTTCGAGATCCACGTGCACAAGCGCCCTCAAGGGGACCGGGCCCCTGCGCGGTTCAGTGCCAAGTTTATGGGCGACCCAGCCCCAGTCGTGAATGACATCCACAAGAAGATAGCCCTGGTGAAGAAGCTGGCCTTTGCTTTTGGGGACCGCAACTGCAGCACCGTCACCCTGCAGAACATCACTCGGGGCTCCATCGTGGTGGAGTGGACCAACAACACCCTGCCCCTGGAGCCCTGCCCCAAGGAGCAGATCACGGGACTGAGCCGGAGGATCGCCGAGGACGATGGGAAACCTCGGCCTGCCTTCTCCAATGCCCTGGAGCCTGACTTCAAGGCCATGAGTGTTGCCGTGATGGGCACGGGCAGCTGCCGGCACCACCAGTTCATCCCGGCGACGCCCCCCAGGAGGGTGCCCTCGGAGGTGCCACCCACGGAGGTGCCAGATAGGGACCCCGAGAAAAGCAGCGAGGACGATGTCTATCTGCACACGGTCATCCCCGCCGTGGTGGTGGCCGCCATTCTGCTCATTGCCGGCATCATTGCCATGATCTGCTACCGCAAGAAGCGGAAGGGCAAGCTCACCCTGGAGGACCAGGCCACCTTCATTAAGAAAGGGGTGCCCATCATCTTTGCGGACGAGCTGGATGACTCCAAGCCGCCCCCCTCCTCCAGCATGCCACTCATCCTGCAGGAGGAGAAGGCCCCCCTCCCCCCTCCCGAGTACCCCAACCAGGGCGTGCCCGAGACCACTCCTCTGAACCAGGACACCGTGGGAGAGTACACGCCCCTGCGGGATGAGGATCCCAATGCACCCCCCTACCAGCCCCCTCCACCCTTCACGGCCCCCATGGAGGGCAAGGGCTCCCGTCCCAAGAACATGACCCCCTACCGGTCGCCCCCTCCCTACGTCCCCCCTTAACCGACAAGCGCCTGGGTGGAGGCAGGGGTAGGGCTGGGGCCTGGAGACCACACGGTGTTGTCTGGAAGCCAGTGGCCTGCAGACCATCACCCACTGAGGCCGACACTTGACCTAGCACACACGGACACACACGCGCGGGGCCTGGACAAGCCCACCCTCTGGTCCTCCGAAACCCCAAAGCTGCTGAGAGACTTTGGGGACTTTTTTTTTTTCAATTTTTATTTTTTGCCTAACAGCTGTTTTGTTTGTTCATAGAAAATTCTTCGCTGCGTTTTTGACGGTTGGCTCTGAAAGCAGCGTGTGGCGTAGAGGTAGATGGTGGGAGCGAGGAACCATGAATGAACTCGCAGGCAGTGCCGGCGGCCTCCCGGCTCGCTGCTGCGTTTTGCCTTTAACACTAACTGTACTGGTTTTTTTGTTTCTTTTGTTTGTTTCTCTTTCTTTTTCTATTCACGTGTGTCTAGCTGCAGGATGTAACATGGAAAACAGTAGCTCAAGATTAAATTCAAAGGACTTTGAGAAGTTACGGTTAAGTTTTTACATTTAATCTGCTGTTTACCTAAACTTGTATGTATCATTTTTGGGTGGGTATGGGGAATTGCTTTGTTAAAAATAAGCTCCCAGGGTGTTTCAAACTTAGAGAAGACCAAGGGACAGTATTTTTTATCAAAGGAATCCTATTTTTTCACACTATGTAAACTTGGTTGCTCTGATACCCCAGAGCCTGACTGGGGGGCCCTCTGGCCCTGGCTAAGGGGCCAGGGCCCTGGTGCTGGGCTTGCTCTCCTGCTGTTGCCCAGGGGCCGGAAGCTGGAGGGGCCTCTTGGGCCGAGCACACCCCCACCTCATGCACGCGCTTGGCCCACCTTCACGGGGTCTTCATTTCCAGGGAAAAAAGGACCCCAGGAGGCAGTGGCGGCCACAGCCCCAAACCGAGGTGCTTGTGGGGGCGCCCGGGGAGGTCGAGGGACTCGACCATATCAACCTGTTTGCTTTCCCCTCCTTTTGTGTTTGGTCTCCCACTCCGCCACTCCCCCAAAAAGAATATCGTGGTTTTTGAAACACTTAGTGGGGGACATTTTGGTGAAGATGCAATATTTTTATGTCATGTGATGCTCTTTCCTCACTTGACCTTGGCCGCTTTGTCCCACAGTCCACAGCCCCACCCGCCCCTTTCCCCTCCACCCCAGTCCCAGGCCCCGGGCCCCAAAGGCTGGGAAAGGTCTGGTGGGGGTGGGGGTGGGGGTGGGGTGGGGAGTGCCAGCAATAGTTCATAGTAAAGATCTGTGGACTCAAAGCTAATTTTTTACTGAAGTTTTTATACAGCCTCAAATTGTTTTATTAAAAAGATTAAAAATGGCGATGCTTACAGCAGTTTGTACAGCTCTTAGTGTTGATTCCATGGAACTGACGGCTTGCTCATTTTGGTCCGGGCCCCCCCCCCCCCCCTGTTTCATAACAGTTTAAATGCTGGGATTACCCTGGGACTTCTTTTGCCTTTTTTAGCAGAACGTCCGTCCATCCATCTGCATCTCTGTCCCATGACTCAGGGGCACCCACTGCTCTGACTCTCCTCCTTTGGAAGAAACTCTTGGGAAGAGGACTTTTCCTGATCGTCTGAGTTATTTGGGTACCTTTTAGGGAGGAGTGCCCTTTGCAATAATGCTTCCCTTCCCCGGGCAGGGCGGGGTGGGCTGGCGGGCAGACCCAGGCTCCCTGTGCACAGGAGAAGCCACTTCTAAGCCATATCGACAGTTTGCAAGAGGGATCGTGTGTGCTGCCTCTGGAGTGGAGGGAGGGAGGGCCAGCAGGCAGCTTGGGGACCCCCGCCCACCACTCTGGAGGGTGTTTCCCATCATGCCTTCTCCTACAAGGCCCTGTCCCTCTCCCTACCCTGTGCAGGAGGGTGCCCACATAAGCGGTGCCCCTGTGGGTGGTGCAGGGAGCCCCTGGTGACTGGGCCTGTGACTCCAGGCCTTTGGTCCAAGCCAGGGTTTCCCCGGTGCTCTGTAGTCAGGAGTGGGGTCAGACCCGGTGCCATTTCTAATGACCTCGTCCAATCCCAAATGTTCCAGGTGAAGGCTTTGAAAGGCCTTCTAAACAGCACCGTTGCCCCTAGCAACCCCACTGCGGGGCACTGCCACACAGAGACGTGGCTGGCCCAGAATGGTCTGTTGCCATAGCAACTGGAGGCGAAGGGGCAGTGCACAGAATAACAACAGCAACAATGGCCTTGCGGACAGCCTCCTCCCCTGAGCACCAGGCTGGCGGTGGCCGCTGGACTCTGAGACGGAGAGCCAATTCACTTTCAAGTGTTCACCAACCACTGACATGTTTTTATTTTCTTCTTTATGATTTTCAGATGTGTTTTCTGCATTCTGTATAGAAACATATCAAACTAAATAAAAGCAGTGTCTTTATTACAATGCTGTTGCCTCTGAATGTCTGCTTTCTTGGCCCTCTACCCGTGTTTCAGGACGAGGCCATGGAGGGCTGGGGGCTGGGTGAGGGAAGAAGGGGGCTAGCCAAGCCCACTGTGAGTTGGTGTTCCAGCAGCTTCCACACAGCTCTCCCCCCCCCAGCCCCAGTGTCTTTTCTGCCCGTGAGGTGGGTCTCACTGAGCCTGTTGCCTCCGCTGGTGAGATGGCAGGGGCAGAGAGCCCTGCCTGCCTCGGGCAAGCAGGATGGGGGGACAGGCCCCCTTACAGGCTGTCCCCACCTTTGTGGCTAGCCCCTGCAGTTCCGGGGGTGGGGGTGGGGTGCAGCCCTCAGGCTGGTTCTCTGTGAAGAGACACATCTGGTTGGTGCGGGACCCCAGCTCCAGGGCAGGTTTTGTCTTGAGGCTGGGAGAGGGGAGAATGGTTTCTGGTGCCGCTCTGAGCGGGGCTCTAGATCCTGGAGGCCTCTGGCAAGTACCTGGCCTGGGATGAACAGGAAGTGGCTGGTGGGTTGTCTTGGGATCCCGCTTTGGGTAGGAGGAGGGAAGCAGCTGTGTCTTTGGAGGTGTGATAGAACAGCTGGTGTAGAGCTCACTCCCCCCACCAGCTCCTGCAACCCTCGGGCGGCCCCTCTGCTCACAACCTCGAGTCCTAGGCCAGGCTGGTCCCAGAGTGGCCGAAGGAAGGTCAAACTCCCTGTGAGCCGGGACTTGAGTGCACACCATGTTGATAGTGCCAGGTAACCCTGTCTGGGGGTTGTCCCTTTAGACCACCCAGTGGCCCGGGGCCCAGCAAATGAACCCTACCTTCCCGCTTCCCCTTTTTCGCTCAGCCTCGGGAAGTTTGCTGAACTTCTAATAAGTCACAGGATCTTGAGAACTTAACTCCTGAACTAGAGAGGGGCCTGGTCCCAGCCTGTCCTGCCCCCTTTGGGACAAAATTTCTGCTGGAAGTCCAGCCCCCTGCCAAGTGCCTCTGACCTGCTGACAGGAGACGAGAGTGGGGGTGCCGGCGGCTTGAGCTGGAGAGGCAGGTGCAGGGCAGGAAGAGATGGAGTTGTGCTGTTAGGCCCACAGAAATGTGCTCTTCCACCTAACCCCTGATCCAGAGCAAATCCCCAGGGCCTGTGACTTTCCCATCTGTGAGCTGGGGGGGCAGTACTCATTTCCAAGAGATTGCGGGGCACCCTGGGGATTGCGGGGAGGGGGCCTGTAGAGTTAGGATCATTGGTCGTTCCCAGTGTGGATTCAGCTTGCCTACAAACGGAGCAGAGAGCCTGAGCTGGGCTAGGGACCTGCACTGTCCTGGTCAAAAGGGCCTGCTTTGAGCCAAGATCTTGAAGGCAGAAGAGGCAGGGGTGTTGGCTCTCGATAGCACTGGCAGGCATGACGGGGACTAGAAACATCCCTCACAGAGCCCCATGCCTTCCCTTGCTTCCAACAGGCTGGACTGGCTCCTCCAAAGCACAGGAGCCACCTTGTTTTTTCCAGCGTGAGCTTTGCTCTTTTCCGTGTTACTCTCCTAAATTTCGAATCTTTCCCTACTTTTAGTTTGCCTGAGAAAGGCCATCTTGAGGCAAGGGCCCAGGTTCAGATCTGCTTGGAGCTTCCACTGGAGGATCTTAGAAGACCCAGAGGGGATACCAGGCAAGAGATTCAAAGCAGGGATGTCTCTCCATGGGAGTGGGGCGGGCCTTCAGACAGGCAGATTCCACTGCCCACAGCTTTGATGGAGGAGACACAGGAGTCTCTGGCTGGGGAGTGGCCAGAGTGTTGTGGGTCAGTTAGTGTTGTGGAGGTTCTGTGTGGTCAGGGGCAGGGGCACTTAGTGAATGTATGCGCCCCCCACCTCCCCTATAGCCCAGACTGTCAGTAACTGGTCCGAGTAGTGGGACAGGGGACAGTACCCTCAGCCTCCCAGAAGGTGGCACCAGATACCATGTTAAGGCAGCCAGTGGTGGGAGGGGCTGAGGAGCTGGGCGGAGTTAACAGCCAAGGGGCGGGAGGAGACAGAACTGGGCGGGCCCGGTTGTGGGCAGAGCTTTGGGAGGACTGGGCGATCCTAGAAGCACAGAGAAGCGGAGCCCTGCAGAAACTCCACTAAAGCCTATGGGCTGGGCTGTAGGCAGGGCTAAGGCCGTAAGAAAGGCGCTGACCCTCTCTGCTCGCGCACCATAAGAGGCACTGACCAGTGACTGACTGACTGACAGAGAGAGAGAGAGAGAGAGAGAGAGAGAGAGAGAGAG
>NW_022111320.1:50864712-50870727 GCF_000313985.2 Echinops telfairi
GGGGGACGGGGCAGGAGCCAGCTAAACGTCATGCCTGCACTGTGTCTAGCCGGAGGGGACCCCTGCATTCAGTAGCTAGCTGGGCCCTGCAGCCAGATCGTTCTTGAGGTCACAGTTCGACGGTGGGGCTAGCCAGGTACCTCCTATTCTGTGCTTCTGGAGAAGATATTTTCTCTAGGGAACCCTGAGGTGGGGCGCAGAGAACATGTCCTCCACAGCTGTGTCTACAGCCTCAGAGTCACACCAGAGCAGCAGTGCGCATGCAATGGGCAGTTGGCCCTGGCTCCTGGGGCGGAGCATGCTGTCACTGGCTGTCTGATGTTTCTGGACCAGGGGTGAGAGCCACGCCACTTTGGTAGCCAGAAAACTCCAAGCTCAGGCTCCCTCCTCAGAGACTAAAATACAGGGATGCTCTTCGCAGTGACACTCCCTTTGTGGAGGAGGGTCCTGGGAGAGAGAGACAGGAGCAAAAAGGAGCTGGCTCCAGCCAAAGGGGAGGGTGGGACCTTCTACTGGACATTAGCAGCAACAAGACTGGCTGAATTCACACTCACTTCTAGAAAGTGCCTTGTTGGACATGAGCAATGCTGAAGGGGACATATGTTGCCCTGTATTTATTTGAACAGTGTATGGTGTGTGGGGGGTGTTGGGGGTGGGTGGGTGGAGCACAGGGAAGGGCAGTTCTGCTTTCCTGTAGTCAGTACAGTGAGTAGAGGCTGAAGGTGTATCAAATGTGACCCCAATAGTATTTCTCCAGCAACCACTGTGCCTCCAAGCCTTGCCCCGGGTCCCAGGCAGCACATCCACAGAGTTCTAGACCTCCAGCCTCCTCACAGAAGCCTGGGGTCAGACAGAGCCAGGAGAGGGGAGTGGCCACCCGGTAAGCCTCCGGAGGATCACTGGAGCACAAATAGGAATGGGGGTGGGTTTGATTTGAATCACCCAAGACAGAAGGGGCCCAGGCTCAGATGACTATGTGGCTTTTTTGGTCCCTCAGTGGCAGATGGAAGATGTCCTCTGCTCAGCCTTCTAGGGACTCCTCCGTGTGTGCTGTCAGCTCATTGTCAGAAAGACTGCCTTTCCAGAAAGCTGATGCCCAAGCCAGGCCTCCCAGCTGCAGGGCTTATTAATACATAACTAGCAGTGGTAACTCAGTTGTTGCTGCTCAACGGATACCTGCCCCCACTCATCCCAGAACCCAGGGGAGCCAGCCCGCCTCAGACTACCTTGATGTCTTCATGGTGCTTCAGTACTCACAGCAAGGCCTGGTGCTGCTGGAGGCACACCGCCACTGCAGGGCTGGGTGGACTGTCGTCCCGCAGAGCTGGGGTCAAGCCACTGGTTCAGAGAGCCAGCGCAGCCTTGGAATAGAGCACGGTGCTGTCCCCTTCCTAGAGCGCCGAAAGGGCTCAGAGAGCTCAATGGGGCTCAGATTGAACCACTCTTGCTGGCAGAGCCCTGGGGAGCGATCCCCACCCAGCTCTTTGCCGTGGGGTCGGTTTCAACTCTCAGGAACTTGATAGGACAGAGCAGAGCCGCTTCTTAGGGTTTCCGAGACCGTAAGCATTTGAACTGCTGACCACACCTTTCTAGTGGCCCCAGTATTTGGTTTCACCATCAATGACTCTCCTCCCCTACTTCATTTTCCCCAGGAGACAGGGGTCTTTGAGCAGTTCCAAGCATTCAGCAAAGATGCTATTTTCTCTATCACTCTATTCCGGTCAGACCAAGATGGAGCTCGATGGCCCAGGGCCGAGGATTGCAGTTGGTGATCGAGTCTCAGTGAGGTCCTTGGGCTGGTGGTGTTAGGGACAGCCACAGAGGCATCAAGAGGCAGGGCCTTCCTAAGATGCTCGTTCGCAGAGAGGGGGTCCTGACATGATGAAAGGAACTGAGCGAGCTCCCTGTCCCCTTCCCCTGGACTGAGTCATGTCCCAAATTCTGTTGCCTGGGCTAGGATACGTGGCTTGTCAGAAGAAAGTATAAGGGCATGGCTCTCCACCCAGAACTGTTCTCTACTTATCCATGAAACAGACTGAGGGGTGGGGGGGACCATGCGGACTGGGCTGCTTGTGAGAAGGATGCAGTAGGCATTGAAGTGCCATTTTCCAAGCTCTTCTCTCTCCTGCAAACTGAGCTCCTGGAAGGCAGGCCCGGTCTTCTCTGGGCCTTTTGCGATGAGTTGGATATGCGCTGGCTGGAGGCAAGGGGGAGTGCCAGCCTGCATGAGCTAGGCAAGCAAAGCCAGCCCCGAGGCCTGTCTGTGGGAGTGCAGAGGGGCAAGGGAAGCAGTGTGTTTTGACTTGGATGCTTACAACTTAGAGAGACGGTGGCTTCATTATTATTTCTTGTCACAACAAGTCTTTGGAAGTATGTAAGTCTTGGAGCAATGGGGCTTAATTAGCCTGCTTGGGAGCGATGCATGGGCGGTATTTCTGGGGTTAGGCTGGTGGTAAACGTTTCTGATGATTTTTCACTGGCTTTCAAACATATATTTAATGGAAGCAAGATAGTAAGATTTGCACATCGCAACCGGAAATTAATCAGACTACACATCAAGAACTGTCTACACCTTCCAGCCTTGTTCCTTTTTCCTATTGTACCAAGGCCCACTGGCCGGCTGGGGGCCACCCACACAGCATAGCTGTCCACACTAGCCCAAGTGAGCTGCTGCAGGCCCAAGATCCGGTCTTGGTTATAGCTTCTGACACTTGCTTGTGGAGCAGCCTGATGCTTCTCCACGTTCGTGGTGGTGCCACCAAACTCCCATTGGAAGTTTTCTCGGGCTCCCTTCTTTCCTCTTCAGCTATGTTTCTCATGCCCAGAGGAGCGGGGGCAGGGAGCCAGTTTCCTGAGTCACTTCGGAATGGGGGTGGGGGTGAGGTGGGGAGAGGCAGGTTGTGTGACAGGCCAGGTAGCACTGTGGTAAAAAGGGCACAGTCCAAAGCACATGGTACCACATTCCAGAACTGCCCTGTAGCCCTTCTTTTCCCCCTTCCTCCCATGTTGGCCTCCACTTCCACTTGACTGCCATCTCTTGCCTGCAGCTTGCCATCTTCATCTTTGGCTACTGAGCCTCGCTGTGGAGGCCGCCACTCTGATAGCATGAGGCCAGGGTACACTGGGTTGTGGGTGGAAGCAGAAGAAACCCAGCGTCTGCACTCTCTCGTGGCCGACTTGTAGGTTGCCTGGCCACTGCCCCGCTGGCCCGCGGGTGCAGCGAACAGACCCGGCCACCATTTCCACCAATCCCAGTAGCGTGTTGGCTCTGGCTGTGCCTTCTGTGACCTGGATGGATTTTTTGAAATTATTGTCCCACAGACTGCAGAAGCACAGTACACGCGTTCAGCCCCCGATTGTTTCAGCCTAGAGGCTGATTTTCTTTCTCTCTGACCTTTCACCCAAATGCCACTGCATGCCTTTAGCAAGTGGCACTTAGGGCACTGGAAAACTCCTGCCGGCCCTCCATGCCCTTTCTACTAGGGGGAGGGGGGTTGGCGGGGCGGGACCAGCAGCCAGATCCAAGAGACAGGCACCAGGCACAACTGACTTGCACAAATGAGGAGTAAGAACCATGGTTTGTTCACTTGTTACCAAGAATAACTCGACCCTGGGATTCTCCCAGGTGGGTACTGGCAGCTCACGGACCAGCTTGCGCAGGGCAGCGCTCCAGATGTAGCCTCCATGCCCTCTCCAGCACCACCTGTGGGGCAAGAACTGCAGACAGAAGTCCTTCCAGGAGGCTTGGAAGCCTGGTGGCTGGTGATGCCCCTTGGAAGCACGGGTGAAGAGTACTCAGAAAAGCACGGAGAACCCCTGCGGGCTGTTGAGGGCCAGTCCAGGCCACACATGGTCCTGCTTCTATGGAGGAGACCCCTGTTTAAGTCAACGGGATGGAAATGACCCCTAGAGTGAGCAAGGATGTGAGACTGAACCAGAGCCCTAGACAATCAGAGGCCGGTACTGTCCCACAGTGGGCACACAGCACAGCTGGGCAGGAGCCTCAGGGACTACAGGAGTAGATAAGGACTGAAAGGCACATTCCCCTCGGATGATCCTCAGAGGAAGTGGAAATGGATGAGTCTGGAAGGAGGGGGCGGGCACCACGAACCCACACATTCTCCTGGGTCCACTTGTCACCAAGGCAACAGAACCCTGGAGGTCTGCTAACAGCTGGGAATCCACTCTGAGGAGGGCAACTCCCCAGCTTCGCTGGCTTGGGAGGGTTAATTACCCCCACAGGAACCAGGGGGTGCTGTGGAAAACCACAGCTCCTGTGGCTTTTGCAAACACAACACAACAAAACACCCCTATTCTTCCCCCCTCTAAGTAGCCCAACTCCAACTGATCAGAGTCTGTGAAGCCCAAAGGGCCTGCTTTGGGCCTCGGGCACTAGTGCCGGTGTGCATGGTATTCCCCAGGAGGAAAGGCCGGGGAGCCTTCAAGTCCCTGACCACGTTGCCCTCACAACCTGCCGTGTTACAGGGCCTCTTTGTTGCTGTGTGAATGGAGCTAATTCCGACCCAGCAAGTGACTCTGTAGGACAGAGTAGAGCTCACCAGAAGGTCTTCAGTCTGTCAGCTTTACGGAAGCAGACAGGTTTTTCCTCCCTCCGTGTGGCTCGCTCAAAAAAACCCATAGTGCCACGACTCAAAAAACCTCACAAAAACAACACTGCCATGAAGTCGATGCCGACTCATGGCGTCCCTATAGGATAGGGTAGAACTGTCCCTGAAGGTTTCCGGGACTGTCACTCTTTACTCGAGTAGAAAAGGCCTGTCCTTCTCCCACAAAGTGGCTGGTGGTTTGGAATGGCCGACTTGGAGGGTGGCAGTCCAAGGCATAACCACTGTGCCACCAGGGCTTCCTGCAGTGTGGCTGGTGGGTCCAAAGTACTGACCTTCCAGATAGCAGCTGAGCATTCAAGTGCTGTGTCACCGAGGCTCCTTGTTCGAGTTCTGCAGGCCTGGATTAGCCTGAGTCAATTGCCAAGGGCCCAGCCGGAAAGTGATGGAGCTGGAATGTGGAGGGGCTCAGTCGTTGCAAACACCCTAGTGCACAGCGTCCAGGTGGTCCCACAAGTCAAGACAACTCAGTTCAAACTGCAGCAGGTGTAAGGTCCTGAGAAATCCCCCACAAGTGGGGTCCCTGTATTTTCTCTCGCTCACCCACTCCAACCCAGAATTTGGATCAACTCAGAGTGCCAGCAAGAGTCCAGGGCCTTCTTCCCCAGAGTGACACAGCTCAGGGCTGGCCAGCAGGCAGGCTATCAGAGTTCACCGGGATCCCTGGATTCTTTCAGGTCGGTTGAGAACTGCTGACATTTCATCTGATGTATTCCTCATCATGAGGAAAATTAAATGGGTTTGCAAAATGGGTCCAAGTTCACTCCTGCTCCTTTCTACGGAGCCATGATTTATGAAGCCACTGAGAGTTTGGAACAGAGTCCGGGGCTTCCAGGAAACGATTCTCCTGCGGGAAAGCACAGGTTCCTTTGAGGAGCTAGTTGGAAACGCTTCTGAGCAAGAGTGCACGGAATGCTACGTACTTGCACGTGAGGGGGAAAGTTACCTCGGCAAACTTCCAGATGTACACAGCCTGGTCCAGACAGTCCCTGGGGGTCACAGCTCAAGGCCACCTGAAGACATCAACTCCTCTTCATTCTCGGTGACCGTTGGGACCCCGGCTACAGCCTCCTACGGACTGCAGAGGAGCCCCCAACTCTGCCGGTCCTGTGCCAACCGGCCCCCCCACCCCAATGGCTCAGCCACTTTCTGGCCAAAGCTTCACTCCCCAGCTGGCCTCCGGGGTCGTCGTAATCTCGACACCCTCCACTGCCTGCCCCTCAAACTCCCGAGCCTCGGAACCCCCTCGTTCTTTTGCTTTTGCAGCTCTGAGCACCCTCTGAGGTCTCAAGCGGCGGGCCCCTTCTGAGGCCTGCCCACACGGCGCCCACTCTCGAGCTCCTCGGGGCTGGCTGAGCCGAGGGCTGCCAGGGATTGCACGCGCCGCGCT
>NW_022111320.1:50871949-50902376 GCF_000313985.2 Echinops telfairi
CTCACCAAGGCTTAGTGAAATGCTTTGGGGTGAAGCAAAATGCTATTATTGAGTGATCAAGCACCAAATACGTTCCTGCCTTATGATTTGGGTTACCACCTCAAACACACCCCAAGCCCACACGGAATACTGAACCTATCTGATCAAGAGCTATAAAACCAGCTTGTTTTAAAATGTATGGCAACAGAGGCCCCGTGAAGCAATCAGATAGCAGTGGAGGGGAATGCCAATATGCATTAAACCAGTAGACCGAAAACTCACCAAAGCGACCAAGAGGCATCAAGCTAAAATGGAAGGCATTATCTTTACACCAAGTCAGGTGGGGGAAGGGGGCTGCTTACTGGCTCCCTGTGAATTTTCTGATATACACTGCCTTGACTGTTCTGTGTGGGAACGCATCGCCTGTGAGAGTATACATACATATATATTTCTTTCTTTAGCTGCCCAACTGCGCCTCTTATGTGTTTATTTCTTCGGAAGTCATTTCTGAGACAACCAGCAGTAGTGAAGGGCTCTTCACAGCGGGAAATCAGGCTGAGAGTTGAGATGGTCTATTTTACATGACCTGTCTATTACGATAATGCAGTTGGTAACACACACTCTTTGCACTGTAAACACTATCCATTCTGCTGCGTGTTGAGATGCTGCTTGGGTTTAGGCTTGAGGGAGGTTCACCTGGGCTTCAGGGTGCTCCCTCCAGAGGAAAACATCCAGAAGCTGAATGGAAAAGCACTTTGGTGCTGGGAGTCCTCTCTATGGGGAATTTGGCATTTCCTTTCTCCTGCTCAGAAAGGCGGCTTTGCTGGTGGTGTCTGATAAGGCACAGTCGAGCGTGTGCAATTTGGGAAAGGTTCGGGGTGCTCAGAGGCACAGGAAGGAGACGACTGGTGTCTGTCTGCTGCTTACGTTCCCTTTTAGTGTTTCCTTTCTACCCTGTGTACGATTGCCACCAGGCAGACACACAAGCTACTGTAGGGAGGCGAACCAGAGGACCCTGCCGGCCTTACCAGTCACAGAATCTCTTGCCTGGCTCTGGGGAAGGCCCACCCTTGGGCCTGTGATGCTGAGATCCACAGTTGTCTGCTTCACGGGGATCGATGGCCATTTGTCCCCCAAGCTCAGGACTGGGTACCTTTAGGAGGTGGGGCTTTCTCTTTTACTTGCTTTCCGGCTTGTGACAGCCAAGCAGCACCGCCATGCTCAGTCTCTCCTCCAGCAGCAGAACGGCTTCTCTTTCTTCCCACCAGAGCGTCTCAGGGACCTGGTGCCAAATTTAGCGTGTTCTTTTCTGAGAGGCTATTGAACAGATAGGTCCATTGATGGAGAGAAAGCCCTGTGGCGGGTGCTTCTGCTGGGCATCCAGGAAAGGCCATTGGCAATGGGGCATGTTTGTTTAAAAAAAAACCAACAAATGTGTGAATTTGGGGGCTATCAGAAAGTTCTTAGAGATGGGGAGAGGGTCAAGTGAGGGGGAATTTTTTTTTTCAAACCCAGAAGGGGAATAGAACTGAGGCCCCGGGTGAGTCCAATCTTTCCTGTTGCCGTAATATTCCTCTTCACAGCAGCCTGCGTTGGTCTTTTCATCCTCATGCTGGGCTATCTTGGGCTGTGAGGGGGCCACCAAAGAGCCTGACTTGAATCCCCCGAGTCGCAGCCCGGCCCCACCCATAGTGCTGCCTCAGATTGTTTGGATGGGGTGGAGTGTTGGGCCTCAGAGTCCCTCAAGGCAGGGCTCTCTGCTCCTGGTCTCAGGATCGCCGTGCTCAGTGTGTAGCCTGCGCCTTTCTCAAGTAAGGTCAGATTGGGGAAGGCCGAACCCCTATTTCAAGCCCTGCTCTCCAAGCTGTGGGCCCGAGTGTGCTCTTCCCAGAGGAAGGGATGACTGTTATTCATTCATTCTTTCATGCATTCGTCCATTTTGATGGAGGTCTGTCTAATGTACAGTCAGGTACAGAGGTTGATGGAGTATCACTCGGATTGCTTATGTACATCTAGGACACACCACCCGATCAAGACAGAATTTCATCAGTATCCCAGGAAGCATCGTTTAAAAAGTTGCATGAAGGAGCCACGTGGCCAGTAGTAGCCTGTTGAGTTTGCAGCCTTCCATCCAGTGGACCTAACCATGCCCTTCCTCTGTGTACATCTTGCCATTTGCAAATTGATCCCAAAGAGTATTTACCACTCGTCACGAGCAAGCACTGGGCTGGGCTTTGTCGAGGGCCTGCAAGAATGTACTCTCTTCCCCGACCTCACAGTCTGATGGGTCTGACCTTGTTGAGCCAACTCGTGGAAGGACTCTACAAGAGGCACCGTGGTCAGCCAGCTCCGTGTGGTGCTTGTAGAAGAGTTATCAAGGGAGACGAGTGGAGACCCCCACAGCATTCTGCAAAGAGGGAGCGGAATGCTGGGGTTAGGGAGAGGGAGAAATGGCAGGAAGAGAGTGATTTGTACAGGCAGGAGGTGCAGAGGAGGGGGTGGAACTGGAGTACATTGGACCAGGAGAGAGTCAAAGGAGGTACCTCTCCCCTAGGTCCCGCCTCAGCCCATGACCAACACGTCCAGCCTACCTGCCATGGAGACACCTTGAGCCAAAGGCAGCTGGGCACAGGGAACAGGGTTCACTTGCTGTGAGGAGGGAGGGGGTGCTCTGAGAACCATATTGAGCTGCTTTCTCAAAACGGACTTGTCAAATATAGTTTATGAGGCTAATCTGTAAAGAAAAAATGAAAGGGCACAGGTGCAAGGTTTGGGGATAATGACCTTAATCACGGAAAATGGGTTCTTATGGAGGCTGTGACCTGGCACTAAGTGACCTGATGGTGTCTAAATGGGGATGAGGTTTACCCCAAGGGGGAGTCAGTGGGCAGTTCCTGCCAGGGAGAGAAAGGCAGCTTTGATAACCCAGCCATTTCTGGCCCTAGTGAGCCTGCTAAGATGCTGTCCATGGGGGTGGGTGGGGGGTGGTGGGGATGGGGTGAATAAGTTTAAGTGGATTATCCTAACGAGTGGCTAGGGGGAGAAAAGCTAGCTTAAAAATTCTTGTTTAATTATGGAAAATTTCAAACATACATTCAAGTGGAGCTCATGTTCCCATTGCCCAAGCACAGCTAACATCAGCTCACCGGCAGTTGCCCATCTGTCCTTTCCAACCCCCACTCCCAGAGAAGAACATTCCAGATATTCCTAACATTTTACCATTCACATTTCAGTGTAGATTTATAAAAAAATAAGGACTTTGTATTAACATAACCAAGCACCATGATTACATCTAAACAGGTTAACAGTCTCTTCAAATAGCCTGTCAGGGTTCCATGTTTCTGACTGTGCGGCAGAGTTATCTGAAGTGTGATCCAAACGGGGTCTGCAAATTGCATTTGTCTGATAGATCTCCAGAGTCCCTGTTTCTTTTCCCTGTAATTTATGCCTGATTGTGTCGTTTGTTCTGCGGTTTCTTGGATTCGGGATTATGCTGATTGCATCTTGTAGTGTCATTTCAGACGTCCCTCCATCCCCTGTTTTCCTGTAAAATTAAAATGAGGATTGTATATCGAGCCGGCTCTGAATCTAATACCATTCTTTTGGTCAAAATAACCCTAGTTTTGGTTTTGTTTTTAAAGGTGTTTATTGAGGGGTTTAGACAAGAGAGACTGGGGTTCACCGACTGATGAGCCAGGTATTGGGACCAGTTTGGGAACCAAAGAAAAGGGCAATGGATCACTTTTCTGTTCTCGTCCCCCCCCACCCCCCCAAAGGAGGCTCTCCTCCCTCCTCCGATTAGGTTTGTTCAGAGGTTAAGAAGGGAAGTTTCTGAGGGCCCCTTTCACCCTAGCTCAGAGCATATGTGAGTAAGAGACTGCTAGGGGATTGGTTTGGGGGCTTCGGGTACCCCATCCCTTCTCCTCAGTTCTACATGTCTGACTGCCCGTGCCCCCCTCCTTGGTTGAGGATAAGCAGGACAGATGCTGCTGTGTGGGGGCTCCTTGCGGGGGGGTCTGTTCCTGGAGCCCGTGGGCCGTGTGCAGTGAGTGGGGGCTGACTGTGGAGGCAGGTTGATAGCCGTTAACTACCGTTACTAGGTACCTGCTTCGTCACAGGCACTCTGCTGGGGGTTTGACACACTCGGTGTTCGTTTTCACTGCCTGCCTGGCCCAGCAGCTCCTGTAGGCCTGGTCTGTCCAGACCCATCCTTCCTGCCTGGGGATTTGCTTTTGAAGATGATGAAATGGCAGGCGAGCCCTGTCTCCCGGCCTCAAGGGTTGAGCGTCACTTTAGGATGTGAGGCCTTCCGGGAAGGGAAGTTGGGGCTCGATGGACAAGGTAGCCATGAGGGCTTCTGTCCCAGGTCTCTCTGCTGGGATGTGCGTAGCATGTCCAGGCCCATCTCCTGCAGGCACTTGGCTATCTCCGTTCATCGGTGCAGGGAAGGAAGTCATAGCTGGGGGGTGAGGGGGGACTCTGCCCCTGGGACCCTGCCTGGGGTAAGGGAGGTGGGATTCTGATACCCTCCCCCTGTAGCTTTCACTCAGTAGATTGAGCCTCTGTGGGTGTCTACTGCCCCCAGAAGGCTCTTAGTCCATTTGTTTTCACGATAGGTTCTGTCAGCTGTCCCTGTGCGGTGGGACTGAGAACATGCTCCCGAACTCATCTGGGTTGAGCCTTGGGCTCCCAGGCTGGTCACACGGCTGCCCCGTTCCTTCCCTCTTGATCTTTGCTCTGATGGGGATCTGGGGTCCTGCAGGGAGCCTTGGTGACATTCCTACTTCTCCCCAAAGAGAGGATCATGTGGAGGCATATCAGGAGCTTCCAGGGAACTCAGAAGTCACTCTTGGGATCAAATTCAGGCCTGGTTGTCCCTGACGTGTCTAGGGCTGATGTCAGGGACAGATGAAGCAGAGATTGTCTTTGAGGGGAAGTGGGAGGGGTGACTTCTGGGGCTTGGTGCCAAAGGCTAAGGAGATCAGGGAGCTCCCGCAGCTTGTGCAGGAGCTCATGAGAGGACCACCTCACTCAGTCTCACCTGGGACAGCCCCTGTACCCAGAGAGGACCAAGCTCCTCATTGCCCCTGGCTTGGGGAGAGAGCGGGCCGTCCCAGGAATGCTGGAGGAAGCATTAAGGCGCCGAGTGCTTTGGGAGAAAGGGGAGTGAGGACATTTCCTGGCAGTCACTCTGATACGTCCATGCATCCAGGTAGGCCACCAGGGTCACCCGGACTTCTTGTATATGGGATCAGTTGTAGAAGAGTTCTGCAGTTAAATGCTACTTAGAAAGGGAATGATAATGAAGTGAAATATTATCCTTGTGTTCAGGAAACCCTTTGCTGAGCACCTACTTATCCTGGGCGCCACGAGGAAGGAGCAGAGAAAGGAGCACCCAACGGGGTCTGCCCTCAAGTGGCTCACAGTCTGGCGGGAGAGAGATTTTACCCGCAGCCCCCTCCTCCTGAAGTCAGTTTGCTCCTGCCTTCTCTTTGCCTGATTCAACGGGCTTGTATGATGTCCTGCTTAAAACAGTGGAACATAGATTGTTGTACAGCTTACAAAACACGTCCACAGCATTAATGTATTGGGAATCCCAAAGGCCCAAGAGGGGCGATTTGGAAGAGCAGCCAACTAGTTGACTTTAGCGAACCGAAATGCTGAGCCCAGCTGGAGAACCGCCTCCCTTCCCTGCCTCCCGCTCTGGGGAGATGGACAGTTTAGCAAGAGGCTGGGCAGGGCTTTCCATGGAGCACAGGCTGAGGAAGTTGGACGTTTGAGGACAGGGCAGGCAGGGTAGGGCGGGCTGGAGGACACTGAATGGTGGAAGCATCCTGGGTCAGACTCCCGGGGTTGAAAATCGATCCTAACATTGTCCCAAACTGGCCATGTCTACCGGCCAAGTTGTTTTCCCATCTGTAAATGAAAGATTTTAAGGAGCTCATCTCCAAGGTCCCCGCCCACCTGTGACACGTGATATCTGTCGGCTGGATCGAAAGCAAGGGCGATGATTCCCACGGACTCCTCCGCTGCATTGGCCTGGAGCACAAGGCCATGAGTCAGAAGGACTCAGAGGCCTGAGGTTAGGCAGGAGCAGCTCCCAGGGAAGAGGACTGGGCTCCCATGGGGTGCTGGGTCTTTCAGAGTAGACAGGACGGCTGTATGATCAAGCCTGGGGCCAGGAGGGGGGCCGGCCAGTGCCCTGCCTCGGGGTGACCCTTGTTAGAAGAGCCTCTCATCAGGCTACTGGCCCCCGGTGTTGAGCTTACCGGCCAGCCAGGAAGGCTCCCACCTGGCCCTGCAGGACCTGCTGCAGGCTGTCTGCTCTCAGCCCCCGGTAATGGCTGCTCCTCCGACAGTTGTTACCATCCCCCTCCTCCAGGTGCTCTGGCAGCAGTAAGTGTGCCCATGGTTTCCAGGGGAGCTGGGCCGGCAGATGCGCCCTGGTGGGGAGGGTGGCGTCTGGACAGAGGCCTCACTTCTGGCCCCTCCACTCACTTGTCCTTAAAAGCTGGACAGACTCCAGTGCCTGTAGGGGAGGGGCTGGAGGTGGTGCTCCGAGCAGAGCAGTGTCTCCCGCAGCCCCATGGCTTCTGCAGCCCCAGACAGCCCTTCCTCAGCAGGGTCTCCCACGGGAGGCTTCTTCATCAGGAGCACGGTTCCCCTGTGGCAGGGAATGTGCTTGCTCTGACCCCCCCTTTTATTTGGAGCATCTTCGACTCTGGCACCTACTGGATGCCAGAATGTCTATGCTCCCGTTTCCCACTGGTTAGGAGCCCTGCCCGGGTGGGAGCCTCCTAGCGGCTGCTGACCTGTGCTCCCTCCCAGACAGGTGACTCCATGGTGGGAAAGTTCTTGCTTGGTTCTATTTGTGTGAAGTGGGTTTCTGTGTACTCCCAATCTGGTGCTGACAGTGCATCCTGGCACTGCCTACTGGTCCGCTTACAGATTCAATAGGTGCTCAGGTGCCAGGGTGGAGGATGGTTATGCCCGCACCTCCTCAGCCTCAGTCTTCTCCTCTGACCTGGCAGCTCCAGCTTCCGGGGCTGTGATGGTGACTCAGGACCCTGGCGCACCTGAGCTATCAGGTCCTCAGGACAGGAAGACTTAGGGCTCAGGGCTCAGCATGTCCGTCAGACTATGAATGAATGAAGGGCCTTCACTCCTGGAGCCTAGGCACATCTTCCTCTGCCCTTCTGAGAGCTCTCCCGCTTGTCCCGTGGCCCACTGGGTGGCTCAGCTGGATCCCTTCCGTCTGGGGCTTGCGCGCCAAGGAGGAACCCACGGACACGACATAAGCCTCTGTGTCTTCATTCCCAACCAGATGAGACCTTTCCATATCCTGACTGTCCCCTGATGTCCTGACTCCTTCCAAGACCTTTAAGACACAGAAGCGAGGAAATTGGGATTGAGATTTGTGGAAAGATGGCAGGGAACCAAAGCGGGAGTTTTTTTCTCAGTTGCTCTGTCTCTGAGTCCCTCCTGCATGCCAGACCGTGTGTGGGAACACGGCTGGAGATGCAGCAGTGACTCAAACAAGGAGAGGGCCTTGGCCTTCCCGGTGCCCACATTTTATTGAGGGGAGACAGACAATCAAACACGAGCGAAGCACCCAGGATGTTAGGAGACCCAGTCCTAGGGACGGTCTCAGAGGAATCCTGGGAGAGGGAGAACCTCTGCTACGTGGAGTCTTCAGGCAAGTCTTCACTAATAGTTGGCCTGTGAACACAGACCCGCAGAGGTGAGGGAGGGACGCTGGGACTGTCGTGAGCAACCTTCCAGTTACAGGGGCCAGCGAGCTCGTGCAGTGGCCGGCAGGAAATAGGGCCAGGGTGGCCGACGTCGCATGAGGGAGGTGAGGAGACGGGAGATGAGGTTAGAAGAAAACAATGGTGACCTGTCACCCTGCTGCCAACACAGGGCTCCAGCAGCCATGATTGTCACGTTGCCTTTACTCTAAGTGGGCAGAGGAGCGACGAGCGTAATGCGGGGCAGGCCCGTGAAGATGGAGGTGGCTTTGTCTAGGGCAGCCATGGGGCGGTGGGTAGGGTTTTGATTCTGGATTTGTTCTGACAGCGGTGCCTACAAGATTTGCTGATGGCTCCCACTACCATGACTCGACTTCGACCTTGCAAGTCTGGCTAGACCAGAGGATGTACACTGGTACAGATAGGAACTGGGAATATAGGGAATCCAGGGCGGATGAGCCCTACAGGACCAGTGGTGTGAGTGGCGAAACAGGGAGGGTAAAGGGAGAGTGGGTAGGAAAGAGGGAACCGATTACAAGGAACTATATGTGACCTCCTCCCTGGGAGACAGACAACCGAAAAGTGGGTGAAGGGAGATGTCGGACAGGGCAAGATATGACAAAATACCAATTTATAAACTATCAAGGGCTCATGAGGGAGGGGGAGCGGGGAGGGAGGGGAAAAATGAGGAGCTGATGCCAGGCACTTAAGTGGAGAGCAAATGTTTTGAGAATGATGAGGGCAATGAATGTACAAATGTGCTTTACACAATCAATGTGTGTATGGATTGCGATAACAGTTGTATGAGCCCTTAATAAAATGTTTAAAAAAAAAAAACCCACTACCACCACGTCAACCTGAAAAAAAAAAAAGATTTGCTGATGGATCAGATGTGGGATGGGAGAAAGAGGGTCCTTTAAGAACAGCTTCCAGAAAGTCACCTGCTTCCTACAAAATGCGACAGTGTGGAGGGTGAGGCTCATCTACAGATCTGTGGAAGACAGACTGGAAGCAGAATTTCAATTTCTTCCGGAAGAGGAGATTGCTAGGGACACTCGAATCCCCTGGAGGGCTTATGAAAGTGGGTGCCATAGCCTGTCTGACCGGGCTCTCCTGGGTCAGACCAAAGAGGTTTTGACTCTGTAGGTCTGAGGTGGGGCCCACTGTAATTGGCATTTCTACCAAGTTCCCAGGTGAGGGCACCGAAGCTGGTGTAGGGGCCTGTTGGAGAGCCAGGATCTCGGCGGCGTGGCACCTGTCATTATCTGGTAGGCCCCACTGACTGGTAGCAGGAGGCATGTGTCGAGTTATTGGCCTCGTTGGTTTTCTCGTTGTTGGATGCGGACTGACCCTTTACGGAGCCTTGCTTGGAAGAGGGGTGAGATGTGGCTTTGCTGGGAGCTCTTCCTCCCCTTGGGAGTCAAGAGTTTCTTCTGTGGTACAGGGAATAAGCCCTTGAAAGAAAAGCCACAGCTCAGAGCAAGACAGATGACAGTCCATCCCCGGAAATGATCAGAAACCTCCGTGATATTCCAGCGGTCTCTTCTCTGAGGCCTGTCTGAGCAGATAGCTGTTTCAACAGCCTGTGTATTTTGGGTTTGGGGTTTTTTGGGTAGCCTCCATCTCCTTTCGGAATTGAGGGAAGAGGTGACTCACTTTGCGGTGCTGGTGCCTCGCTCCGGTCAGGAGACATTAGGGGTCTTCTGAGACATGTGGGTGAGGACCGAGTCCCAAGAGAAGAGCTCCCGAGTCCCCAGGAGCTGTTGTCTCCATGGCAGAGGGAGAGGGAAGGAGCCTTCGTCTTGAATTCAACGGGTTGTTCCCAGAACGGTTGAACTTGGGGTAATAGCTAAGGCAGTGTGCTTGTTTGGGGAATAATTCAATGAGGCCCTTTCCGCTTTCTATGGTTAGTGAACCTGCTTTCCAAGCCCTTGTCTCCAATCCTAAGTGTCTGGTGTGCCCTCTCAAGGCTAAGACCCTGCCAGCTCGTGTTTGGGGTGGAGAGGCAAGACCTGCCTGGAAAAGTGACCACCTCTTGCAGCCCAGTGCCCTGCCAAGGAGGCCCCTATGTGGGGCTCTCATTTCCTCCTGGGCCATCTGATACAGGACTCTCCGGGGGAAGCGGGCGTGGGGCTGTGGCTCCGGAAGACAGATGCTCCCAGGAGCACCATGTGCTCTGCGGATGAGATTATCACACACGCCCAACAGAAGAAATGGGGGAGAACTGGGGCCGGGAGCCGTCATACAGCGGCAGCAGCCATCAGCATTTGCCGGCTCGTCTCACCTGTCGTCGGTTGAGTTTTCTCCCCCGGAGTGCTTTCCTTATAACCCGAACACACGAGTGCACTCAGAACTACTTCAGATGTATCGCGTGGTCACAGCCAGCAACTGTCATTCTGATTTCCTAAGACGCTGTCTTTTTCACATGCAGCACACCCATGTACACTTTTTTTAAAATTTATTTTTTATTTTTATTTTTTTAAAACATTTTATTAGGGGCTCATACAACTGTTATTGCAATCCATACACACATCAATTGTGTAAAGCGCATTTGTACATCATTCTCAGAACATTTTTTCTCCACTTAAACCCCCGACATTAGGTCCTCATTTTCCCCTCCCTCCCCGCTCCCCCCTCCCGCATGAGCCCTTGATAGTTTATAAATTGGTATTTTGTCATATCTTGCCCTGTCCGACCTCTCCCTTCACCCACTTTTCGGTTGTCTGTCCCCCAGGGAGAAGGTCACACAGTTCCATGTAATCGGTTCCTTCTTTCCTACCCATTCTCCCTTTACCCTCCCTGTTTTGCCACTCACACCACTGGTCCTATAGGGCTCATCCGTCCTGGATTCCCTGTATTTTCAGTTCCTATCTGTACCAGTGTACCTCCTCTGGTCTAGCCAGACTTGCAAGATCGAATTCAAGTCATGGTAGTGGGAGCGGGGAGGAAACATTTAGGAACTAGAGGAAAGTTGTATTTCTCATCATTGTTATATTGCACCCTGACTGGCTCATCTCCTCCCCGAGACCCCTCTGCAAGGGGATCTCCAGTGGCCTACTAATGGGCTTTGGATCTCCACTCCACACTACCCCCATCATTCACTATGGTAAGATTTTTTGTTCTGATGATGCCTTACACCTGATCCCTTCGACACCTCGTGGTTGCATAGGCTGGTGTGCTTCTTCCATGTGGGCTTTGTTGCTTCTGAGCTAGATGGCCGCTTGATTACCTTCAAGCCTTTAAGACCCCAGACGCTATACTTTCTGATAGCCGGGCACCAGGCTGATTTCTTCTTTGTGCTGTTGGTTTACGGGTTCGGTGGCCCTTCTTCATGGTTCTTGGAAACTGTTGGTTAGCTCCATCAGGCTCAATACTTTTGGCAAGGATGCTTTACTGGTGGTGTTGTGTACATCCTATTACATCCGATGAGGAAGCATTCATGTGTACTTTCCCATGTCTGTGATGGAAAGACTGCTCAGGGGATTTGGGTATCATCAGTCTGATGGACCCTTTATAAAATACTCATCAGCTAGTCCACGGGGCTGGAAATCAGAACAGTGGTTACAAGGGGAAGGGAGTCCCGAGGGGATTTTCTAAAGAAATATCACGTATCTCATTTTGGATAGCAAAAAGCAAAATACTCATCGATTTCTTGTCCTGATAGCGTTAGTATTCACGGATTATCCTTGCTTAGATCCATTATTTAATTCCCAAAGCAAAACTACGTCCACTGCCATCGTGTTGATGCCAGCACTTACAGACCCCATGAGGCAGAGTGAAATGACCAAGCATTTGAGGCGGTACATCTTTACGGAGGCAGAGAGCCTCACCCTCCTCCCAAAGAGAAGCCGGTGGGTTTGAACTCACAGGGCCTACGTGCAGCAGAGTGAAACACTGTCTGGCCCCGCACCATCCCCACAAGAGTGGTTACGTGGGGCTCCTTTCTGTAGCCACGGTGTCAATCCCTCCTGCTGAGAGTCTTCCTCTTTGCCACTGCCTTTCTATTTTACCAAAGTGTGCCCTTTACCAGGGACGGGGAAGACCTGCCACCCTCGCTTCTAGAGAGCATTCTGGCGACACCTGTTCCAAGACAGACTTGCTTGTTCTCTTGGGAGTTGCTCTGTTCTTCGCTAGTACCACAACTCAAATGTATCGGTTCTTCTTCTGCCGTCTTCCTTATTCAATGTCCAACTTTCGGATGCATACGAAGTGATTGCCAATACCCGTGGTCAGGAGCACCTGAGTCCTCAAAGTGACATCCTTCCTGCTCTTCAACGCGTGAAAAAGATCTTATGCAGGAAAAAAGAGGAGCCGATAACAAACAGAAAGTAAATGCTTATAAAAGAATGATGGCAACATATGAACAAATATGCTTGATACAATTGATGTATGGATTGTTATAGGAGCTGTAAGAGCCCCCAATGAAATGACCTTTAAAAATAATAAAAATAAAAAGATGTGATGCAGCAGATTTACCCAATGCAATGCGCCATTTGCTTTTTTGACTGCTGCTTCCATGAAAATTGACTGTGAACCCCAGCAAGATGAAGTCTTTGACAACTTCAGTCTTGGCTCAGTTCGTCATGAGGGACCAATTGGTCAGGTTGTGTGGGTCTTGGGTCTCTTTACATTGCGGTGTCGTCCATGCTGAAGGTTGCAGGCCTTCGGCTTCATCAGCAAGTGCTGAAAGCCCTCCACTTTCTGCAAGCAAGACTGTTGCACCTGCACATCAAAGGTTGTTAATGAGCCCTCCTCAGATCCCAATGCTGTGTTCTTCCGCAGACAGCCCGTGTTATCTGATTGTGTGCCCAGCACAGAGGTTGAATCACCCTGACACACACCTGTCATGCCTTCGAAAGCACGTCCTGTTGCCTTGTTCTGTTCAAACGATTGCCTCTCGATCCAGGTGCAGGTTCCGCATGAGCACAGAGAAGTGCTCTGGAATTTTCTGTTTGTCTCAAAGCTATTCATAGTTTGTTATCATCCACACTCAAACGTCTCTGCCTAGTCAACAAAACATAAGTAAACATCTTTCTGATATTTTTAGCTTACAGCCAAGATCCATCTGACATCAGCAATGATATCCCTTGTCTACATCTTCTGAATCCAGCTTGAATTTTGGCAGCTTGTTGTTGAGATGCTGCTGTAACCATTGTTTGATGATCTTCAGCAAAGTTTTACTTGGTGTTGACGGTATTCCTTGATGATTTCCGTACTCTGTGGGGTCACTTTTCTTTGGTGTGGGTACGTGTATGGGTCTCTTCCAGTCGTCGGCAAGGTAGGTGTCTGCCACTTTCCTGGCATCGATGAGTGAGTGCATCCAGTGCTTCCTCAGTGTGCTGAGACACCTCGAGTGGGCTGCCGCCCCTTCCCGGAGCCTTGTTTGTGGCTGACGCCTTCAGTGCAGCTTGCACCTCTTTCCTTCAGTATTATGGGTCTCGATCATATGCTGCCTCTTGAAACGGTTGAATGTCCACTAGTTCTTTTTGGCACAGGGACTTTGTGAATTTCACCCATTCTTTAATCAGGGGGTGGCAGAATTCGCTAAAATTTTGCTATAAGGAACATTTTCTATCATTTGATTATTATGAAGTTCTATAAAAAGTGGATGTTATCTTCCCTTCTGTACTTATCAGTTTTTAGAATCACGAGTTGACCATCCCTGTCTTGTTTTGTTCTCATACAATTATGAATGCATACGCTTAAGTATATTTGCTATATCCTGATCAGCTATAGTTATTGTCTTTTCTGATGCTCAGGTTGTTCCATTTTTGCCTGGCGCAACAGTTTGAGCACTGGGCTTCTCATCAAACGTTTGGTGGCGGTTCAAACCACCCAGAGACGCCTGAGAAGCAAGGCTTGGCCGTTTGCTTCCGAAAGGCCACAGCTTTGAGAACTCGACAGGGCGATTCCACTCCGAGACCCTGAGGGTCGCCGGGTTCAGACTCGGCTCAGCATCAACTAGCCACAGCCCCTCAGGTGGGTTCCCGCTCTTTTTGGACATGATTGGAGTGGTTTTAAAAACCCAGGCTCATGTTGTCATGGACCTGAAGTCAACCGCTTCTCCAAGGACATGGGTTTGAAGCCAGTCATCTGGACAAGGGGGACACTAGTTGCTGCTGGAACATCACTGTATCTGTGCCTTTGATTGAGTGCCTGGGTAATATGTGTATAGACATATTTGAAAGCTATAGGGATCATAGTTCCATCCTGATGTTCCCAAGTAGACTTGAAAGGAATTACCTTATAGCTGGGTTCTTCGTGGGCTTTCTCTGTGTTATCCTATCTCTTCTTTCACATGGGGTTACCATGAGTTTGATCCACTTGATGGCGACTAACAATATGAGCATCTCTTCTCTCAAACGGAAAACTCCTAGCTCTTCAAACACTGACACGGTTACCCATTTGCTGTAGCCCAGAGGGCTAGGAGCCCTTGTGGTTCAGCACCCCCCTGTTAATCAGAACGTCAGGGTTCAACCCCCCTAGCCACTCTACTGGAGAAGGGCGGACTGTCTGCTTCTGTGGAGCTCGATGGGCTTCGAGACCAGGAAGGGCAGTTCTGCTCTGTGCTACAGCATCACTGTGGGCTGGAATGAACGTGAGGACAATGGGTCGGGCTTTCGTTCTGGGTAGGTGTGTCAGTAAAGGTGTATATATATCACAGACATACACACATATATATATTTCGAAGTAATAAATGTTTTTATAAACACTGATATTCTTAACCATAGCTTGAGATTGCCTTGGGTTTCCCTGGTCCACGTTCTATGTGTGTGGGCTTCCTGAAGCTGCTGCTTCTCTGCGGGTTATGCCGTCAAGAAGATAGAAAGCTAGCTGCGGGCATTCCCTTCCAGTGGCCCTGCCACAGGCATGCTCCAGGTCTTTGCCTGTGACACATCTGCTAACAACACTGTGGTCAAAGCAAATCATGGCGCTGTCCAAAGTGACGGATTGGTGTTGCAGTCCCCCTCCTTGTATACCACAGTGGTACCCAAAACCCAGCAGTGGAAAACCACCATTCTTTTGCTCATGGATTTTGTAGGTGAGGAATCCAGGCAGGTAGGAATGACATCGTTTGACTTAGCAACGTTTAGCGCTTCAGCCAGAAGACTCAAAGACTGGAAATTAGAATCATCTGAAGGTTAACTCACATGTGACTGTTAGCATTGACAAGAGGACCATGGTGTCTCTCCCTGCGATCTCTCCGTATGCACTAGTTTGGGCTTTTTCCCAGCATAGTGGCTGGATCCTAAGAGAGGATGGAGAGAGAGAGAGGGGACACATACACGTACATGTACATGGGCACATCAAGTCAAGGCTGTACCATTTTTTATCATCTCAAAAGACATGCAGGGTCACTTCAGCCATGTTCTGTTTATGAAGGCCGTCAGAAAGTCTACAAAGCTCTGCCCAGGTTAAACAAGTGGGTGTGTCGATTCCATCCAAGATCCAGTTCTATAGGAGCATGTGAGACCGGAAATCTTTCTGAGACCGTTTTTTTGGGAAATAGAGTTTGCCCTCGTTGAGAAAATCCAACTGCAGATGCATGAGGCAAAGGAGATCCCAAAAGGCAAAGAACTTACCTGTGAAGATGATTTTTTTCCACATGTGTGCTTTGCCACAATAAAACAAATCGTGCTGCCACACTTTGTGATGTCGTTTCTAAGTGTGTGCTGACTTACTCGTGCTTGCACAGAGAAGGTAATAGCTAGCGGCCTCTTGAGAGGGGTCTGGATTTACCTCGTTCCCGTCAGCGTAGTCTCGCTCTCCCCCCGCAACACCTTGAAGGGAAACAGGTCTCTTGGTTGTGGAATGTGTAAGGGAAACTGTCCATTGATTGCCTGCCTACCTTCGACAAAAGCAAGGAGACTGTAGATTCCACTTTGTTCTTTGTCCTTCCTTCTCCCTCCACGTAGATCCTGTAGGTCACCGGGAGCAGATGACAGGTCCTCCTTCTCCGTTTGGCGTCTGCCAGGTGGAGTCCCACAGTTGACCCGTCGCCGTTGGGTGGGTCCAGTCAGATGAATGCCACCACCGTGGAGAGCTTGATGCTGTGTTGCTTTGTGTTTTTACCGATGCATCAATCGCGTGACCGTGGGCAAGGCGATGTGGATAGTGTTCAGGTGGGAGAGGTTGGCAGTTGGATGGGGGGGCGAGTTATGTAGGGGAGAGGAGAGGAGATAGGGGTGGTGGGTGGGAAGTGCTCAACTTTTGAACGTCTGAAGGTAGAGCCAGCCAGATTGGCCTAAGCTTGACTGAAGTAGAGCCAGCCGGATTGGTCAAAGGTTGCCTGCAGAGAGTTAGAGAAAGAAGGGGGTCCGGGATAGGCCTTACTATAAGCTCAGGAGTTTGTTTCGGGCACGTGGCATTTTCACAGGCACCGAGTGAGATGTTAGGCAGGCAGCTGGGTATTCCAGTCGGGGCTGGGAAGGTAAAGTAGCACTTCACCTGCAAGCGCTTTTAATATTAATGCCACCTGGCTCCGTACAAGTACCTTGAGAAAGAGATAAGGGAGAGGAGGAAATTGAGGCAATACTGGGGTTACAAGAGTGCAAGTCTAGTAAGCACAATTCAATAATCATTTATCTTATCAAATGAAATGCTAGAAATGAAAGCACTCAGCATGTGACCTGGCATTAAATGCCGATTAGTCTTTGCCGGGTTCTGTGCCTAGGGCTGAGGCTATAAAGGTGAACAGGGTAGAGTAGCATTCCTGGTGCCTACCATAGAGTAGGCCTGGGTGAAACTTGCGAGGGCAGTGTGGTCCCTGCCCTCTAGGAGCTCTGAGCGACTGTGCTCCAGCCTCCTCACCTCCGCACGGATTCTAACGTGGATACCTGACTCGGGCCTCAGACCGGAACGTTCCCTTGAAAGGCCTGACCCATCCCCTAGGCTCTTAGCGTCAGCAGCTAGTCAGGGCTGAAGCTCGGGCCACAGAGCATACCCCCTCACTCAGGGAGCCATCTCCTTGTCTCCTTAGCTTCTGTTCTCAAAATGCTAGGGAACGGTGCCGAAGACATTGATCTCGATGCGGTGGGAGATTTGGGGGTTGAAAGGCCACAGGAGGATGAGTTGTGCTCTCCAGATGGATAACTCGGCTTGTTTGACTCGGAGATGTGCATTTCTTTGGACCCAGGGCCCAGGATGCAGGCTGTGGCAAACGGGACTGGCCCCGGAGCCAACAAACTAGAGGAGTTGTCCAAGGCCAAGCATGCATCTCACCCCTGCCTGTGCTGAGAGCACTTTTACAGTCCACAGTGCTCGGTGCTGATAGCCCGGCATTCTGAGATATACTATCCAGCGAGCAGGGTCAAAGGGCGTGCCCTGCTTGAGCAGGGAGCTGTGAGAAGAAGTGGGAGGGAGCAGACAAGACAGGGCATCTTGCTCAGAGTACCATCTGTCACAGGGCCTCCTCCCTGCCCCCAGCTTTATCCCAGTACGTGGTGAAGCCCAGAGGCCCCCACTCTCCTTGGCACTTTGCACCCCTGGGCTTTCCTGGTGGCTTTAGCATGGCGTGGCTTGTGCTGTGGAATCATAGACTGAAGAGTGGTACCCAGCCAAGTGTGTGGAGCCCTGGGAAATATGGCCAGGGTCCCAGGGGCAGGGGTCAGAACCACATAACCTTTCCTAAAATGTTTTATAAAAATAAAAAATTACAAAAACTATAAACCTAATTGTGGAGTGAGGAGGGAAGCAAGAGTCACCCCCAGCCCCGGCCGCCTTCAGCATGGAGAGCCTCAGCACCTGAGGATGCTTGGTGGTGAGCCTGCCTCTTCTAGTTGCCAAGACCCTGGCTCACTGCTCTGGACCCACCTGGTGATGCCGAGAACCTTATTTCAGAGGGGGAGGGAAGAGAAACTAGGATCGCCATTTTGGAAAGCATCCTGCCCTTTTAAGCGTCCGTCATCCTGTGAAATGGAAGGGCAGTGACCCCAGGAACGGCCAGGGATGAACCTCCGGCAGGCAGTGTGGACCTCAGTTAACTGTCCCTCAACTGACTTCTCTTTGATTGCTACAGATGGCTCAGGAGAAAACAAACAGCTTAGACAAAGAAGAGCATTGCTTTGGAGGAAAGCAGTCACGATGTCTCGTAGTAACGGAAAGGTTTTGCTTGTGCACCACGTAGCTCTGGCTGGCCCATAGAGGATGACACTGAAAGACAGGGCCTGAGAGGGAGTGGGTATTTGCAAGAGTCCACAGCAAGGGAGCAGCAGGACCAGGAGAAGGAAGCTGATTTTCCCAGCTCCATCCTCTCCTCTGCAGCTCTCCCTACTGGTCAGGGGCTGAGGAAACTTCCAAGTAAAGGGAACAGGCATCCCATATGAGGGACTAGTCTTTCCGGACTCCTGCTTTAGGAGTGCAGACCCCTGGGGAGGCGAGGGTAGGGAACAGCCTCAGGGTGCCCCTGGGGAGTGAGGCTCCAGGCCAGCAGGAGAACCGAGAGGCACAGCTGAATGGAGTTTGAAGGCACAGCTTCTGCCAGAGTGAGATGACTCAGAACAGCTGCCTCGGTGCCAGGCTCCAGAAGCCTCGGGGTACAGTTGGGAATGAGGGCAAGGCTTGTTCTGCACATCACTGAAGATGTAGCGGCACTGCAACGACAAGCCAGCACACACGAGGCCTCGTGAAATGTGCAGCCCTCAGGAGCAAGACCGTCACACAGGTGATTCCAATAAAGTGTGCTGATTATTCATTGACGTCCCGAGAAGGTGGGTGAGGGCTCAGGAAATGCAGGCAGCACCATGGCCGGCTCAACAGTTGATTCGCTTCTCCAGAGACCCGGTTGATCACCTGGGAAGGCTGCAGCTTCGGAAGGTGCAGCCCCGTCTTGAGCATGTTGTTTCTGTGTGTCCCCTCTCAGCACGCGTTTACTAGCCCATACCGGGTACCAGAAGGAGCCCTGTGGGCACTGTCCGGGTAAGAGTTGGTCTGTCAACCGCCAAGTGTGTGATTCAAACACACTCGCCATTCCATGGGTGGAAGATGAGGCCATTTATTTCTGCAAAGATTTGCAGCCTTAGAGACCCCATAGAGCAGTGGTTCTCAACCTTCCCAACGCCGCGACAGTTCCTTATGTGGTGGTGACCCCCCCACCCATAAAATTATTTTCGTTGCTACTGCATCACTGTCGTTTTGCTGCTGTTATGAATCAGGCGACCCCCGTGAAAGGGTCGTTTGACCCCCACCCACAGGTTGAGAACCGCTGCTCTAGATAGAGGAGCTGTGAGCTGGAATCTAAGTCATAGCCGTGGGTTTGGCTTCTTTCATTGTGCAGGCTCTGGGTTTACAGAGGAAATCCCAACCGTTGGTCTGTTAGGATCCCACAGTCTGGGGGAGCCATGAAGGGCTTAGCCAAAGCCACCCAGTTCAGGAAAAAAGAGCAAGAAGACATCTCTGGAGCCCCCACTGTCCTGTCTCAGAATACTGGTCTCTTGCCAGCCTTGGCCATGAACAAGCTTCTTGTCATACTGTAACTTTTTGAAATCTCACATGACCCCCTGTCTGCTTCCAGGGACAACCTGATGACTAGATTAAATGGCCACTTTTCTGTCCTGAGCTTCTTAGATGGCCCTGTAGGATCGTGCCTATCTGACCAGACCACGCTCCCCTTTCGGAAACTCCCTTCTCAGTTCATACAGCACCTCCCAGGCTCCGTGGCCCTCTTGGCCGCCAGTTGCTTCCCGGTTTCCTTTGCTGCACGGCTTGTGCTGCCTCTTCTTTCTGCGTTGACCCTTAACAGGATTCAGCCCTCAGCCATGTCTTCTTCCTCCCACCAGCCCCCACCATGGGCTTCCGTCTGAAAGGTGTCACATACTGACAGCTTTCAAATTTTTCTCCAGCTTAGGCCCTCCGATGCCCAGCGGGCACCTCCATACGAGTGCCGCGGGCACCCCCCACTGAATGCCCGGCTGGCCTCCATGGCCTCCTCTTTCCCTTGCTGGAAATCGCACTGGCCGTTGAGTAGGTAGGACCCATTTTCTTGGGGAGGTTTGCGTCTGCACTGAGGGAGTTAAGTTGATAGAATGGCGCTTTGAAGATGGGACTGTAGTGACCAGGCAGTGTCCAAGGAGACCTTAAACAGTCTTGCTGGGAACGAACCATTTTCCAGATCTAGGCGTAGGCTCCCGGGGGCCTCTGGAGGAGCAGCTGAGTAGGGAGTGGACAGTCCATAGGTCACAGAGTGCTTTAGTGGGAAGTGTGATCATTCAACTCAGCCATCAGCCAAAAAATAGGTCACGTTCTTCATTCAGAGCAGTGTCTCAGGACCCCAGGGTGGTTTTCAGACAAGGATGAGGAGCTAGGGAGACCTTTCTCTACTGTCTCTTTTCTCCTTAAAAAAAATTTTTTTTTAATTGTGATGGTTATCTAACAAAAAATTTGCCATTTCAACATTTTTACATGTACAATTCAGTGAGATTCATTACTTTCATATCATCACATCTCATTACACTTCATTTAATCAAATTACAACCATCGCCATTATCGTTTCCAAATGTTACCATCATGTTTAACAGAAGTTCACTGCCCTCCAAGCAATGACTCCTCATTCCCCTCCCTCCCACCCTTGGTTGTAGTCTCCATACATTTGCCAGGTCTAGATTTTCATGTAAGAGGGTGAGTTAGTTAATTGTGCCAGCCTGGCCGATAATCACATGTGGTGCTGGTTGAAAGGCGGAGGGATAAGTGGGTGGTGAAGCCTCGCCTTTCGAGTTCTCGGGTCTCTTGTTTTGTGATGGTTGCATCGGGTGCAGCTGCCTTAGCAGTTCCCTGCTTCAGCTTGCAAGATGGATTTCCTACAAGACATCCCCAAGGAGAAGCCGCATGGACCTATCCCAATGCAGCCCTGGGTGCTGGAGCAGCCGTGTGGAGACCCCTGCCAGTGCTGAGATGCTTACACGTTCACGGACTCAGCTTTCCTCCTGCAGTCGGCATTATTGCCTCTGTTTTGTGAGGTGAAGGACTTTGTGGACTGGTGTTGGGTATGGGTTAATGTTGGACTTGTGGGCTTGGGCAGCATTGGGTTGGGATGTTTTCGTGATGCACATTTTCTTTGCATAAAACTCTCTCTTATACGTGAGTTGCTGTGGATTTGTTTCTCCAAAGTACCTAGACTAATACAGAGGGATTGATTGTATGGTACTTGTTCTTATATGACTGACTTATTTCATTAAGCATAATGTACCAAGTTGCATGTCGGGCTGCGGTCCACATGGTCGGCAGTTCAAAACCACCTGCAGCTCTGCGGGAGAAAGACTGGGCTTTCCACTCCCGTCCACAGTGAGTCTCAGAAACCCACCGGATTGCAGTGGGCCAGCACTGACTCGATGGCAGTGCGTTTGGTCTTTTGAGTTGAACACTTTCAAGGTTCATCCATGTTGTAGAAAATAGCAGCACTTCTGTGTGCTTTCTGGCAGAGGAATACCCCCTCTGTTTGGCACACCGTCTTTCTTCATTCGTCTGTGGGCAGACAGTGCGGCTCTCTGTCCCTGGGGACTGCTGTGAAGCGTGCTGCAGTAAGCGTTGTTGGGCATGTGTCTAGGGCTTGGGTGTCAGTTCTTAGGCTTCTTATGGAGTGAAATTGCTGGATCATATGGTCATTCTCTGCTTTCTTTTTTGAGGCGCCTCCAGACTGTTTTGCACAGGGCTTTGTCCTGCAACAGGCCCCGCAGCTACAAATGAGAGACCCAAGGTTTTCATTTCTCTTATCACAGACTTCTTAGTGGGAGGGAAGTGATATTTCATCGTGGTTTTGATTTGCATTTCCCTAACTCCACATTGAGCATACTTTCTTTTTCTTTCTCTCTTTTCTTTTTTGAGCATAATTTTCATGTGCTTCTTCCTCAGTTGTAGTTATTCTTTGGTGAAATAGTTTGTTTGTTTTTGGCCCGGCCTTCAAACCCTTTGCCCATTCTAAAAGTTGAGCTGTTGCTTTTGTTGTTGTTGTTCAGTTGTGAGAGTTCTTTTATGTAACCTGGATATTAAGCCCTTATCAGAGAGGTGCGTCTCTCAAATTTCCTTCCCCACCCTGTAGATAGTCCCCTCACTTTACCGATGAAGGTCTTTGCTGAACCAGAACTTTCCATGTTGTTGAAGACCCATTTATTTGCTTTATCTTTACATGCTTGTACATTTGATGTCCTTTCTATGAATCCGGTAGCTGTGAAGCCGCACCCTGTGTTTCTCGCTGAGAATCCTATGGCCTGAGTTCGTACGTTTAGATCCTAGATCCAGTTTGAGGTAGGTGTTGTGTGTGGTGAGATGCCACTCCTCTTGACCTCTCTGCTTCCTCTCTCTTTTCCTCCAGGCCGGCCAGTTCAGAAGCTGGCCCTTTCAGCTTCTGCAGGCTGCCTGGTGGGAATCTTTCCCCCCACACCGCTCACATGTCCCTGCCTCTACTTTCATTTCTCTCGCCAGTGAAGATTTCTAAAGGCAGAGAGTCTGAGAGTCTCGGTGTGGGCCAGAGGCCAGCACCAGCTGTGTAGGTGGGGCTACATCATGCATATCCATTGTGTAGGTGGGGCTACATTATGCATATCTCCACAGGGCCCTTATGCGGGACTAGGGCTGATCTATACATTCTATAAACAGATGGCTCAAAGGGCAGGCTTTAAATTTGGCCTCTCTAGTCTACTTAGATCAATAATCAATGCCCATGGAAGTAGCAGTCAAGAAATCCAATAGCATGTAGCTTAGGACATATTTGTGCCTGACTCCAAACTATGATCTTTTTTGTTTTTTTAAAGGATTTTATTTTGGTGAAAGTATACACAGCAAGTTAGGTTCATTGGCATTTTCGTGCAAAAAATGAGGTGACATTAGGTACATTTATCACAATGTATCAACAAGCTCTTTAATTGTGTTGGAGTTGTTCCACTTCCACTACTCTAGTTTCCACGCCTCCTTCGCGTCTTGTTTTTTCTGTGAAAACAGGAGACAGAAGAGGAACTGATGCGCTCGACCTGTGACGGTGCTGGATAAAACGCAAGGTATTGTGGAATGGCCGAATCGGTCTTAGAAGAATCCAGGCCAAATGCTCCTTAGAAGCAAGAAGGGCAAAACTCTGTTTGCTTACTTTGCACATGTGCTCAGGACAGACCAAGAGCTAGAAACACGACATCGTGCTTTGTCAACTGGAGGGTCAGCAAAGATAAAGGACACTCTTCACGGGCTGGACTGACGGACAGACCACCGATCACGAACATGGCACAGGATCCAATCCTGTTTTGTCCTGTGACTCGGAGCTGACTCAGTGGCTCCTACCGATGGAGTTGGGCTGCAGAGGCCAAGATAGGAGGATGTGAGCTTGGAGAACAATCTGAAGGGGGAATTCATCTTCCCTCCTCTGTTCCCCGCTCCTTCTTTCCTCCTCAAGGCAAGCCCCCCACCCCCAGGACCACTTCCCCAGCTGATCAGTTTGCCAGCAGTCTGCTCATTGACTTCTAGTCTGAACTCTAAGGGTCTCAAGGCTTTCCGTTCCTGTCTGTTAGGACAGCTCTAACAGGTGAGTTGGAACTAGCCCTGTAGGGCCTGTCTCGGTCTCTGCTTTCATAAACTGGAAACCCCGCTGCTATGGAGCTGCTCCAATTCCTCACAGGAGCAGCCGGTAGGCTTGAACCATTGACCTTTTGGGTCAGCACTTACCTGGCAGGGGCTGCGGGGCTCTTGCTAGTCCCTTTTAATGTGGGGGGTCCACTTTTATTTTCATGGCCTCCTTGCTCCTTAGCAGCAGGGGTGGAAGAAAGGGGGACGGCCGGTGGACATGTGGTCTCCTGGAGACAGCTTGCTTTCCGTTCCCTTCAGAGAGCTCCACCTTGAGAGACCAGGCTCTTGGAAACAGTGCCCGGCTCTGGAATACAGTGATGAGCAGGGCAGACGCAGCCCTGTCCTGGAGCTGCCAAGGCCCAGCGGAGGACACGGACAGCACCGCATGAATTGAAGTGCTGTTGAAGGCCTGGGGCCAGAGGCGTGAGGACCAGTCCCTGCTGACCGACTAGGAGGAGAATGTGGCAGTGGGAGGGGACGGCTGAGTAGGAACCAAGGAAGAAGGCTGTGGGAGGCAGCTTGCCTTCCCTGTGGGGGCCCATGGCACCCTGCATGAGTACACTCTGCCACGCCCCTCAGATACTCGCCCCAAATCTAAAAGAAGGCAGTCCCCGTCTCCCAGGGTTGCTCCCGTTTCGAGAAGTTGAAGGCTGTCCAGTCAGCCCAGCTCCACCTTGTGTCAGACCCCTCTCCAAGTAGGACAGTCCTTCACTCATTCAACACACATTTAAGCACTGACTGCACGCCAAGCGTGGTTCGAGGCCTTCCTGTTGGCTACTGTGTGCATCTGACTCCCACACACGACCCCATATTGCCCTAGCGTGGCAAATGAATTCTGAATTTCCAACCAATTTGATCGCAAAAAAAATTGTCTGTGGGTTCTAACTCAAATTCCATCCTGAGACTATTTTCATCATTCCAGAACCGCTGAATACCGAGGAGGCATGTTTCCTAGGCACTGGCCCTCTGGGCTTGTTTCTGAGGAGGGCACTTGGTTTCCTAGGGTTGGTGATAGGAGAGCAAGGGATTCTGGTGACTTTGCAGCAGTTAAGCACCTGGCTGCCAGCTGCAGGTTGGTGGCTGAAAGCCATCGCGCGGCTCCGGGGAGCGAGACCTGTCCGCCTGCTCCCATAAAGATGGAGCAATCCTCTTGCCATCAAGTGCACGCTGGCCCTTAGAGGCCCTGGGGGACGGGGCAGGATTTCCTGTCCTGTAAGGATCAATCCTTACAGAAGCAGACTGCCTCGTCGTTCTCCCGTGGAGCGGCTGGTGGGCACGAACTGCCGCTAGTGGTCAAGTAAGTGGTACCAGCACTCTTCTAAGCGTTACAGCTTCGGAAGCCTTACAGGGCAGTTCCACTCTGTCCCATGGAGTTGCTATGAGTCGGAACCAAGTCAACAGCACCTTACAACAACAACAACAACAACAGGGTGAGGACAGGACTCGGGAGCCCTAAGTTCCTGCCCTGATGACTTTCCGCTGCTGTACTTAGCCTTCAGTTTCCTATCGGGACAAAGAGCAACAGGAAAAGTATAGCATCCCTGTCCTGCACAGGTGAAGAAAAGCTTCGCAGGTAGAATGCACTGAGAGCTCAACACGGAGAGACCAGTTATTGCACTTGAGAGGACCCCTCACGAGTTTTTACAACCCCCACCTGCTACTCACCAAGCTAGGAAGTGCGGAACATGATTTCTGTTAGACCAATCAGCCTTGCTGTCCTCCAGAATGATGGGCCTCAGCCCCAAGGCCCACTTCCTCCACCCCCCAAGGTATTTGGTTATGGCTAAGAATGACTCATACCAATTCTGTCTTACAAATCCGGCTAGACCAGAGCATGTACACGAGCACAGATCAGAGCTGGAAGCACAGGGAATCCAGGACAGATAAACCCTCAGGACCAGTAATGAGAGCAGCGATACCAGGAGGGGAAGTGGAAGGTGGGGAGAAAGGGGGAACCAATCACAATGATCTACCTATAACTCCCTCCCTGGGGGACAGACAACAGAAAAGTGGGTGAAGGGAGACATTAGACAGTGTAAGATATGGAAGGATAATAATAATTTATAAAGTATCAAGGGTTCGTGAGGGAGGAAGGTTGGGTGGGGGGAGGGGGGAAATGAGGAGCCAATACCAAGGACTCCAGTAGAAAGCAAATGTTTTGAGAATGCTGGTGGCAACAAATGTACAAATGTGCTTGACACAATGGATGGATTGTGATAAGAGTTGTACGAGCCCTCAATAAAATGATTTATAAAAGAAAAAACGTGGGAGCAAAACTCTGTGGCCTTGAGCTAAGCCATAGTTTCTTGGGTGTGGATTCAAAAGCACAAATAACAAAAAGAAAACTGGATAAACTGGACCACATTAAAATGAGAAACTTTCTCACTGTAAATGCATCATCACGAAGGTGAAAAGACCACCACCACCACCAACAAGTGAAAAGGCAACCTCCAGAATAGGAGAAAACCGTTGCAAATCATATTTAATTTCCCTCACTGTCCAGAAGAGGTGAAGAATCCTTAGACTGCAATAAAGGCAAATAGCCTATTTAAAAAATATATATATATTTACTATATATAAATATCTAATGAGCACATTCAATTGTGCTCCACGTCAATAGTCATCAGGAAATTGCAGATCCATGAACTACCCCTGCACTTTCACTAGGGCGGTATCATCACAGTGAAAGACCGTGACAGGTGTTGGCAAGGAATGTGCAGGGACTGAACGCATTGCTGGTGGGGCTGTCAGACGGGGCACTCACTCTGGAACACAAGCTGGCAGCTTTTCCAAGTGTTCAACATAGAGTGACGCTATGACCCGGCACGCATCCAACAGGGAGGAAGCCACGTATCCGACATCGCCATGAATGCCACGTGTTGAAATGGAAAATAGTGTGCTATGTATGTAGTTAGCACACTCAAAAAACCTTGTACTCAAATGTTAATGTTAATAGCAACATGATCTAGATAGACCTGCAAAATGATAATAATGATAACCACAAAAAACAAGACGGAGCAAAACAAAGCAACAACAACAAAAAACAATGACAGAAAAGAAAAGCCTGTAAATAGTTCAAGGACTGTTTGTTGACCTTTAGGAGTGTTTTCTGGTCGAGTCTGATGGAGTGCCACGCCCAGACCCCACAGTCTAGTTTTGGTATTCCCTGGGGAATTCCTTGCTCTGCTCCCAGTGCTGTTCTGTAGCACGCCTTAGTGTTTTGCCTCAGTGTGGTGGGGTCAGATTGGGTGCGGTTCCCGCACTGTGTCTCCAGTGTTGTCCCCGTAGTGCTATGGGTCAGTGAGGGGCATCGTGTTTCATAGTGGGACCGGCCCTATGGGGCTCTTTGTGAATTGACTGCTCTGCGCGGGAATATCGTTCTCGGAGCTTAGTGGGCCGGGAGGTGCTCCACTCTCTCTTCCTCCCCCTTCGTTTGCTCCCGTGTGCTCTGATCAGACATGTCCCACTCCCTGAGCTGTGGCTTCAGTGCTGTCCTCTGAAGTGAATTCTTCTGCAGGGAGTGGGGGCTGTCCAGGTAGTTGGGATTGGGGCCAGCCCCTCAGACCTCTCTATTGGTTCCCTGCTTCATGCTGGTCCCAAATTTTTTCTTAAGAACCCTGGTGGCAGTGTAGGCTAAGTACTGGGCTGCTGACTACAAGGTCGGCAGTTCAAATCCACCAACTGCTCTCTGGAAGAAAAATGAGGCTGTCTGCTCCCATAAAGATCTACAGTCCCAGAAACCTGAAGAAGCAGTTCTACTATGTATTATAGAGGATTTTTGTAAGTTGGAATTGATTTGATGGCAATGGATTTGGTTTGGTTGATTACTTGTGTCTAGAAGAGTTCAACTTCATTCTTTTACACATAGATATTCAGATATCCCAGCACCATTTGTTGAAAAGACTATTTTTTCATTGTTTTCTTGTAATCATTATAAGAATCAATTAACCATTAATATGTAGGTTTATTTCTGGCCTCAATTCTATTTCACGGATTTATATTCTATCTTTATGCCAATATGACGACTGTTGCTTTGTAGTGAGTTTTGAAATTGGGAGATATGAGTCTTTCTACTTTGTTCTTATTCAAGATTGAGTGGACTCTTCCAGGTCCCTTACATTTCTGTATGAACTGTGGAATCATGTTGTCAATTTGTGTGTGTGTGTGGTGTGGGTGTGGACTAGCTGGGATTCTGAGAAGGATTACATTGAATCCCTTTGGGTAATAAACCCACCAAACCCATCCTGTCAGGTTGATTATAACCCACAGTGACCCTGTAGGACTTATAGATCTAACTGCTTCTTAGAACTAAGTCCTCTGAGACTATCAATCTTTATGGGAGTAGACAGCCTCATCTTTCTCCCACAGAGAGCCTGGTGGGTTTGAACTGAAGGCTTTGTGCGTGAAGTAGCTTTGTGGTTAACCCACTGTGCCACCAGAAACTCCTTGCTTTGGGAGCACAGGCTATTTCTCCATTTATTTAAGTCTTCTTTAATTTCTTTTAGCAATGTTTTATAACTTTCAGTATCTAAGGTTTCATTTCTTTGGTTAAATTTATTCCTAAATATTTTATTCTTTTGGATGTTATGGAATTAGGATTGTTTTCTTAGTTTCCTTTTTGGATTATTCATTAGTGGTATAAAAAAACAATAGTTTTTTTCTTGTATATTAGTCTTGTATCCTGTAACTCTTATTATTTCTAACAGTTTCAGAGCCCTGGTGCCATAGTGGTCACGAGTTGGACTGCCAGGTCGTCATTTCAAAGCTAGCAGCCTCCATGGGAGGGAGAGGGGCTTTCTAGTCCCATAAAGAGTGACAGCCTTGGAACCTCAGGGGCAGTTCTAGCCTGCCCCATAGGGTCACTATGAGTCGGAAGGGACTTGATGGCAGTGAGTTTTGAGAACAGCTTCTCAGTGGATTTCTTGAGATTTTTCTTATATTCAAGATCGTGTAACCAGTAAGTAGAAATAGTTTGATTTCTATACTTCCCCTTTTGATGTCTTGTATTTCTTTTTCTTTCTAGAACTTGGCATATGATATTGCATAGACGTGAGGAAAGCAGATCTTCTTGTCTTGTTCTTGATCTTGGGTGAAAGCATTCAGTCTTTCGCCACCAAATGTGAGGTGAGGCGGGGGTTTTCACAGCCCCCTTTATCAGGTTGAGGAAGTTCCCTTCTATTTTTCGTTTGTTGAGTGTTTTTATCATGAAAGGTGTTGGGTCAGAAATGCTGTTCAATACTTTTTTGCATATATTGAGATAATCACGAGGCTTTTTCTCCATTATTCTATTAGTATGATGCATTGTAGCAATTGCTCTTCAGGTGTTAAAGCAAGCTTGTATGTCTGGGATAAACCCCACTTGGTTATTGTGTAAAATCCTTCCTATCTAACGCTGGGTTCAGTCTGTTAAGATTCTGTTGAAAAGTTTTACATTTTTATTTGGAAGTGATTTTGGTGTGTCCTTTTTTGTGATGTCTGCAAATTTTTGGTATCAAAATGATAACGGCCTCGTAGAATGAGTTAGGAAGTGCTTCTTCCTAGTGTGTTTCTTGGGGGGTGGTTAGAGAATTCTTTAAGTATTTGACAAAAGTCTTCTAGACTTGGGCTTTTCTTTGTGGAAGCTTTAAAATGACCAATTCATTTCCTTTACTTCCTACGTTGTTGTTGGGTGCTGCCAATGCCTGCTTCGTGAACCCGTGTCCCGCAGGGCCCCTGGTCTGCCAGTTTGCCATACGTGGTGGCTTGCGTGTTGCTGTGATGCTGGAAGCTAAGCCACTGGTATTTCAAATGTTCTCAGGGTCACCCACGTAACAGGTTTCAGTGGGGCTTCTAGACTAAGAACAAACTAGGAAGAAGGAAGAAGCAATTCACTTCTGAAAAATTAGCAGCTCAGAACCTTATGACTTAGCAATAGAACATTGCCTGATATGGTCTAGATCAGCAGTTTTCAACCGTCTTAGTGCCATGACCCTTTCATACAGTTCCTCATGTGGTGGTGACCCCCAACCATACAACAATTTCCGTTGCTACTGTTATGAATCAGGCGACCCCTGTGAAAGGGTCTTTCGACCCCCAAGGGGGTCGCGACCCACAGGTTGAGAACCACTGGTCTAGAGGATGAGCGGTTTAGATTGGAAGGCACTCAGAAACGGACCGGGAAAGAGCAGCCCCTCAACCTTAGTGACATGGGTAGTGGGCAGCTTTGGGGACCTTCATTAGCTGATGAGGAAACAGCTACCTGGATCAATTACTGTATATACTTGAGTCTAAGCCGACCCAAATATCAGCTGAGGCACCTAATTTTACCACAAAAACTGCATTAAAAATGTGCTGAAAAACTCGGCTTATTCATGAGTATATATGGTAATCATTTGAATGCAAAATATCCAAAGTATGAATTTATGAAAATTGGAAGTAAAAATGAAATTAAATGAATAAAGATTGATAGCCTGGGCCTTAGTGAGCTAAATGAATTGGCAATTTTGTTTGTTTATTTTATTTATTTTTCAATTTAATTTTTTCCCACTTTACTGGGGGCTCTTACAGATATTATAACAATCCATAAATTACTTGTATCAAGTAAACTTGTACATATGTTGCCATTGTCATTTCCAAAACATTATCTTTCTACTTGAGCCCTTATTATGAGCTCGTTTTTCCTCCCCCCCCCCACCTCCCACCGTAATGAACCCTTGATAAATTATATATATATATATATATATTCATATCTTATACCAGCCATTATATGAATTGGCAATTTTTAACCAATCATACGGTTTATTATGTTGGTAATAACAAATTCAAGTGGAATAGTGTCAGGTTCATTGTCAAGAAGAACATACCAAAGTCGACCTTGAAGTCCAATGCTGCTGCCTGCCTGTGCTAGGATAATCTCCATACACTTACAAATTAATGCAAATTAATTGGTGCAAATTAATGCATCAGCCACTAAAGCCAATGATGAAGAAATTGAATTCTACCAATTGCTTCAGCCTGAACTTGATCAACACCCAATCATGATGCATTGATAATTATTAGTGATTGGAATGCAAAAGCTGGAAACAAGGAAGAAGAATAAGTAGTTGAAAATATAGCCTTGGAGTCAGAAGCGAAGGTGTATATTGCATGATAGAAGTTTGTAAGACCAGTAGGGAACC
>NW_022111320.1:50904298-50906339 GCF_000313985.2 Echinops telfairi
AATGAATGTACAAATGTGCTTTACACAATTGATGTATGTATGGATTGTGATAAGAGTTGTATGAGCCCCTAATAAAATGATTTAAAAAAAAGTTTGTAAGACCAACAACTTCTTCATTGAAAATCTCTTTTTTCTCATAACATAATAACTATCCAAGTGGACCATCTCTTGGGCTGGAAAACCCAGGAATCAAATTGAGGACATCTGTGGGAAGAGACGATGGAGAAGCCACTGTCAGCAGCCAAAACGAGGCCGGGGGCCAGGAACAGACCATCAATTGCTCACATAGAAGTTCACGTTGAAGCTGAAGAAGATTAAAATAAGTCCTTACTTTAAAAAAGAAAGAAACCAAAATTTAAAAAATAAAAGTCCTGGAAAGCCAAAATAAAAGCGTGAGCATATCTTGCCTGCATGTTGAGGGACTCCCAAGAGCAGATTTGATGCATTGAACCAATGACAGAAGACTTGATGAACCATGGAATGACATGGAGAAGGTCATACAACGTTCTGCATTTCCGAAGAGGCACGTCTATTTCTGCTGGTGGGCATGGTGGGTGAATGGGGTGGGGCCACCTCACAATGGGAAGGGATGCTAAACAGTCATTGTAGGGGACGTAAGGGGGGAACAAAACCAGTTGTGTTCCTGGGGTAGACACTTTTGAGTTAGTTTCTACTCAACCTTTGGTGAACCACGCCATGGTCTAAGCCAGGGGTCCTCAAACTTTTTAAATGGGGCCAGTTAGTTCACTGTCCCTCAGATCTGTTGGAGGGCCAGACTATAGTTTTAAAAAAAAACTATGAACAAATTCCTATGCACATATCTTATATCTTATTTTGAAGTAAAATAACAAATGGGGCAAAAACACCCGGCGGGCCAAATAAATGTCCTTGGTGGGCCGCATGTGGCCCGCGGGCCGTAGTTTGAGGACGCCTGGCTCTAAGCACTATGATGACCTTAACGGCTGGTCTTAACCACCAGGGCGAAACAACAGAGCAGCATGGGGAGCATAGCAATTAGTCCCTGAGGAATCCCGAAAATAGACTTCTGACTGGGGGGGAGGCGGGGGGAGAGCAGTGCTTGGTACCGATCAGAAAACATTAACAAAGGTTAGCAGATAGACCTAGAACTGTGTATAGGCTTTTTGTTTTTTTCTTATTTTAAATGTCTATCTATAGAAGATAGACGGGATAAACAATCCTCAGGAGAAAACAATGGGACCGATGGTTCTGCGGGGATGTGGGAGAGGAGGGGGTGGGGGAAAGGGAGGGAGTAGCCAACAGACTCAGGGACAAGGGAACAACAAAGGATCTAAAATTGATGGCAAGGCGGGTGTAGAATGCCTGGTGGGATTTGATCAAGTGCAATGTAGCCGAGGGGAATTACTGAGAGCCCAATGAAGGTCAAACATGATAATGGGACAGGAGGAAAGTAAAAGGAAATAGAGGAAAGAACTAGGAGGCAAAGACACTTATAGAGGGATAAATATAGGCATGTGTGTATATGTAAATATATTAATATATAACGATAGGGATATAGGTCTATGTACATATAGTTATATGTTAAGTACTAAGGTAGCAGGTGGACATTGGGCCTCTACTCAAGTCCTCCCTCAACACAAGAACACTTTGTTCTAATAAACTGGCATTCTGTGATACTCACCTTCCCAACACGATCGCTGAAGACAAAATGGGTGCATATGCAAAGATGGTGAAGAAAGCTGATGATGCCCAGGTATTAAAAGATATAGCGTCTGGGGTCTTAAAGGCTTGAAGTTAAGCAAGCAGCCATTTAGAAGGGAAGCAGCAAAGCTCACATGGAATAAGCACACCAGTCTGTGTGATTTCAAGGTGTTGATGGGATCCAGTATTAAGCATCAGAAGATCCAAAACAAACAATCATATTGATGCAAACAAGGGGGAATAGAGTGGAGACCCAAATCCCATCTGTAGACAATTGGACATCCCCTCATAGAAGGGCCACAAAGAAGGGACAAGTCAGCCAGGGTGCAGTATAGTGTGGACGAAACACACAACTTTCCTC
>NW_022111320.1:50907954-50931021 GCF_000313985.2 Echinops telfairi
CTCTGCCCTTTAATTAACCCCACATGTGTTTATCGGCCAGGTTGGCACAATAAACTACCTCACGCCTCATCTCAACAGCACCTTGAATTCTATGCTATGGATAAATTATTGGTGTTATCAATGCAATCACCTTATTATCCCAGTGGGATGATTCACAATTTTTTTCTTTTTGTTTATTTCAATTTTTTTGTCATAAAATAATATGACCACTAAAGTAAAGTAAACCAGAGTTGTTCATAACCCATGGGCAGGCAGATGAGTTCTGGGCTTCCGCTTAATTCTAGGCTCAACCCAAGGACAGTCTTTAAAACATGTCCTTGCTCCATACTCACCTTCATGACGAGATCACCGAAGATAAGGGCGCTACAGCAAAGTGTGGTGAAGAAAGCAGATGGTGCTCGGCTATCAATTGGAATAATGTCTGAGGTCTTAAAGGTTTGTACTCAAACAAGCATCCATCTAAGTGAGGCATCAGCTAAGTCACATGGAAGAAACACACCAGCCTGTCTGATCCAAAGACAACAATAACAAAATCTAAGTATGATGAAGAGAAAAGTATCAGAGCTTACACTGTGAACACATTGAATTTGTAGAAGGCTGCGGAGGACGGTGGGAGCCCAAAACCCATCTGCAGAGCATCTATTCAGATTAAGCCTCTGGACGATCCGCTCTAGCCACAGGTGGGGGTACTCAACAGTTTTGCTCTCAGACTGAGGTTCTTGTAGACTTGATTATGGTGGATGGAACTACAGTATCCTATGATAACTAGTCAGATGACCGCCCGCTTCATCCAGCCTGGATTTGCTCCAGGCTTAAATATTTCCCACTTGTTTCACGATAGAAATTTCCTGGGTTTTTTCTTTGTTTTAATATTGCTAGTGATCTTTTCTTATTCTTTATATTATTATTTATTTCTGTTTTTTTTTATTGTGTCTGTTAAGTTTCCCAGTTTATGGAGCACAGGAGTGAATACACAGAGACAATAACTGATATAATGGTTTAATGGGGACAGAGGGGTGGGGAAGTGGAGTTGGGGGGAGTGTATGAGGGAAATTGGGGAGCAAATACTGAATTCAGGAGTGGGGAGGGAGCATTAGAACTGATTGTGATGATGTATGTACAACTTTACAAAAGTGATTTAACTATGGAAGTGTATGGTATGTATATTTCGTATCAAGGAAACTACTTAAAAAGTCATACGTGAAGAAAGCAAACGGATATTAAAAAGACAGGAAAGAAAGAGATCAAAATGGATATCAGGGACTTCGTTATTGATCGTGCTCATTTTTCAAGCATGCGAGCTTCCTGAAGGAGCCCCATTGGTGTCAGGGTATTCATTGGGCCACTAACTACATGTCAGCAGTTCAAAACCACCAGCTGCTCTTTGGGAGAAACAAGATGCTTTCTACTCCTGTAGAGTTATTGTCTTAAAAGAAAAAAAGAGTTGTGGTCTTGGAAACCGACATATGCCCCATGAGCTCTCTCTGAGTTGGGATTGAATGGATGGCAGTGGTTTGAGTTTTGAGCTTCCTACAAGAGGGCTGCTCAGTGTGGCTGTCCACACGCTCAGGGGGCAGTGTGAGACTGACTAAGGTGGACGCTCCCTGGTGATGAATTTCTGACAGCCTGCTGAAGGCCAACTTGTGGCACTTGTTTAACGTGCCTTTGTTTTCCAGGTAAGCTTAGTCTGATGACTGATTCTATCTCTTCATTTGTTGTCAATCTCTTGAGATTTTCTGTTTCTTCTTGTGTCCAGTTAGGTAATTTGTGTGTGTCTAGGCGTCTGTCCATGTCATCTAGGTTGTCTAGTTGGTTTGTGTCTTTTTGGGGAACACATGATTGTGGTTTAGATTTACAAAGCAAATTAGCTTTCTGTGCAACACTTCGCACGGAGCGCATTTTTGTGGCATTGTTTGCAGTCCCTCGATGTGTCTGCTCTCCCTCACTTCCATCTTGGGTTTCCGGTTTCCATTCACTCAGCTTTAAAAAAATAATTTTTTTATACTCTTCCTGCCTTCTGAGCTGGACTTTTGGGCAAATGCTACCTCAAAAAAGTCTCGTTCTCTTGAATGTTCTGAGCGACACGCTCTTCAGAGGTTTTCATTGGCCACTCGGAGGCTTGTCTATTATTTGGCTGTACAGTGGTGTCCAGGAACGAGCTCACTTCCAAGTATAAAGTGTGTGTGGGTCAGAGTACTGGGGTTCCACGAGTCTCTATCAGACGAGGAAGTCTAGTCTTTTATTTTGCGTTTGCATTTTGTATTACACCTTTTTCTCATCCTATCTGAGACCTTTGATTGTGATCCTGATCACAGCAGTGGGTGGTATAGCCAGGCACCATCTACCCCTGGTCGGAGGCTAACGAGGGTATGGTTTCTGTGGCCCGTTAGTCTGTGGGAATAATTGTGTCCTGGGGTCTCCTTCAGTCTTCTCTACTTGAAACGGGAAGAGACCCTTAGTTGTAGCTTACATAGCTGCTCACAGGCCTTTATGAACCCATTTATTACTCACCGAAGTAGCATATAGAAAATTGTCTTTATGGATTAAGTTGTGCCGATTGACCTAGATGGCCCTTGGCACTGGTCTCTAGGCCTCAAGTCTATACGGTCGTGCTGTGAGGTGTTTGGTCACGGGGGAGGAGTTTGCCTGCATCGGCTCTCTGTTCCTTCACCGATAGAGATTGCATCTGTAGCACACGCAAACATGTATGTGGAAGGATTTACTGCCAGACTTCAAAAAAAAACCCAACTCACTGCCATCGGGTCAGTGCCAACTCATACGACCGTGGAGGACAGGGTAGAACTGCCCCTGTGCGTCTCCGAGAGCGGCCAGTGGTTTCAGACGACAGTAAGTGCGGTGCTTCACCGCACTCCACGGGGCTCCTCCTCCCAGACCGATGCAGTTATCTAATTGATTGGCATACACTCGTTCATCACGTTGTCTTGGGATCTTTGTTATTTCTGTGCAGTCAGTCGCCACATTCCCAGTTTTGCTTCTGCTTGCCGTTATTTGCATCCCACCTGAGTTAGTTAATTGTGCCAGCCTGGCCGATAATCACATGTGGGGCTAATTGAAAGGCGGAGGGATAAATGGGTGGTGAAGTCTCGCCTTTCGAGTTCTCAGGTCTCTTGCTTTGTGATGGTCGCACCAGGGTGCAGCTGCCTTAGCAGTTCCCTGCTTCAGCTTGCAAGGTTGACTTCCTACAAGACATCCCCAAGGAGAAGCCACATGAACCTCTCCCGATGCAGCCCTGGGTGCTGGAGCAGCCGTGTGGAGACCCCTGCTAGTGCTGAGATGCTTATTCGTTCGCTGACTCAGCTTTCCTCCTGCAGTCGGCATCATCGTGTCTGTTTTGTGAGGTGGAGGACTTTGTGGACTGGTGTTGGGTTAATGGGTTAATGTTGGACTTGTGGGCTTGGGCAGCATTGGGTTGGGATGTTTTCGTGATGCACCTTTTCTTTACATAAAACTCTCTCTTATACGTGAGTTGCTGTGGATTTGTTTTTCCAAAGTACCCAGACTAATACACCACCCTTCTCTTTTTAGTCTGGCTAAATGTTTGTCAGATGTCTCTCTCTTTTCAAAGATGCAGCTTTGTTGTTGATCTTCTCGTCTCCGTTTCCTTTATTTCTGCTACGACTTTCTCTCCGAGGTTTAGTTTGTTCTTCATCTAGTGTCTCAGGCTGTACACTTAGGGCACTGATTCGAGCTTTTCTTCTTCTTGCTTTGAATGTAGGTGTTTGCAGCTAGACACGTCCCTCTGAGCGTTGCCTTTGTGGGTGGCCTGCAGCCACGATGGGCACTGAGGGGCGGGCCAGGCACGGAGCTTTTCCACCAGTTAGCTTTCTTTTCAGACTCAGTGTTCACTGAGGAGCTGTGACCCCCGATGAGTTTCCAGAGAGTCACCCACACAGGCCCTTCTCCTGGCCGGCTTTCTTCTGTGTGTAAAGAACCCGGTTTCTTTGTGGGGCCGCCAGCTTCCAACCTGAGTGTTGCCTTTAGTACTTCTTGTAAGACAGGACTGTTACCAATGAATTTTTCTTTTCTTTTCGGGGACAATGTTTTGCCTTCATTTAAAAATGTGTTTAATTTTACAGATATTTGAAAGCTTGCTTTATATGTGATATTAAAAAGACGGTTGTCTCCAATAAGGCAGGGAACCAAAGACAGTAACATTATGACATGATGAAATACCAATATACGTATTTCTTAGTCACCAGTTTTAAAACATGCAGGGCCAATAGACTAGAATAATTCGAGACATAGTTGATTTATTTTTAATTGAGCTAATTGTAGAAAAGTAATATTTTGTTTATAATTTTCTCCCAGGTGTAACATTTGAAAAATAATTGTATAATATCACAACTGAAGAAGCCTTGGTGATGGTGTCGTTATGTGTTGGCCTGCGATCCGCCTGGTCAGCAGTTCGAAACCACCAGCAGCTCTGAGGGAGAAAGATTGGGCTTTCTATTCCTGCAAACAATTAGTCTCAGAAACTCAGGGGGGTCGCTGTGAGTCAGCATTGGCTCAGTGGCAGTGAAGTTTGTTTTGTTCTTACATCACAACCAAGTTATTAACATCGATGCACCCAACCTGCCTTAATCAGACTTCCCTATCTGTATCTTCACTCATTTATATATTCAGCTGCATACAGTGCTATCACCTGTGTAGGTTGACGTATTCTCCCCCATGGTCAAGATCTGACTGTTCCCTTGTGCTGCCTTTTATAACCACAGGTACCTCCCGCCCTTTACTCTCCGTCAGTCCCTCCCTGGTCCCTGGCGATCACTGAGCCGTCCTCCACTTTTACAATGTTGTCATTTCCAAAGTGTTACGTATGTGGAATCATATAGTATGTAACCTTTTGGAATTGGCTTTTTTCCCTGGCACGATTCTTTGAATAGTCTGCGGCTTCCAGTACATTTTAGAGTAGGCTTGTCTAGGTCTGTAGCCAGGCTTGCTGGAGTTTGGGTAGGAATTGCATCAGACCTATAGGATAGGAATCTTCTAGTACACGAGAAGTCTATCTTTTCCATTAATTTAGCTCTTCTTCGATTTCCATCTGCACTTTAAAATTTTCAGCATCCAGATCCTGTAAGTTGTTTGTTTACATTTATACCTAAGCTTTTCCTTTTCTTTGGACTAATCGTACGCGGTATTGTTTTTCCCTTTTGATTCCTGCATGTTCATTGGTACCATATAGAAATATGCTTGGGGTACAAAGGTCAGGGGCAAGAGGGTGCCCCGTGCAGGTCTTGCCACTCATCAAGCTTACCCGCTACTCCACCCGGTTCCTCGACGTGGCCTACGGAGCCCAGAGCGACAGTTGCCTGAAGCCTCGGGCGGAGGAGGCGAGGAGGCGAGCCGCGGAGGAGAAGCCGCGCGGATGCACTGAAGCGCTTCGCCTGGGAAATGGCAGAAGCCCCAGATGACAGCGTCTTAAAGCGAGCTGCCCACACGCCAGGCCCTGAAGCAGCAGCGGACAAATGAGCCTCCTGTGATGTGGGGCTGGAAAAAGAAATATGATTGATGGCAACACACTTATTTTGTATTCTGTGACCTTGCCAAACTTGCCAAACTCACTTAATAGCTCTGAGGAATTCTTTTTGTAGATTCCTTGGGATTTTTGAGACAGATGATGATACCATAGTTTCATTTCTTCTTTCCCAGTCTGTACGCCTGGTCTTCCTGTAACTCGTCTCACTGTGTGACTAGCATGTCCAGTAATTTGCTGAGTAAGAGGTGAGAGAGAAACCCTAGTAATTTGCTGAGTAAGAGGTGAGAGAGAAACCCTGCCTCGTTCGGTCCTACAGGGGAAGCAGCTCACCTTTAAACACTCTCTGCATCAAGGCCTATCCTTCCGGAGCCCAAATGCACCTGGAGTGGCATTGCTGGAGACGGAGCTGGGGCGGATGCAAGCGATAGTTCAGGCACCACAGACTCTGTTCTTACCAGGGTTTAGTGAAATGTCTTGAGTGTTTCTTCATTTGCTGCATCCTGTAGGTCTCCTTCCAGAAACTAGGTTGTGCTTTATAATGCCCCCCACCAAAATTCGTTTTAAACGATATCCCAACAAATTTCCTTCCCCATCAATTCACCTTTACTATGGCATGCTCTTAGCCCAAGAACTTTCTAGAGTGGGTAGCACTGGGTATGCTCTCAAGGAGTTCCCCAGTGAATCAATTTGTGTCCCCCCCCCACTTCCCCCAGATAGTTATGGAGGTAGGCCTCCTCTGTGCTTAGGCTCTGGCCCGCTGCTGGGCACTGTGTTTCCAGGGATCAGGAGAAACCACAGTGAGAAGCAAGAAGTCCAGCACCCAAACTGTCTTGGGATGTACTGTGTGAGTTGGGCGTTCAATGGGAGTGCATGGTGCTGACCACAGAGCCCTGCCAATTCAGGAAGAGGGGAGAGAGCGCCTTGCAGGGAACCTCCTGCATTAGGAGCCAAGAGCCTGGGTGGGCCTTGAGGAACTGGCCTGGGATTGAGATGGTGGCACAAGTATGGAGGGGGGTTCAGGGAATGAGGCTGTGGGCAAAGAAGGTAGGAAAGGCATGAGTTTGTGGCGTATGCAGGAGCTCCGAGGAGCTGACCAAGATGGGAGAGGGGGTTGAACCAAGGGCTTTCCAGGCCTGGTGGAGTGGGATAGTTAGGCCAGAAGACAGAAGCCTAGAAGGCCAGGCTCGCAGCCTTGCACTTGAGTCTAAAAGTTGCAGTGGAGCTGTTGATGGTTGCTCAGTCTGTCAGGAGAACTCTGGTCTCGGTGCTGGGCCATGCGTGGGAGAGGGGAGCCTGGAGCCATGGGAATGTGTGGAGGCTCTGCTCGTAGCCTGGATCGTAGGCCGCATCCTGGAGCCAGTGACAGAGATTGTGACCCCGGGTCTGACAGACTGGCCAAGGAGCCCTGTCACGGCTGGTCAGCGCGGGGCAAGCAGCTCGGGTTCTCTTTCCCGGCCCTCGTGACTGACTGAGGCGGTGGCCCGTGGCAGGTTCTACCTCGGGCAGAGAAACCCCTTCGGGAGATCAGACCGGGGGAGCTTGTTCTCCTAGAAGAGGTGGCGCAGAAAGGGCAGCCAGGGAGGAGGTTGATCTGGAGGCATGGCCAGGAGAGTCTGAGGGACAGAGGCTGCAGTGTGCAGTGCCAGGAGCCAGCGCCACGCCAGCCTGGACGTCGCAGGTGCCATTTCCTCCCGGAGGCTCTGCAGAAGTTCACCACCCAGCGGGCTCTGCTTTTCCACGGCTTCCGAGCGAAAGAAAGCTAAAGAAATCTTGATAAGAGCATGCCTTTTTTTTTTTAACTTGATTTTCTGAAGACAGCCCCTCCCTCCTTGCTACCTGGTGGTCCCGTGTCTCAGCCGAAAGGTGGGTGGATGAGGTCACGACAGGAGCTGGCCAACAGAGCTGAGGGCCCTGCCCACTCTCAAGGCCGAATTTCTCACCGAATTTGCTCCAGGGTCTCCCTTTCAGAGTGAAGGCGGATCCGGGCCAAGCCTGGGTCCTGTCCAGTCCCAGAACGGTACCAGGATTCCTGTCCCAGGATCAGGAGCATGGTTTGCTTTATTTTCCAATAGCCGAGTTATTAGGGTTCTGGAAACGGCAGGTTTGGCTTTCATGAGTCATTTAGCATTTGACTGAAATAGAGAGGACGCCGTCTGTTCGCTTTGCGTGGCCCCCAGTTCCGTTCCCTGTGACTGAGCGCTATGGAAAGTGGGAGAACTTGCTGTTCCTGGAGCTCCCCATGACTGGCCCGGCCTATCAGACCGAGCCTACTTATGAAGAGCAAGTTCACCCTACAATCCCACAGGCACCCGCTGTGTTTGGGGGCGGGGTAGGGAGTGGGAGCCAAGGGTGTCTGCCCACTGACCTCTGCCATTTCCTTTTTCAGAATGCCCTTTTCACCGGTCATTTCAGCCACGCCCCTCGGGTGTCAGAAAGAGGCCCAGTCACTGCGGGCCGGCTCCGTGGCGTCCCTTGGTTTGCTCACACCGACCGACACTCGCCTCTGTCAGTCACTCTGGGAGTCCTGAGGACTCCCTCTAACTGCGGTGGCACCTGAGAGAAGGTGGCCACACCTCAGAGGAAATAGCCCCGGGGACAGGGCACAGGCTTGGGGAAAGGGAGCCCCAGTTACCAATCTTGGCTTTGTCTTATGCACGTCACTCTCTCGTTAAATCCTGATTTCCTCATCTGCACCCCCGCTGCAGAGCCCTCTCGAGGTAAGGTCCCTGGCACATGCTGAAAGGCTACCCGCTTCCTGACCACCCTCCACGGCCGGCGACTCCCTTCTGTGCCCATGTCTCCTTGATCAGCGTAGTGTGAAGAAAGAGGTGTGGGTCTGTGGGTTAGGCGCACCCATCTGGTGCCCCCCAGTGGGGGTGGCAGTTCCGTGGGTGTAGGAAGAACAGGAGCCAGTTGCTCCTAAAGCCGTATGCTCTGTGCCCAGATTGAGGCTCTGGGTATCGGCAGGCTGACTTGACCCACTTGGTCACTGACACACGGACCGCTCTCTGGGCAGCTGTGGCCTGGGCATGCAGACCTGTGGGAAAGGCTGGGCCCTCCACTGCTGGCTCCTTCAGGACAACCAACCAGAGACAGGCCCCACAGGGCCGCTCTGCTGCTTTCCTGCTCTGCCCCAGCCCCAGCCCCGGGGGCCTGGTTCTCCAGGGCACTGTCGCAAGAAGTGCCCTGACCTCTCTGACTCGCCGCGCAGCCAGGTCCTCCTCTTCCTATGGGACCACGGGTAGTGGCGGCCAACGAGCTGTGCCCGGTCCCCTTTTCAGTTTCCCAGCTGCACAGTGCAGGGGCGTCCCTCTGGGTAGCACAGGCCAGCTGGATTTTGTCTTGGTACCTGAGGTAACATGACGGTTCATTCATCTGAGCCTTGCCCAAGAGGGTCCCCGTCATGCAACATGATGCCAGTGTCCCTGAAGACCAGGGAGACCGATTTCCTATTGGCCACGCATAAGCCATGTCCACAGTCTCTCTGCACTACGGATCCAGCCCCGACTCCAAAGAGATGATCCGCCGACCTTGCCAGCTCCCAGGGGGTTCAGCGCTCTCACCCACAAACCCCTGTGGTTTGAGTTGGGTACACTCCTCTGCAGGTGCGTGCACAATGGGACTTCTCTTTCCCAGTCTCCACCATCAGTTGACCTTGACCCTGGGAATTGGTACTCAGACCAGCAGCCTCTGACCAGGCCTGAACCAGCCTCCCTGATCTGCTGTGATGTCTTAAATTTGTGCAAAGAAAGGTAACCCAGGCTCAGCTAACCTACTTCCATCCATTCTACATGACAAAGTAGAACTGCCCCATGGAGTCCCCAGGCTATAACACCCAAGCAAACTCCTCACTGCCATCGATTCCACGCTGACTCATCATGGCCCTAGGGCAGAGTAGAGCTGCCTTGTGAGTTTCTGAGACAGTAACAGTTTGTGGGAGGAGAAAGCTTTGTCTTTCTCTCCTGGGACAACTGGTGGGTTTGAACTGCTGACCTTTAGGTTAGCAGTCTAGTGCTCTAACCTCTATGCCACCGGGACTCCTTGTCTTGATGAGACTGCCACCGTTTTCATGGGAGTGGTGCTGACAGGTCAGACTCTGAGCCCCAAGGAAGGTGGCTTTTCAGTAGACAGTTCACCAAACCCAGCCCCACTGCCATGCGTGTATATTGATACTGCCAATCCTAATGTAAGATGACAGGGGTTTACTTTTATGTTTGTGTTTTTCTCTTATGCTAAAAGTCTCAATTCTTAGCAGTATCATAATTATTTATTGATTTTTCCTCCTTTCTTTTTTTAATTAAAAGATCATTTTATTGGGGGGGGGTGTCTCTTACAGCTCTTATAACAATCCATACATCAGTTGTATCAAGAGTATTAGTACATATATTGTCATCATTATTTTCTAAATAATTACTTTCTATTTGAGCCTTTGGTATCAGCTCTTCTTTTTTCTCACCCTCCCGCCCTCATGACCCCTTGATAAATTATAAAATATTATTTTCATATTTTACACCGACTGCTGTCTCTCTTCCCCCATGATTTCTGTTGTTTGTGCCCCCTGTGTGTGTGTGTGATTGTGTGTCGATCATTGAGATGGGTTCCCTCCCCCCCCCCTTCCCCCTTTCCTCCTGTTCCTGGATTCCGTGTGTCGTGAAGCGCTTATCTCTTATCTGTACCTGTGAACATGCTCCTGTCTAGCCTGCAGTGAAAGGTAGGACTGGGGTCATGATAGTCGGGGGTGAGGAAGCCTCAAGGAACCAAAGGAATATTGTGTATTTGTTTTAGGTCTTCTAATGCCTGTTACCTGATCCCGTCAACACCTCATGATCACACAGGCTGGTGTGCTTCTTCCATGTGGGCTTTGTTGCTTTTCAGCTTGATGGCCACATGTTTACCTTCAAGTCTTTAAGACCCCAGATGCTATATCTTTTGATTGCCAGGCACCATCTGCTTTCTTCACCACATTTGCTTATGCACCCGCTTTGTCCTCAGTGATCAGGCCTGGAGGGTGGTGAGCATCACAGAATGCTAGGTTGTTAGAACAAAGTGTTCTTGCTTTGAGTCCGGGCATGAGCAGAGGCCCAAAGTCCGTGCACTACCTTAGTGGATTGCCATATAAATATATGTACATAGGCCAATACCTCTATTTTTATGAATTAATGTATTTATGTATGTACACAGTTCTGTTTATACCTCTATCCATCGCTTTGCTTCCTAGATCTTTCCTCTGTTGCCTTTTACCTCCCTCCTGCCCCACCATCACGCTTGCCCCTCTTCTGCCTCGTAGTAATTCTTCTCAGCTAGATTGCTGTCACCCAGGACCAGTGGTGAGATAGTCACAGAGGTCAGTGGACAGACCTGGAATTATGTACGCTTTTTTATTTCCTAGTTATCATTATCTTTCTTTTTTCTTTCTCATTTTAGTCAATCTGTTGTTTTCTTTTTGCTGTTTCCGTTATTGTTGATTTTGCCTACCTATATAGGATAGGCCAGGGAAGCAAGCTGGAGGAGAGAGCAATGGGACTGACAGTTCCCGAGGGGCCTGGAAGGAGGCGGCGGCGGCAGGGGAAAGGAGCGGTGATCAAACAACGCCACAGAGGGGACAAACTAGGGAATTAAAGTCCACAACGAGGAGGGTGCTGGAGCAACAGAAATCTGTCTTTTTAATGGTTTCAATTTCATATCAATATTACAAATAACAATAAACTACTGAATGTAGTTTATAATTTATGAATGTGTCTTTAGACTCTTAGGCTTATAGCATATTTCAGTAGAGATGTTGTATCAAATATCTTTAGAGTCACTGGAAATAGTTAATTTTTGTACCATTGCAGGACTTATTTTTAGATGGGAGTACTTTTTTGGGGGGCGAGAAGGGGGGTGTAGTGCCTTGGTCTTGGTGGGCGGTGGCATTTTAAAAACCAGGCCCTGGAAGTGTGCATTCTGGTTTGATATCTGTGGAGGAGTTGCCTTTCCACCCATAGATACTGAATCCGAATATTCAGTTGGACAAGATGACTCTTGTGTATCTACAAGAATATATCAGAGTCACCTGGGGATCTTGTTCACCTGTAGCATCTGATCCAGCATGTCTGGGGTAGGGAGCACTGGGGGAAAAGTGGTTGAGTGCTTGGCTGTTTACCACAAGGCTGTTGGTTCAAACCCAGCAGCTGCTCCCTGGGGGACAGATGTGGAAGTCTGCTTCTACAAAGATTACAGCCTGGGAGACCCCACAGGGCAGCTCTGCTTTGTCCTATAGGTCTCTATGAGTTGGAATCAATTCAGTGACCGTGGGGTTTTTAATTTTTCTATCTTGGTGGAACAGCAAATTCTTAACTGAAGGTCAAACCAGAATTAACCAGCTCAAAGTCTTGTTTTAAGTTTCTTTGCTAGTTTTCACTGTTGCTGTTGTTGTTGAGTTGGCTCCGACCCACAGCGACCCTGTGCACAACAGAGCGAAGCACTGAGTGGCCCCGGCCCATCCACATAGTGTTGCTATGCCAAGCCCACTGATGCAGCCACGCTGGCCACCCATCTCACAGCGCCAACATAAAACTGAAAGTACATGGTACCACACCCGCCCTAGCTCTGCCCGGGACAGTGATCCTGGGGGGGTCTTCCCATGGCGGTCCAACGAGACCTTCCACCTCCTCTTCACAGCTGTGTAGAATTCCATGGAATGACTAGACAAGGTGGTTGATTCCGCCAACCCCTGTGAGGGGCCCTGTGGTTGTTTCCTGAGTTTCAAGTGCATTCTTTACCGCCCCCCCCTCCACGCCCCCTGAATCTCGGTAAGCTCAAGGGCCTTGTCTAGTTTGGACTATGTTTTTCAGAGAGGAGGCGTGGTGTGTTTGGAGCACTTGAGATCAGTCCTGCAGCGATAGACTGTGCTATAGATAATGAACAGATGGATAAACGAAGTTCACGTCTGAGGGAAACATAAATTGGAGGATGTTACTTGAAGAAGGAGGGCTAGGTCAATACTCATCAAAGTCGAAGGGGCAGCAGGAGGAACGGATGGAAGGCTGAGGAGGACGGCGGGCATGCACTCCTTGGCGTGGGGTCAGGGAGAGGATGCGCATGTCCAGGTTCACTAGTGAGTGAGGGGGGCCGGGGCAGCCCGAGCAGACCAGAGCCTCTGCCGCCCATTAGAGGCAGCCTCCGATGTCACGTGGAGGTTCTGGGGGGGTGGGTTGGGGTAGGGGGGTGGTTCCTGACCGCTGCCTGGTGGGCTGTTGAGGAGAGGCCCAGTGGAACCCTCCAGAGCCAGGGACAGTCCAGAAGGAGTGTCTGGACCTCCTTTCTCACATCCCTGGCCCAGGCCCCTCAGGCCACCCCCAGCCTGCCGTGCACACGCCAGTCTCCAGCGCTTTCACTTCGGCTGTTTCTGTCGTTGTCTTTAACTCTGGGGGTAAACTTGCCGGGGCTTGGCATGACCCCTCCCAGGTGCTTGCCTGGCTCTGCCCAGCTTTCAGAGGTGCCTCTCTGGCCCACCCTCACGGTCTCCCTCCCGCCTTCCAAACCCATACCATTCTTCCAGGCACTCAGCACACTGTGAGGCTGGTGTCTGGCTGGGATTTGGCCTCTCTCTGGCACCGGCCTGGTAAGGTGCGTTCCACGAGGTGGCTGAGTGTGTGGTCTGGCTCGCCTCACTCGAGGCTCCATGGCCTGGGGGGTGCCTGTGGCCCCCCGCCGCCCCGGGCCCGGGGCTCCATCTGTGTAGCTGTTTCTGGATCCTGCGTCTTTCCACCACCCACTCCCTCCCAAACTCATATCTGTTGGCACCACATCTTCTATCCCAGGCACCCCCCCCCACTGTCCTGGACAGCTTTCTCTGGACCCCGACATTTCTCTGATGATTTCTCCACCTGCTGCCAAGTGAGCGCCCTGCCCCACGCCTGAGCACACAGCGCCCACAAGGCGCCCTCAGCCAAGCCACCCAGACACCACACTCGCTGAGTCTCCCACACCAGGAATTATGGCAGGGTCTGATGTGGAGCCTAGCTCCTCCATCCCTGCTGCCCCCTCTCACATGGTTCTACCACTTCCTCTCGCCCAGTGCTGCCTGCTGGACTTCTCCCCGCTTCCCCTTTCCCTGGAAACGTTGGCATCAGACTCCCAGGCCTCCTGCCCACTACACTTGCCATCAAGCCAGGGAAGGCAGAAAGGAAGGAAAGAGCTAGTGTTTTTCTCGGCGCCTCCTGTGCACCTGGCACTGGCCTTCCTCTGGGCCCTGCCTCCTCTACTGGCGCGCCCTGGCTGGGATGGCTCAGGCCTGGGCTAGTACCTCGGGCATTGGCTCTTTCCTGAGGGAACAGACCTCCTTAGAAATGTGTCACACATTCCTCACGGAGAGCCGATGACACACGGGCACACACATGCGCATGTGCTCACACCAAAACCCCACGTGCACACATCTGTTAGCTCAGCACTTAAAGACCAGGAACTCCCTGCTATCCAGCCGACTCAGACCCACGGTGGCCCTGCAGTACAGAGTAGAACTGCCCCTGGGGGTTCCTGAGACTTCAGATGTTTATGAGAAGAGGCTAGGGCTCAAACTGCCGACCTTGTGGTTAGCCACTCAGTGTGCAGCCCATGAGGCCACTAGGGCTCCTTGTTTTCGGGCCATCAAAAGGCTCAAGCACGACCCTCCATTTGATGCCGACGCTCAGGGACCCTGTAGGACAGGATAGAGAGCCCCTATGAGTCTCCAAGACAGCGGCTCTTCATGAGATTGGAATGCCTCATCCCTCTCCCATGAGCAGCTGGTGGTTTTGAACCGCTCACCTTGCCATTAGCAGCCCAGTGCCTAAGCAGGTGCTAGCCCCACAGGCAGACACGTGCAGGAGGAGAATGCCTCCGAGCCCGAGCAGCTGAGCAGGCCGGAGCCCAGGTGGCGCTGTGGGGAAGCACCGGGCGGTGAACTGCAGGGTGGGCGTTCAGACCCACCACCTGCTCGGTGGGCGGAAGAGGACAGTGTCTGCTTCCATAACGCGTAACAATCCCCAGCCCTCCTTGATGGGATTGAACTGGGGAGCTGTAGGACATGCACGTGACTTACATGCCAATCACACTGTGGGGGAAAAAGAGGTACAGTCTCGGGAGCCCCACACGGGTCACCGAGAGGCAGAGTCGACCAGACTGGGCAGTGGGCTTGACTTTGGTTTTCAGCAGAGCATAACACTCTCAGTATGAGACAGGCTGTCAGATGGGGATGTGATGGCCCCCGAGCTTCAGCTCCCCAGACACTAAGCAGGGGGAGAGGAAGCGAGCTGGTCAGCAGGGGAGGGCCTCTTCGGACCAGGGGTAGGTCCAGTTACCGAAAGGACATGCGTGGCTCCTCTGGGAGCCGTTGGAGTAGAGTTATACTACTTCTGCTGGACAGAAGGTGGGGTGGGGCACGACTTCCTGCAGGTCCCTCACCCCGTCGGGCAGTCTCTGCCAGTTGCAGGCAAGCTTCTTGAGGGACTGTGAGGGTAACTCGCCCCCCCCCCGAAGGGGTCTGAACATGACACCCCAGCACTACCCTGGCCCCCACAGCCCAAGGGAGAGGCAGAGTGGGTGTTCCACGGTGACATTAGATTTCTCCCTGTGGCTTGGACTCCTCACAAGTGGAAAGCAAGGGGAGATCACAGAGTGGGCAAGAAAGGAGCCCAAAGAAATCCATGCCCCCCCCCTTTTGTTGCCTTGGGCCCTGGGCTGCTGGGGCCTGTGGCACAGTGGACATGGCGAGGAAGACTGGGAAGGCAGTGGACGGCCTTCCTTCATCCCCATGAGCATCATTTACAAGAGCAAAGTGTTCTTCCTGCTGGCATCTTGAGTCTCGTGTACCAACATGAAGTGGCATTTTGTCACTCTGATTGCCACACACCCTGTGGAGAATCGCATCCATTCAGCCCACGTTTCCTGAGCACCCACACTGTCTTTGAGCCGAGTGCTGGTGAGGGAAGGGGGCCAGGCCAGGAAAGGTCCCCGGGGCGCCCCTGGAGCCCTCTCTGCCAGAGCCCAAGAGCAGTCAGCAGGAGGGCACGGTGGATCTCTGGGAGAGTCCAGGGAGGTCCCATTGAGGGCATGGCATGGAGCCAGATTGTGAGGGTAGAATGGGATTTTAAGGAAAGGGCCTTCCAGAAAGAGAACAGAGCCAGCACCTGCTGGTGGGAATGGGAGTCAGGGAGCTCCTCCGGGAACCCTTGTCTGAAGGGAGTGCAGGCAGGGGAGTGGGAAGGAGGGGCCGCATCGGAAAGTGCATTGAAGGCAGAGAGCCTGCGGGTCCAGGCTGGGTGGTAGCACTGAATGTGCAGGGGGGTGGTGTGTAGGACCACTTGTGTAGGACCGTGTGGTAGTTACATCATCTGGTATCGATTAAGAGTGAAAGTGTGAAGTCTAGCCCGTCAATCAGGTCACAGCTTAATCACCTCATTTGGAGGCACAATGGAGATAAACAGCTCACTGGAGGCCAGACACACTTACTCTCTGCAAGACATTCCTGTGGACAAGCCCCATGGAACTACGCTGATGGAGCCAGAGCCCCGGAGCTGGAGGAACCACATGGAGACCCATACCAGCACTGAGATGCTTCCACCGCCACTGGATCCACAAGACTTTCCATCCACTGGCCTGTGATCTTCCTGCATTCGGCATCATTGCATGTGTTGTGTGAGTCTAAAGAGGAATTTATGGACTAGTATCGACATACGGGGTAATATCGGATTTATGGACTTGATCTGGACTGGGCTAAGATGCTTTCTTAATGTACACTTGCTCTTTGATAGATAAAGTTCTCTCTTACACACATGAGTGTCTATGAATTTGTTTCTCTAGTCCACCCAGACTAACCCAGAAGGCCCTGGTGGCATTGTCCTGACATCTCGCTGGGCAGGGAGAGGCAGCACTTGGTACAGTGTGGTCTGCAGGAAGTTCTGCCAGGCTGTCTGTCTTTATGGCAGCGGCCACTGCAAAGCCCTTTGCAAACGGGCTTCCGGGGAGGCTCTAGGTCCCGGCCTGCCATGTCGTGTCTCTCTCTAGGACTTCAGAGGTCTTCCTGGCCCACACCTAGAATCTGCCCGGGAAGTCTCCAAGACCCCAGGCTGCTCCCCCAGACCTGCTGCCTTCCACGCCCAGCGTGTTGGCCACCACCAGCCCAGGACCCTCTGATTTACTCATGCCTCCCCTCAGCCCGTTGGTCATTCCGTCTACAAGCATTTGCTGCGCCCTGCGCTGTGCCAGGCCCTTGGCCAGGCTTTGAGGACGCAGCGGTGACAGGTAGCACACTTCTCCCTGGAACCACTCCGCTCCCGCACGGTTTTCCTTTCGGCCAGTCCACCTTCATTTCTCCTTCTCTAACTCTCCCCCCTCCAGCGGCCCCCTCCAGACCTGTGTGTGCGCTTCAGTACACACACGTGCACATCCAATTCTCTTTTGTCTGTGCGTGAGAACACTTGCTTTGAATTCTTTTGATTAGAATACATTTGAAATCCCAAAGCAGAGGTAGGGTTTGTTCTCCTTTTACCACCTATTTCCCGTGACAGACGCTGCCCAGCTCTATCTATCAAAGAACGCCTGAGATGGGTGGGGGAGTGGAGAACGTTCTGACCGCGGAGATTGTTTGAGTCAGAGCTGAAACAAACCGCCCTAGAGGATCCCTAATCACACGTTTCTTTTGCCCATTGGGGATCACAGAGAACATTCTCATTGTTCTGATAGCAAAAGATCCCCCTGCAGTTGAGTTGATTGAGGGCACCCCACAGCAACCCTGTGGGGCAGAGTGGGCAGCGCTGACCATCGGGTTTCTGAGGCTGGAATCTTGGTGCAAGTGGACCAGCCCGTCCCGCCCCCTGGGGAGCAGCCGGTGAGTTGTCAGCAGTCAGACACTGAACCCCTGCACTGCCTGGGCGCCTTGTATAGAAACATGCGTGAGCAGACCCAATTTCTGGTTTTTAACGTGGTCTGAGCAGATGTTACTTTGGGGTTCCTTCCCCTGCCCGTCCCCGCCCCCTGCACCTCACCCCCCATAGACAATGGACATCATCTGCCAGGAGGGGATTTCCCTGGAAGTCTCAGAGGCCAGGTTCTAGGAAGCCCCCTCACAGACATGACTGTTTGAGTGGGGCCCAGCAGGGCTTCAGCACCCCATGCATTTGGGGGTGGGGAGACATTGGCCGCTGTCTCCCTCCCAGGGCGGTGCAGGGCTTGGTGCGAAAGGGCTTAGCCATCTGTGTGCGCTAAGGATGGGTCCTGGCCACTGCCCAGCACTGCCTCAGCACTGGGTCTAAAGACTGTTTCGGGCCAGGACCCCAATTCTGCCCTGCTGGGGGCTGGGGCCGGAGGCGAGGGATGCTTCCTCCAGGGCCCAAAAGCTTGCAGTCCCCCCTCTCTCCCTTATCTTGCTTACTGGTTGCAACCGAATTTAGCAGCGCGCTGTCCGGCACGGCTCTGTCCCCTTGGTAAAAGGCTGTTGTGGTGGAATTTGCTGTAGACGGAGCCTGGGAAAAGCTGGCTCAGCTTTAGGCAATGACTTCCAACTCCTGATGAGAGGTTCCTAACTTCAGACGCTTCCCCTGAGTCAAAAAACTGGGTCACTGTACAGCTGAGAGCTAGCCCCACAGGGTGTCCCCATGGAGCTGCCCTGGAGCCTGGGGTTGCAGGGGTGGGGGGTCAGGAGCCTCGGTCGCCGGCTTGGGCAGAATCAGAACCACTGGGCCACCCTCAGGAGCAGGTGCACCTCCCTGCCTCTGCTGCTTCCCTCTGGCCTTCTTAGCTCCCAGCATGCCCCGGGCCCCCCAGGAGTCTCCCACTGATGAGATGTGGCTGAGTCTGACGAGTGTGTGGGGAAAAGGCATGCCAGCAGTAATGGCAAAGCTGCACGATCTCCTTTTCTTCCGAGTCCAGCTAACGAGGCCAGTTGCTTTACGACATTGTGGTAAAACACAGCCCACCCCTCGGGATCTGCAATCATGTGACTGATCCAGGCGGTCAGAAAAGATGAGCGGTAGGAACACAGCGGTGTCGCTCCTTTACGTGGAGAAATCACGTTCAAGCTTCAGCAGTATCCTTTCCTACACACTGTGCCTGGTGACAAGTTATTTTTCATCAGTTAATTAAAACAGCCCGTGGAACTTCTGCCTTCAATGGGCAAGCAGGAATTGCACCCACATAAAGTTCTGGGTGTCCCTGCCCTCATGGGGAACTCAGTCTGACCTGAGAGACAGTAAACAGAGAGACCCTGCAGTGGGCAGCCCTGGGACCAGGCTGGTAGGGGATTGTGTTCATCTGGGTGGACTAGAGAAACAAATCCAGGGAGACTCATATATGTATATGAAAGAGCTTTATGTAAAAGAGCAGTTATATATTGAGAAAACATCCCAGTTTAGATCAAGTCCATAAGTCCGATATGATCCCATATGTCCAATACCAATCTATAAAGTCCTCTTCAGACTCATGCAACACAGGCAATGACGCCAAATGCAGGAAGATCACAGGCCATGGGTGGAAAGTCTTGTGGATCCAGTGGCAGTGTAAGCATCTGAGTGCTGGCATGGGTCTCCATGTGGCTCCTCCAGCTCCAGAGCTGTAGCATAGCTCCATGTGTCTTGTCAGCAGGAAGCAAAGCAGAGTCTGTGTGTATCTGCCCTCCAGTGAGCTGTTTATCCCGCGGCACCTCCAAATGAGGTCATCAAGCTGTGACCTGATTGACAGGTTAGACCCCACCTCTTCGCAGTTTGACAGCAGATTATGTAACTACCACTCCAGGGATGCTGGGAGGCTCTGTTGTAGGGTGAGCACCCGGAGGCCCCGCATTGCTCGGTGGCTGTGGCCAGGTCACAGAAAGCAGGGGGATTGGGAAGACTCCCAGTTTTCCTTTCACGTACCTGGGGAAGGAGAATGGGGAGACCCTTCCGATCTCCCGGCCCCTTCGTCCTCACAGGACACGCACACAGGCTGAGCGAAACCGTTCTTTCAGACAGACACAGAGCGTGGAGTGACAGGCGCAAGCTGGGCGAGCAAAGTGTTGTTCTAACAAAGATCGTGTGTTACAGACCTTCCGTTGCTCAGGGACCCTAAGTCAGCAGGAGGCAGACGGGTCCACAGGCCGAGTGCTTTAGTGAGGGAGGGAGGGAGGGAGGAGGCCCAGACACTCTCACAGTGGACTGAGCTCAGGCTGAGCGCAGGCTCCCAGTGATGGGGGCCTTCCAGCTAAGTTCCATCTAAACTAAGTATCTCCTTCTCCCAACGACGCCATATTTCCATCACAAAATAATGGCAGATGGACTCTTCAGGTCACCCCTGTCAGCTCCACACCTGCAATCAGGTTCAAGTGGTAACTGCGTTTGACTAGCCCCCAGTGAACATAAGATGCGCTTGCTGGTGGCACAGTGGTAAAGTGCTCATCTGTGAACGGGGAAGGTCAGCAGTACTGCCCCGAGGGAGAACGATGTGGCAGTGTGGTTCTGTTTCCCTCCGCCCTGGAGGGTCACCGTGAATTGGAAATGGTCCGATGGCAATGGGTTTGGATTTGCGGGGCTGGGGTGGAGGGGTGTTGCAGGGAGGGCTCTGGAGAGTCTACGGGCACAGATTGAAGGAAAGACATAGGCTTATGGGTAGCATCCAGGCCTCAGGCATGTGGGTACGGAGATGAGCAGGGACCTTGGGAACCAAATCAGCCAGTGAGAAGTTTGACAGCCATACGTTTTAGGAGGTCTGGCCTAAAAATGTCTACGAGTTTGTACGTTATTTTTCGTAGGGTTGAGACCTTAAATCAGATTTACAAAGGAATCCAGTCTATAGAAAACTCAGAACTTGCACAGGTGGAAGGATAGAGAAAAAGACTTTATTTCTGGCTGTGAGATGTCTTCCGGTTGAATAGGATGGATTAAAAACATTTCTCGGCTCAGTCTTCTTCTTTTAAGAAAAAAACAAAAACCTATTGTGGATTAGGTGAAGGGTTACGGAGCCGAGAGGCAGTTTCACATTCACTGGTTCAAATGCATTCTGTTTCAACTCATCCAGTCTCCTCCACGAACCATCATCGCTTCCTTCCACTTGTGCTTCCTGCTGTGGGTGCAAACAAGGTGACTTGGGCAACCTGTCACAGGTGAGCCAGCTCACGGGAGACAGGGACAGGAGGGGAAGCAAGAGTGTGTATCGATTGCTAGCTCCCAAGGAAGACAGCGTGGGCCTAGTCCATCAAACTCAGCACCTGGAGCAATAGGGTTCGAGATATTTCAAGTCAGAACAGTGGTTCTCAGATTCTGGGCGAGTTCACCTTCCAGCTGCCGGTCCTGTGATCTGATATCTGCCCTGCAGACCGCGATGGGTCGATCTTAAATTCTAACGGGAAACAGCAACAATGTGTCGGTGGTTCATCGTGAATGTAGCAGAATCGCACAAAGGGAACAAAGGGAGGCAGAGTGCGGATGCCTCAGCGACACCTGCACCTCGGCCTTCAGTGCGCTGACTGTAGGTGGTCAGCTAAGCCCTGCCCCTCAGGTGGAGATGGGCTAACCCCTTTAACAGCTCCGTGCAGGATCAACTCTCCCGCTTTTCTTAGATTCCCAAACTTGGGAACTCCTCTTTTTTAATTTTAGTTAAGTTTGCAGAACTTGTTCTTGCTGAGTTGGGATGGCAAGGAGCAGTGTGCTTTGAGAAGCCTCAGTCAAACAGACAAGAGGACAGTTGCCTGAATGCAGGTCTGCAGATCCCGGCCAATGAAACTGTTGGCGTCCTCAGTCTCAGAAGCTGCCTCAGTTCTTGCTGTGAGAGTGAACGTCTTTGCTGCGCCTGCCTGCCTCACTGTTCCCTAAAGAACGCATGTAACAAAGCATGGGGCAGAGGTCCACATGCAAAAGATCGCTTTTGGGAAATGTTGATGGCAACCTATGTGCAAGTGTGCTTAATACAATCGAATGATGGGTTGTTATAAGATTTGTGAGAGCCCCCAATAAAATGATTACTTAAAAAGTCAATAAATAAATACAAGGATAGCTAGCCTTAGAGTGAGGTTAAAGGGTCAGCCAGGACCCTCCTGTGGGGAAGTCGCTGAACTAACTCCACCATTCAGCCTCACTCTCCTGCGATCAAGGGCGGGCCCAATGGGGAGAGGAAAAGCTCTACCCTCTTGGAGACCCTCTCCCTCCCAAGGTGCCCCCCAACACCATGATGCTGCTCCCAGGGGTATTCTCACCAGGGGGGCAGGGAGGAGTCAAAACTGAAGAGTTCATTGGCCAGTAAAGTATATTCCCATTATACACTGAATGTCCCAAGTGTGAGGCCCACTTCAGGCCTTGCTATTGTAGTTACTGGGGTGCCCCTGGTGCCCCCAGTTCCATCAAGGGCACACCCAGATGTGTCCATGAGGGCTAGGCCACCCCTTCCTGGACTGGTCAGGGGAGTGGGAGCAATCCACTTTGTATCACACTCTTATCTGAGGGCAAAGCCATTCATAGGACCTGTGAATGGTCAGGAAGCATTGTCTGCTTCACCGAAAAAGCTGTATCCCAGCGGGCCCCACAAGGGCAGGCTGCCAACAGAGTCAACATCCCTGGATACTTGGTCCGGAGTTGGTACCTCTGGCTCTTGGGAGTGTGTATGCCACTCACCATATCTGCCAGTGGACTCCAAAGATGCCCGTCTGCTCAGCCTTCTTTCTGAACGAACCAAAATCAAGAAAGAGGAAGCTCTATCTTCGACCCCCATACATGAAACACAGTGAATCAAGACTGGTTTCCCAGTGGAGCCCTGGTGGGGTAGCGGGTTCGCCTTAGAGTGCCATCCGCATGGCCAGCAGTTTGAAAACACCAGCAGCTTCTTGGGCGAAAGACTGGGCTTTCTACTCTTCTAAACAGTTTCGGTCTGGTAGTGAATTTGGTTTCTTTACGGTTTTTTTGTTTGGTTTCCAAGTGTAATGTATTAAACTTTAAATTCCCAGCACTCGGTGTGCGGAAGGCTACTGTTTTCACTGAAAGCTCTAAATCCATTTTCAAGTCTAAAATGATTCAGCTCAATTCAGCTGGATTCTTTCTGAACATTAACTGGCAATATGGGGGGAGGACAGAGTAGAGACCCAAAGCCCGTCTGTAGACGATTGGACATCGCCCCACAGAAGGGTTGAAAAGAAGAAATGAGCCAGTCAGGGTGAAGTATAACACTGATGAAATATATAGCTTTCCTCCCGTTTTTTAATGCTTCCTCCCCCCACACCCCACTATCATGACCCCAATTCTATCTTACAAATCTGGCTAGACCAGAGCATGTACACTGGTACAGACAAGAGCTCGCAACACAGGGAATCCGGGACAGATAAACCCCCTCAGGACCAATAATGAGAGTAGTGATACCAGGAGGGGAAAAGGGAAGGTGGGAGGAGAAAGGGGGAACCAATCACAATGATCTACATCAGGGGTCTCCAAACTATGGCCCACCGAGGACATTTATCCGGCCTGCCGGGTGTTTTTGCCCTGTTTTGTTTTTCACTTCAAAATAAGATATGTGCAGTGTGCATAGGAATTTGTTCATAGTTTTTTTAAACTATAGTCTGGCCCTCCAACGGGTCTGAGGGACAGTGAACTGGCCCC
>NW_022111320.1:50932069-50934038 GCF_000313985.2 Echinops telfairi
CGCCAGTCCCCAGCTCCAGAGATGTCTTAAAGGGCCCTCAACTTACAGCGACACAGTCCACAGGCTAGGCGTCCCACAGGCAGTGTAGCCTTTAAATTAAAGCACAGAACAAGCAAGGCAGCCGCACACTGGTCCGATGATCAAAGAGCGAGAGACAAGCAAGGCGAGGCTCACCAAGCCATTTATCTCTCTGCCCTTCGGTTAATCCCACTTGTGTTTATCAGCCAGGCTGGCACAATAAACTATCTCAGCCCCCAATAAAATGATTTTTAAAATAAATAAAATTAAAAAAAAGAATTACAGCCTAAAAAACCCAAACAGCAGGGAATTGGAATGGCTTTGCTTTCAGACAAGTGTGATAGAAAGTGGATGACTGACTACCACTCCCCTGACCAGTCCAGGAAGGGGCGGCCTCGCCCTCAGGGACTCGCTTGGGTATGCCCTTGGGCAGCTTTGGGGAACCAGGCCCTAACCCGATCCTGTGAGCTTTGGTATCCAGAACGGTATGCTCGCCCCAATCAGGGCCCGCCCCCCTTCTGCAGCCCCACTCCCACCCGAGTGCGGTGCCTTGCTCAGCCATCGCCACGCTTTGGTCCCCGTTTGCATTGTCATCCCTGCCTTCCTTACGCGGCTATGTTTCTGTAACTATGGGGGCACGACCTTGACTCCACAGCCACAGTGGTCCCCCGTATCTGGATGTTGTACCCTTGTCTTTGTCCTGTTTACGACTTAGCAAGTGCCCTCCACGGTTCACCTTCGAGGTCTTTCGCCCCCTGCAACAGTGTAGGGGAGACTATCCCACCTGGGAGGATGCGAGACTGGAAGTCTAGGAGACAGCTTGGGGTCCCAGGGCTCAGACACACAAGCCCTCTCGCGCGCTGGCTGCCGGAGCCGCCATATGTGGGGAAGGTGAAGGAGAATCCCCAAATCCTGTTGATTCCAGGGAGTTACTAGGGAGATGGGATTGCCCCCAGATGAAGATGAGCGTGGCAATGGGAGGGGTGGGGGAGAGAGACCCTCGATCGGGTTGCCAGAAACCCTGCAGACAAAGAAAATCCCACGTAGATGTGATCCCGAGAGGGGAGCAGAGCAGTAAATGAAACAGGACACTCAAAGGGGGTAGAAGGCAGCTGTTCTTTTATGGAAATCAAAGCCCACCTCAGGGCCAGCGGGTGGATTCCAACTCACAGCAAACCGTACAGGACAGGGTAGAGCTGCAGGAAGCCTTGTCTCTATCCCTCCGAGCTGCTGGTGGTTTTGACAATGACCTTGGGGCTAGTACCCCGAAGCATCACCACTGTGCCCCCAGGGAAGGAAAGGGGCATGTCAAACGGTGGGTTTGAAAGTGCACCCTAAGTTTTAGGGAACATTTATCACAGTCTCAGACAAGGGGAAGACAAGGATATAGTATCCAGGTGGGGGAGACTGGGGTTGGCACAGGACCATAATGCTGTCCAAGGGTTTGCTAATAGACAGTACTTAAGAAAGGACCCGGGAGGTCAGGAAAATGGTCCCACCTGCATATGCAGCAGATCGAAACAGCAGTTACAGGTGGGGCTGCCGGAGTGGGGATGGAGCCATAATTGGTGGAATGCTTACGCACAGAGGAATTTACAAGATTGACCCAGGGGCACCGGGCATGGTTCATGTCCAGGCAGCACTCCAACCCCCTCCTGCAGGGAATGCCCTTTGTGCGGTACCCTGTCTGAGGGTTAAAGGATTAAAGGAACAATTTTTATTGTTGTTTTACACACATATGTACACAAAGGTGGGGGTCTTTAAAATGTTTATGACAAATTGGTATGGAAAGATAATGGAATTTTCCTATGAACTTTTTTTTTTTGCTTTTTAAAGTTTTAAAAAACATTTTATTAGGGGCTCATACAACTGTTATCTCAATCCATACACACATCAATTGTGTAAAGCGCATTTGTACATCATTCTCAAAACATTTTCTCTCCACTTAAAC
>NW_022111320.1:50934442-50963662 GCF_000313985.2 Echinops telfairi
CAAAGCCCACATGGAAGAAACACACCAGCCTGTATGATCACGAGGTGTTGAAGGGATCAGGTATCAGGCATCAAAGAACAAAAAATCATATCATAGTGAATGATGGGGAGTGCGGAGAGGGGACCCAAAGCCCGTCTGTAGGCAACTGGACATCCCCTTAAGGAAGGGTCTGGGGAGGAGATGAGAAGGTCAGGGTGCAGTGTAGCAGCGATGCTAATATATCATCTCCCGCTTCTCAAGAACTTTGTGGGAGGGGAGGGGAGGGGTTGCCACCTTCCCTGCCCAGGTCAAAAGGCAGGAGATAAACAAACAAACAAAACACCAAATTCACTGTCATCGAGTCAATTCCAGCACAGCAGCCCTGTAGGACAGAGAAGGGTTCTTGGTTTTCTGAGACTTTGGGGAATCTTTACGGGAATAGTAGACACCCTTACTTTTCTCCTGAGGCATGTGTGACCGGCGGGTTTGGCCTGCTGGCCTATGAATGGCAGCTCAGTCTATGGCTCACCTTGCACTGGGGTCCCCGGAAAAGACTCGGATGATTGAGAAAGTTTTCATTTGTAAAAATTGAAATGTTGGTGAAAATTGGGATTTTTTTCCACCCTAAGCCCACACTTGGTGAATAATTCTGACATCCATATCTGTAGAGGAACCCCAGCAACCAGGACTGAGACCCCTCGCAGGACCGTTGGCAACCCCTGCTCCTCTGCCTAATGCACGGAGACCACTGGGTCTTGGAGTGGTTCTTCCTGGGCCTCGCAGGAGAGGGACCACCCACAGGGTTTGCCCAGCTGTAATTGCCCATGGCAGAAAGGTCAGCCACACATTCATCAGAACCTTGTGTGAAGCCGTGGGACTCTTCCGTTCTGCGTTAGAAGAGCAGTTTGCCTACCACCCTTTCAGTGAACAAAGATAGCCCCTGACTGGTATAAAACTTCTCTATCATGGTCTGCTGGCGGCAGTAGGGGGCATGCTCTAGAATGCTGTCAGGTGGAGCACAGCTTGGTTCCTCGCTGAGCAGCTATCTCCTCCTCCCTGTTTTCCGTCCCATCATCCTCAGCCTGAGCAGACTCTCCCCAGGTACAGCCATCGGAGTTGCTCCACGCTTCTTCCGTCACAGCCCAGGCAAATACCGGGTCCGCAGCTACCGGGTCCACAGCTACCGGGTCCACAGCTCCTTGAGGGTGGACCTGGAGTCCGCAGTACCGGTTGCGCTCCAGAGCATGTTGGCCCATGTCTTTCCAGGGGCTTCCTCCGCCTGACCAGTGCATCCTGGATAAGCTCCCTCTGTCACGGTCATGGTGTGAGACAAAGACACTGTGGGCTCCTGAGGGAGAAGAGGCTGGCTGAGCTGGCTCTGCACCCCTTCCCCAGGAGTCCTCCTGTGGCCAGGGGCTCCTTCCTGTTTAAAGGCACACGGCTCTGAGTGAAGGATCCTAAATGCTGCAAGGGAGGCAGGCCCGGGGGCATTGGACTCCTAGGTGTTCGGCCATCGTAGGCCATCCTTGCACCACGATTTACCCCAGAGAAGGCATTCTTGCCATCTCCCTGCTCAGATGGCTCCATGCCTCCTGGAGGCTGTGTCTGAGCTTCACACGACTCCCTCTACCGCGCCGCCGTGTCCTTTCTGCTTCGTGGAAGTGCCCCTCTCTGCTCTTCAGGTCTGACCCCGGCCCTCCCCGAGGCACAGAGCTCCCCAAGGCTGCTGGGTGGAAGATGGGCCTCACAGGACCCTGCTGCTGCAGATCCAAGCGCAGGAGACCACGTCTTCCCGTCTGTCGGTCCGTCGGGCTGAGGTCCGCCTGTGGGCAACGCCTCCCCACTTCCTTTGCAGCACTTGCATTTTGGTGGGGGGGGCCTTCTGGAGGGCTCGCTTTGTTGCTCCCAGGGAGGAGGCCCTGGGCTGTTCCAGCCACCTTGTTTCCGTGGGGGCTGTGTCCAGGGGTGTGGCACATGGTCCTGGCCCTGGGTCTTCTCCACCAACTAGCCATGGCACTCAGCTGTCTAACGTGGCCAGCCACAGGCGGGTGCTGGGGAGGGCCCCTAACCTTCAGGGCTCACTGGCTCATGGCGGCACTTGACTTTGTTGAAAGGTTCTCCTCACAAGAACCCCCCCAGCCCCGGGCAGCCTTTTTCTCAGCCCCTCTTTAATGACTGCCGCTTCTTGAAGCGCCTCTGCTGCCACAAATGTTGGGCTCCCCACAGAGCTTTGGGGGGGCGGGGGGCGGGATTTTGAAACAATTCCCTGGATGCCTCACATTGAACTAACTCGGGGTCTGAGCCACCGTTCCCGATGTCGTTTCCAAAAAGCCTAGCTCACTCCAGGGTAGACCTGCCTTGTGGGTTTCCGAGACTGACTCTTGACGGGAGTAGACAGTTTCATCGCTCTCCCTCGGAGCAACCGGCGGTTTCAAACTGCTGATCTTGCGGTTTGCAGTCCAGCGAGTAACCACTACGCCACCAGGGCTCCTTAGACAGCCCCAACTCCCAGCACATCCAAACAGAAACTTGTGATCCACTACTTAGCCTCCTGACCCTCCCATTCCCTGGCTCCCCGGCTCCATTAACAGCACCCCTCCTGCCTGGACTTCAGAGCGTCCGTCCTGGACGTCTCCTCCCTCTCACCCCGGGGTTACCTCCTGCACAGTCGTCTCATTCTCACGGCTTTCTCTGCCTCCAGCCTCTCTCTTCCCCTTGATACAGAAACCTCAGAGCCGTAGTTCTCAAGCTCCCTCACGCCACGACCCTTTCATAGTTCCTCACCCCAACCGTAGCATATTCTCATTGCTCCTGCATCACTGCCATTTTGCTACTGTGATGAATTGGGCGACCCCTGCAAAAGAGTTTTTCAACCCCCCCTTAAGGGGTTGCGACCCACAGGTTGAGAACCGCTGCCTCAGCCGCCTTGTCCAGGCCCTCCCCATTTTAGCTCTCCGAGGCTCCATTTCCTTCACACAATTCAGCTGGCCGATGCAGGTCCCATGAATGACAACGGCTTACCCCTGAAGTGCCTGCCCTGTCTGGCCCACCCCCGCGGGCACGCCTCTGGGCCTTTGCACGTGTGCTTCAATCCCCTGCTCAGGTGTTGCTCAGAGAGGATAGTTCACCCTTTAAGACCCAGTTTAGCTGCCTCCTCTTTTGAGAGACCTGCTCAGACCTCCCCGAAGGAGCCCTCTGCCGCTGCCCTGGGCCACGTGGCAGTTGGTCTCGTAGGGCGGTGTGAGCACATCTGCCTCCTTTCTAGACTGGAGGCGCCCAGGGGACTGGGTCCCCTGTCTGATTCACTTTTTAAGCAATTTATTTTAATGCAATATTAAATAGGTACTTATGAAGATGATAAGAATACTTATAAAATATGTATACGATGCAAATGAACACCTGTGGACTCAGCTCTCATTAGAAGAGATCATTCCTTTACACCAGCAATACCGGTCACAATCCCACGGTCAGTGAGTGACGGAGTGCCCCGAGACTTGCAGGCATGAATGAAGCTGGAGTTAGGTTCTCCGTGGGCTGCTCCGGTTGCTGGACAAGCTCCAGGCAGAGGGCTGACAATGGAACGATGTCCCTGCCCTGGTCTCCCCTCGCTTTGGGAATTCATTGTAGTGTGGATGCGTCTTTCTGTCACTCCGCTCCCACAGGCTGATGGTGTAGCCGCTTGGGGCCACGTGGGCCTGGGGCTGGGGCCTGGGGACACTGTGAGGAGCCAAGGGGCCAGAAACACCTTGCTAGGGAGTGCCATGTCAACGAGCTTTCAGAGGAAGGAGCCCATGTCACAGAGCCTCTGGAGTCCCTCCACTACCACCCTGTGCTCCCCCGTAAGAGGCACTGGTGGGCGTCCGTGGTGGAGGGCATGTTCTGGCGGCTCAGGTACTGAAACCCCTGTGCTCTACCAATAGCAAGACATGACGCCCGGGTGCGTTCCCTTCCTGCCTGTGTGCAGCCGTCTCTGCCCAAGGTTTCTAACCCCACCGTTTGCTGGGAGGCTTACAGACAGCAGACCCTCAAACCGGACGGGGCTTAGGAGTGTCGACCCTCCATGCAGTTAAAAACCCACACAGACTTTTTTTCTCTCCAAGAAGTAACTAATAACCCATGGACTGGAAGCCTTCCTCGTGACGTCAGCAGTCGACGAGCACGTGTTCTGTGTTGTGTGCGTGACGTACTGTACCCACGTAAAAGCTGCATCTTCAGTAAGAGACAGAAAAGGTGTTTCGCACAACGGGGTCAGGAGGGAGAGTCGGTGCTACGGAGTGCTACAGATGGCCAAGTAAAGCCAAGGGAACTGAGGAGCTGGGAAGGGCCTTGACCCCCAGTGAAAGGCTGGCATCTCCAGTGCGCTGTAGGGGGCCGAGAGGGGGAGGGGAGGGGAGGCCGTGAGTGGTGAGAACCCTCTCAAGGCCTCTTGCTGTAAAGGAGAGTGGACGGTAGCTGCAGAGGGTCAAACGTCTTTCTTCTCTTTTCTTTTTTTTAGGCTGGGGAAAGCATGTGTATATGGTAATTGAAATGCTCCCCTAGAGAAGGAAGAGGGGAGAATTTGTGAAGGTGAGAAGCGGGCTCTGGGTGCAGGAGGTGGACACGTCTGGAGACCCACGCCGGGAGGCTGTGGGCGTGCAGGTTCCCTCTGCCGGCTCCTGCTTTCCCAGTGAGAAGGCCAGCCAGAGACCAGCGACTGGGAAGAGGAGGGAGGGGGAGAAGCTGGAGGCTCTCCTACGGCTCCCATCTCGAAATCCCACACACCAGTGGTTCCCAACAACAGATAGACAGACGGACGGACGGACAGACGCGTATCCTCTCACTGTCCTGGAAGCTACAGGCCTGAAGTCAAGGGTGTCAGCAGGGGCATGCCCTCTCCGAAGCCCCGGCGAAGGAGTGACCCCCTGCTCACCAGCTCCAGCTTCTGGTCTCAGGAGGTCTTGGGCTGATGGGGGTGTCAGATGGCCACCTTCCCTTTGGGCCCGGCTTTTCTCTATATCAGGACGCCAGTCTGAGGGTCCACCTGAGCCCAGCATGGCCTCATGCCAGCTTACGCAATTACATCCACAAAGACTATTTTAAAGAAGGTCCACACTTGCAGGTGCCAGGGGTGAAGACATGGCCATATCTTTCCAGGGGGACACAAATCAACCCCCGGATGCATAAGGACCAAGGGAGAGGTCTGAGCAACCGTCCAGGAGCAGGAGAGGCTGAGGGCCCTGGGCAGAGACCACTGTGCGCCAGGTGCACACAGGTCTGGGGCAGGGAGCGCCGCTTGCGCAGTGCAGGCTCTGCCGGGTGCAGAAGGTAGTGTGTGCTCCTCCCCTGTCCTCATCGTGTTGAGACTCGACAAATTGAGGCTCCCTCCTCGTCACATTAAACATTTCCCAGAGAACAGCGTCCTGGTGGGACATTTAGCTAAACAGCCACGGGGTACACAGAAGATTGCCTGTTGTGTACCAGGCAATGCAGCTTCCGTGAAAATGGCTCAGTGTCTGAGCAGAAACCACAGACCTGGTATAGCCTGGGGAGGGCTCTGTGGTCATGGGATAAAGGCCACAGATGGCCCCCCGGGGTAGTCTCAGACTCTGATTGGCTTCCGGCAGCGCAAAGTGGCTGCATAGATGGGTGTGTGTTGGTTGGTGACAGAAAGGCCGGGTGGCAATTTAATGGATTGTTTCTTTCCTCTAGAAGTGCTATCAGAGCACGGGGGTGCCCCTGCCAGCAGCGGCTCAGAGAGGAGAAAGGATGGCACTGAGTGTCCAGGAGCAGGGCTCCCTCCTGGTGTCTCCTGGTCTGGCGTGACCAGGGCAGGACACACCCTCAGACACAGGCCCGGATTGTCATCTCCCTGCTGAGATGGCTTGTCCCAAGTCACCTCACCAGTTAGCTCCAGGATCTTAAAAAGCCCCTCCTGGGAGACCCTGCAGGAGGCCTGGTGACACTGTGGGTTAGGCCTTGGGCTGCTCTCCACAAGGTCAGCAGTTCAGGTCTCACCAGCCACTTTGCAAAAAAAGAGTGGCCCCGATTACTGTGAAGATCCACAGTCTCAGAGCCCTGTAAGGGGCTGCTGTGAGGCAGAATCACTTGCTGGCAGTAGGTAGGGGTCTTTTTGGTTTGGTAAGACCCTGAGAAGACTGGGGCAGAGTGGGCCAGGGTAGGCCTGCCCCAGGCAGCTGCCCTGGGCCTCCAGGGTGGCTCTCAGCCAGGCTGCCCTGTCTGCGGAGTGCCAGCAAGTGTCCAAACGGATACAGATGGAGCCGGGGGTGGCTTTGTGGGAAACCATTGCAAGCAGCGCCTGCTCGGCCCTTTTCAAACTGGAAATGAAGGGAATGTGCAGAAGTGCCGCAAGCTGGATCCAAGGGGAAGGCCCACGAGGGAACCAATGTCTGCCTGCCTGTCCCCTGCTGCCCCAGCAGACCACCAAACGCTGCTGGCCTGGGCAGGCTGCAGTTGGAGGGAGGCTGCAGCCCCACACTGACCACAGCCTTGCACCCGCAAAAGCATCACCCTTCCTCACGTCTTGATGGGCTTTGCCTGGCATCGAGCCTGCGACGGGGATGGCTCCTGCTGGCCATTAAGATGTGCCCTGTCCTCAGCTCTCGGGGGTCAGCCTATGAAAGCGACATACAGGGGCGGGCTGCAAGCTGAGCTCCCCTGGAGAGGGCACAGTACTGATGCCACGGTCCCACCCTCACAGACCCTCTTGGATACAAACCAGGCGCCAGAATTCTTTGAATCACCCTAGATGTTTCTAATGGGTAGGTGTAAAGCCTTGGTTCTCGGTGTGTACTTCACCTGAAAGCTCTTTAAAAATGCAGACTCTTGGCCCCCAGCCCAGATCTGCCAAACCAGCACCTGCGTTTTTACCAGGGCACTCAGACTCCCGCCACCTGGCCCAGGGCTCAAGTGGGAGACACTTGTCTGGGCTGGGCTTGGGGGTCAGTCAGCCCTCGGCACACGATGGCTATGGCGGTACCATCAGGCAGGAGGGGAGGGTGGTGATGGCACTTGGCAGGGCCACCTGACTCACCAGAGGCCTCCCTGCGGCTGCTTCTCTAAGACGTGTCTCTAACACACCACCATCTTCAATGTCGTTTCAGCGTTTCCAGGAGACTGGACCCCAAAGACCCCCTGGGTAGCCAGCGAGCAGCTTCCCCAACCCCGAAGCAGGCTTCCTCGACTGCTCCGGGCCGGGAGAGCCCCCGGGAAACGAGGGCCCAGGGCCCAGCAGGCCAGGAGGCAGATGGCCCCCGCAGGATGCTGCAGGTGGACAGCAGGACGCAGAGAGCAGGGCGGTCCCCTTCGGTGTCACCGGACAGAGGCAGCACCCCCACATCACCCTATTCCGTCCCCCAGATTGCCCCCCTGCCCAGCAGCACTCTGTGCCCCATATGCAAGACCTCGGACCTCAAGTCAACGCCCAGCCAGCCAAACTTCAACACCTGCACCCAGTGTCACCACAAGGTCTGCAACCAGTGTGGGTTCAACCCCAATCCTCACCTCACCCAGGTAACGAGCCCGTGCCGCCCCCTGCCACCAGCTCTCTCCTGCCCTCCAGCCTTTTCCACCTACTCTCCTTTCCTCATCCTTGTCCTTGGCCACCTGGGGGCTTGTCCGGGCTCCAAGATGGGGGGGGGGGGCTCGCCTCCCCTGTTAGGGAATTTTCATACCCCCTTGGGTGTAGAAGCTGCTTTTTGACTTGGCCCAGGTCCAGCCTGGAAAGGTGGACTTGGAAAGGGCTAATGACAGTCTCACGGACAACCTGGCCCCCTCAGGTATTCATTTGCAGAGCCAAGAGCGGCTGAAGGGCCCAAATAGAAGCGGGGTTCCTTGGCCCCAGGGCTGCCTCTGTCGCCGCCTGGGCCCCAGACGGGGATGCTGGTGATGGGAGCAAGGTTTTAGGGGTGGCAGAAAGCTTCCTTCCGGCGGGGCTCAGGGAAGCTTCTCCTCGGCCCTTCATTTCCAGTTTGCTAAAGGCCAGAGGTGTCAGGGCAGCCACCCCTCCCCAGAGAGATGACCTTGGGGTGGAATAGAGACCTAGGCATGGGCCAGGCATCCACCCAGGATGGAGTGCTCTGCCCTGCCCTCACCGCGAGACTGCTGCAGAGCCGTTTCTGAGACGGGGCTCTCGCCCGGGACCAGAGCCCCGTCCCGACTCTTCGGGCCGGGTGGTTCTGTACATGTCAGCTGCCTTGGAGGTGAACTGAGGAGATTTGCTGGCTTTTCCCCATAGGAGTCCCTGGGTCTCCCTGGGGGATGCTGCCCTCCGGTAGGATGGAGAGGAGCCGAGTGTAGGTGCCAGCGAGGCTCCTCGGACCACACATAGGACTGGGGGGCGAGTGAGAATAGTTACTCTATTTGTGACATGAGGTGTGCTGTGGGTGTGAGCCGTGTGACTTGCAGGAGGTGAGTGTCAGGTTCTGCGGAAGGAGCTGCTGGCGTGGGGGGATGACTCAGTGCACTTGGAGTCGCTCCTGGAACGGGGGAGGGGGGGCTCTGAGGAGGCGTGCAGGCTCGTGATTATTACATCTGTGGTTAGACGCGGCCCCCACACACACACTGACGCCGATGTGTTAGGTAAGTGTTTGTTGTTCCATATGGAGAAGAACAGTGTGGTGAAGGCCGGCGAAGCTCACCCGCGTGTTTCTGCCAGCGAGCGGCCACAAGCTCGGGGCCTCGCTGGAGGAGGGGGGCTTGGGCTTGGCTGGCAGCCCAGGCTGCTGCGGGCTGGGCTCAGCCCTCTCGGCCCAGGCTTCTCTGAGCTAGTCCTTGGAGCGGCAGGGCCTGGACAGCTCTGGGCGAGGTGCCCGTGGGGCAGAGGGGAGCCGCACTGGGTGGAATCAGAGCCCCGGTGGGCATCTCAGGCCTTGTCACACCACGGGTTCTGCCTTCAGGCTCACCCAGGCCCAAGCCCTTCAGCGAGGTGGGAAGGGGGCCAGGTTGGCTGTGCCTGGAAGAACAACAGTGGGAGGACCTCGGCGACGCTCGGTCCATCTGCTTCGTTGTGCCAGGAGGAAGCTGGGGCTCATGGCCAGGAGGAACGGGGGCCCTCACACTGACTGCAGAGGCACCATGTTAGCTGAGGCTAGGCCTCTCAGCCAAGGCCTGGAGGGAACCGCGGGGCTGGAGAAATGGGTGGCTCTTGCTGGGAGACTAGGGGGGCTTCATCATCCAGAGCGCCACGGCAGGGCTGCAGCCCCTCAGGGCCCGCTTTCTCACTCCGCTGCGGGCCAGTGTGCTGAGACGCCCAGTGTGGGCAAGACCGACCCAGCCCATCTGCCAGCTTCTCGCCCGGCAGGGTCTGTGCCCTACTGGGTCCCAGAAGCTGCCTCCAGGCAGAGCTGCCGTCCGTCTGTCCGTCCGTTCGAGGAAAACAGTGCCTGGCAGGTTTCCCGAGGGGCCGGGGAAACCTTCCCCTCATGCTGGGGAAGGTGCTCTCTGTGGAAATGCCCCTCCCTGATCAGGAGATGGGAAAACAACGCTTTCGCTTCTGTAGAGTTCTGCCCGCCCACTGGCGGATAGCTCCAAGACCTCATCAGGCCACCTCCGCCCTGACCACCTCTCACTGGACGTACTCCTACTGGACGTCATGTCAGCCACAAAGGCGGTTTCTAAGGCTCCTCTGCCGTCCTGGGGCCCTGAGCATGGACAAGAGGCGGGCCTGAAGGTGGTCGTGTCCGGGAGGCGGGGCCTCAGGAAGAAGGCCCCTCCCAGGAGACCCCGATCTTGCACTCGCTCTCTTTTTTAGTTTCTCACTTCTATGCCCACCGAAATGGAAAGGGGCGGGATGCTGGCAGTCCTGTGCGGAGCATCATAGCAGACAGGTGCCTGTGACTGCTCCTACAGCCAATGGCAAACGTCCCCAAGGCCTGCCATGACCTATCACCAGATGCACTGCTTCCCTGCCTCCTGTTGGACCGAGGTACAAGTACACGGTGCTAGGGAAGCTCCAGGGCCTCTCTGAGATGGCGAATGAAGACAGCCTGGGTCCCAGAAGCTGCCTGGGCTTGGGGAAGGGGCATTCTCTCTGTTCACAGTTGTACAGCGAGGAGTGACTTTTGGAAAGTCCCAGCTCTCTCCTGGCTCATTGGGGCGAACCCCAAACCAGTGACTAGGCCTCCAGTTCTCCCACCAGGATCCCTCAGCCTCACTGCCCTGTCTGCTGCCCACCTTTGTGCGGGCTGGGGCTGGCACGGCACGAACAGGTCTGCCCAGCCACTCTTCTCAGTAGAGGCTGTTTCTGCCCGGAATTGCCCGGTCCTGGTAGCGCAGAGCAAGTGGATAATTTCACCTGTGGGAAACCCCAGTAGAAGACCAGGGGTTCACTTTGGGGATCCAAACTTTCCCACCACCCAAAAGGGACCCTCTGGTTGAGGACGCTCTGAGTGAAAGAGGCCAGAGGAGTGTGGCCCTGGGCTTTGGCATGTCAGCTTGTTTAGTGTCCTGGGACGGGATGAAGGCAGGAACAGGGGGCTCCTCTCCCCTCTCCAGACGAGGCTCTGTGGACAAGTAGCTGAGGCTTCTTGAATCTCACCTCTCTGTAAAGAAGCCCGAGACTGGCAATGGGCCTCCCCTTCCTCACCGGAGGAGTGCTGTGCAGAGGGCAAGCAGACGACATGCCTGGCTTCCAGGTCAGACCCCAGAGTCCTCCCAGAGCACTACCTGGAGTGAGGCTGCATCCTGTAGCACCCCTGTCCCCCCACCTCCCGTCAAGCCTGCCAAGTTCAGGTTCAGGCAGCCATCTACCTCCCACCTCCCTGGCTCTAATCAAAATCACTTTCCAGCCTCACACACCCCCACCCCCCGCCCCAGAAGTACAGACAGAGCATAGTCTTGGCTCACCTGTTCTAAGTTCCTTAACCCGTGTGTTTCCCCTGCCCCGCGAGTGGATGTGGAAGCCTTGGGCCCAGGCACCTCCCAGGCTGGGTGGGCGGAGAAGAGCCAGAGGCAAAGACACAGCTGCTCTGAGCATTTCCTCTGTTGCCTGCATCCCACTCCCTTCCTGCTAGGGCAGGGGGCCAGATGGCCTAGGGGTGGTGCTGCAGATGAAGCATGCAGCCAGCCGCACGCCCCCTTCTTACCCTCACCGCCCCCTTCTTACCCTCACTGCTGCCCAGGCCACAGAGGAGGAAGGAGAGGGTGTTGGAAGGACTTGGGCCCAGTGGCCGGCTGAGGAAAGAGTGTGTTCTCCTGGCCAGGGTGGGGAGGAGGTGTCTGCACATGTGCCCTGCCCTTCATCCCTACCCCCAGACGGAATGGAAGCGGATCCAGGTGGCAGGCTCTTCTGGATGCCCCTCTCCCTCCCACCCTCTGTCCAGCTGCGCAGCCACAGCAAATAGGAAAATGTCCCCCAAGCTTCACTTGGCCCGGGGTCAGCCCGTACTGGTTCCGGTCCATGCTCTGTGGCAGCAGGACCTTCAGCCTCTTTGTTGGGACCACAGTCGAGGGGACACCAGAGCCACAGGGGCGGCAGGAGAAGTGGCAGCCTTGCCCGAGTGGGTCTGCTTCCCAGCACAAACCATCAGGCCCCGGGCTGTAAAATTGAACTATGAGAGGGGGCCACCAAGTGAGCTAAAAAACTAATGTGGGCAGGGTCACCACAGTCGGTGGGCCTAACACAGTTCTCACAGACAGTGCCCTGCGCCCTGCTTCGGTGAGTAGCTTCCGTGAGAAGACACAAGGTCTTCAGCCCTCATGAGCAGCCATCCAAGGTGCAATGATTGGTCACCCCTCCTCCACAGGAAGAAGAAGGCAGATGGGAACAAGTAGTCCGGTGGGCTCATGGATCTCACATAGACATTAGTCACAGCCCCGGACACAAGAACTCAATGGTGCCTGGCTCCCACTGCCAATGGCTCCGGAAGGAGTCACAATGGAGTGGAGCAAGTGGGAGCCAGAACTCCACACCACAACACAGACCTGGCTTACTGATTGTGCAGAGACTGGCCACCAGACTATGGCCCTGACCCTGTACGTCTGCAGCTAAGCCCACCTCCCCGGAGAACAATCGACCACGTCAGATGAAAGGGCAGCCTTTACCCCAGGACAAGTCCAGAGGGATAGGGAAGAGTGAGGGATGGAGACAGGGTAAGAGGTGGCCCCTTGAGGGACTGGCAGTGGACGAGTTCAGTCAGACTGTGTCTTAGGAGCTAGCTGCTCTCCAAACCTCACCTCTTCTAAATAGAAAGCTGTGGTTTTACAAAAAACAAGAGCAAAGCGTCGACCAAGTTATATGTGGGCAACCTGAGCCCCACTTTTACCAACGCCCACCCAAGGGACACAAAGTCAACTCAGAACAGAGAATGCAAGTGCTGGTCCGTCCAACTTGTTCTCTGTGTGAGGGCAATGGAGCCGGAGGACAGAGCAAGAGCGAGGGGGAGGGGAGCCGGGGAAGAAGGCAGGGAAAGGAAGTGCTGAGAAAGCCCGCCGCCCCAGGAAGAGGCAGAGAGAAGGGGTGGAGCGAGGGGGTGGGGTGGGGCTGGTAAGAGAGCCAGTGGCTTGGCTACTGCTGTCATCCGTTTAACCAGCCCCGGTGGTGCAGCGCCTCAGTGCGTGGCTGCTAACTGGAAGCTCCCTGCGGCTCTGGGCTCCTGCAAAGGCTACACCCGGGGGGTGGGGGGCGGGGGCTTGCTTCTGCTCCTCCACATGGGCTCCAAATGGGCTACACATCACCTTACAACCGCTCATTTCGCGTTCCCTGTGGCCTGGGCAGATTTGCTTGTATCCACTTGGTGGCCCCATCCCTCCCTCCCACTACAAGTGTTTTTCTGAGTCCTTAGGATAGCCAGGGGCCGCCCCAGACCCCGGAGAAGCTGGCAGAACGGAAGCTGATGTGGCGCTCGGTCCCTGTGGAGCCTTCAGGCCAGTGGGGGAGGCAGCCCTGCTACTAATGACCAGACCTCCAAATGCCCAGCCCCACTGGGACCAGGGCTGAGGAGGAAGGTTGGGGGACTGGGTGGGATTCTTTCTGTGAGCACTCTCAGGAGGAGGGGAAGGGAGACAGCAGGGTGTTCGATGAGAGCCGAGCAACTGGCAGGTGGAGGCCAGGTAGGCCTGAGGCAGAGCTGTGAGCTCCTGTGAGTTCCCATGAGGGCCCAGAGCCAGCCAGGGTCAGACTGCTGGCTAAGTCAGGACCAGGGGCCCTGGAGACCTGGCTGGGCTGTCTGGTGCCTCTAGAGCTTAAGGGTTGGGAAAAGTGGCTAGAGGCACACTTACAAGCCCCCTAGTGGATGGCTGTATAGCACAGCGAACATCATGTCCCTGAACTGTGCACAAAAATGTTTGAAGTGGCTGACCCAATTAAAAAATTAAATAAAAGCAAAACTGGCTGCTACGTGGAAAACAGCCAATGCGTTGGCGGGCAGGGGTGAGACCTGGAGCCAGGGCTACCAGGGCCGGGGCGCCAGCGAAGGCAGGGCAAGCCGGAGCAGATTCCCGGTTTCTTCTGGAAGCTGAAACAGACAGGTTTGGAAAAAGGATTGGGCATGGGGGTAAGGAGTGGAGACAGAGACTATTTTGGGGGGATGGGAAGGAGGGGCTATGTCAAATTGAAGGGATGGGAAGGAGGGGGCCATGTCAAATTGAAGGTGCCTTAGACTGACGAATCGGAGACCTGGCGCACAGCAGGCAGTTGTAGGAGACCCACACGGGGGATTGATTCACAAGCATATCCAGACAGGATTTTCAGTTCTTAGCATTGCTGTAACAGGAAAGAACTTGACCTTCGCACAGTTTACAAAGCCATGTGTGCAACTCCAACAGGGGACCTGCCCGCCCTGGCGTTCCTGGGCGCGTAGACTCCTTTGCCTCTTCGTGCTCTTTGTGCTCTTCGTGTGCAGCACTGTGCTTGTGCGCCTCCGCGTCTCTGCCATCTTTCCTAACTCACAAGTGGTCAGGGTTAGGCCGCACCCTGGACGGGTGGATATGGCCTCATTAACATAACGGGGCCCTGTTCCCTGCTGGGATCGCATCCACAGGTCTAGGGCTTAGAGTTTCGGCATCTCTTTTGTGAAGGGGGCACAATTCAGTTCATACCAGTGCCCAGGAAGGAGAGCGGAGCAGGGAGGAGACGGGGCTGGTGCCTGGGCTTCCCCAACTGTGGCAAAGAACTGGGCGGAGTTGGCTGGGAAGGGCTCCCTAGGAAGAGGAGGAAGTGGAGGCCCAGTCAAGAGGGGAGGGAAGGAGAGAGTCCTGGGCTGAGGGTGTTCCTCCAGAACTTTCTTAGGAGACCCTTTAAACCTACGGAAAAGCTGAACGTTGTACTGTAAACACCCTTAAGTCCACTCCCTAGATTCACAACGAGCACATATCTCTCCTGACCTTATGACACATCCATCCTTCTGTCTATCCATCAACTCCTCTATCTGTCCATCTGCCCCTCAAGCTGAACTTTCTGCTGAATTTCCAAATAGCCCGGAGACAGCAGCATCCCTCCTACTGACCTCTTAGACCAATATATCACTAACTAGTGTCCAGTATTTAAATGTTTTAAGTTAACATTTATCAGTCATGGAATGGATAGAGCTGAAATGCACCGCCCCATGGGCTTTGACAAAAAGCATGCACTTGGGTCACACAAACCCTTCTATCAAGATAGAGGATAGGCCCCCGTGGCCTCAGAGAGTTCTGAGTCCCTAACCCGGCCCAGAAACAGCCATTGCTCTGTTCTAGAACTTTCTACCAACAGCGTCCTTTCTGTTCTAGAACTTTCTATCAACAGACAGAACGCACTGTCTTTAGCTTCATGCTTTTGAGGTCTGCCCCTGTGAACAGCTCTTCTGAGAAGGAGGGCGTGTCTGAGCAGGGGAGGGAGAATGCAGACAGGAGCTGGGGAGGTGTGCAGGACAAGGTCGGGTCACCAGGGCGGCTGAAGAGCTGGGCCGTGGCTGAAGGAGCAAGACCCCAAGAGGCAGGGTCTGGATGCCGAGTTTGGAGGGCCCCCTACTATGTGGTTCCTCTTTCAGAAACTGAACTCAGGGCCGTCCGCTGAAGGAGGAGGCTGGGCAAAGGGACCTCGCCAGAGTGGATAGGTGCTTCCTGGACAGAGGGGACTGAGTTAAGCAGCTAGCGGTAGAGGCCCAGGAGGGGTCGCCAAGCATAGGTTAATACATGGTGAAGCCCACACCACACGCCGGTGACTGGGCCAGCTGTTTGGGGCAAAGTGTCCGGCGGAGTCTAGGGGTGGAAGATAGAGAAGTCAGAGAGCCCAGGCACGGAGCAGAGGGGGCTGGAATGGCAGGCCAGCAGCAGGACCGGGGGCAGCAGAGGAGCCAAGAGATGACCTGAAAGCAGGAGTTCTGGGTGGGTGGCAAGGGAGGCTCCACCAGGATCAGGGGTTGCCACAGGGGGACCTGGAAAGCCAGGGGAGGATGGGTGCAGGATTGATTCTGGGGCGGATGCTGCACTTTGGGGGGAGGTCAATCGTTAGGGGTGTCTTGTGAGGCCGCCCCACAAAGACTGTAGGTCCCCGGCAGTGCTGGAAGGCTTCACTGACCTGGAGCTCTGGGAGAGGGTGAGACACCATCCTCTAGCTGGTCTTGGGGTGCAGCTGCCTCGCCATCTCCCAGTTCATGGCCAGCCAACTCACCTTCGCCCTTTCTGCCATATGTCCCTCTTGGTCCCTGGTGGCCCTGTGCAGGAGAAGCTGTACTCTCGGCACTGAAGGAGGTGGCAGTGCCCCAGCCCCTCCTTAAAATTCCTGGAGTCTGGAACACCGCCAGTGCCTTCCCTCGCCTTCCTCCCACCATCCCTCCACGCCCCTCCTGGCTGCGGTCGGCCTCCAGACGCCTCCATCTTGGCCAGTTCCCAGTTCTCGACTCCCAGCCTCCCCCGGTGCTCCTGGGTAGGAAGCCTTACAGCCCCAGAGAGAATAAGTTCAGCCTCCCCTTCCCAAATCCTGGTCTCTGATGCCATGCAAGTCCACAGGGTGGCGTCAGGGAGGACGTCAGTGCACACTGAACAGGCAAGCGCTGCAGCTTTCTGCGGGAAGGCGGCTTCGCGACTGACGCCTGCACCCCTCCTCCTTCCGGGGGGCACTGGGGTGGGCGCAGAGGAAGAGGGCCTGTTGCTGCTGGGTGCTCAGCAGCCGGGAGGTGGTGGTGAGTCCAGCTCCGCCTGCACGGTGGACTGGATCCTGGGTGGTGGCACACCTTGGCAGCCCCTCTGCACATGGGACAGTTCAGGTAGCCAGCTGCTGGGGAAGACCCTCCTGGGGGAGGAAGTCCCGCAGAGCTGTAGAGCCCACCAGGCCCTGCCGTTGTCTCCTGGCAGAGTGGACGATGACTCTCTGTAGGAAGTCCCTACAGGCCCCTGACCCAGTCTTCCTCTTGACCCTGTGCACCACCCGGGCCTTTCCACCATGACTGCTGCCCAGCCACCTTGTGCTAGGGTCTGTGGGCAGCCCCGGAGGCGCCGGCACGAGGATGGGCTCCCCTGCCGGCAAGAAGGGTCAGCTTGACAAAGGCTAGTGTCTTGGCGGAAGGCTGCCCCTGCCGCCTGAGGACCGAGGGCCCGTGGTGGGCTGCCTTCACCTCTCCTGGCCATGCGGTAGACCCGACCCCTGAGGGTTTTGGTCAGCATGGCCCCGAGAGAGGCTTTCTGTCACACGGGGGAGAAGGCTGATCCCTTGACTTGGTGGGCAGCTTGCAGGGAGGGTGCCGAAGAACCACAGGCCGAAGAACCAAGCCTTGGTGCAAAGGGATCCGTGTGCGTGGCTAAGAAAGGCTCCTGCTCCTCCTGGTCCCAGGGCTGGAGGAGTCCAGGCAGCCAGGGGGTACAGCTGTTTCTCTCCCTGTCTGGTGGGCAGCCCCTATCTCTCAGCGCAGGAAGTGGGGCGTGGGGCAGAGGAGGAAGTAAGGGTGTTGCTGGGGAGCCGGTGCGGAGTGCCCCTCAGCCAGTGTCCTACTTAGGAGGCCCTGCACGCAGGGCCTGTCTGCCTGGAGAGGGAGGCAGATAGAGGGGTGCGGTCCGAGCAAGGATGGATAGAAATAGCGATGAGTCACAGGGGGGTGTTGCAGTCGTTTCGGGGAGAGGTTCTATTTTAGGTGCAGCGGCTGTGACAGAGCCTGTGACGTGGAAGGGCAGGGGAAGGGAGGGCGCCCTGTTTGGGCCTGTCCAGAACCCGAGGGAGGGCCACTCAGGCCCTCGGAAGACACCACCAGCTCCCTTTTCTCAGCAAGGCCCACCTGGGACACGCAGCCTTCAGCAGGACCTGGCGTCTGTGATAAGAACTGAATCCGTAGCTTCCCCCCAGCCAGACGCTGGCTCCCCTTCACAAGGTGGGCTGGTCCCTTCCCAGGGGTCCCTCTCAGGATGAGCAGAAATGGCCTGTCCTTGAGAACTCCCCCTGGGGTGGAGCGGAACCCTTCCCTTACCTGATTTTTTTAAAGCTTTTTTTTTCTTTCTAGCGTTTGTTTTTTTTGGGGGAGGTGGTGGTGGTGGTTAATTTATTGTGAATTCAGTGAAGGTTTATAGAGCGGATCAATTTTCCCGTCCACAATCCACACACTGTGTCTCCTGTCGCTGATTCCAACCCCCTCAATGGAGCAGCGCTTGGCCTACTTCCTTCCTGGGTTTCCAGTTCTGTCCCTCCTCCTTTCCCTGCCCTCCTGAACTCTGAATTCTGTCCGTAGCCCAAGGCTGCCCCTCTGATCTCCAATGGCTGCTGATTCCAAGCGGCATGGGTCTCGTTCGTGTTACTCTCCCCATTACACCGGAACTCAAGCTCCCTGCCAGCGAGCTCACTCCTACAACACCTTAGAGGCCCATCTGTTATTCTGGAAATGAGTCCAGTCTCAAGCTTAAGGGGTGACTGGGCCACAGTCATGGGATCCTACCTGTCGCTGCTCTTTCCAGTCACCCTGGTCTTCTCACGAGATCCCTTCAGAAAAGTTGTCAGGCTTAGCTGGGCACCATCTGGTTCTCTGGGTCTCCGGGCTGCGGAAGATGCTGTCTGTGTGGTCGGCCCGTCATTGGACTCCTTGTTCCCATGCCCTTCCTGTGCCCTGCTGGCCTCAGCATGGGGGGAGCTAGCGGTGGCACCTTAGAAGACCTCTCGTGAGTTTTTGAGACCCCAGTTGTTAGCTCGCTAAAGTGACATGCAGAGAACACTGTCTTTGTGAACCGTGGTAGGTCCATTGGCCTAGGTGTCTCCCGAGAGCATGGTCTTGAGCCCCCAGGCCCAGCATCTCATGCCTCTGGAGGAATGTGCCTTTGGACTGGGTCTCAGAGACAGAAGGTATTTGCCTCTGTGCCTTTCTCATCCCAAATGGAGACATAGAGGTGTTGGGTCTTCAAAAAGCATCAGAGCAAGTTAACAGTTAGTTCCCAGATATGGGGATCGCTTTACACCCCACCAGGTGTAAAGGGCTTCTAGAGCCAGCCTTGGTCTGTAGGGGATAATTCTGCTCATGATTTGAAGGGGCTACATCTAGACTCCTTCCTTGGATGATAGGAAGCTGAATGACCTTTAGAAGGTACAAGCATGCAGGGACACGCCCCCCACACAAGGCTGTAGACCCATCAGTGGGCACTGTACTCCAGGCTCTGGGTCAGGGGCTGGGCGGGGCCGTCAGAGCCACTCCTGCTGGCAGTACCACTTCCTATTTGGGTAACCTCTCGATCATGCCCCGAAGTCATCTCAGACCTGGACTTTCTCTCCTGTTTGGAATAGAATGAAAGAAGGACTGGGCGGTGTATTAGTCTGGCTACTTTGGAGAAACAAATCCACAGCAACTCATGTATAAGAAAGTTTTATGTAAAGGAAGTGTGCATCACGAAATCATCCCAACCCAATGCTGCCCAAGCCCACAAGTCCAACATTAACCCATTAACCCAACACCAGTCCACAAAGGCCTCCACCTCACAAAACAGAGGCAATGATGCCGACTGCAGGAGGAAAGCTGAGTCTGAATGAATAAGCATCTCAGCACTAGCAGGGGTCTCCACACGGCTGCTCCAGCACCCAGGGCTGCATCGGGATAGGTCCATGTGGCTTCTCCTTGGGGATGTCTTGTAGGAAGTCAATCTTGCAAGCTGAAGCAGGGAACTGCTAAGGCAGCTGCACCCTGGTGCGACCATCACAAAGCAAGAGACCCGAGAACTAGAAAGGCGAGGCTCACCACCCATTTATCCCTCCGCCTTTCAATTAGCCCCACATGTGATTACCGGCCAGGTTGGCACAATTAACTAACTCAGGCGGTCAGATGACCTCCCTCTGAGCTACTGCCCCGGGAGTGCCTGGGAACAGCCCCTGGGTGGTGCCTGACACCAGGGGTACTCACCGAAGAGCAGTAGCCCTCCCACTCCAAGGATACTGCCCTTGGACATGGGCTGAGACAGCCAAGTTCAGGCTGTCAGGTCAGCTGCAGCCGTCTGCCTCCCTGCTCCATGACCCAGAGGCACAGAGACTAGACCTTTCCCTGGCCAACGGGGCTGTCATAGTGCATTCGGAGCCTCTGGCCACAATCACAGGCCGGGGAGCAGCCCTGGCCTCCAGCCTCAGCTGGAACCATACAGGAAGACGCTCCTTAGCTAGGCCAAGGCCTGTGGCTTCCGCCTCAAGGAAAGTGCCCCCTAGCAGCACCTTCCCAGGATGCATCCCTCAAGCTGACCTCTCTGTGAGAGCCTGTCTGTGCCACTGTGCTCCCTCCTGAGAACCACACCCTGCCAGTCTGGGAGAGAGGAGACCCCCAAACAAGCCAACGAGTAGAGGGTCTGGGATCGCTTAGCACCGGGAAAAGAGCTGGTGGCTTCAGACGGAGCGCCTGGCTGGTCGGGAGAAAGGCATTTTTTAGATGGGATGCTGTACCAAGACCAGTAGCCTACATGACAGGCTTCCCCCGAGGGTGTGGGGCAGAGGGAATCGTGAGGGTTAAGGTTCTGGTGCAGAAATAAGCTCCGTGGACCGCTTAGCTAAACAGGGGTGAGGGAACCGAGAGGGCTGGCAGGAAGGAGGCCAGAGGGAAGGCAGGCAGGGGTCCCCGGGTCAAAAGCTCCTGGGGTAAGAGTGATAGGAGGCCATTAGAGGAGTTTGGGCCTCCACGTCCGGGACACGCTCTGATGCACATTGGGGAGTTTGGAGAAGAACAGGTACCGGCTTGGTTACACGGAAGTCCAGGAGTCAACTCGAGGGAAAGGTCCTTTCGCCCTCTCTCGGCTTCACTGCAGGTGGGCGAGAAGATTCCTCGCCACTCCCAGATCAGGGTCTCCTGTCTGAAAATCCACAAGGAAAAAAGACTGCCTCCCTTACCCAGGCACGTGGGCCCTGTTTACGAGGTCCCGTGCCATCCACGCACTGCTGGCTGCCTTCAGTGGGGGCCCAGCTGGAGCCGGGTGCCCCGTCCACGCCGCATGTCTGCCACACAAGCAGCCCCACGGGTCGGACTGCTCTGGGGGCGCAGCCGATCCCGTTCTCTGAGGAAATCCGTGCTGGCCAAGTGCGGCAGGGAGCCTCCGGTCCCGGTTCCTGCAGGGCTTGGTTCCTGGGGGGCTTGGTTCTCGTTTCCGTCGCGAGCTGTTCTCTCGCGGTTTTACGGGCGTGATCATTCACAAGCAGTGTGCAGTCCTCCCCGCGTGCATTTCCCATCATTGTCTTCGTTCTGGTACTCTCCGCTCCTGGCTCCCCCGAGACTCCCCCACCACACCCCAAGGAACCTTCAGTCCAGTTACAAGCTGGTTTCCTGCACAGGAACACATACACCTAATGACAGCAACAAAGCCAAGCAGAGAAAAACCTCGCTAGCAACGAAAGCGGAAAATATTAAAAACTAGAACAAATTTAACATGGGCCAAAGGAAGATCAAGCGATAAACGATAAGGTGTTGTGTTTTAACCACCATCCACTTTCAGGGCACTCTTTCAAGCCCCTTCACAACCCCGTGTTCAGAAGGGGCTCACTGGAGGCTTCCGCCACGTGTATTTCCCCATCGCTTTTCCTTTCCTTCTATTTTTTTTTAACTGAAGCCACTATAGAATGGACCAGAGGGACATCAAATGACCAGTGACGACATTGTGACTTCGGGTGTGCCATCTGTGACTGCATGCAGCTCCTCTGGGAATCGTGGTTTCTCTTAAGTCTCTCTGCCCTCCCTGCAACAGCCGAGGTCAGGGCTCGGGGCTCTCGAGTCTGTGAAGTTCTTCCTCGGGGCCTTCCAAAACCCAGCCCTGCACTGTCTCCTGAGGGCTTTGAAGAGGTCACTCTGGGCTGCTGTGTGGAAACTGCCAGCCGGGGGCAGGAGGGAAGGAGAGGGACCCATGGAGACCATCCATCGGGGGTCAACCTAGCAGGAGGCCAAGCGTGCAGATGGACGGGTGAAGCAGCATGTGTGCCGGAGTGACATGCACAGATCTGGGGGAGTGTTGGGGCCTAGCCAGTGGGCTGCGGGGGGGACCCTGGAGCAGGAGGGTCCAGGCAGGCCGAGTGTGGGGCTGCCTCTGTTCTGCCCCAGGTACCTGGTAGCTGGTAGACGGCAGGGCAATGCCATCTGCCATTTCGAGCCCCTTTTAGTCCTTGCTCCCTGGAGGCACAGGCTCAGCTCAGCAGAGTGCGGGGTTCCGCTCATGCTGGGGGCCGGCCCGACCAAGGCACCGCCCATCGTGGCCACCCTGCTGACCGTGTGCCTCTCTCCTCAGGTGAAGGAGTGGCTCTGCCTGAACTGCCAGATGCAGCGGGCTCTGGGGATGGACATGACCACCGCACCCCGCTCCAGGAGCCAGCAGCAGCTTCACTCCCCGGCTCTGTCGCCGGCCCACTCCCCAGCCAGGCAGCCCCTGGGGAAGGGGGAGCCAGAGCGAGCCCAGGGCCAAGGAGGACCACAGCCCAGCCCCCACAAGGCTGAGCCAGCCAGGACAAGCTCAGCGCCACCAGGGCCTGCCCAAGCAGCTGTCCCTCTGGAGGTGGGCAGGGTGTCTCCTCAGCCCTCTCTCCCCACCAAGCCTTCCACAGCTGAGCCCAGGCCACCCACAGGAGAGGCCCTGGCGAAAAGTGCCACCGCACTGCCCTCCGGGGCTGGTGCTGCTGAGCAGACACAGGAGGGTCTCACCGGGAAGCTCTTTGGCCTGGGGGCGTCGTTGCTGACCCAGGCGAGCACCCTCATGTCCGTGCAGCCTGAGGCTGACTCCCAGGGCCAGCCCTCCCCCAGCAAGGGGCAACCCAAACTCGTCTTCAGTGATGCCAGCAAGGAGGCCGGCTCCAGAGCTCCGGGCTCCGGGCCCGGGGTGGGGCCAGCACCTGGAGCCAAAACAGAGCCTGGGACCCGAGCAGGCCCTGGATCTGGGCCTGGAGCTCTGGCAAGAACTGGGGGGACAACCAGTCCGAAGCATGGCAGAGCAGAACACCAGGCAGCGTCCAAGGCTGCTGCCAAGCCAAAGGCCGTGCTGAAGGAGAGGGCCACCTGCCCACTGTGCCAAGCTGAGCTCAACGTGGGCAGCAAGGGCCCAGCCAACTACAACACCTGTACCACCTGCAAGCTCCAGGTGTGCAACCTGTGTGGCTTCAACCCAACACCCCACCTGGTGGAGGTAAGAAAGCTGGACTACGCTCAGTCCTTTGGACCTGGGGATACCTGGAGGCATGGCTGGAAAGGAGCCCTGGGTCTCTGGTGGGCACAGGGCTGCCCGGACAGTTAGCACTGAAGAGGGGCTCCTCTCCCTTCCCGGACCCTGCCCCCAGGACAGCTATTGCCAGGACATTGTGCCCACTGCCTCTGACTGACTGAGGTTGGTCTGGCTTCCCACTTTTAGCCACCATGGGGATGGCCCCAGTACAAGAAGCTAGGCTCCCCTTTATAAGTTGGAAAACCCTGAGGTACCCCACCCTCCTTCCCTCTGTGACACCAGAGCCAGGGCAGGTGACCCAAGGGGAGGAGAGCTGGAGGCCATGGGGCCGAGACCGTGTGTCCGGTGTGCCTCTCGCCCTGGTTGGGTGGGAAGCCTTCCCCCTATTTTCACAGTGGGACAGACCACGTCGCACTGCCCAGGATCTGGCCCAGCCGGGTGAGACTCACCCTAAGTCCTCTGGCTGAGGTCTGCCAAGGTCACGGATGTAGAAATCTCCGTGTCAGAACTACAGGCCCTGGTCCACAGTGTCTCCCCGGCCCGGGCTGGGCTGGGCTCTCCTCAGGGCTGCTTGTGGAAATGCTTAGAGTGCTTTCTTATTCCGGGGGTGTCGGGGGGGGGAGGGTGGTAGGAGGGGGGCTGAGAGCATTGCAGCCTGGGAAGGGCATCGGGCACTGTGCAGCGAGGGCTGGGAGGGGCCAGGAGGGCCAGTGCTCGTTGGCAGCTCGGAGCTCAGCCTAGAGGCTCAGCGAGCACTTGGCCACCTGGCAGAGGCAGCTCAGCCAGGGTGTGACCCCTGACTCACTCTCCCTGCCTGGAGGCACCTGTATCAGCCCCACTGGCAGGGCTGGGTGAGCTCTCTTCCGCAGAGGGAGTGCTCTTGGGGCCTCCCGGAGGGTGTGTGTGTGTGTTCTCAGCAGCAGCAGGTCAGGAGGTGGTCCAGCTGAGTCCCCGGCCATGTGTGCACAGGCAGCCTGCCGAGCCTTTCAGACCTCGCTCACAAAACAGGGCATGGTGCATGCCGACCACTACCGGTCCAGGCTGGGACCAGACAGGCCAGGGTGCATGCCTCTGGGACCCCTGTGGCTTCTTATCTGGATTTGCCTGGGGCCAGATGCCCTCCAGAGGGCACCCCTGTGGGAATCACTGATTGCACCCAGGACTGCTTTGGCCACACTGTCTAGCATGCCTCAGGGAGGGGCAGCCCTCGCTGGCTTGGCCAGAGACCTCCACAGCCTCCCTGCCCTGCCCCCTAGGGAGCAGCTGGCCTGGCTGGCCGGAGGAACCAAGGGGTCACCACTGAGTTGGCAGAAACGCAGCCAGCTGCCCGGAGACCACCAGGCTTGACCTCACTGCTGCTTGCGCAGGGTGTCTGATGCTGATGGACAGAGCCTCATAGGACTGCTGAGCTGGCCCAGCCTGGTCCCCACGAGACCTGCCAGCCTGCTTTCCCTCATTAAGGAGGATGGGCACCAGGAGGGGGGGACACTGCCCCAGTCTGGGAACATAAACATTCCTGACAGCTCCTTGCGGCGGCCCCTCCACCAAGCCACAGGAATTGCTGATTCGGCCCAAACAGAAATGTTCCCATCGAATGCAGACTGGGGAGGAGGCAGCTGTTTGAACCTCAGAGCTTCTGCTGCCCCGAGTTGCCTACTACCCCACCCCCGCTGTGCCCCACGCCACCATGTGGTCAAGACGGCCCTGCCTCCTGAGGGTCCTGTGGGTCCCCCGACCTCCAGCCCCTTGCTATCTGCGTGCATGCCAGTCCCATAAGTCACCGGGAACAAAGGACCCCACTCTGACCTCACTCTCCCCATGGCCCTGCCTCTTGGCACTGCCGTCCCCAGAGGGCCTATGGCTGCCTGTGGGGGACAGTCCCACCAAGGCCGCTCAGCTGCCTTCTACCACCAGAGACCCCCACAAGCCAGTGGCCTGGAACCCCCCTGCACTCCTCTCCCAGCCCCTCCTCAGCCACTCCCTCCATCAGCCCTGGCTCCGCTGCCTCCCGCAGGCCACTAGCACTGGCCCCCCACTTCCTCCCTGTGGCCACAGGCCCCGTCCTCCCTCACTGAGCTCTTCCAGTCCCCGGCCTTTGAGGGGCTGTGGGGAGGGTCCGGGGGTTGATGTTGTTTTCCCTCGCTGAGCCCCTTAACCAGGCCAGCCTTCTGTGATTTCGCCCCAGCAAGGGGCCGCTTGGCACGGTGAGCAATCGCGTGCTTACTGTGACCCACTTTGAGTGTTCTTGGTTAGAGGCTCCTGCTTTCCCAGCAGGTGCTGCAGACGCTCCTACTGCCTCGGGAGCAAAGCGGCGGGCAGGCGGGCAGGCGGGCGGCCAGGCCAGCGGGCTCTCCCCTCTAGTTGGCTCTAGCTGGCAGTTCTGCCCAGCCTGCTGCTCCCCACACTTACTTGACCGAGCACAGCCTGCCATGACCTGGCTGTGTCTCTGAGGGGGCCATGAGGCAGGGTCCCCATTCAGGCGGGGGGCCTGGGGGAGGGACACACGAGGGGAGCCCCACGCCAACAGGTCAGTTAGACTTAGTGCAGTTCCACTTTAGGCCAGAGTTCACCACCTGGCCAGTAGGCTTAGAGTTTTCCTCAACTTCTCCTAGCTGCCCAACCCATTCCCCGTCTCTAGAGCACACAACAGCAGCAAAGTCGGGTTCCTTTTCCCTTTGAAATTTCCTCAGGGAAAAAAAAATAACCATAGTGCTACTTAGTGAGTCATTTCATAATTAAGAGTTGTTGGTCCCAAATTTTTTACCTATTTATCTTTTTGAAGGATAATAGTACCCTTTGGCTTAATTTTTAATTGGCCTTCAGTTCAAAATAGAGTTCGTGAAGAAATCAGCAGAATTGGGATTGTTAGAATAACACTGCCGGCTTCGTATCTTCTTGGAAGAAGTTGTGCACTTGGGGATTTCAGCCTTCCTGGGCAAAGAGCCTGGCACCTGTGCTCGGTGGGGCTGGGCTGGGCTGGGCTTCGGCCCTGCAGGGGCGAGGGCACCTGGGAGGGAGGCTGGTAGCCGCCTCTGCTCCAGACCCACCTCTGGGGGTAGTAATCTTGGAGAGACCACCTCCTGCTCCATGCAGTGGGAGCAGTAACACTCCCTCCTGGTTGTTTATTCAAGGCCCGCCTCTCAGTGAGCCCTTGAGCAGGGAAATTGGAATCAGAGACCCTAAAAGAGAGTCTCTGGGCAAGAGCGGGCCCCCACCGCCCCCTGACTGGTGACTGTGAGGTCACAGCCTTAGGAAGCACCCCACAGGGGGGAACACGTTTGGTGCTGGGGCATGACGGCACTCCCTGGGGACATCTGGAAGGGAGCCTGCCTCTGGGAGGCAAGGACCCAGAAAGGAGGTGTGTAGGCAGGTCTGGGGGTCACGGTGGGGCAGGGGACCATGATGGCCAGGCTGTGTCCAGGGGCTAACCCCCTGAGCCTTTTACCTTGGATGTCATCTTCTCTGCGGTTCTCGTCCCCAGCGCCCTGGCCTGGTGGGGGGGACATGGGGACGCAGGATCAGGCAGCTGACTGTAGGGTGCTGGTCGTCACAGCGCCACTGGAACCAGACTGGCATGCGGGGCCGGCTCCACAAATAGCGAGCCCGTGTAAGAAGCAGCTTCCCTCAGACAATGACAGGGCAGATGCTCCATATCTAAGGTGACCAGATTTTAACATTGGTAAAGCAGGACACCATTGATAAAACTCGTCTCCTGGCGAAATAGCCACATGGCAGCCAAAAACCGTATACCCTAGCTTGTCGTGCATTCTTTCCAAAAATCGGGATTTTGTTTAAAACGCCGGGGGACGCACAAAAAATTGTTAAAAATTGGGACTATCCTGCCAAAAGCAGGACGTCTGGTCACTTTACCCATATCCCAGGCATCAACTAGCATGCTGCTAAAGGCAAGAGTTCTCAGTACTCGGGGTGCCCCACCCATACTCCCAGTCAAATCACCCCCCTTCCTCCTCATCAGTGACACACTGAACCCTGTGGCTTCATCTGAGGGTAGGCACCCTAGTTGCCTTTGGGAGATTTGTACTTTCCTGCCCCCAGAATGGGATTGGGCGGGAAGAGGTGAGGCAGAGTGGTCATCCAAGCCTCCCACCTGTCCAGTCTCAGGCCCTAGGTCACCCCCTGCCCACAGCTGCCGGGGAGCAAGCAGGCGGCAGTTCCCCCAGCAGGTCTGGGACAAGTTTGGGCTCTGTCAACAGAGAGGATGTGCATGTGGATGAGTGAGTGAATGAATGAATGAGGGAGTAAAGAGTCAAGTGAAGCAACAAATGAACGAGGTAGTGGAAACCCAGGGGGTGAAGGTGCAGGCCCTTCAGTGCAGCCCCCCAATGTTGCCCGGCCGCGAGAAGGTGTGCTGAGCACACGGCACAGGGAGGAGCCTTGAGCCCGCTTTGCCAGGTGGCTCCCCCCATCAGAAATGCCCGGGTGACAGGCCGTAGATTCATGGTGGCCAGGGGCTGTAGTCGCAAACGGGGAGGGGCTGCTCCCAGGATGAAGAAACTCTGGATGTGGGAGTGGTGATCCCACCCTATAAATGTTGCATCTCCACAGAACATCGAAAGGAGGGTGGATTGCATGCTGCGTGAACACTATCTTTTATGATCATTCTTGTAAGGGGAGCTAAATAGATCTGGCCAGGAGAGGGGCAGCGGCAGCAGGGGGCCAGCTGGCACAGGTCTCAGGCAGGGGCCCATCTTACAGGGTGGGCCACGGCTTCCTGAAGGACTGGGTGGGAGGGGGCAGACGGACAGCACCACTGTGAGCCCCACTCAGCCGCCCTCTGCTGCATGGTACCCTAGCCCCCCCGCGGAGAGCTGGGGAAGGCCTTCCAGCAGCCAGGTCAGGCGGTTATTTTTAGCTCCTACCTCACATGCTCCTCTTGCCTTCCCCACTGCCTCCCCGAACAGAGCGGGGAACAGGAGAGGCAGCCAGCCGCTCCCAACCAGCAAGCAACCAGCCAGCGGGGCTTGTGATCCCAGGTGATCTGCAGGGGCCGGCTCTGGGCACTTGGGATTAGGTCAGCCTGTATCCAGACCCCCTTGAAAGCCAACGCCTTCCAAGATACCCTGTCCCTATTTGGCCTCCGGGGTGACATCTGCAGGCCAGTGGAGAGATCAAGGATTTGCCAAGTCACCAAGACAGGGCAGGGCAGATAACCAGCTCCCCCTAGAGGCCTGGCCCGGAATGGCAGCATGCAGTGTCCAGGAGATGCAGCCTAGGGACCCGGCGGAACAGGGGAAGGTACTGCTTACTCTCAGAACTTTCTCTCAGCTTCTGAGAGACAGAAGCTGGCGTCCACGGGCTCACTGGGGCTTGTGGGGGCCACACTTGGAGCAACATTTGAGCTCTAAGGGTGTCAGCAGGGTGCTAGGGCTGGGCCCTGCAGGGAGCAGGTGAGCGCACACACGACCTCTGAAGGACAACACCCGTATGCGCGCACACACACACACACACACACACACACACACACACACACGGCACGGGCACACGACTGGGTGTGGAGCCAAGGTTTGGAGCAGAGCAGGGGCTCCAGTGTCATGATAGATCTCACTCCAACCCTCTGCCCTCCACCCAGCCTCACTTCTCAGGGACCCAGGCTGGAGATGCAGCGCACAGAGCTCCCGGCAGAAACCAGGGCGGGGCCATTGATGAAGCACCTGCCTCAACAGCTGGAAGATGCCTTGCTAAGGGCAGTTCCCTCAGGGGGTACCAAGCATCCCCAGTGGGCAGGCTCGGATCTGGCCTGGAGCCTAGATGAGGTGTGGGTACTGAGTGCTGGCTGACCAGAGCAAATGATGGCCAGAAGCTGCTTCCTCTCCCACCCCCCACCCCGCTCTGTCACCACTCTGTGGTCCTGTGAGCCTCATGGGGGCCCTTCTTGTGACAGAGGTGCTGGCGAGAGCCTGACAACTGAGGCATGTAGAATAAGCAACAGCAGAAAGATGCCAGGGGCCCTGTCCCCCGGGAGTACGAGCAGGCAATGTCCGTGGGGCAAGACACCTGCTCCCAGCTGGCACCGTAGTAACCCCTTTCCCTGTGGCCCACACCCTGCCAAGGGAGAGGCCCAGACTCTAGAGGAGGCTTATGGGAGACATGCCCCCATCAGCCTTAGACCTGCTGCAGCCATCGCCCACTGGGGACCTTGGCATTCCTAGACCTCCCCTCCTGGCCCGGGCAGCTCTGACTTTGTTCTGAGTGTTCTGAAAGCTGCCCCACTGATACCCGTGTCACGTGTCATCACTTGTATGGAGCTGTGGGCTCCGGGATGCATGCTGGGCCCCGTCTGTCTGTCTGCCTGCCTGCCTGCGTCCCGGTATCAAGCACTCCCAGCACTGGGCCTGACAGAGAGTGGGTGACCTTGAGAGTGGAAGACTCACTGCCAAGCACTTGACCCTAGCCCAGCTCGGTTCATCAGTCTTCGCCCTCATCCCTCCCCAGCTGGCAGATTTAACGTGGCCTGGCCTCTAGTGCTGCCGCAATGGAAGCACCACTAGCGGACAGCGTTGACAAAGAGAGACACGCTCTCAGTTTGGTAGCCGAGGCGTGTGAATCCAGGCACAGGCTCCAGGAGAGGCTCCCCGTTTGCTCCGGGGGAAGCCCAGGCCCTTTCTCGGCATCTGTTCCTCAGCCCCTCGGCACCCTTCACATGGTGCGTCTCTGCCCTGCCCTTCT
>NW_022111320.1:50963798-50977696 GCF_000313985.2 Echinops telfairi
CCCCACCCCCGGACCCAGGGCCCTTGTAAAACCAAAACTTGTCAGAGAGAGGGACCTGCAACACTGTCCACCACTAGAGAGAGGTGGAAGGTGGCCAGAAGCATGGTGTCACAGGGGAACAAGCGCAAGACCCAGAGAAGCCAGCGGCCGTCACGAGTCCTTGCTGTTGCTCATAGAAGGTGTCTTGTAGAAGTCAGGAAAAGGTTTCCACAGGGAAGGGAGTGGAGCCAGGTGATGGGGAGATGCTAAGAGGGAAGACACAGGTTAACTAACGTGGGTGCAGGGGAAGTGACAGACAGACGGAGAGAGGCCGGTGAAGACGATGACGGCAGGGGCAGATGCTGCAGGGAGCATAAGAGGTCAGCGCCGTGGGGCACACGTCCAGGTGGTTAAATGTGTGGGCGGCCAAGGCAGCATGGCCACATGCACAAAGCAGAGTTTCGACAGTTCATGCAAAGTGGAGTTTTTGTGCAAGCTCCTGGAAGCCCCCTTGTAAAGGAGCCCTGGTGGCAGGGTGGTTACGAGCTAGACTGTGAGCTGCAGGGCCAGCAGTTCGAAACCACCATGAATAGCTCCAGGAATGCAGTGAAGCAGCCAGGGGTCAAAGCCATGAAAACCTCTGAAGACGTAACCAAACACCTTAAAGAGCGTTCCTTGGCCTGGAGACTCGGGACCCGGGTTCACTAGCAGAAAGACAGGGCTCCACCTCCTGATGTGGCGAGTTGTGGCTTAGGTCTGGAAAGCTCATGAGAGGCCATCAAGGCACACCTGTGGGCCTCTCCCCATCCCGAGCCAAGAGGCCTGGTGATCACAACAAGACACAGACTCCCGGGCCACACAAACGTCAGTCCACACCCCGAGAAGAAGAGCCAGTCGGTGCTCAGCTCCCAGGACCAACTGGGATCCCGTTAGAAGGTCCTGCAGAGTGGGAGAAAAATATGGGACAAAACTCTAAATCACAGCAAGCGTGGGTTTACTGGCCAGGTGACCAGCGGGAACCCTGTGACTATGGCCCATGGTCACCCTTCAGTCCTGAAAACGGCTCAATTCTCGGCCAAATCATAGGTCTATGAGGGGCATGATCACACTACTGAGGTTCCCACACCTTAGGATGGTCAACCATCTCTGTTAGTCCAGCTAGACTAGAGAAACAATTTCACAGGCGCTCCCATGTATATAAGAAAGAGCTTTATTTATAAGAGCAATTGAACATTGAGGAAAACATCCAGTCCAGCCCAGATCAAGTCCATAGGTCTGATATTACCCCATGTGTCTGATACCAATCTATAAATTCCTCTTCAGGCACACAAAACACATGTGTTGATGCTGAATGGCCAGTGGGTAGGAAGTCTTGTGGATCCAGTGGTGGTGTAAGCATCTCAGCACTGGCGTGGGTCTCCACGTGGCTCCTCCAGCCCCAGGGCTCTAGCATAGCTCCAAGTGTCTTCTCCACCGGAATGTCTCACAGGGAGTGAGCTTGTGTCCCGGCTCCAGCAAGCTATGTTATCTCCTTAGTGCTTCAAGCTGAGGTCATCCAACTGCAACCTGATGGACAGGCCAGACTCCACCCCTTCGCTCTTGAGTCTCAAACTGACACCAGAGTATGTAACTACCACACCATCTGAGAGCCAAAAGACAGCATTTACTCAGGGACAGAGTGTGGACGGCTAGGAAAGTGGGGATGGTCAGAGCAAACACAGGGAGGAAGAGGGATATGTGACAGCACCCTGAAGGCCGAGCAGTCAAGGACAGGAAACGAGACGCCTGTGAGTTGTTGAAGGGAAGCATCCGCCACCCATTCCACAGGGAAAAGTTAGACACAGGAGAAGGAGCAACTGGTTTAGGACCCACCCCACACTGACAGGACCTCGTTAAGGTCACAAAGAGAACCCTCTTCCCAACTGGGATCACACCCTAAGGCAGGGGGATGCGGGGTGGCCACACACAAGGGGGGGAGAGGGGCGCAGCTGAACCCACGTTGTCCTGTCAATACCCTTGAGAACTGTGTGGCCTCCATCCACTCTCTCTCATTTCCTTTCAGAAAACCGAGTGGCTCTGTCTGAACTGCCAAACGAAACGACTGCTGGAGGGCAGCCTGGGAGAGCCCACCCCACCGCAGCTCCCCGTAGGGGCCCCTCAACGTGCAGCTGGGACCACTCCTGTGAAACAGAAAGGGCCACCAGGGCTGGGCCAGCCATCAGGCCCCCAGCCCACCAAGGCCAGCCCCCTGCCTGCCAAGGCCAGCCCCCTGCACGCCAAGGCCAGCCCCCAGCCTGCCAAGGCCAGCCCACAGTCCACCAAGGCCAGCTCCCTGCCCGCCAAGGCCAGCCCCCAGCCCACCAAGGCCAGCCCCCAGGCAAAGCCATTCAAGGGTTCTGAGCCCAGCAGGACCCCGGGCACTGCCCAGGAGAAGAAGGCAGGAATCCCAGCTAAAGCCGACACTGGGCCGAAGCCACCTGCAGAGACAGCCCCGCCCCCTGGGACTGCAAAAGCAAAGAGTGGGGCCCAGAGGACTGAGCCTGCCGCCCCTGTCAGCAAGGCTGTACCGGAAGCCCCCAAGGGCGGGGAGCCAGAGGTCAGTCCCAATCACACAGGAAGAACCCCAGCTCTCAGATGGGGTAGTTCCACCAAGGGCTGCCTCTTCTGGGGCTGAGGATGAAGACACCCCTCCCACCCCATCCGCTGGGCAGGTCCCAGGGGACCTCAGGAGAGGGCAGGGCCACCCCAGCTGAAGGAGAGTCTAGATGAGGCTGTAGTGGGCCTGAAGCTTGTGAGTTCCAGCCTAGCTCTAGCTCTAGGATCTTGTTGGATGCCTTGCTGGTTCTTAGTACCATTTGCTGTTTGAGAACCCAGGGCTGTTGGGGGAGAGAGGGGGCGCGGGGAGAACCTTGCCATGACTCTTGTAAGTTATGCAGGTCCAGAAAGCTGGGGTGGGCGGCGGGCCCTGAACACCTGGGCGACGGAGGGGCCTTCCCTGGGGCCCTGGGTTGGTGAGGGCTCAGTGCCGCTTCTCGCCCTGCTGCAGGAGCTGGTGGGCAAGCCTTACTCCCAGGACCTGTCTCGGAGCCCACAGAGCCTCAGTGACACTGGCTACTCCTCCGACGGCATCTCCAGCTCCCAGAGCGAGATCACAGGCACCGTCCAGCAGGAGGTGGAGCAGCTAGACAGTGCGGGGGTGACGGAGCCACGCCCGCCCAGCCCCTCGGAGCTCCACAAAGTGGGGAGCGGCATGCGGCCCTCACTGGAGGCCCAGGGCCGGGCCCCCAGCGGCAAGCAGGGCAGGCCGCTCGGCCACAGCGGCCGAAGCAGCAGTCTGGAGGAGCAGAAGCTGCGGCCCCACTCCCTGTCCATCATGCCAGAGGCTTTTGACTCCGATGAGGAGCTAGAGGACATTCTGGAGGAAGAGGGGGTTTCCCTCGAATGGGGAGGCCAGAGGGAGCGGCGGGACACGGCCGAGTCCTCAGACGACTTTGGCAGCCAGCTCCGGCACGACTACGTGGAGGACAGTAGCGAGGGTGGCCTGTCCCCACTCCCCCCGCAGGCTCCAGCCCGGGCAGCAGCGCTGACGGACGAGGAGTTCATGCGGCGGCAGATCCTGGAGATGAGTGCCGAGGAGGACAACCTGGAGGACGAGGAGGCAGTCGCCTCAGGGCCTGGCCTGGCTAAACACAGCGCCCAGAGGGGAGGCAGGCCCAGGGTGGAGCCCAGCCAGGAGCCGGCGATGACCAAGAGGCGCCTGCCCCACAATGCCACCACAGGCTACGAAGAGCTGCTCTCCGAGGGAGGCCCGGCGGCTGAAGAGGCTGCCACCGACAGCAGTGGGGCCCTGCAGGGGGGGCTCCGCCGGTTCAAGACCATTGAGCTCAACAGCACGGGCAGCTACGGTCACGAGCTGGACCTGGGCCAGGGCCCAGACCCCAGCCTGGACCGGGAGCCAGAGCTGGAGATGGAGAGCCTGACCGGCTCCCCAGAGGATCGCTCCCGCGGGGAGCACTCCTCCACCCTGCCCGCCTCCACCCCCAGCTACACCTCTGGCACCTCGCCCACCTCCCTGTCCTCACTGGAGGAGGACAGCGACAGCAGCCCCAGCCGCAGGCAGCGGCTGGAGGAGGCGAAGCAGCAGCGCAAGGCCCGGCACCGCTCTCACGGGCCCCTGCTGCCCACCATCGAGGACTCGTCAGAGGAGGAGGAGCTGCGGGAGGAGGAGGAGCTGCTGCGGGAGCAGGAGAAGATGCGCGAGGTGGAGCAGCAGCGCATCCGCAGCACCGCACGCAAGACCCGGCGGGACAAGGAAGAGCTGCGGGCCCAGCGGCGTCGGGAGCGCTCCAAGACACCGCCCAGCAACCTGTCCCCCATCGAGGACGCCTCCCCGACAGAGGAGCTGCGGCAGGCGGCGGAGATGGAGGAGCTGCACCGCTCCTCCTGCTCTGAGTACTCGCCCTCCCCCTCCCTCGACTCGGAGGCAGAGGCCCTGGATGGCCACGGCCCCGCCCGGCTCTACAAGTCAGGCAGTGAGTACAACCTGCCCACTTGCATGTCCCTCTACTCGCCCACGGAGATGCCCGTGGGCGGCTCCTCCGCCTCCAGCGCCGGCCGGCCCCTCAAGAGCGCGGAGGAGGCCTACGAGGAGATGATGCGCAGGGCGGAGCTGCTCCAGCAGCAGCAGGGCCACGCAGCGGGGGGCCATGCCCAGCCCCACGCCCCGCGTGGCCCCGGCCCCTTCGAATACCAGGAACTCGCGGACCGTGACTACGGCCGGGCCCCCCAGCCTGCCTCGGAGGGCGCGTCCACCGTGTACGAGGAGATCCTGCAGACGTCGCAGAGCATCGCGCGGATGCGCCAGGCCTCCTCGCGGGACCTGGCCTTCGCCGAGGACAAGAAGAAGGAGCGGCAGTTCCTGAACGCTGAGAGCGCGTACACGGATCCCATGAAGCAGAATGGTGGCCCTCTGACCCCCGGGACCAGCCCGACCCAGCTCGCCGCCCCGATGTCCTTCTCCAGCTCCACCTCCACCTCCTTGGACAGCAGTGGGAGCCGCATCATCCCAGATGTCCGCGTCACCCAGCACTTTGCCAAGGAGCCCCAGGACCCCGTCAAACTGCACAGTTCTCCCGCCTCGCCCAGCTCAGCGTCCAAGGAGGTGGGCATGCCCTTCCCGCAGGGCCCTGGGGCCGCGGCTCCGGGGCCCGCTGGCCTGCCTCGTGGATATGTGACTCCCGCCTCCACTGTGGGCTCGGAGCACAGCTATGGACAGAGCCCCACCACTGCAAACTACGGGTCCCAAACAGAGGAGCCGCCTGTGGCTGCCAGCGGCAGTGGGCGGGCTGCCAGAGAGAAGCCCCTCCCAAGCGATGGCCAGAGCAGCATCTCCCAGGCTTCCAGAGGATATTCCTATTTCGTGGGTTCCAGCCCACCCCTCTCCCCGTCCTCCCCCTCAGAGAGCCGCGCCTTCTCCCCTGGCAAGCTGGGCCCAAGGGCCACTGCAGAGTTTTCTACACAGACACCAAGCCCCACCCCCGCCTCAGATGCTCCCCGGAGCCCCAGTGGCTCCACTCCGGCCCCCATGGTGGCCCAGGGCACACAGACCCCGCACCGGCCCGGTGCCCCTCGCCAGGCCTGGCAACCACCCCCTCCGGAGTCTCCCTTTCTGGTCATCACACTGGCATCTGATGCCTCTAGCCAGCCCAGAATGGTCCATGCCAGCGCCTCCACCTCTCCAGTGTGCTCGCCCACTGGCTCCCAGCCTACTGCCCACAGCTACAGCCAGACAACGCCTCCAAGTGCGTCCCAGCTGCCCCCAGAGCCCCCGGGGGCCCCCGGTCTCCCTCGGGCACCCAACGCTGGGGCCGATGGGCCCCTGGCTCTGTATGGCTGGGGTGCCCTGCCTGCTGAGAACATCTCCCTGTGTCGGATCTCCTCTGTCCCCGGGACGTCCAGGGTGGAGCCAGGCCCCAGGCCCCCTGGCAGTGCCGTGGTAGACCTTCGCACGGCTGTCAAACCCACGCCCATCATCCTGACTGACCAGGGCATGGACCTGACCTCTCTTGCTGTGGAAGCGAGGAAGTATGGCCTTGCCCTTGACCCGCTCCCAGGTAGGCAGTCGACGGCTGTGCAGCCCTTGGTTATCAACCTCAATGCCCAGGAGCAGACCCACGCCTTCCTCAGCACGGCCACCACCGTGAGCATCACCATGGCCTCATCAGTGCTCATGGCTCAGCCAAAGCAGCCTGCCGTCTATGGGGACCCTTTCCAGAACCGAATGGACTTTGGCCAGGGGGCAGGTAGCCCCGTGTGCCTGGCCCAGGTCAAGCAGGTAGAGCAGGCTGTCCAGACCGCCCCATATCGAGGGGGGCCTCGGGGAAGACCCAGGGAGGCAAAGTTTGCCAGGTATAACCTGCCCAACCAGGTAGCCCCTCTGGCCAGAAGGGATGTTTTGATGACCCCAATGGGCACTGCCCAGGGTGTTGGCCTCAAGGCAGGCCCAGTGCCGGAACCTGGGGCAGAGCCCCACCAGGCCACGCCTGCAGAGCTCCGGCCCCACCCTCTGCCAGCTGCCAGGAAGCCCCACACCGTGGTGGTGCAGATGGGAGAGGGCACTGCTGGAACCGTGACCGCGCTGCTCCCGGAGGAGCCAGCGAGCGCGCTGGACCTCACCGGGATGCGGCCCGAGAGCCAGCTGGCTTGCTGCGACATGGTCTACAAGCTCCCTTTCGGCAGCAGCTGCACCGGGACCTTCCATTCTGCCCCTAGTGTGCCTGAGAAGAATGTGGCAGAGGCTGCCCCGCCTGGCCAAGGCAGCAGCCCCTTCTATAGCCCCCGGGACCCCGAGCCCCCAGAGCCCCCCACCTACCGGGCACAGGGAGTCATGGGGCCTAGGCCCCACGAGGAGCAGAGGCCCTACCCACAGGCCCTGCCTGGCAGGCTGTACTCCTCCATGTCTGACACCAATCTGGCCGAGGCTGGCCTCAACTTCCACGCCCACCGGCTTGGGCAGCTCTTGCAGGGCCCCAGCAGAGACTCGGCCATGGACCTCAGCTCCCTGAAGCACTCCTACAGCCTGGGCTTCGCCGACGGCCGCTTCCTCGGGCAGGGCCTGCAGTATGGGTCCTTCACAGACCTGCGGCACCCCACAGACCTTCTGAGTCACCCACTGCCCATGCGGCGCTACAGCTCCGTGTCGAACATCTACTCAGACCACAGGTACGGCCCGCGGGCAGACACAGCCGGCTTCCAGGAGGCCAGCCTGGCCCAGTACAGCGCCACCACGGCCCGGGAGATCAGCCGCATGTGCGCTGCCCTCAACTCCATGGACCAGTATGGCGGGCGGCACGGCGGCGGCAGTGGGGGGCCTGACCTCATGCAATACCCGCCCCAGCCGGGGCCCGGGCTCAGCGCCCCTCTCAGGCCTGACCTCCTAGGGAACCCCACTTTCCCAGAGGGCCACCCAAGTCCTGGGAACCTGGCCCAGTATGGGGCCGCAGCTGGCCAGGGTGCAGCCATCAGGCAGCTGCTGCCATCTACAGCCACTGTGCGTGCGGCCGACGGCATGATCTACTCAACCATCAACACCCCAATTGCCGCAACACTGCCCATCACCACGCAGCCTGCATCGGTGCTGCGGCCCATGGTGCGCGGCAGCATGTACAGACCGTATGCGGCCGGGGGTGTGGCAGCCGTGCCACTCAACAGCCTGGCACGCATGCCCGTGATCGCCCCCCGGGTACCTCTTGGACCCGCAGGGCTGTACCGGTATCCAGCACCAAGCAGATTCCCGGCGGCTTCCGCCATCCCGCCTGCTGAGGGCCCTGTCTATCTGGGGAAGCCTGCCGCTGCCAAGGCCCCGAGGGCTGGGGGCCCACCAAGGCCAGAGTTGCCTGCAGGGGCTGCCCGAAAAGAGGTACTTGCCACAGCCACCCCTGCGGCCATCAAGGAGGCTGCGGCAGCCCCAGTCCCACTCCCCATGACCGCCCACAAGCCCCCAGGAGATGCTGCCACTGGGCCTGGCAGTGGGGCCCGGGCAGGGCATGAGAAGGAGGAAGCCTTGCAGGAGGAAAAGCAGCGGAAGCAGCAGGAGCAGTTGCTACAACTGGAGCGGGAGCGGGTGGAACTGGAGAAGCTGCGACAGCTGCGGCTGCAGGAGGAGCTGGAGCGGGAGCGTGTGGAGCTGCAAAGGCATCGCGAAGAGGAGCAGCTGCTGGTGCAGCGGGAGCTGCAGGAGCTGCAGACCATCAAGCACCACGTGCTGCAGCAGCAGCAGGAGGAGCGGCAGGCTCAGTTTGCACTGCAGCGGGAGCAGCTAGCCCAGCAGCGCCTGCAGCTGGAGCAGATCCAGCAGCTGCAGCAGCAGCTGCAGCAGCAGCTAGAGGAGCAGAAGCATCATCGGCAGAAGGCGCCCTTCCCTGCGGTCTGCGAGGCACCTGCCCGGGGCAACGCCCCAGCTACAGCGGAGCTGGCCCAGAATGGCCAGTACTGGCCCCCCCTGACTCACACGGCATTCATTGCTGTGGCAGGGCCGGACGGACCTGGGCAGCCCCGAGAACACGTGCTGCACCGCGGCCTCCCCAGCTCCGCCTCTGACATGTCCCTGCAGACGGAAGAGCCGTGGGAGGCGAGCCGCAGTGGCATCAAGAAGCGGCACTCCATGCCGCGCCTGCGAGACGTCTGCGAGCAGGACCCAGCATCGGCGGTGGCACCAGAGCCCAGCCCGGTCAAGAGGATTGCGGACAGCAGCGTGCAGACGGACGACGAGGAAGGGGAGGGCCGCTACCTCCTGAGCCGGCGGCGGCGCACACGGCGGAGCGCCGACTGCAGCGTGCAGACCGACGATGAGGACAACGCTGAGTGGGAGCAGCCAGTACGCCGCCGCCGGTCCCGTCTCTCCCGCCACTCAGACTCGGGCTCAGACAGCAAGCACGATGCTGCCGCTAGCGCCACCGGCTCCTCATCCACCTCCACCACCGCAGCCCGGGCCACGAGCAGTGTGGCCATCCAGACCATCAGCGACTGCTCTGTGCAGACTGAGCCTGACCAGCTGCCCCGGGTCTCTCCGGCCATTCACATCACTGCTGCCACGGACCCCAAGGTGGAGATCATCCGGTACATCTCGGCTCCGGAGAAAACTGGCCGCGGGGAGAGCCTGGCCTGCCAGACAGAGCCTGACGCGCAGGCCCACGGGCCGCAGCTAGTAGGGCCAGCCACCATTAGCCCGTACCTGCCCAGCATCCAGCTTGTCACCCCGGGGCCCCTGGGCAGGTTTGACAAGAAGAAGCCAGATCCTCTGGAGATTGGGTACCAGGCTCACTTGCCCCTTGACTCCCTCTCACAACTGGTGAGCCGCCAGCCCCCTAAGTCCCCCCAGGTCCTCTACTCGCCAGTCTCACCCCTGTCCCCGCACCGGCTCCTGGACACCTCCTTTGTCTCCAGTGAGAGGCTGAACAAGGCCCACGTGAGCCCCCAGAAGCACTTCGCGGCCGACAGCGCTCTCCGCCAGCAGACGCTGCCTCGCCCCATGAAGACCCTGCAGCGGTCCTTGTCTGACCCTAAGCCCCTCAGCCCCACCGCCGAGGAGTCTGCCAAAGAGAGGTTCTCCCTCTACCAGCACCAGGGGGGGCTGGGTAGCCAGGTATGGGCACAAGGGCTGGTCTAGGGTGGGGCAGAGGTCAATGCCTAGGGAGGGGCTTCTTTTGGGGGCGGGGGGTGGGGGCTCAGGGGAGGGAGGCAAGGATGGGCACTTCTCCCTGCCCATCCGGTGGAGCCCCCAGTCTGGCCCAAGCAGCCCCATCCACATCCAGGTACACCCACAGGCCCGCCCCTGTAGATAACTCTCAAGAAACCTTACCCTCTCCCCAGCCCGGCCCCTCTCTACCCACCCCTGGCACAGAGGCCATGAGCTGTCCATGCTGCTCCCCCCTGCCCCCATTCTCCCCTTCAGGCCCCCTCAGTTCTCCTCTCCGGCCTAGGCCTTCTCATTCAAAACTTTGCCATGATGTTCCCCTGGGAAAGTCAGGGCCACAGGCCCGGCCTGCCCACCCTCTGGAGCTGGACCCCGTTGGCACATCACAACCAGCTGGCTGTAGCTGTTCCCAGTCACATTGCGTGCCCTGCCCCTACCTTGGCCTTCTCTAAGTCTGCTCACGCGGCTGTGTGTACCCAAGACAGGAGCCCCTGGAACATCCACTTGCCGTGTCTGGCTCAGGTGCCAATGACACCCTGGGGCTTTTTATGAGGTAGACTGGCTGGGGCTGCAGCGGTGAGCGGAGGGGCTTGTGAGACCTGACTTCAGGCTCAGGAGGGTGGCCCGTCCCTGAAGGCCCTGGGATGGTCCGGAGGATTTAGACAGGCAAGGCAGGACAGAGTGGGATTTTAGGAAGCCCCCTGGGCAGGGTGTGAGCTGAGGAGCTGAAGGAAGCCATTTTAGCAGTGACCCCAGAGAGAGGATTGTGAGGTATTTAAAAACAAACCAAAAAGACAACCCTCAAACCCAAACTCACTGCTGTGGAGATGGTACTGACTCATAGGGACCTCCAGGGCAGAGTAGAACTGCCCCCTGTGAGTTTCAGAGGCTGTCAACTCTTTATGGGTGTAGAAAGCCCCACCTTTCTCCTGGTGGTTTTGAACTGCTGACCTTGTAGGTAGTAGCCCAACTTGTAGCCACCACACACCAGAACACAGGCAGACCTGCTGTGCGGTGGCTCCCTGGTACATCCAGGGCAGATGGAACTGGGAGTCAGGGAAGCAAGTCAGAGTGCCATGGTGGTCTTAGCTCCAGGCTGGGGTAGGACAGAGACCCCGTGGGCTGTCGTGCTACTGCCAAGCCACCATGGCCCCTCGTGGGTATGTGGACACAATGAGACAACAGAGTGGAAAGTTGAGGTTCAGCATAATCCATTGAAAGCCCACCATTCATTCTGAAACGGGGGCACACTGTCTTATTCTTTTACAACATAATAGCTAGCAGCAGGCGGGGAGTTTTTAATGTAACTCCTCCTTGACCCTGAAAAAAGTTAGAAGTTCCTTCTCCATCCCCAGTGTGTTTGGGGTGGTCCACGAAACTCCAACTCAGAAGCCTGGGGCACCTGGGGAGAGCTGGGAGCAAGAGGCCACGGGCAGGCCCGAGGTGTACCTTCAGGTCTTCCTGAGGGCCATGACGAGCAGGAAAATGTGCACACAGAGCCAGGGCTGCAGCGGCCCTGGAGGGCTGCCAGTGGGCTGAGAGTGCAGAGCCGGGGCTGTGGCAGAAACGGTGCTGAGCGAAGAGGCTGGGCCGGCAGCAGGGCAGTCTGTCCCGTTAGAGAGGAGTGTGCATACTAGGACAGTAGAAGATGTGCTTGCAGCAGCTGATGTGCAGTTAGTATGGCACCCTTCCCATGATCCTCTAGGGAGGTTGGCCGGCCCTCGTTCCTGTCCATGGCTCCTCCTTCACCCCAGGTCACCAGAACCCAAACCTAGACCACACTGTCTTCACCCCAGCGGCTGCCAGGCCTGTTGTAGGTGGTCCAGCACAGAGGGAAATCCACCCGCTTCTCCTCCACAGCTCTGAGTGCGGGAATGGGAAGGCTCATAGAAATGGGCAAAGAAATCAAGGCCCGCGGGTGGGAGGGCAGGTGTGCAGGCTGCCTGGTGCTTGGTGAGTCAGGGCACTGACACATTAGGGGGCCTGGCCCCTACCCCAGTGCAGGCCTGGGCTTTCTCCCCACCACCCGCCCGGCGCCCACACCCGAGGTCTCAGTGCTGCCCGCCCTTCCCTCTGTCTCAGGTGTCGGCGCTGCCACCCAACGGCCTGGTCCGCAAGGTGAAGCGGACACTGCCCAGCCCTCCTCCAGAGGAGGCTCACCTGCCCCTGGCCAGCCAAGCACCCCCTCAACTGTACGCGGCTAGCCTGGTGCAGCGTGGGCTGGCGGGGCCCACCGCCGTCCCCGCCATTACGAAGGCGAGCCTGCTCCGGGAGCTGGACCGCGACCTGCGGCTGGTGGAGCACGAGTCCACCCAGCTGCGCAAGAAGCAGGCGGAGCTGGACGAGGAGGAGAAGGAGATCGACGCCAAGCTCAAGTACCTGGAGCTGGGCATCACGCAACGCAAAGAGTCTCTGGCCAAGGACCGGGGTGGCCGTGACTACCCTCCCCTCCGTGGCTTGGGCGAGCATCGCGACTACCTGTCAGACAGCGAGCTCAACCAGCTGCGGCTCCAAGGCTGTGTGGCCACCCCCGCTGCCACCGGCCAGTACACGGCAGATTTCCCCACCGCTGCGGCAGCCATTCCCGCCACCCCCGCTGGCCCCACTGCATACCACCAGCTGCGACTCCCACCTCCAGCAGCGCCATACTCTGTGGGCACGGGCGGGCCAGCTCCAGATGGGTTCCCGGCCCACCAGGCGCCCGCCTACGCAGGCCCCAGCACGTACCCAGCGCCTGCCTACCCTTCTGGCACCAACTACCCAACGGAGCCTGGGCTGCCAAGCCAGCGAGGTCTCCGGCCTACAGGCCACTACTCCGCCACAACGCCCATGCCGGCCACCCAGAGCCCCCATTTCCCAGGCCAGGCCGACAGCCGGGCCCTGCACCAGAAGCCACGCCAGACGTCGCTGGCAGACTTAGAGCAGAAGGTGCCCACCAACTACGAGGTGATCCCCAGCCCTGCCTCAGCCATGTCGGCGGCCCCCTCCGACACCAGCTACAGTGGCCTAGCGGTGAGCAACAGCTATGAGCAGGCCCAGGTCTCTGACCTTTCCCGGGCCAGCGAGCGGAGCAGCCTGGGCCAAAGCCCAGCCCCCAGCTACCCGTCCGACTCACCCTACACCAGCCTGGAGCAAAGCGTGCCGCGGAACTACGTGATGATCGAGGACATCAGCGAGCTGACCAAGGACAGCTCCACCGGCCAGGACAGCCAGCGCCTGGAGCCGCTGGGGCCCAGCGTCAGTGGACGCCCGGGGAAGGAGCCTGGGGAGCCGGGCAGCCACGAGGGCCCTGCACCGCCCTGCTGCTACGGCAGAGGGGAGGAGGAGTCTGAGGAAGATGCCTATGACCCCCGTGGGAAGGGCAGCCACCACCGCGGCATGGAGAGCAACAGCCGGCCGGCCGGCCCCCACTACTACAGCGACGGTGACTACAGGCACGGCGCTCGAGCAGAGAAGTACGGCGCGGGCCCCGTGGGGCCCAAGCATCCGTCCAAGTGCATGGCCCCGGCGGCCGTCTCCTCCAAGCGCAGCAAGCACCGGAAGCAGGGCATGGAGCAAAAGATCTCCAAGTTCTCCCCCATCGAAGAGGCCAAGGACGTGGAGTCGGACCTGGCTTCCTACCCAGCCGCTGCGGCCAGCAGCAGCCTGAGCTCCCGGAGCAGGAAGTTCCAAGACGAAGTCACCTACGGGCTCAAGAAGAACGTGTATGAGCAGCAGCGGTACTATGGGGTGTCCAGCCGGGACTCGGCGGAGGAGGACGACCGTGTCTACGGCACCAGCCGGCCCCGAGCGGCCTCCTCGTATAGCGGCGAGAAGCTGTCGGGCCATGACTTTGGGGGCCGGGGCAAGGGGTATGAGCGCGAGCGCGAGCCCGTGGAGCGGTTTCAGAAAGCGGGCCCCAAGCCCTCGTCCCTGGGCATGGCCCACGGCCGAGCCCGGCCCCCCATGCGGAGTCAGGCTTCCGAGGAGGAGAGCCCTGTCAGCCCCTTGGGGCGGCCGCGCCCCGCCGGGGGCACCCTGCCTCCTGGAGAGGCCTGCCCGCCCTTCTGCTCCAGCCACTCCATGCCGGACGTCCAGGAGCACGCCAAGGACGGGCCGCGAGCCCGCCCCTACGAGCGCGAGGAGGGCTACGTCTTGGACGACGCCCACTGCGTGGTTTCCGACAGCGAAGGTAATGACGGCCGGGGGTGATTTCTGCGGGGCTCAGCCCCGGGGGCCCCGGGCC
>NW_022111320.1:50978669-50984955 GCF_000313985.2 Echinops telfairi
CCGCCGCCCGGAGCCCGGCCCCTGCCGCCAGCCAGCCGGTGGGGAAAGCTCAGCCAGGGCCCACCGCAGCCACAGGTCCCCAGTCTGCAGGACCAGTAAGTAGAGCCCCCTGGGGCAGGGTGGGAGGGGTCTGGAGTGTGAACCTTCCTGTGTCTCTAACCCCCCCACCACGTGCAAGCACAGTGCTCCTCCCCCGCCTCTGGGCGAGGGGGTCGTGGGGGGCCCACAGGTGGCATCTTAACTGTGTGCTTTGTGTTGCAGCCTCGGGCAGAGCAGGCGGACAGCACTAAAGGGACAGCCAAAGCCCCGCCACAGGGGAAGCCACCCCAGGCTCAGCCGCCTCCAGGACCTGGACCCACAGGTGAGCCCATACCCTGCTGCCCAGAGGACCTGGGTGGGCTGACAGCCAGCCCTCTTGCACCCTGAACTACCCCGACCCCCACCCGGTGGGCGGCAGACCTCCCCAGCAGGAAGCCAACCTGAGGGTAGAGTTCTAGGACCAGAGTGAATCAATGGGTCACATCCTGGGCAGCTCTGGGCAGAGACCCAGGAGGGACCCGTGGGCCCAAGGTCCAGACCATGGCTCCTTCCTTCCCTCCCTTCCCCTCCCGCACCTGCTAGTCCTCCCTGCGCCTTCCTCACCCTCCTGTTTCTTGCCACCCTTTTTCTCCCTGTTTTGACCTTCCTCCCAGCACTCCTCCATCCCCCTCATAAGGTACCTGGGCTCCGACTCCCTCACCCACCCTGACCCCGCTTGGCCCCTCACAGTGCTTTCTTGCCCCCTAGGCGTGAAGACCGGAGCCAAGCCCAGTGGGCCCCCAGGGGCTCCTGCTGGCCAGCCAGGTGCCGAAGGGGACAGCGTGTTCTCCAAGATCCTCCCTGGGGGGGCAGCTGAGCAAGCCGGCAAGCTGACGGAAGGTATGCACTGCCCACGGGCAATTTCTAGGCTCAGCCACCATGCCACAGGGCAGCCTGAGGACTCACCTGCCGCTGCCCAGGGTCCTCAGGGGGCCCCTCGGCTGAGCCTGGCCGTGCCCAGATGGCCCTGAGTAGGAGGGGTCTGGCCGGCTTCCCTGATGTCAGTCTTCTCTTTCCCTGGCACAGCCGTCTCTGCTTTTGGCAAAAAATTTTCCTCGTTCTGGTGACCTGGCCGGCAGGGTGAGTGTGAAGGGCCTGCCCTGGCCTCCTTGGGAAATGGGAGTGGGGGGTGGGAGCTGGACATCCCAAGGGATTCCTTGGGAGGGTTCTAGCCCTTAGCCTGCAGTGGGGCCAGGGATGTAGTGTCCTCCCTCAGGAGTGTGAGGGAGGACTCCGTCGAGGGGCACTGAGCTCTGGGCCCCCAGTGGGAGTCCGGCTCAGTAGGGGTCCCAGCAAAGGGGAGCCAGGGCCAGCATTGCCTTGCCCTTCCCCACCACCTCTTCAGCCCACCCCAGAGCAGGGTGGGTGTCCAGCTGCCCCCGGGTCCCCTGGGATGGCACTCCTCGCTGAGTCCCCAATGCTCCACAGGCATTCGCAGAGACGAAGGAAGCTGATGTCATTGCTGTGGGAAAATCTCTGGAGCCTGAGGCCTGGACACCGCTCTGGACTCTGCGTATAACGGTGAGCATCAGGGCGGAGCGCTGGGGCGCAGGGGCGGGTGGGCATGGGTGAAGTGCTGAGGCCGTGTTGGCCAGACCCGCTCAGATGCAGCATGTGTGAACTGGGTGGGGCCTGGTGGGCCACACAGCTTCCTGGGAGGCTGGGCCCCCCAATCTGGCTGAGATGCTGGCAGATAGGAGAAGGCACAGAAGTAGATGTGCCCACAAACCAAGGTCTGCATGCAGGGGCCTCTGTCCAAAGCCATCTAGGAGTAGAAAGTGGGGGAGTGGGGAGCACACCCCTTCCCCAACACCTTTGTGCCAACCAGTCATGGGAACCTGGAGTCCCGAAACTGGCAGAGCTCAGTGGCTCTGAGCAGGACACGAAGACATCACCGGCTGCATAGGCCGCGCTCTCAGTCAGAAGATGGAAGACAGGTAGAGAGGGGGGAGGCAGAGAAGACGGAGAGCCTGCGCCCCAGACTAGGTCAGCCCAGGGAGAGAGTAGCAGGACCTTGGGTGGGAGGCCTGGCTCCATTTGCACCGCAGGGGCCAAGGCAGGGTGGGAGGCCACCTCTTGGGGCTTCCCCTGGCCTGGCTATGCCTCAGAAAGAGGGGAGAGAGTCCAGCGTGCCAGGAAGGGAGGCCTGCCTCTCAGAGTCCTTTAGACAGACAGGACTCTGGGCTCGCCCCTGCCCCATCCTCTGCCATCTCCCTGCTCTCGGTGGCCAGGTATATTATGCATGTGGCATCTGTGGCTGAGGCCCGGCTGCAGCCAGCCAGGTCTCTCTGAGGGAGCCCTTGGCCGGCAGGCAGCCCAGCTCCAGGGCAGCCCCACCCCGCCCCACCCTGCCCACTCAACAAATGTCGGTCAAATCCTAGCTGGGTGCTGGGGCACAGCAGGGGAAAAATCAAGTCCTGGCCCCTCCAAAACTGGCAGTCCATTAAGGGACAAAGAATAAATCAGTTTTTAAATTTTAAAAAAATGATATCTGACGATAAGCAGTTCTGTGAAGCCAGGGGCGCTGGGCTGTGTTGGGGGTGGGCCAGAGAAGGGGGCGCCAGAGAAGGGGGTCCGAGCTGCTCAGGTGGAGGCAAGGTGGCCTTGGGACATGCCCAGGTGAGGTCCTGAACCCAGGATGAGGCTGGGGGCCTGTGACAATCAGCACAGCTCGAGCCCCAGTGGTGAGGGTCAGGAGGGAGGTTGGGGCAGGGGCTGGCTTCGATGGGCATGGCAGGTACAAGCAATGATCCCCAGATTGCCCACAGCGCAGTGCCCACCGGTGCTCTTCCTGCCTTTGCCCCACGTTTCCTCTGAGCTGCACCGGAATGAGTGGATGTCAGAGCAGAAGCTGTGCCCGGGCCAACCGCGCATGGACCAGACCAGAGCAGGGCACTGTCGCAGGGAGGGGCAGGGCGGAAAAGGCACCGTGGCTGTGTTCCGGTTAGAGGAGTCTCCCTCCAGTTTGGGCAGTTGGCTGATGACTGAGCCACATGGTCAGCATCGTAGGGGGTGGCGTCTCGTGGCATCCCATGGCACCCGTGGCTCTTTAGAAGTGGCCTGGGAGCAGCCTGGCAGGGAAGGTCTTGCCATTTCAACAAAAGCCTACACTTCACGCGCTCCCCGAGAAGGAGACACAGCCTGTGTGATGTGAACGTAAAGGCCCACCCTGACCAACCTGGCTCTTCTTTCATCACCCCTGTGACCCCACCCCCCCAGGCCCATGGGGGTGGGCTGGGGGTGGATCCCCTCTGCCCCTCTGGCCTCAGTGGCCCAGCAGTCCGTGGGGAGGAGCTGGGTTGGCAGGCACTCAGCCTCAGGGTGGAAAGCAGCCGTCCATAGTTCTTGACAAAGTCCTTCTCTCTTTCCTCCCTGCCCCTCTTCCCCTCTCTCTCCTGCCCAGCACCCACAGTCTGGCACACCCGGCCCCCAGGACTCACACCGGGTGGGGCGAGGCGGGCAGGCTCCTCGAGTAAGGACAGGATGCTTTCCCAACAGTGGCTGCCCGCGGGAAGCGCTTGCTGAACTGGCGAATGAGACCACTGGCCCAGGGGCCCCATTGCCTTTCCGGAATCCTGCTGGACACCCCCTCTCCGGAAGCCCCGCCCCCGGTGGCCCTGCCGCGCCTCCCACAGCCTCCTTTTGGCGTGAGCACGGCCTGGCCGGCCAGGCTTCCATTGCGTTATACACAGAGTTTGGGCACACGCTGCCCGTTCCCGACAGACACTGCCCTCCCTCTGCGATGCCAGAAGTTTTTCCACAGCCTTGGAGAGGGGCATCCAATCGACCGAGGGCTGGGGGCCCTGGACTCCGTTTCCTTCACATTCCAGCTGGCCCGGACCCCTCTGTGACCAAAGGGCCCTGCCCCTCACCCACCTACCCCCCGCTCTGTGGATGACCATGAGCAGACCTCCGTGTGGCCAGGGTGGGGTTGGGAGAGCTTTACAAACACTAGGACCTAACACTGTCTCTTCACTGAAACAAGAGGCCATAGCACCGACAAGCAGCATGGGTGCCAGCTGAGGCTTCTCCCAGCCTGTGGGTGGCAGTGGGCCCAGGCGCCTGCCACCATCTCTAAGCCATTCCTCCACCCCCGGCCGTCATCAGCGCCCCGGTGGTGGTTCTACCACTGTCTCCTCTTGACCAGCCGGCTCTCCGTCCGTCCGTCCGTCCACCTGGGGATTTCTTTTGATTTCAAGAACAGCCTTAATCATTCCAGTTTAATTTACGTGTATACCTCATGAACATTTTTCTTTGGTCCCTTGTTCCTCCCCTTTCTGCTTGCCCCCTCGGCCCCTCTCTCTCCACCTCTACCTTGCAGCTGAAGGTTTGGTTTCCTCTCTGCTCTGCCCCTGCTGCGCATGCACGGGGAGACGTTGACTCAGAAGCAATAGTGGGCAGCAGCCACCAAGAGCACAACCCCAGGGCGCGGTCTGGGGGCGGCCCCTCAGCCCACCTGTTTACTGTGCGACCCCAGCCCTTTGTAAGCCATCTCCAGTGGGCGTGCTCAGAACAGAGGGGCCAGGGCTGCTGTCAGCCCAGGGAAGGGCCCGGCACCTTGTGCAGGGGAGCAGGGCACTGGCCACCTACCTGGTGGGCTGGATGCATCTCCCCTTCCCCACACACACACATGCCCCAGGGCCCTTCCCTGGGCTGGGGTGGGGTGATGCCACCCTCCAACTCGGGCACAGCCACACAAATCTCAACTCTTAACGTTCTATGCAATGAAATATAAACCCTCAAAGACAACTGTTAATATTTAATAAATTCCTTGTTACATATAAGGATTTAATTGCAGACATGCAATTGAGAAACTGGATAGATATGCTCATATCCCACTCCTGGCCTCCACCCCAACCCCCACTGTGTGTGTGACGTTCTCAGTCTGTGGCATGTTTGACCTGTAGCGGGACTCGCTGCTGCCCGGTGAGTGGCCACCTGCCCCACAGCGCAGCAGGCACAGCTCGCAGCCGCTTTGCACGATTTCATCCATTCAAAATGCTCGCCCCTCTCTCTTGGAGTTCTTTTTGCCTCCGAACTTCTCCTTCAGGAGTGCTGCTAGCCGCTGTCTGCACGAGCTGTTGAGGGCCGGCCTCAATGAGTACTGAGCGGGGCAAACTGTGGGGCAGGCGGCCCGAGGCCTCACTTCTCCCACACCCCACAGGTCTCTCTGTCCAACAAAGCCAGGCGAGAAGGTGCTGGGGGCCAGACACGCCGCAGGAGCCCCCACAGGCTGTGTGTCCGTGAGTGTTTTGGAAGTGTGCTGCAGGGCTCCTAGCTGCCTCTTGTTGCTCCTTCTGCCTCAGCCCCGAGCCAGGGCCTGCCAGTTGCCCCTTCCTCCCCCAGGGGGGCCGGCCTGGTTGTGTTCTGGAGATTAGACCCAGCTCCCGGCTGGACTGGACGCATTCCATGCCTCTTCCCTGTGGCTGGGAGGCTCAAAGGTCTTTGGGCCAGGAGATCTGGCCCAGGGCCAGGGCTCAGAGCAGTGTTCAGGACAAACGGGGTGTTCTGCCCTTATGTTGAGGACTGCTGACAACGTCATCTGAGACTAGCACAGACGGACCGTTGACATGATACAGTGGCTTCCAGGCTGAGTTTCCCAGGAAGCTTCTTAGTGACAGAACTTAATTGAAGGGTCCTGGGTGGTCCTCTCTGTATCTGTCCCCAGGATCTGTCTCCCCTGCCCACCCATCTGCAGCGCTAATATTCTACTGCTTGTTCACTTCTCTGCCCCCGAGCTAGGAGGGCAGCAGCAGCAGCTGCCCGACCCCTCGAAGCCTGGCTCTCCTCCAGAGCGCTCTGGTGTGGCATTTCTCAGGGGCCCAAAATTTTCACGCTCTCCTATGTGGTCTCCACGCCCTTTTGGAAGGCTTCCTGGTCCCCCTCTGGCGACTCGGCTGACACTCCAGCCCTCATTGGACTCCTGGGCCACCTAGCTCTTGGCCCCAGAGATCAGGTCTGGACTGTCTGAGCTAGGGGCTGAAGGAGGCCACCACCCAGCATCTTTGGACACCGAGGGTCGGGTCTGTGGTGGGGACAGGCCTAGTAGACTGAATACTTAGGGGACCAGCAGGGGACAGCGCCCAGCCTGCCCAGCCTCAGGCCTGGAAACATTGGGTTCTTGGCAAATTTCCCTTCTGGCCACGCCCCCTAAGTTAGAAATCTCTGACACCGCCTGCCTGCCTTGCTCCTGTTCCCACCCTACACT
>NW_022111320.1:50987564-51002870 GCF_000313985.2 Echinops telfairi
CGGCTTCCCGGGACCCCCAGCCTCAAAGATGCGCTGGTCCCCGATCCTTTGTAACCCGCCCTTAGGGTGCTCAGGGTTCACTTCGATCCGACCCGACTCCTTTCTCCTTGCAGCCTGGTCCTGAGGGCCCCTTCTCGCGTCGGCCCTTCCATTCTTCACACAGCTGTCCTTGCGGGCCCCTCGTCCGCGGTCCCACTTCCTCCGCACCTTGCGACCGGGCCGGGGCCACCCCTCCACGGGCCAGCTCCTGGCCTCGCTGCCCCCGCCCTCTCCCCAGCAGGACTCCCGAGTCAGGAATCGTGACTCCTCCCTCACAGGCCAGCTACCTTTGCTTGAAGGCCACGCCCCTTTGCCAACTCTCCCCGCCCACTCACTGAAGGCCCCGCCCCTCCGGAGTCGCCGCCGAGCGGCCGCCCCAGGCTCCGCCCCCGAAGCCGCACTTCCGGGCGCCTCCGTTCCGCTCCCCGCCCCGCCCGGCCGGCCCAGCGGCGACCATGGAGCGGCAGGTGAGGGCTCGGCCCGCGGCCCCCGCGGCCCCCGCAGCCCGTGCCGGGCCTGACCCTGCTGTGTCCCCTGCGCAGGTGCTGCTGAGCGAGCCCGAGGAGGCGGCGGCGCTGTACCGGGCCCTTAGCCGCCAGCCCGCGCTGAGCGCCGCCTGCCTGGGCCCGGAGGTCACCACGCAGTACGGGGGCCTCTACCGAACGGTGCACACTGGTGTGTGGGGCGGGGAAATGGGGTGGCGGGCCCTTCCAGCAGCGCGCACCGGCGCGGAGAGGGTGGGAGTGTGGAGGGCTCGCTCCTTGAAGGTGGACACGAATGTTGGGGAAAGATGGACTTCGGGGCTTGTAGAAATAGAGAGGTGAAGGCAGTGGTGTGACTGGTCCGGGTGCAGGGGTGTCTGGGGAGCCACGCCGACCGAGCTGTTATTAGATGGGGTCCATGCGTGCATGGGGTGGGGCCACGAGTGTGCACAGGGTTGTGGGAGTAGAACTCAGACCAGGGTTCCAAACACTGGGAGCAGGTGTGGACCTCCGGAAGTCACCCGCTGTGTCCAGATTGGGTGACGTGGGCAGCAGAGGGCTCCCCTCAATAGGCTGCCCCCTCAGGCTTGTGGCAAGGGTTGCCCAGCCTGCACCCTGGGTGTCTGGAGACGGATGAGGGGAGGTGGAGCGGGGCCTCCCCTCTAGCCCCCCAGGTGGGGTGCTGTGGCCAGGACTGGCCACATTGAGCAGCCTCAGGCCTCCTCTCGCAGAGTGGACGCAGAGGGACCTTGAACGCATGGAGAACATTCGATTCTGCCGTCAGTATCTGGTGTTCCACGATGGGGACTCGGTGGTGTTTGCTGGGCCTGCAGGCAACAGCGTGGAGATCCGGGGGGAGTAAGTGCGAGGGAGGAAGCTTGCATGTGGACATGGCCATAGCCCTCCCACCCCTACCCCCGTGTGCCCTGTGCAGGCAGAGTGCTGAGAGTGGCGAGTTTATGTGCCCTCTGGAAACATGGTTTGATAAACAAGGACTGCTTGTTCCAAACCCTGAGCTGGACTCAGCCCACAGGGTGGGTGAGGCTGGGGCCCCTGCCCCAGGGAGGAGAGGCTAGACCAGCTGGGGTGAGGGGAGGGAACAGTGCCCAAGCTGGCCTGAGACCAGAGCCTCGAGATTGTCTAAAGATCCTGGCCAGTGAGGGGCCTTGGAAGGGTTGCTGGTAGGCAGGAGGCAATCCCAACCTGATGCCCCTTGTTCTCAGACTCCTGAGCAGAGAGTCGCCATCGGGCGCCATGAAAGCCGTGCTCCGCAAGGCCGGGGGCCTGGGCACGGGGGAAGAGAAGCAGTTCCTGGAAGTGAGTCTGCCGTGGTGCCAGGGGCTGGGCATAGATAAAGACTCCGTTGGGGGGCGCAGCCTAACAGTCGTACATTCTCAGGTCTGGGAGAAGAACCGGAAGATTAAGAGCTTCAACCTGTCCGCGCTGGAGAAACATGGGCCCGTGTATGAGGACGGTGAGGCGGCTGGCCGGTGAGCGGGCGGGGCATAGCCGGAGCCCCAGGCTCCCACTGATCAACCCTCCCTGCACCCAGACTGCTTTGGCTGCCTGTCCTGGTCGCACTCGGAGACACACTTGTTGTATGTGGCGGAGAAGAAGCGCCCCAAGGCGGAGTCCTTCTTTCAGACCAAAGCCCTGGACATCAGTGCCAGTGAGGATGAGGTGGCCAGGCTAAAGAAGCCAGACCAGGCCATCAAGGTGCTCATGGCCATGACCAGTCTGTGCAGGGCAGCCTGGGGGCTCAGTGTGCACCCTGCCTGCACCACCCGTCCGAACAGGGCAGGCAGACAGGCCTGGGCATCACAGTGTCTCGTCTTCCCAGGGGGATCAGTTTGTGTTTTATGAAGACTGGGGAGAAAACATGGTTTCCAAAAGCACCCCTGTGCTGTGTGTGCTTGATGTGGAGAGCGGCAACATCTCTGTGCTTGAGGGGGTCCCCGAGAATGTTTCCCCCGGACAGGTCAGTACTGGCTTGGCCCCCATCACTCCCGAAGCTCAGGGGCCCCTGTCTAAGCTACTCCCCTGTACTCACACCTGCCCATCGTCTTGTCTCCAGGCATTCTGGGCCCCTGGAGACACAGGAGTGGTGTTTGTGGGCTGGTGGCATGAGCCCTTCCGGCTGGGCATCCGCTTCTGCACCAATCGCAGGTGAGGGGGTGTAACGGGGCTAGGTGGGAGCCTGTAGCTTGAAGCTGGTCTTGAACTTGGGGTCTCTCTCTCTGGTGGTTCCAGGTCAGCCTTGTACTACGTGGACCTCATCGAGGGGAAGTGTGGTAAGTGACCGGTGGTGCCCCCAGAGACTTGGCTGGAACGCTCTAGCCCTTGCCAGCCGTGTGAGGCTCGTGCTTCTGTCTGGTCCAGAACTCCTCTCGGATGACTCCCTAGCTGTCTCTTCTCCCCGCCTGAGCCCAGACCACTGCCGCATCGTCTACCTGCAGTACCCGTCGCTGGTGCCCCATCACCAGTGTAGCCAGCTGTGCCTGGTAAGCCGGAGGAGAGCTGAGGAGCCCTGGAGGATGTCCTGCCCTGGGCATGTGACTTCCCGTGTCTGGGACCATTGGCAGTCCCTTTGCACCCTCTATAGCAGTAGTTCTCAACCTGTGGGTCGTGACCCCTTTGGGGGGGTGGGGGCTGTCAACAACCTTTTCACAGGGGCTGCCCAATTCATAACAGTAGCAAAATTACAGTTATGAAGTAGCAATGAAAACAATTTTAGGGTTGGGGGGTCACCATCCACGTGAGGAACTGTATTAAAGGGCCGTGGCATTAGGAAGGTTGAGAACCACTGCTCTCTAGAGAGGCTCTCTCATTCATTCTCATCTGCCCAGGACCAGGTTCGGGCAAGAGGCTGGGATATAGTGGGGAGTCAGTGACACACAGGGCCACCGTGAGTTAGAATCAACCGAATACCAGTGCGTGTCCTAGAGAAGCTCCCTGGTGACCGTCAGAGGGACCTGCCAGCGGAGGCCCTCCGAGCCCCTGGGCCAGGTCTCCAGGGAGAAGGTACATGAGGCGCCATACCTCCCCACCCTCCCTTGAGACTGTCAGAGATAGGGATAGATGCTGAGCTCCGGGCCTGAGGGCACTCCCTGTCCTCTGGTGTCCCTGATCTCATCCTCTCTCCCAGTATGACTGGTATACCAAGCTCACCTCAGTGGTGGTGGACATCGTGCCTCGGCAGCTGGGAGGTAAGGGGGTGTGGCGGGGCATGCTGGGGAGGCCTGAGCTCCATCCACCTGCCATCTGAGGGCCTTCCCTCCCTACCTATCACCACCGGGAACAGCTCCTGTTGTAAGGAGGTGATAGGGGTCCCACTGGCTGGGGGAGTGTGCATTGGGCTACAGCGCACGTCCGGCTTTTCTTGGTTTGGGGGTCCAGTTAAAGCCACAGGTCCTTTTGTGGATCTCACAGGGGCCCTGGGAGGAAATGCTTTAGTTGTCAAGCTCCAGGCCCCTCCCCGCCCCAGCAGCTTCTGTCCATGCCAAGCCCTGGGTCAGCCAGGCTTTGGGAGGGCGGCTCTTGGCCAACTGGCATTCACTGAAGTTTTGGGAGCTCACAACGCTGCTGGGGACCCTCCACCCTCTCAAAGGTGTGAGCGTCTCTCGTGCTCAGGCCGTCTCATCTCTGGGCCCTCCTTGGGAAACTATTCCCCGCAAGGCCACCCCCAGGTGTGGACTATAGACTACCTTTACACCACCTGCTGCAGAACCAGGCCTGTTGGTGCTTGCACAAGGGCCCCTGGGGAATTCCCCAACAGCCTGCCTGCCTCTGAAGACTAAGCAGCCCCCCAGCCCACTCCCCCCCTCCCCCGCCCCCAGCTGTGGCCCCCAGACCCCCCTCCCACCCTTGCAGAGCACTTCTCTGGGATCTACTGCAGCCTGCTGCCCCTGGGATGCTGGTCGGCTGATAGCCAGAGGGTGGTTTTTGACTCGGCTCAGCGCAGCCGGCAGGTAAGGGAGCCCCCAGGACACCCCCTAGGGGTGCTGTTCCAGGAGCCGCTGCCGGCCCGGGCCTGCTCTCCCTGCAGCTGCTTTGGAGGCCAGCCGCTCGGGTGCTCCACAGCAGAACCGGTGGCCTCTTCTTCCGGGGCAGAAGTGTGGCCCCTCCCAGTCACTTCCACTCGGGGAGAAGGGACCTATTAGCAAGGCAGATCTGTGAGGACAGCTGATGGGGAGGAGACTGAGGCATCCCCCTGGGCTGGGCTACCCCAGTGCACCCCCATTCTTTGAGCATGGGATGACTTGGTCCTCAGCCCAGTTCAAAAACCCATTCTATACCTTGCCCCAGGCCACACAGCAGGTTATGAGTGGATGGGATCTGAACCCAGGGCCTTGGGCCACTCCCCAGTACACTGAGTAGTCATTGCCTTGGGTGCCCAGCCTGACCTGGACCCTCAGACATAGGGCAGAGGGATGTGAGGGCCCACACAGCTCAGGGTTCTTAGATGTGCTGCCACACCTGACCTCCTCTGTCTTAGGACCTGTTCGTTGTGGACACTCAGCTGGGCAGCGTGACCTCCCTGACGGCTGGTGAGCAGGGCCGCAGAGGTGGGGATGAGGTGTCCGAGCACGCGGGGAAGGGGTGGCACTCAGGCCACCTGGAACCAACTTGCACAGCCCTTACTGACTTATGTGCCCTGCCTCCCTCCCCTAGTGCGACTCCACATAGCCTTCCCACCCTGTCCACTCTCTGGACTCAGCGTGGTCCCCAGACCAGCTCCTAAAACCTTCCACAGTTGTCTCTTTCCACCTAAGTCTCCAGGGGGCCTACCTTGGGGATGGCCCTGCCACCTCAGTGCTCAGGAGAGGCCCTGTGTTGGCCCCTATTTTCTTCACCCCACCTCTGGTGACTTTGCCCCTGAAATGCCATCTGAGTCTTCCCCTGCCATAGCTGTGCCCACCTATCCGTCCCTCCCAAAGCTGCCACACTGTAGTTGCAAACCTGCAGCTCTTCGCCAGTTTCGGCTCCTGCCTAAGACCCTCTGGGGACCCCACTGCCAGAATCCACAACCCCCTTACTCCAGCCTGTGGGCCCAGCTGCCATCCCTGCTGCTGTAGTCCTCCAGGGGCAGCTGTGCTGGGGGTGGGAGGTTTGGGGTCCCCCCTGGCCCTGGCAAATGGAGCCTCACTCAGGGCCATCTGCATTGGTGTTTGAGAAAGGTGCCCCTTTGCCACTCGGGGTAGGGCTCCCCTGCCAGACTCAGGGATTTCCTGCCCGGACTCAGCATTGTGTGGGTAGGGCACAGAAAAGCTAGTGCCCTCCCCCTGCTAAGTACTTAGTGGCATCTCCCTGTCCTCTCCAGGGAAGCCAGCGGGAAGCTGGAAGCTTCTCAGTGTCGACCGGGACCTCATGGTGGTACAGTTCTCCACACCCAGCCAGCCCCCCAGCCTGGTGAGGATCGGTGAGCCTGGGGCCCTGGGGCAGGCTCCATGCAGGCAGAGTGCCCAGACAGTGAGCTGGCCCACGAAGGCCTGGCATCCAGAGGGAAGTCCTGGGCTAGGGTCCGTTGGACAGAGTAGGGCTACCCAGGGCGGTGCCCAGTCCTCTGGCATTGCAGGGCACAGGAGACATAAAGCCTAGAAGCTGAGGGGCGCATGAGAGAGAGAGAGAGACCCTGTGCATGCCAGCTCCCCACAGGTGGCTGGGCTCTGCCCTCTGGAGGTGGGTGGGTCAGCATGGTTGAGCTGCCCACTTCCCGCCCTGGCAGAGGGGGAGGGGGCAGGGCCCAGCCTGGCCACAGGTGACACAACCCCTCCCCCTGACAGAAAGTTGGGTTCCTGCCTCCCGCGGGGAAAGAGCAGTCAGTGTTTTGGGTGTCCCTGGAAGAGGCGGAGCCCATTCCAGACATCCACTGGGACATCCGGGTACTGCAGCCACCTCCAGAGCAAGAGAATGTGGAATATGGTGAGCTGGGCCCGGGGCCAGGAACACCCCTTGCTCCGATCCCTCCTCCCCCACCCCCCCAGCTCACAGCTTCCTGCCTCCCCTCACACAGAGATGGCCGGCCCCACTTGCAGGCCATCATGTCCAACTCTGAGCAAGGCCCTGAGTCAGAGCTGGGTACCATCAGCCCCCCCCAAAAGGTCACAGGGCCCCCTGTGCCCACACTGCATCTCAAGGGCTTTCCTCAAGAGCTGGGACAGGCCGTGTCAGAGCTCAGCCCCAGACCCACAGCCGTGGAGGGAGGGAGGCAGCCCCCAGTGGCAGTACTTGCCCTGTTGACCACTGCCCTCTCCCTGCAGCTGGCCTCAACTTTGAAGCTATCCTTCTGCAGCCCAGCGGCCCTCCGGATAAGACCCAGGTCCCCTTGGTGGTCATGCCCCATGGTAGGTGTCCTGTCTAAGGCCTGCCCCCAGCCCTGCCTGGCCGGCCCGTCACCCTGGGCTCCTTGTCCTCAGGGGGGCCTCACTCATCCTTCGTCACTGCCTGGATGCTCTTCCCGGCCCTGCTGTGCCGGATGGGCTGTGCCGTGCTGCTGGGTGAGTGCACAGGGAAGGTGGTGCCGGGTGGGCGGGGCTCGCTGCTGCCTTACACACTCCATGGGCACCAGCCTTCTCTCCAGGCCTCTCTGACGCCTGGCCCTGGTAAGCACACTGGGAGCTGCCCTGACGTGGACAACTCAGGCCCTCGGGGAAAGGCAGTTGGGGTCCCTGGGCGGCAGCCTCAAGTCCCGGCCACTTCCCCTTGAGTCTGGTGGAAGTGGCCCAGGGCTCACTGCCCAGATGGTGAGTGTCTGGGGGCCACGATTGCCCCTGACTGCCTTGTCTCATCCCTCTCTGGCCACCAGTGAACTATCGGGGCTCCACTGGCTTCGGCCAGGACAGCATCCTCTCTCTCCCTGGCAATGTGGGCCACCAGGATGTCCAGGATGTCCAGGTCAGTGGGGGATGGGCAGCAGGCCACGGGGCGGCCCTACCCAGCGCAGCAGGCAGCTGGCTTCAGGGTGCTCTACTCCCCTGCAGTTCGCAGTGCAGCAAGTACTCCAGGAGGAGCACTTCGATGCCCGCCAGGTGGCCCTGATGGGTGGGTCCCACGGTGGCTTCCTTTCCTGCCACCTGATTGGTCAGTACCCTGAGACCTACAGTGCCTGCGTGGCCCGCAACCCCGTGGTCAACATCGCCTCCATGGTGGGCTCCACTGACATCCCGGACTGGTGAGCGTCCCCTCCTACACCGCCCTCAGGAGACCCGCAGGCCCTGCGCCCACCACTCCCTCTCTCACCTGTAGGTGTATGGTGGAGGCCGGGTTCCCCTACAGCACCGACTGCCTGCCAGACCTCAGCGTGTGGGCCGAGATGCTGGGCAAGTCTCCCATCAAATATGCCTCTAAGGTGTGTGGCCCTCCTCCCTGTCAGCTCTGCCACCCGCCCCCTCACAGCCCAGGGCCCTGCCCACGGCCTCTGTCCCCCTCCTCTCCCACCCCCAGGTGAAGACGCCACTGCTCTTGATGCTGGGCCAGGAGGACCGGCGCGTGCCCTTCAAGCAGGGCATAGAGTACTACCGAGCCCTCAAGGCCCGGAACGTGCCTGTCCGGTAAGTCCAGCAGAGCAAGCCCTGGTTGGGGGGACAGGGGGGTAGGGCGGTGTTAGAGACAGAGGGGCAACGGGGCAGGGGAAAGTCCTCCAACAACATTGTCATCGTCCCGTCCCCCCCAGGCTCCTGCTCTATCCCAAGAGCACCCACACACTGTCGGAGGTGGAGGTGGAGTCAGACAGCCTGATGAACGCCGTGCTCTGGCTGCGCACACACTTGGGCAGCTGAAGCGAGCTGGCCAGCCCTGGAGCCCCAGAGCCTGGCAGAGGGAGAGGGGCTTCTCTGCTATGGGTGGGCAGAGATTCCTGGACTGGGTAGTCATAATAAAGGAGTGTGTGGAGCTTGGTTCCTGGTGGTATTTTATCCCAAGTCAGCCCTAGCCCTTGACCTGGTGTTCATTCAGCGTGTAGGACCCCTGCCCCCCCCCCTCCGCCCCCCCGGGAGGCGCAGCCTGGCCGTCCAGGACTACAGCCCAGGCTAGCTTCCCTTGCAGCAGCCCTGAGCCATTAGTCAGCCCTTGCCCTGCACAGCCTTCTCGCTGAGGGACTGGGAGGCCCTCTTCTTTCACGACACCACAGGCTAAAATACTCCCAGGGCCAGACCGTCCACACTGGCCCGAGGGAGGCGCCACCAACTCCTTTCCTAGAAGCAGAGGCCAAGAAGCACCCTGCACAGGCGTAAAGAGGACAAGTGACTTTATGTCCGACCGGAAGCACCATCCTCCCCCGAGGCACTTGTGGCCAGAGCCAGGCCTAGCCCAGCTGTATGACCTTGTGAATCCAGTCCACAAACATGGAGATCCGAGTGAAGACGGCTGGCCAGCCGGGCCGCGCGCACACTCGGTTGGGGATGATGATGCCCTCCAGGACCCAGCAGTCATGAGTGAAGCAGGACAGCGGGCCACCGTAGTCACCCTGGCAGGCGGGAGGAACGGGTGAGGGATAGAGACTAGCTCCTGGGGGATACAGCAGTGCATTTCAAACTCCACACACCCTCCCGGGGCCAGCCCAGGGCCCTGCCACTGACCTCACAGGCCCCCACAGGGACCATCAGACTCTGGGTGCACAGCTCGTTCTCCTGCACGCGTCCCCGCTGCTTGACGTTACATTCCGAGTTGGAGATGACTCTCAGCAAGGCCACGTTCAGAACCCGGCTGTCACCTGTGCCTGCAGTGTGTATGCAGGCGGGGTACAGGAACAAGAAGGGAGTTGCAGGCAGGATCCAGGGTGAAAACCCAGAACCACCCGCGCCCTTGCCCTGTGCTCCTACCCAGGGTTTCGCCCCAGCCGGCGATCTCACACTTGGTCCCCGCAGGCACCACGTACCGCTCAGGGGGCAGGCAGATAAGAGCCACTCGCTGGTTCAAGGCGGCTGGCCTGGAGCAGGGGCAGAACCAGAACAGGGGCACTCATGGTCCAAGAACACAGGTTCCAGCCCACCTCCCGCCCCTCAGTGTTCCCACACACCTCTCCAGCTTGAGCAGGACAAGCTGGGAGCGTGGCGGCCCACACACCATCCTGGCCACAGGGATCCGCTGCAGGTCTGGCTCCCCCGGCTGCGGGCTCTGGAACATGGTGCCCAGCCACACCTCATAACCCGGGGGAGGCGCATGGCTGGGAAAGGAGGCCTATCTATAGGTTCGTTTGCTGTCCCAGGGCACCCCTGCTGGCCGGTCTGAGGAATGGGGCTCGCGGGAGGGCCAAGGCAGGTAGCCGGACTGTTCCCAAACCCACGGGAGGCTCACCAGGCAGTAAAGCACTGCCGAGCTGTCAGCACCCACTGCTCCTTCACGAGGGATCCCCCGCACAGGTGCTGGCCCTTCCTGGATTGGAGATGGCAGACATGCTGGAGCCTGCCATCAGGTGAGGACCCCGGATGGAGGCAAAGGGCAGCCCAGCCCGGCGCCTCACCGGTTACGCAGGCTGACTGTCCAGGGAGAGTTTCCGGGCTGGCCCCCTACTACGCGCATCTTGGAGCGCCAATAGTTGGGCCGGTCCAGCCGCAGGCCGCACTCCTCAAACAGCACCTGGTCTGGAGGGCGGGCCCGGCCTGGTGAGACCCACCTGGGGAAGACCCACCCGGCCCGCATCTGGCCCACATGCACACCTGGGGGCTCCAAGATGGACGGCGGCTGGTCGTGGGCTGAAAAACAAAAACCACCTGAGTTAGGGAAGCAGCCCTCACGCTGGGGCGCGGGGCGCGGGGGCGGGGCGTCGGCGCCTGCTCACCGCAGCGCGGCAGCGCACAGTAGTCGAACGGGGTCCCCGGGTCCGTGGTGTAGCACCAGGGCCCGTGGCGGTCCCTGTCTGGGTTCCGGCAGTAGTTCGCCTCCAGTTCCGTGTGCTGGGCCGGTGTGAACCTAGGCGGGAGGGAGCACAAAACGAGCGGTGGTCCCAAGGCCCCCCGCGGGGCTCCAGTCCCAGGCGCGCGTGCCCCCGGGGCGGCTCACTGCGGCTTGTGCGGCGTCTTGGCGGACCAGGGCTGGCACAGGACGCCCTTGCGGGTCTTGCTCACCGAGCCGCGGTACTGCTCCCCAGCTCCGTGGTAGCATTCTGTGGCGGGCGCGGGGCCGCCCATCAGCCCCGGTCCCTGCCAGGCCCTGCGGAGGACTCCGCGCCGCCCCCCGCAGCCCGGTCCCTCGGCCCGAGCCTCACCCAGAGGCCGCACGTCGTCCGTGCAGCGCGGAACCTGGTAGCAGAAGGCCTTGCGCATGCCCGCCCGTGATGTGAAGCACCAGGGCGCCTCCGAGCCGTCGGGGTTCCTGCAGAAGTTCTCCCGAAGGTCCCTGCGCAGGTGCGCCCCTCAGCCCAAGCGGGGTCCCAGCCCCCCGCCCCCGCCTGGGACCGCCCTCCGGGCTCCCCCGCCACCTCACTTGCACGCGTATTTCTCCGGGACAAAGCGGTGCTGATGCGGGCTCTGGGCGTCCCAGCGCTGGCAGGGCACGCCTGCGGTCGTGGTGTTGGCCGTGCCCCGGTAACCCTCGCCCTTCCCGCCGAAGCAGTTGAGCGTCGTGGCCTCTTGACGCGACTGTGCCTCGGGCCCTAGGGGAAACCCAGGGACCCCTGGCGGGAACTGGAACCCGGTCTGGGTGTGGGCGGGTCCCTCGCGGCCCCCGTCGTGCTGTCCGCCGGGCACGCCCCCGCCCCGCCCCGCCGGTGCCCGCCCAGGCCCCGCCGCGCGTCCTACCGCAGCTGAGGAGGTCGCAGAACTCCCGCTCGACCTGCGGGTCCGTGGTGTAGCACCAAGGCCTCTCGGAGCTGTCCGGATTCCGGCAGTAGTTGTCGTCCAGGCTTTTGTCCAGGAACCTGGGGTGGTAGGCGCCCGCGCGCTAGACTCTAGGCCCCGCCCGGCCCGCCCCTGCAGTGCGCGACCCTCCCCTAACCCGGGCGCGCGTACTTGCTGGGCTCAAAGGGGTGCGGGTGCGGGTGCTGCAGGTCCCAACGCTGGCACTCGCGTCCCGACTCGGTGCGGTCCACCAAGCCGCGGTAATCCTCGCCGTTGCACCAAACGCAAGCCGCTGCGGGGTGGGGGTTCCGCACGGTGCGTTTGAGGATGGGCGCGTGGGCCTGCCCCTCCTGCCCCTGGCTCCACCCCGCGCCGCTTACCCTCGCGGCAGGACTTGATGCCACAGCTCTGGAAGCGCCTGACCGGGTCAGTAGTGTAGCACCAAGGGCCTCTGGCGTCCCCTTCAGGGTTGCGACAGAAATTCTCCTCCAGGCCATTCCGGAGGGTGGGCGTGTATCTGAGGGGGTTGTGGAATCTTACAGTACTTGCTGGAGAGGGGGACAGGCAGGGAAGGGCGGGAGACGTCTGCCTCACTTGTGGTCAACGGGGAACTTGTGCCTCCAGTGCTGGCAGGGCAAGCCGTCCGTGGTGGTGGCCACGGTGCCACGATACCTGGCCCCATTGTCCATGATGCAGTTTCGCACATAATCTGCAGCCAGGAGATGGATGCTCAAGGCGGCCTGCGACCTGGGTGCCCCCGGCCCCAACTCCTGTACCACCCCCACTCCCCCACCCCTGCTCCTTCCCACACTGGCCTTTCTTCTGGAAGAGATCACAGTGTCCTGAACGGCGCAGTCTTGTGTGGAGAGAGTACTGGGTCCAGGGCAGCAGCTGGCAACCATGAGTGCTTACATTGTAGTGGAAAGCCCTGGGAGAGGCCCAGCCAGGGTCAGCCAGCCGCCCAGGCTCCCCTGGCCAGCCTTCTCCAGGTGCCCTGGCACCTCACCGGCAGTCCAGAAGAGGCCCACATTGCCCCGCACACTCCTCCACGTTGGTCACATTCTCCTGCCAAGTCCCAGGCTCCCTTGCATGTAGCAGGTGCTGCAGTTCTGTGCCCCGGAGCACTTGGAAGTCATTCAGCTGCGAGCGCTGCCCTGCGGATGGGCATGTGGTGAGCACCGGGCAGGTGGGCATGCCTTGCCTGTGTATCCACAGACGAGTATATCCACATGTCCACACTTTTTATTCATACATCCGACCAGAGCTCCAAGGCCTCTCAGATGAACCCCGTGGGCACATTTACAGGCTGGCCCCTTGCACAGGTAGAGCAAGCAAGCCCAGATAGGAGTGTCATCACAGCGCCCCCTAAATGGGCTCAGGCTGGACATGGACCCTCCACAAGAGCAGTGGGTGCTGGAACTGGCCTCATCTCCTCCCCCAGATGAGAACACCAAAGCTCAGAGCCCTCACACTGCCCCCCCACCCCACCCCGCCCCAGCCATTCTGCCTTGACTCCTCAGCGGGAAGACAAGTGGAGGGCTATAGGGAAGGCCAGGCACAGGGGGCATGACTGCCTACAAGATTCCTGCAGTGTGGCCCCAACCTTGCCCCTGGGCTGCAGCAGATGTGCTCCTAGAGGCCTGGTGTGTTAATGGCTTCTGTGTCGCTGGGGCTGCCCAGCTCCACTCAAAAGGCCAAGGTCACTGCTCCATGCCCGGCAGGAAAGTGAGCTTCAGGCTCAAATCACAGGTCGGGCCTGGGGCCAACCTCCTCCTGAGGGAAGATTCGGATGGGGTGGGAGGCACTCACCGGGGGCACCTGACCACTGCGTCAGAAACAGCAGGAGGGGTAGCCACTCCATTTTTATTTTCTGGCTGGAAGCTGTCCTGTGACGCACTGGAGCCCCATCCCGGAAATTGTGAAACTCTGTCTCTACGGGATTGGGTGCCTCTGGTTCCACACCCCCACCCCAGGCCTGCTGGAACCTCTTTAGAGACATAGGGTGGGGCCACCCACAGGCCCCCTTGGGTCAGGTGCCAGGGACCTCATCCTGACAAACCTACACACCTGAGAGGCCTCCCTGTGGTGCAGTGGTCCTATAGGGCTGGTGTTGGGGATTCCGTGGAGGGGCTTGAAGCACCTTGGAGCGGGGAGGAGCCCTCCCTCCTGCAGCCTCCGGTGCCCCCAGAGTCAGTTGGACCTGGGAGCTGCCAGCAGCACATTTTCCCAGCCTTCTATTTCCCCCTGTAGATAACGTTCCCTGCCCCCAGCCAGCCCCGCTTCGCCCTTTTGCTGCCTTATCAGCCCCAGCTGTGGCAGGTCAGACCCACACCCCTGACACCAGAGCCCAGGAAGACTCTCTTCAGAGATGCCGTCCCTGGAAGGGTGAGTGAGGTCTCCCATAGGGCCTGAATTAAAGCAGGCTTCGCTGTGAAGGGTGGTGGCGATTCTGGCCCGCGCAGGCGAGCACTCAGTCATCCTAGGGAACATCTGGGCTGGGCTTCCAAGTTCGAGTGGGAGGTGAGGCAGGCGGCCAGAGACTCCTCGTTGTGACTTGCGCTCTGCCACTCGTGGGCTAGGAGTGGCCCCAGAACAGGCGGGGAGTGGAGGGAGTTGGGTGGTGGGCGCCCAGATGAACCAACCCAGAATCCTTGCAAGAGATTGCAGACGAGAAGCCGGGCGGAGGCCGGGCGCCGGCTAGTGCGCATGCGCGGCGCGGCGCGCGCGCGGGCGCGCAGTTTGGCCCTGGACGCGCGCCGTAGCCAAGGGGCTGGGCGGATGTTGTGAGCCGGGACGAGGCCCCCGAGGCTTTGGGTGAGTGAGGGGCGGCCCGGCTCCAAGCGGGACGAGTCCCCCACGCCTCCTCTCGTGGCCTCGGCCCGCCCAGCGCGAGGGTGGCCGCCGCGCGAGGACCGCGGCCTGAGTTGCGAGGCCCCGGCTCGGAGATGACTTGGAGGGGTCCTCCGGGGTTTGGGGCAGGGCGGGGACGACTTGGGGGGCCGGGCGCTGTCCTCGGCGGCGTTCTTGGACCCCTGGTCGGGGTGGGCTCAGTTTTGAGCCTAGATACCGTGGGGGCCTGAGCGGGGGTCCCCGTGGCAGGGAACCCCCAGGCGGCGTCAGGATCTGCCTCACACCTGGATCGCCAACACTTGACCCTTGGAGTGGGTTTCATCAGCCTGCACCTGCTCCGGTGTGCGGAGGGGCGAGGCACCCGCAGCCACGGGCACGCACGCTGAGGGTCCGCGGTGGGCGGCAGGGCAAGGTAGTCCCCTTCCCGAGAAGCAGGGGTGGTGCCGATTGTGGAAGGCACGTGTGTGTGGCGGGAAAGGAGGGCCTGTGTGGGGCCCGATAATGGACTCAGCTGCAGGCCGGAGCTGTCAGGGCAGGCTCCAGACCAGCCTCTCCGCTAGAACTTTTTGCGATGCTGGAGAGGCCCCGTGTGTCCACTGACCCCAGGGTAGCCCATGGGCCCTTTGAACTCTTGCAGGATGGGCAGCAGTAGGGTGTTCAGTGGGGTCTGCCAAGGAAGTGGGAGGCCGTGTTCATGAAAGGGAACAAGAAAACAAACAGGTGTTGGTGACGGTTACAGGAGGCTCCTGGGGTTGCGTCGACAGAGGCGCCGAACCTAGGAGTGTCAGAGGTGGTCCGGTGCCCGCAGATGGCGAGATGTGCTTTGGGGAATGTGCAGTAGGGTTCTTTATGTGTCAGCTGGACCTGGTGTGGCTTACCACTGAGATGGACACAGTCCACCTCGCTTTGGACACTTTGCCCTGACTTCCCCAGAGTCGAGCCATTTCGTTGTGTTTCAGTCAACATGTATCTGCTCTTTGGTGAGCCCTGCACTGGACGCTGGGACACAGGGGACAGGACATGATCCCTGTCACACAGTCCAAGGCCCTGGGTCTAGGGATAACTGCCCAGCCTCCCTGTGTCCCTACCTTTCTCTGCCCTGCATGTGTGTGAGTGTTCATGTACCTGGAGGCCCCCAAGAGGCCTTCAAGCCCGCTTGC
>NW_022111320.1:51003087-51005900 GCF_000313985.2 Echinops telfairi
TTTCCCCACAAAAGCTATAGGCTGACTTCGGATGCTAAGAAAGCCAAGGTCACAGGTAAGGGCTGGGTGGGGGCTCCTTGTGAACAGGAAGGGGCAGAGACAGCCCAGCCCCAGGCCTTGCTGGGCCTACGGGTTCATACCTGTGAGCCAGCACATCGTCGCCAGCCGAGTGGAGCAGTGTGCCCAGCGTGGGCGCATCTGAGCCTGTGAGTGGCTGAGGACTGCAGGGCAGACCCAGGCTGTGAGCCGTACAGACCTTGAGCCGCTCTTCTCCCTTCCAACTTGTGGCCCAGGAATCGTGCAAGAGAAGCTGCTGAATGACTACCTGCACCGGGTCTTTGCTGCACCTGATCACACGGCCCCTGCAGCCGCCAGCAGGTATGACCAGAGCTCACTCAGCTGGCCAGGCCGGAGCTGGAAGCAGCAGGGATTGGGGGAGAGGGGAACTTAGACTGGGCAGGCTGGCCAGGGACTGTCAGCCAGTCAGTTTAAGGCATCTTCATCTCTGTACATACTCCTAGTCCCTTCCTCTAAGGGGGTAGTGGAGGACGGAGCGCACATTCAACTTCCAGCATAGCACCTGCTATCGACATCACATTCAGCATCCGGTCCTTGCCCACGTTCCCACACCACCCTCCCTTGGCCCGGCCCCTTGGATCCTCATCCTGAACCCATAAAGCCAGACCTTCCCTTGTGAGTATCCAAACAAATGACGCACAGTGACCCTGTCGGACAAGGAAAAACTGCCCTGTGGGTTTCCGAGACGGTAGCTCCTTACTGGAATAGAAAGCCCTATCTGTCTGCCATGGAGCAGCTGGTGGTTTTGAACTGCCGATCGTATGGTTAGCAGCCAATGCGTGACTCACTATAGCACCAGGACTCCCCTCGTAAGTGTAGCTCATGTTATTCCATACCCTCTCAGAGTGACAACTGAACTGTAGCAGAAACCTGCAAACAGACAACAAAAGGACAGATCGTGGTCTGCAGAGAAAGCAACTTTCTTTTTGTGTGTGCGCGTCTCTGTCAACTTCAGTTGCTTTTTTTAAAAAACAGCCTTATTGAGGTATGCTTATTATTGGCCCATAATAAGTAGCACGCACTGAAAGTATACAGTTTGATGCTTTGACATACACGTGACCTTCTGGGTGCTAGATGCGTGTGTAGCGTTTGGAACCCTCTTCCCGTCACTGAAGTTATCCCACTGGTGGTTTTCTTCATGTCATAGGTAGATCTTGGTGGGCCTCCCGGAGATGGGGGGGGGGTGTCTGCTGTGGCTGTTAGCGTTGCCCGGGAGGCGGTGGGGGTGGGGAGGGATTTGACTTCCGTTACCAGTGCTCAGAGGCTACCTGGGATGGGCCTGCGGTGGTGAGAGCCTTTGGCCTTCAATGATTTTCAAGGCTGTTTCCAAGTTGCTTCTATAAAGGGTCTTGAAAATACATGAGAATAAAGGGTCTCCCAGGCCCCCACACCCCATTCCCTGCCCCTCCCCTCCCCGCCTTTGCTCCGAGCAGGCCAGAGGGCAGCAATGGTGGTTGGTGCCTGTCCCATTTAAACAGCTGTAGTGGCAATGGGAACCCACCCCAGACCGGGCCTGTTCCAGGGCCATCTGATCCCTGCCTCATGTGATACTGGAGAGGGCCCGGCTCTGCTGCCACCAGTGCTCTGGCCGCTAGCAAGGGAAGCAGGTGGTGGGCCGTCAGTCAGTGGTTGTGGGAAGCAAGGCCCTGAGCTGGGACATGGCAAATCCCAAAGGGGCAGACGAGTGCTGGGCTGAACTAGACAGGGTGCTGTAAGCTGTGGGCCTGGGTTGTCTGCTCTCAGGGACCGGGAGCCCCTGCTCTCAGACACCTGGAGTGACCCTCGACAGCCGGCCAGCCTGCAAACAGTACTCTGGGCGAAGCCCTCCCGCGCCTCCTGCCCCTCCCTGCCCAATCTCCCTGGGCCCACTGAGCCCTCAGAGACCGGCTGCCCTGCTGCAGCCTTCCCCATGGCCTCGGCCTGGCCTCATTGGGGAGTAGGGAGGGACTTAGTGCACCTCTACCTCCGGCAGCTCTAGCTCAGGGCTCAGAAGTGGTTCAGAACCAGCGTGCCTGTGGTCCCTGAGCTTAGACAAACTCCTTTGGTGTTTCGCCCCTCTGCATCCTTCCCCAAGCCTCCCTCTAGTGGACGAGGCGGGTAGGGTTAGGATTGTGGGGAAGAGCCGAAGGCTGGGCTCAGGGCTGGGCTGGATGAGGTTTCTGCTCTGCCCCAGCTCCGCTGGTCACCTCCTCCTGCTATTGTTAGCACTGAGCTCAGGATGAGCCAGCCCGTGTGACGTGTGTAGGGAGGTAGGGCCACCTGGAGAGGTTTTCCCAGCTCCTTTGGTGGTGGCAGGTGGTCATATGCTCCATTGGCAACCCATTGTCCAATGGGTGCAGGATGGGGCCAGCAAGCCACCCCAGGGGCCGGGGCCATGCCTTTGTGCCACCGGCATGGGTCAGACTGAGAACCAAGACTGCCCGGCTGGGTGGCGGCTGCATTGGAAGTCGGACCAGAGAAGAACCACAGGTCTGGCCAAGGCTGCACTAGCTGTCCTGGGTCCTGCCCACCTTGGAGACTGGCGTTTCCCTCAGGCTTCCTCTCTGCCGACAGCAAGCCCCCGTGTTGGAGACTGGCACTCCGGACACTCTGGGGGAGCAACCTGACAGACACCCTGTGCCCAGTGTGCAACCGGGGACTGACAGACAGCCCAGTGCCCAGTGTGCAGCCGGGGACTGACAGACACCCTGTGCCCAGTGTGCAGCCGGGGACTGACAGACAGCCCTGTGCCCAGT
>NW_022111320.1:51006168-51043793 GCF_000313985.2 Echinops telfairi
CCCTGTGCCCAGTGTGCAGGCAGGGACTGACAGACACCCTGTGCCCAGTGTGCAGGTGGGGACTGGGTTTGGGCCCCAGAGCGCACTGGTTGGAGTTGAGTTTCCTGAACCCCTGCATCTCGGCCATTTTCCTGGAGTCCCAGCAGCCACCTCCCGAAATCCGATGGGTGGGGGTAGCATCCTGTCACCTGGTGGTTTCCAGGACTTGTGTATCACTCATAGTCTCTTGCTCTCTCCAGAAAACCCCTGAACTTCCAGAACCTGCCAGAGCATCTGGACCACCTGTTACAGGTGGACAGTGAGGATGAGGACGGCCAGGGTACATGCAGCCTCTGGGGGTGGGGGCTGAGGGTGATGGCCCGGGAGGTGCTGGAGGTTGGCCTGGTGAGCGCAGCATGCCCTGTGCACTCTGCCAGACCCTCCCCCTGCCTGACTCCAAACTTCTCCCCTTTCCAGGAAAAGACGAAGGGCGGCTTGGCCCTTCCACGGTGGTCCTGGACCACACTGGTGGCTTTGAGGGGCTTCTCCTGGTTGATGATGACCTCCTGGGGGTGAGTAAGGAAGGGTCCAGGGTCCCATCCTTTCTAGCACAGCCCCAAGTCCTGCTGATGTGGCCCTGTCACCACACTCGCCTGGGTGACCGCAGCCACAGATCACTCAGGGGCCCCAAGTGCCCCGATCCCTTTTTGAGGTGGCTGCAGCCCCACGCCTCTCTCATGGCCCTGGCCTTCCCCCAAGTCCTCCTTCCTCCCGCCAAAATGCAGCATCGGCCATGTCATGCAGACACCCCCAGGGCTGCCTCCAGCAGGGATAGACCTGAGGGGTGTCTGTGTGTGTGGGGGGGTGTAGTGTGCTCTGTGTCCCCACCTCCCTGCTTGTCCCCCAGGTGATTGGACACAGCAACTTTGGAACCATCCGATCTACCACGTGTGTGTACAAAGGTGAGGCCAGCTCTGCTGTGGCCTGGGGAGCTGGAAGGGTACTGGAGGGGCCCGGGCGGGAGGCAGGTTCTGTGCCCAGGGGCTCCTAGCTCTGCCTCGGCTCCTTCCAGGAAAGTGGGTCTACGAGGTGCTCATCTCCTCCCAGGGGCTCATGCAGATCGGTTGGTGCACCATCAGCTGCCGCTTCAACCAGGAGGTGCACACCGCAGGGGGCTGCGCTCAGGCTCCCCCTCCCCGCCCCCCAGGGCACCCCAGCCCCCTTCGGCAAAGCCTGGCACTGCAGGGTTAGTGGCTGGTGGGTTCTGCCCTGCAGCTGGCTGCCAGGTCCTCACGGCTGCTCCTCTCTAGGAGGGGGTCGGAGATACACACAACTCCTATGCCTACGATGGCAACCGGGTGCGCAAGTGGAACGTGACCACAACCAGCTACGGCAAGGTGAGGCCCTGCCATGAACGCCACCCCCAACCCTGCCCCGCCGCTCGGAGCTGCTGTGCCGCTGTGTGGGGTCCTAGACCCCTGGTGATAGGGTGGGCGCCCAGGTCCTCTGTCCAGTGGCCCGTCTCCCTGGAAGGGGATAGGCGGCTGGGCTTCTGCGTCCGTGAGACCTCCTCTCCTGGGCAGGCCTGGGCTGCGGGGGACATTGTGAGCTGCCTGATTGACCTGGACGAAGGGACGCTGTCCTTCTGCCTGTGAGTCACCCACCTTGCGCACAGACCAGTCTCCACCCTCCTGCCCGAGGCCTGGCTGAGTGTGGTAGCCGGAAAGTGGGCAGCCCCAGCCCAGCTGGCCCACCCTGGCCCCGTCCTTCCCAGCCCTGGTTTACAGCCCCTCCACGCTCTGCTCCAGGAACGGAGTGTCGCTGGGCACCGCCTTCGAGGACCTGTCCAGGGGCCTGGGCATGGCCTACTTCCCAGCCATCAGCCTCTCCTTCAAGGAGTCCGTGGCCTTCAACTTTGGCAGCCGCCCCCTGCGATATCCTTTTGGGGAGCTGGCGACGGGGCGTGGGAGCTCCCGGGGGTAGGATGGGGTATGGGACGGCCGTCTCCCTCCCCCTCTCGCAGACCAGAGCAAGAACCAGAAGCAGCAGAGGAGATTTAAATGGGCTGTGGGGCTGGGGGGCACACCTGGCCGTCCAACTCCACAGGCCTGCCCAAGAGCCCCAGGCCCCTCCTCAGGGCTCTCTGTTGGGAGGGGGAGGGGTGTCTAGGTCACAGACAGGTTTCTGGCTTAACTCGGTCGCACCCACCCCGTGGCGGGCTACCGGCCCCTGCAGGACCCACCTCGGGCCGACCTGGCGCGAGCACAGCGGCTGCTTGGCTGCTTCCAGGCGGTGCTCAAGGTGGACCTGGATCCTGTGGTGAGCCAGGTCCAGGGGGCAGGGGGTAGGGGCGCATGTGCCGGGCAGGGTGGGGGGGAGGGGGTCTCTCCCAGTTCTGCCCTCATCCCCCCCCCAACCTCCCCCCTCCTCAGGAAGGACGGCTGGTGGAGAAGGAGAGCTCTGAGTGGCAGTTGCAGGGCCAGCCCACCGTCCTCCTGACGCTGGCCCACATCTTCCACCGCTTCGCGCCACTCCTGGTGAGGGGTGACGTGCTGGGACGGCCGGGCCTGGTGGCCGGGGCCTGGGGTGTTGAGGCATGTGATGTCCACCAGGAGGTCCCACATCACCAGACCCCAAGAGAACGCCCAGGGGAGGAGGTGACAGACGGTCTAGCAGATGGGCAGGGGGTTCCTAGAGCAAAAATCACTAGGCATCAGTGCCACTAAGACGGCCCATGCCCATCAAGCCCATCCCGACTCATAGCAACCTTGTAGGGCCCAGAGGAACTGCCCCTGTGGGTTCCCAAGGCTCTAAGTTTTAGGGAGCATCTTCCTCCCTAGGAGTGGCTGGTGGGTTAGAACTGCTGCCCTTGTGGTGAGGAGCTCGGTGTTTAACCCACAGGGCCACAGGCCCAGGCCCCGTGGGAGAATGTGATGCTGGCCCTTGCTGGCGAGTCAGACCCTGGAGAAGACCACCACCACCCCAGGGTGGGGGGGTTGCATGAGAATCCCCAAGAGCCTGCGGGGCTGGTGGGTCCCCAAAAGCCTGCTCAGTGTGGCCTTGGCAGCGTGTAGGCAGGGTGCCCAGGGCTGGGGTGGGACCTGATTGGTGCTGCCCTCGGTGCAGCGCATGGTGTACCTGGTAGAGGCTGTGCTCATGGGCTTCCTGCTGGGCATCGTGGAGGCGGGCCCCCCTGCCAGGGCGCAGTCAACAGTGCGCCAGGTCCTGGACCTCCTGTGGCTCTTCCTGGAGGTGAGCCCCGGGGCCAGCTCTCAGGCGCAGGCGGGGGTGTGGCAGGGAGCAGCTGGGGAAGGTCCCCAGTGGTTGGCAAGCAGTCCACCCTCCTCCTGCCCCAACCCCAACCCCCACCCAGGACTTTGAGGTCCAGGATTGCCTGAAGCAGCTGATGCTGTCCCTGCTGCGACTGTACCGGTTCTCGCCCATCGTCCCAGACCTGGGCTTGCAGGTGGGACCCCTGCCCTGCCCCGCCCCATCCCTGCCCCCAGGGGCCTGGACCTGGGCCACCCACTGTGAGCACCCCCCCCCCCCTGCAGATCCACTACCTGCGGCTCACCATCGCCATCCTGAAGCACGAGAAGTCCCGAAAGTTTCTGCTCAGCAACGTCCTGTATCCTCCCCTTGCTGCGGGGCAGGAGGGGCATGTGGAGCCCTGGGCTCAGCAGGGAGCAGGGAGGCAGTGTCCGTCTGGCCAGGGCCCCCTGGGGAGGCAAAAGACCACAGGCTCCCTGAGTCTGCGTCCTTGTCCCCAGGGCCGGCTGGCTGCCACATGGCTGGAGTGGAGAGGCGTGGGCCCCGTGTCCCACAGATGTGTGGGGTCGTCGTTCCCTTCCCTCTTCTGCGTCGTTTCGGGAGCCAGCTCTTCCTGCGCTCTGACCCGTCTGAGCAGGAGGAGCGCCCTGCCTTGGGCTGGCGGCCTGGCGGCCACCTGCTGAGTCTGAGAGGCACAAGCACAGCTGGGTGCCCTGAGGTGGGGCCAGGGGCTCAGCGGCCAGGCCCCGCCTGCCCCACATCACCTGCACCTGTGGTGCACCTCCCTTCTCAGGGCCCAGGGTCTCAGGGGGCTGGTGGGCACTACCAGGGTGGGGAAGACAAGCGGTGTACAGGGCACTCTGTGAGAGCCGAGCTCCACCTTGACCACCACCAGCTTCGACGTGCTCCGTTCCGTGGTCTTCTTCTACATCAAGAGCCCCCTGCGCGTGGAGGAGGCCGGCTTGCGCGAGCTCATTCCCACCACCTGGTGGCCGCTCCGCTCCAGCAGGGAGGTGGGTGACCTGAGTGGGCAGCGGTGGGCGGGCACAGTGGGGGCTGGTCCAGGCTGTAGGAGCTACCTGGCACGTGAGACCCTGGCCCAACTCTTGGTGTCTGAAGCAGGCCTGCTCCGTGTGTGTGTGTCCGTGTGTGTCCATCCATCCATGTCCAGGGCAAAGAGAGCAAGGAGGAAGAGGAGGAGACCGCGGAGGAGCGGCGTCGGCGCCGGGCCTATGAACGGGGCTGCCAGAGGCTGAAGAAGCGCATTGAAGGTGAGCCCCAACCTCAGGCCCCGGTGGGGTGCTCCTGGGAGTGGGACGAAGCTGGGGCTCAGAAAGCAATGGTGGTGGATCCCTGACCCCAACCCCTGAGGGCGAGGCCCCAACCCTTGGCCCCTGTCCCCTGCCATAGTGGTCGAAGAGCTGCAGGTCCAGATCCTGAAGCTGCTGCTGGACAATAGGGACGACAATGGGGTGAGCGGCCTTCGGGGAAGGGTGCTGGGCCTCAGGGCGCAGGTTCCCTCGGGAGGTCTAGCCTTCGTGTGGCGGTGAGCTGGCCCATCTGGGCCTCACTCTCACCTCACCGCAGGCTTCTTTTTCCCTCCTCTGAAGGGCGAGGCGTCCCGGTACATCTTCCTGACCAAGTTCCGGAAGTTTCTGCAAGAGAACGCGAGCGGCCGCGGGGTAGGTACCCACCTGGCCAGACCCTGGTTGTGTTGCAGGCCCCAGGCCCCTGGCTTCTGGCCCTTCTCAGCCTGCGTCATCCTGCCCGGCCCTGCACCCAGGACCCCAGGGCAGGGCCTTGGGTGAGGAGGCGGCTCTGGGCCGCACAAACACAGCTGATGCCTGGTGCCCACAGAACATGCCCATGCTCTGCCCCCCTGAGTACATGGTCTGCTTCCTGCACCGGCTGATCTCTGCCCTGCGCCACTTCTGGGACGAGTACAAGGTGTCCCACCCCCGCGCCTCCTTCAGCGAGGGTGAGTGCTGCTCTGAGCCCTTGCCCTGCCAGCCCTGTCAGGGCCTGCCTTGTGGGGGCTCCAGCGGGTGACACATCCCCACAGGGTCATCGGGAGCCTCTCTGCTCCGTAGCAGGGATGTGCAGGGGTGGGCCAGCCCCTCTCTCCTATTGCTGCCTTCCTCTCAGCCCATGTACTGGTGGGCCCTGAGCTGAATATGGGCAGGGGCGAGGCTGGCCCATCCACGCCCATCCGCTTGCATGGGTGTGGGGACCCTCCCATCCAGACTGTTGACTGGCTCCCCGCCTCCCCACAGAGGCCTACGTCCCCCCTCAGATCTTCTACAATGGCAAGGTAGACTACTTCGACCTGCAGCGCCTCGGGGGTCTCCTCTCCCACCTTCGGAAAACCCTCAAAGGTACCAGCAGGCAGTGAGCAGGGCTGGGCAAGTGTGGCTGCTGAGCTCCCTGTGCCCACCAGAGGGCGTCCGAGGCCCTGCAGCCGGGAGCTGCTGAGCTGCCCCTCCAGGCCTTGGATTTGGGGCGCCTTTGCTCCCTGGGAGCCCTGTAGGCAAGTCAGGGGCTTGTGGGGGTGCAGGTGCTGCCCAAACTGCATTCAAGGGAGAAGACCTGGGGCCTGGAGATGAAGCACCCTCCCTGCAGCCATGGGGGCTCAAGGGATGGGGAGAGGGAGGGGCAGTAGAGGAATGGAGATTCAAAGCCTCTTTTGTTTGTTGTTTGCTGCTGTTCTGGTGGACGTTCACGTAGCCGACAAGGCTCCCATCCGCAGCGTCTGCTTGGTTGGCTCCGTGAGAACGGGCGCTTTTCAATGTCCACTCTGGTCCAAGGTCATTCTGCTTCCGGTCATGTGTGTCCCCCCTTCTTGTCTTTGCTGTCAGGACAAGCTGACCGTTTGCTGCCCCTGGCTCCTGTGGTGGGGAGTGGGCGCCGGCAGGGGGTTGTGGGGCCTGTCAGGGTCGGACTCAGGTGTTTGAGCTGGTTCCCTCTGTGGAGGTGTGGCGAGCCCAGCCCCGGGGTGGGGCGGGGAGGAGAGAGCGCAGTGCCCCCTCGTCTCTGATGGATGGTGTGTGGACAGGCAAAGGAAGGAACTGCCAGGGGAATTGGGCACAGTGGAGGCCCTGGAGCACGGACAGTCACGGAGGGCGCCTTGACGGCTGGCAGGAGGCGAGGCCCCTGGGCTGCGGAGCCAAGGCAGAGGCGGGGAGGGGAGGAGGGGGGAAGGTGCAATGTTCGTCGGGGTCCCCGCCTGCCCTCGGACCTGAGGGCCCTGCCTTTGCTCCCAGACGAACTTGCCTCCAAGGCCAACATCCTGATTGACCCACTGGAGCTGCAGGCGGCCACCATGGACGACCTGGACGAGGACGAAGAGCCCTCTCCCACTGTGGCCCAGGTGCCCCGTGGGGAGGGGGCGGTGGTGGGGGGGTCACACAGGGCCTCCCAAGAGGCTCTGTGGGAAGATGGGATCCCCACCTGCCCCTCTCCCTGGCCCCCTGGATCAGGGGAGCCCGCCTGGAGTGGGCCCTGGTCCTGGGGAGCTCAGTGGCCTCTGGCCTCCTCTCTCCGCTGCAGCGCCCCATACAGGCCTTAGCCATAGGGGGGGCGCTGCCCCTGCCCAGGCCCGGCTGGCTCAGTTCCCCAACCCTGGGCCGAGCCAACCGCTTCCTCAGCACAGCGGCCATGAGCCTCATGACGCCCCGCCGGCCCCTGAGCACCCTGGAGAAGGTGAAGGTCCGCACGCTGAGCGCTGAGCAGAGGACCCGAGAGGACAGTAGGTGCAAGGGAGGGCCCTCGTGTCACACACAACCCTCCCCGCCACCCCCACCCCCCCCACCCTCCGCAGCCCCGAAATGCAGCCTGCCCTTCCGGCCTGTGGCCTGGCAGCGCCTCAAGGGCGGGAGGAGATCGATACTGCAGAAACAGCATCCTGCTCCAGGCGCAGGAGGGGCAGAGGGCGGCCTCTTCGGGGAGGCCCAGAGAGGCCAGGGTAGCCCTGACCTTGGCTCCGCCCCCGCTGCCTCCCCACTTCCTCTCCAGTTGAGGGTAGCCACTGGAACGAGGGTCTGCTGGTGGGCCGGCCACCGGAGGAGCCTGAGCAGCCTCTGACAGAGAACTCGCTGCTGGAGGTCCTCGATGGCGCCGTCATGATGTACAGCCTCAGCGTCCACCAGCAGCTGGGCAAGGTCCTGCCTACCAGCCGGCCACGACCACAGGGGCTTCTGCACGGCCACCGCGGGGTGTGGGCATGTGTGCTAATGTGCATGAGTGTGCCTGCGTAAGGCCCTGCCAGCTTGTGGGAGGGCGGGGTCTGGCAGGGTGGGAAGCCACATGGCAGGGCTGGGGTCTGGGCAGGCTGTCTCCGAGAAGCCTGAGGGAGGAGTCACCCTGGCTGTGCTGCCCATCGCTCCAGATGGTGGGTGTGTCCGATGACGTCAACGAGTATGCGGTGGCTCTGAGGGACACTGAGGACAAGATCCACCGGTGCCCCAAGTGGGTAAGCCTCGGCAGGCAGCTGGGTTCCTGGGGCCAGGGGTGAGGGCTGCCACCACCCTGCCTCTGCAGGGGCCACCACAACTGCCTTCAACCCCACCCTGCCCTAATAAGCAGGCCGTGCAGTGAGGGTGGGGCTGCAGCAGGGCCACCGGCCGGCCAAGTGCCTTCGCCATCAGCCTGCGGCAGCCTTGCCAAAGGTCCCTGCCCACAGCCTGCTAAGTGCTGACGCATGGCCCCCTCCTCATCAATTATGGATTCTTCCCTGAGTGCCTCCTGCAGATTCAGCAGGAAGCAAGGCCTGGCTCCCCGCACACCCTGGGGCCCTTGCTGAGGCTGGGCTGGGCTGGGCTGGACTCCACTCCCAGGCAGCCCGCTCCCCACTGTCAGCAGAGCTGGGGGTCTGATGAGCACAGCGGCTCCTGCTGTAGTTCTGGCGCGGAGGTCTGGGGGTGCCCTGGTTAGGGGCTCATGGGCCCCGGGCAGTGCCACCCAAGCAGCACCTCTCCTACCAGTGGAGGCTACCCCAGGCCCGTTTTTTTTTTTTTACAAAGTCGCAGTGGTTTATTATTTTTAACATTTTATTGAGGGCTCTTACAGCTCTTGTAACAATTCATACATCAATTGTATCAAGCCCATTTGTTCATATGTTGCCATCCTGGTTTACTAGACATTTCCTTTCTGTTGAGCCCTTGGTGTCAGCTCCTCTTCCCAGGCCCCCCACCCCCCAGCCTGCTCTGAGGCTTGCCCAGCCTCCCTGGGGGATCCGTGTTGGAGCTGAGTTTGGGAGGGTGGAGCCTCGGCCAGCCCAAGACTGGTAGTGTGAACGTAGGCCTAGGGCCAGGCAGCTGACTGCCCGCCCTCCCCCGCTGTGGCAGCGGAAGGATATTCTTGCAGAGTTGACCAAGAGCCAAAAGGTGTTCTCAGAGAAGCTGGACCACCTGAGCCGCCGTCTCGCCTGGGTCCACGCCACTCTGTACTCCAAGGTGTGTAGGTGTGGCCACGTGCCACACTGCCTGCAGCTCTGCGTGCGCACGGTCCTCCAGGCTGGGCCCAGACCCCACCCCTGAACTCTGAAACGGCACTCGAACTCAGTTCCCCTCCAGTTCCTGATCCTGTCTGAGGTCGGGGCCAGTCCTCAGCCCCTCGCCAGGCCTCGTGCCCACCCCCCACCCCCAGGCCACTCTCTTGCTCCTTTCCTCACTCACTCACGCATTCAACAACATGCCTGCATGGCAAGTGCCACTGTGGGGAACCAGAAAGACAAGTGTGTGCCCTCCCAGGGCATTCGGCCTTCTGGGGAGATGAAACAGTGCCCTCCCTCTGGGCTGTGCTCTGTCCCCCAGTCCCTCCTGCCCCACTGGGGCCTGTCCCCACAAGGCCCATCACTAGCTGGCCCTCCTGGGCTTGGGGTTCCTCCTGGAGGTTTCTCTTTGACCCAGGCCACCCACCACTCACCCCCTCTTCCTCGCCAGCCTTGGGGGTGGTCATCTTCCAAGGGAATCCCCTTCCCCACTCGGGCCCTGCCCACTGCCCGCCTGGCCCCCTTAGAAGGAAGCTGGCTCTCCCTGCCATCTTTGGGAGCATATCTCCACCCTGGGTGGTCAGAGCCATTGCCCACACAGTCCTCAGCCTCAGGCTTCCTGGCTCCTGTGGCCCAAGCCCCGCTGTGCCCTTGGCTCCTTGCTCACACCCTTTCCGCAGGCCCTCAGGACACCTGGTGTAGAGTGCAGCCAGGGCCAGGGGTGGCCGAGGGCCCCCTCTGAGAACCCAGGACCCACATTCATGGCTGGCCTGTTGCTCTGGCTGCTGTGACCATCCCTGTCTCACTCTGCCCCCTGGGGACCCCCTCTGTGGGCATCTCCTCCAGTCACCTCTGCTCCGTGCAACCTGAGCTGCATGGCCCCCAGGACCTGCCCGCATTCTTGACACTGGGCTTCCCTGCAGTTCCATCCTGCTGTCCCCTGCAGCCCCCGTGTCCTGGCGATGTCCGCTCTTGTGGGCATGTCACTCCTTTGCCTCAAACCTTCGCGCCCTCCTCCTCCCAAGATACAAGGCAGGGTTCAGTCGCCACAGTGTTGTGCTCCCCATCCCTGGCTGAGCCCCTCGTGTTTTGGGGGAGGCCCAGCCCTTGCCCCGTTGACCCTGTGTGTGGCCCCCACAGGAGAAGATGCTGGACATCTACTGGCTGCTGCGCGTCTGCCTGCAGACCATCGAGCATGGGGACCGCACTGGCGCCCTCTTCGCCTTCATGCCCGAGTTCTACCTGAGCGTGGCCATCAACAGCTACAGTGCCCTCAAGAATTACTTCGGCCCTGTGCACAGCATGGAGGAGCTCCCAGGTGACAGGCTTCTCGGGCTGGGGGGCACAGCAGAGTGGCCTGCCCGGCACTAGCTTCCCAGGGCCCTGTGGGGGGAGCCTGCTTGCGGTCCAAGGGCCTCAGTATGGGCAGCTCTCCCAGTGCTGCTAGTTAAGCGGAGGTGCCCATGGGGTGCGGCCCCTGCTTCCACTCCCTTGTTGGGGCTGTGGGACCAGCTGGACGCTGCCCCTGCTGCCCCACCTGGGCCAGGGTATGAGCGTCCCTCGGGGGGGAGCGGCATCAAGACCAACACTTCCAGTCCGGGCCTGGTGGTCTGCATCTGGATGGGGAGGTGGGGGTGTCAGCGCCCCGTCTCAGCCTCAGCCTAGCTGGGGGCTGCATGTGCTCAGAGGTGGAGCTGTGGGGGACCGTGGGGGGAACTAAGGGGCTTTGACCCGTGCCCTCAAGGGTGTGTACTGGGATGTGTGTCAAGACCTGCCCTACCTCCTGAGTCCACCACCTGTCAGTGAATGCCTTGCCCACGTCCCCAACACTGGCCCCGACGAGGGGCTGGCCTGCCTCGGGCCCCACTCCTCACCAGCTGCCATCGCCCCCAGGCTATGAGGAGACCCTGACCCGCCTGGCCGCCATCCTTGCCAAACATTTTGCTGACACGCGCATCATAGGCACCGGTGAGGCACCCACAGTGGGCTGGGGTGGGTGCAGTGGGGGGTGGGCAGGTGGCATCTCTAGCCAGCTGCTTTCAGGTGGGCATGAGGCGTGGGCCTCCCCCCACAGATACCCGAGACTCGCTGATGCAGGCCCTGGCCAGCTACGTGTGCTACCCACACTCCCTGCGGGCTGTGGAGCGGATCCCCGAGGAGCAGTGAGTGCAGAGGGGCTGGGGCGGGGGCACTGCGCTGGCCTTCCCCCTCACCCACCACGTCTGCCCATAGGCGTGTCGCCATGGTGAGGAACCTCCTGGCGCCCTATGAGCAGCGGCCGTGGGCCCAGACTAACTGGATCCTAGTGCGGCTCTGGAGGGTAAGTCTGGCTGCAGGGGGTGGGGGTGAGTGTGGGGGCCAATGATGTCTGGGTGAGGGGCACCCTGCCCCACTCACCCCTTGCTGACCTGCCCCTAGGGCTGTGGGTTCGGGTACCGCTACACACGGCTGCCACACCTACTGAAAACCAAGCCCGAGGATGCCAACCTGCCCAGCCTCCAGAGTGAGTAGCGCCCGGGCTGCGCCACCCACCAACCCCCCCATCCCAGGGTCACTCTCACCACCCACTTCTTCCGCAGGGCCTCAAGCTCCCTGCTTCCCCGGGACTGCACCCCTGGGGTTCAGGGTGGTGTGGGGGGACAAGGTATTGTCCCGTCTGCGCTTGGGGTCCAATGCTTGGTCTGGGTGACCAGGACAAAGGGCAACGCCTTCCCGGGCTTGCGCAGGTGAGGGAGGGTCCTGCCCCTAGCCCACTGAGCAGCCCGGCCTCCGACCTTATCCCAGGGCCAAGTCCGATACAGACTGAGCTGCTTGGGCCGCTGGGGGGTCTTCCTGGAAGCGGGGGTGGTGGTTTGGTTGAGAGCAGAGGCTGTGCTGGGGCCATGGTCCAGTTAAGCTTTGGGGCCTCGAGCACCGGGCTGTCCCCCTGCATGGCTAGCCTGTGCATTGTGAGCTCGCAGGACTGTCCTTGCCGTGAGGGGTGTCTTGTGCAAAGTCACAGCAAATCCTTGCCAGTCACCTGGGTCCTGCGCTGGCGGAACTGGGTGGCGTGCAGATGGTGGCTGCGGGGCCAGGACTGTGTCCTCCTGCCGCAGGAACTATTGATTTGCATCGGGAGGTGAGGGAGGCCTGCCGGTCCCGGCCTTGGCTGAGGGCTCTGGTTACTGGTGCCTGCCAGCCTCAGGCTCGGCGCCCACCCCCTCCCACATGCCAAGGCCACGCCAAGGGCAGCAGAGGACAGGAGAGGGAGGCCAGCTTGCTGCAAGCCTCGGCTCCCAGCAGATCCCTGGGTGGGGAGGGGTCTAGGGCTGACCCCATTTGGAGGGTCAGGCTGGGGTGGGGTGACGGGGCTGGGCCCAGGTCAGGCAGCACAAGGGCAGTCTGGAACAGCTGCTTGCTCCCGAGAGGGACCTAGCAGGTCCCACACGGCTCCCTGCCGCATCACCTGTAGTCCCAGGGAGCTGTCTTTCCATCCTCGTCCTCATACCAGCAACTCCGTGGCGAGGACAGAGGCAGATGGGCAGGGACCTCTACCCTGGCCTGCCCCCGACGCCCCTCCTGTGCCCTGCAGAGCCCTGCCCCTCCACCCTGCTGCAGCGGCACATGGCTGACCTGCTGCGCCAGGGCCCTGACGTGGCACCGAGCTTCCTCAACAGCGTCCTCAACCAGCTCAACTGGGCCTTCTCAGAGTTCATCGGCATGATCCAGGAGGTGGGTGATGCTGCGGCCCTGTGGGCAGAGGGGGCGAGAGAGACACGGCTCAGCCCCAGGGGTGCGGCCAGGCCGCTTGACCATTGGCTGCCTGCGGTGTGGCCCAGATCCAGCAGGCAGCTGAGCGCCTGGAACGGAACTTCGTGGACAGCCGGCAGCTCAAGGTGTGCGCCACCTGCTTCGACCTCTCGGTCAGCCTGCTGCGGGTCCTGGAGATGACCATTACGCTGGTGCCCGGGACCTTCCTCGACTGGACCCAGCCCACCTCCGAGATGCTACTGCGGCGGCTGGCGCAGGTGTGTCCTTCGGCTTTGGGGCAATGCTGGTGACGCCCCGGGGTGAGCCTGCTCATCCACCAACCCAACGGGCTCTGCCTTCACAGCTGCTGAACCAGGTGCTGAACCGGGTGACGGCTGAGAGGAACCTGTTTGACCGTGTGGTCACCCTGCGGCTGCCTGGTGAGGACTCCGAGACCCTCCACATGCCCCTTAGGCCTGGTTTCTCCCCACCCTCCCCCAAGCTCTCAGGAAGCAGGCCCGGGCCCCACTGCTCCTGTGGGCATGTGGGCATGTGCTTCCTCCCCGTCCCCGCAGGCCTGGAGAGCGTGGACCACTACCCCATCCTGGTGGCAGTGACGGGCATCCTGGTGCAGCTCCTGGTGCATGGCCCAGCCTCAGGGTGAGTGTTGCCAACAGCAGCTCTCTCCCTGCACCTGTGTCCTCATCTTTAAAACTGCCTCAGGACTACCTTTGAGACCACCTGAAGCTGGGTGTGGGGGGGGCAGGGGGCAGCTCTGGGCAGGAGAAAGGACACCAGCAGGACAGAGCAGGGGTCCTGTCGGAGCCCACTGGTTGCAGCCTTAGGCCGTGGCCCTGCCTCCAGCAGGGGTCGGGAGTCAGGCTCTCCTAGGGTTGACCTGCAATGGCCAGCGGGCTGTGGCACTAATGAGGTGGAAAGCTGTAGGCAGGGGCATCGCGCTCACACGCGCACAAACACAAGTACCTGCACCTGAGAAGGCAGGCGCTAGCTCTGGGTGTGTCCGGTCTTTATTGAGAAACTCCATGATAGCTGGGCCCAGCATGCCACAGGGTTCCAGTCCCACCTCCTCTCGAGGGAGGATTTCGAAGACCTCTCCCTGTAGTTGGGGGTGACGTGTGGGAAGAAGCTGGGCTTTGCCTCAGCCATTAGGCTGAGATCAGTGCCAGCCCTTAAGAGGCTCCGGCCTCGAGGGACGGCAAGTTCCGGCTCAGTGAGTACCCCCTCCACCCAACACCCCTCAGCTTGGCCAGGCAGGCTTTTTGCTGCCGCAAAGCTGAGGACACAGGCCTTGTTGGCCCTCTGTTTCCTCCCGTGAGGCTGCTATGGAATGGGCAATGTCCTCTTGGAAGCCTGGCAAGAACAGGGCCAGTCTTCCTGGGACTCAGGTCAAGCCCCTGCAGTCTCTCCTAGCACTAGCCGCCTACCTCCTGCCTGCCTCCAGACTCCATATCTGTCATCTGAGGGGGGCAGGCTTTAAGTAGATTGGGTGCTGGTGGAGTCTGTTCCTTCTTTCCACCTGGTGGGGGCGCCAGGTCCTGCTCCAGAGCTCCCTCATTCCCTGTGGCCTGCCACATCCCCCCAGCCCTGCAGCCCCACACCCCAGCAGCTGCTGGAACCTGATTGCAAATACTGGCGAGATGGGCCTCAGCCTCTTTCCTCTTGGGGCAGTGTGGGAACCTGGAGCTCCCTGGGCCAGTTGCAGAACAACTCTGCTACGTCAGGGGCTGGGCAGTCCTTTGATGGGGCAGAGCAGGAGACAGGCCCGGGACCCCAAACCTTCCAGAAGTGCATTGAAACTGGCCCTAGGCGGGCTGCTGGGTGAGTGGACTGCGCGGCAGGGAGCAGGGCAAGCGGCAGGCGAGGCGATGGCCCAGGGACCCTGAGCAGCCTAGGTCACCACAGGCCCCTCAGAGGCCGTGGAGCTAGCAGATCCTGAGCTGATCTTGACCTGCAGGGTCCCGGGGTTGCAGAGGTCAAAGTCCTCGGCTACGGCCAGCTGCACGCGGCCATTGAGGCCCCCTCTGCCCGGCTCCAGGAAGACCACGTGCTTGTGGGTGCTGGCCTTGCGGCTGGGTACTTCAGGGGGCGTGGCGCTGAGCACGGAGGACTGAGCACTGAGTTCCTGCAGGGGGCTGGGCGAGCTGGGGCAGCGGCGGCAGTGGCAGGCCTGGCGGCAGCAGCAGCAACAACCCCGGCAGGGCGGCACGAATAGGTAGAGCAGCACCAGCACCAGCGCCACGATGCAACCCAGCAGCGTGGTGTAGCTCGTGTTGAAGCCCTTGGCGTCCGGCCGCGGCTGGTGCACGCTCACGTTGTACTCGTGCGTCTGGTTGTGGAGGTGGGGTCCGGCGGCCAGGCACACGAAAATGCCCTGGTGGTGCTGCTGCTGCGCCTTCCTGATGGCCAGGCTTCCGTCGGCCAGCACCTGGATGCTTCCATCGCGGGAGCCCGGCGGCAGGAGCAGTTCGTGCTCGGGAGAGACCCAGGCGACGCGCGTGGCCGGGGCGCTGGTGTTGCAGCGCAGCCGCAGGGGCTGGCCCGCCTGCACCGTCAGCTGCTCCTCGGACCGCTCTAAGTCCTGGGCACTGGCAGCGGAGCAGTTCTCAAAGACGCGGCTGTGCTGCAAGAAGCGCACCCGCGACGTGGACACCCGGAAGGCCAGGCACACGTACTCGCGCGCGAATTCGCGCACGGCGCCCAGGCCCCGCTGGTGCCAGCGCTGCAGCAGGTGGTAGAGGCGGCAGTCGCAGGCTAAGGGGTTATTGTGTAAGTAGAGGCCGTTCTTGAGGAAGTCGGGCAGCGCGGCCAGCTGGGGCACGGGGATGCGGTGCAGCTGGTTGGAGGAGAGGTCCAGCGTGCGGAGGCGGGCGGCGCCCAGGCCGTGCAGGCGGTCGAAGGAGAAGGCGGTGAGCTCGTTGCAGCCCAGGTAGAGCTGGCTGAGGGCGCCCAGGCCGTGGAAGGCGTGCTCGTCCAGGCGGGCCAGGCGGTTATTGAAGAGCAGCAGCCTCTCCAGCGCCCCTAGCCCGTCGAGGTCGTGGCGGCCCAGCGCCCGCAGGGCGTTGGATGACAGGTCGAGCAGCCGCAGGCTGCTGGCGTTGGTAAAGACGCCGCGACCCAGCGCCTCCAGCTCGTTGTGGCTCAGGCGCAGCGCACGCAGCCGGGAGAGGGGCGCCAACCAGCCGGGGCGCAGGCGGCGGAGCGCGTTGTGACTGAGGTCGAGGTCCGTGGCGGTGGCAGGCAACGCCGCCGGCACTTCCTGCAGCCCGCGGCCCGCACAGCTCAGCAGGTCGGCGGCGTACACACACCCCGCGGGACAGTTGTGGGGCACTGGGGGCAGGAAGTCTTCGGGGAAGTCTGGGGCGCTTAACCCGAAGCGCAGCACGCCCAGCAATGCGCCCAGCGGCACCAGCCGGGCCATGGCAATGACCGCCAGGGATGGGGCAGGACGCAGTTTAGGAACTCACCCGCTCCTGCTCACACCCGACGTGAGTGGCGCCAAATGGGTCAAGACCAGGGAGCCGGGACTCTCCCTGCGCCGCCAGCAGCTCTCGCTGTCTCCCAGCACGCCCCCGATCCCTCGGTTAAGTACTCGCTGGGAGGCGTGGCTTACGGCAGAGCTTCCAGCCCCCATTGGCTCCAGGAGGGGGGCGGGACACCGTGTGGCCACCAGAGGGGGCGCGAGCACGGCCCACAGGAGCATTTGGCTCAAGGATTTCTGCAGCGTTCCTCTCCCTGGAGCGGCAGTGGGAGGAGATCTGGAGTGATTTTGAAGGGTTAAATGTGCCACAGGGCTCGTTAACTTTTACCCACCTGGCAGCTGTCAAGCCCCCCACCCGCAAGGTGATGTCAAGGCTGTTTGGGTCCTGCTCTGGGCCCAGCAGGGATATACCACGGAATCCTGAGTTGGCTAGCACCCAGGTGTTCTGGGTGGCTCCTCTCGCTCAGCAGAGCATTTCCCAGCAGGCCTGAGCACCCCCTCCCCCAATCAGGACAGAGCGAGCAACTTCCGTGCTCCTGGCTGACCCCTGCTTCCAGCTCCGTTCCATATGCTATCTCTTGGGGCTGTCAGATCCCCCAGCGCCCGGCGCCGCCCTGCCTGCCCCTGACCGGAAGCGCTTCTCCCTGCAGAGCTGTAAGTGGAGGGGAGCACCCATCTGCATAACTGAGGGGTGGGGGTGGCAGCTAGAGGTATTGGGGGCTGGGCCAGGCCCAAGGATCTAGTAGAGCCAGCCCTCGGCTAAGGCTACTCAAGAGGCAGAATTAAAGCCACACGTTTCTCATCAGACACAGATTATATCAGCACTGAAGAGCTGGCCCAGGTGCAGCAGATGCTGGCACACCTGACTGCCGCGTCTGCCCAGGCGGCGGCAGCCTCACTGGTGAGTGCAGCCACGGTGAGTCTGTGCCATCCAAGTGTGCCCGGTAGAGAAGCTAGCATGAGGGGGCTCCAAAGTCTGTGGCCAAATCCCATTATGTTCTATTTCCATTTATCTGACGTCCCCACAAGTCCCTTGGGGGAGCCCAACCCGGCCCACCCTGCACTGTCCTCTCTGCAGCCCACGAGTGAGGAAGACCTCTGCCCCATCTGCTATGCCCACCCCATCTCGGCTGTGTTCCAGCCCTGTGGGCACAAGTCCTGCAAGTAAGCGGGGTGGGGGCGGCGGCGGGGTGGGCGGGCGGCCAGGTGCTGGCGTGGGAGGCTGGGGCAGAGCCTGCATCAACCTGCATCCTGTGGCAGAGCCTGCATCAACCAGCACCTGATGAACAACAAGGATTGCTTCTTCTGCAAGGCCACCATCGTGTCAGTGGAGGACTGGGAGAAAGCAGCCAGCAGCAGCACCACCTCCTCGGCCACCTAGCCCCGCCCCCTCGTGCTCCTCTTGCCTTGCACCAGTCCCCCCTCCCCGACCCTCATCTTGCCTGCATGTCGCCTCAGTGGTGGGAGCCCAGCAGAGGTCCTGATTGTGCCTGAGCTTGCCTTTCAGTCAGGGCCACAGTGAGCATTAAATTATTATTCCATACAGCCCTTGCCCCGGGCTTCTTGAGTGGGGGATGTGGGGTTTGCCCAGTGGGGAGCCTGCCAGGTGAGGAGGCAGCACCCACATGAGGAGGCAGGTGTTCACCATCCAGTCCACCCCAGGCACGTGGCAGCGAGTCCAGGGCACTTCTGTGCAGAGCCAGTGGTCCCCTGGCTGATGGGCAAGGGGGGCTCCACCAGCCCCACAGCACACCCTCACATGATGATGCGAGGCTCTGGCACTGACTCGCCAATAGACTTGTGGGGCAGCACGCTGGCCCCATTGAGGTAGAGCTCATCGTGAACGATGACGTCCTCCCCGAGCACCGTCACATTCTCCATTCGCACCTGGAGGGGGAGGCACAGACTGTCTGTCAGTGGGGCTTGTGCATGCCCTACCTCCCTGCCCACCTGGCCCAGCTCCTGGCTCACCCACTGGCCCACACGGCAGCGCCAGCCCACAATGCAGGACTCAAGCCAAGAGTGGGAGCGGATGTGGGCGTCCCGCAGCACCGTGCACCTCCGGATACACACTCCGTCCTCCACCACCACGCCAGGGCCCAGGCTCACGTTAGGGCCAATGCTGCAGTTCTGGCCAATGCGGGCACTTGGGTCCTGTGGGCAGTGAGGAAGATCCCCGTGAGCCCTGTGTCCCCAAGACTGGGGGGTGGGGTGGGGAGGGTTAGTGTTGATGTTGGGCTGGAGTGAAATAAGGGTCCCCTCACCACCAACACGTTGCCAACAATACCAGGGCCCAAGCAAAGTCGCTCAGGCTGCTTCTGTCGCAGTGACTGCAGGAAGAGGCACATGCCAGTGAGGAAATCCTTGGGCTGCCCAATGTCCATCCAGAAGCCTGCAGGAAGGGCCGCATCAGGAGGCTCAGCCCAGCCACAGACCACCCCCACCCGTGGCCTCCTGCCTCACCCTGCAGTTCCATGGCATAGAGCTGCCCCTCTGTGGCCATGATGGGGAAGACCTCCTTCTCAATGGACGTGGGCTGCAGCTGTGGGAGTGGGCGTCTCGTGAGCAGAGTCACGGTGGCGGTGGCCTGCCCCACCCAGCCCCTCCAGCAGATGGTCCCCACACACCTGGATGCGCCGCAGCACTGCAGGGCTCAAAATGTACATGCCCGCGTTGATCTTGTTAGACACAAACACCTGCGGCTTCTCCACGAAGCGGTGGATGCGGCCCGTGTCGGCCTCACACACCACCACGCCGTACTTGGAGGGCTCCTCCACCTTGGTCACCTGAGTGCAGGAAGACCTCAGGCCAAAGCCAGGGCTGGGCCTTGATGCTTACACTGACCCAGATCTCCAGACACGTGCCCCAAAGCTTAGACATGCGGTGCTGCTGTGCTCCCACTGTATAAGGTGGCAGCCTGAGGCTGAGGGTGGTGGGAGGGTCAGAGAAGGAAGAGGCGACTTACCACGATGGAGCCCTCCTGGCCGTGGTGCCGATGGAACTGCACCATGGCTTGGAAGGGGAAATCACAGATCACATCACTGTTGAGGACGAAGAAAGGGTCTTCGGTCTCGGACAGCAAATCACGAGCCAGTGCCAGAGGACCAGCTGGGGAGGAGGGCAAGTCATCACCTTGCTGGGGGCGGGGCGGGGGGTGAGGGGGCGGCGGCGGCGGCGGTCTAAGCCCCTGAATCCAGGCTCAGCGGGCTCCACCCAGACTGGGTCTTGTTTTCCTCCCTCCGCCCTGGCCCCGTCTAGGGAACTTTCCTGTTCCTACTGACCTGTCCCCAAAGGCTCCTCTTCGTGGGACATGGAAATGCGGATTCCTAACTGGAAAGGAGAAGCCAAACTGTCAGGTTCCCTTCACTCAAGGGTGGGAGACTGTGCGGGAAGCAAGGGCAGAGGCCATGCATAGGCGCCTCACCTTCTGCTCTTGCGCCTTCATTTCCTTCTCCAAGACCTGAGACATGTAGCTCACGGCCAGGATCACGTGATCCACACCTGCCTGCCAGACAGAACCGCCCGGTCGACAGGTGGGTTCGATGAAAAGGCACGGAACCCCCGCTCTCCAGTCATGAGCCGTCCCTTGCCCCGCCAGCTCCGACCCCGACTCCAGGCCTTACCGCAGCCAGTGCCTCCACTTGGTGCAGCAAGATGGGCTTGTTGCAGAAGTCCACCAGTGGTTTCGGGGTGCTCAGTGTCAGGGGACGCAGCCGCGTCCCATATCCTCCCACCAAGATGAGTGCCTTCATCGCGCCTGCGGACGGCTGGACAGTGAGTCCCGGGCTCCGACAGGCCGGGGCCCGCCCCCGACGCCGTGCCCGGCTCCGCTCCCTTCACCTGCCACACTGACCGGCTCCGGCTCCGCTGCGTCTGCCCGGTCGGCCCTGCGCGGGATCCAGGGCCCCCGCTAACCTAGACGAGACGCGGGACGGGGTACTGCCGACTCGGAACTCTGAGGGACCCGGCGCGGGCAGTGACGTTACCCTGGGTGGACCAATCGGCTGCCGCGTACGTGGCACGGCGGCGGCGGCGGCACGCTGGAGCGCGGCGCTTAGGCAGACGTAGCCAATGAGGGCCCGAGCGCGCCGGGCTGCCATGGGGACCTGGACCCGACTTGCGGGTCAGCTGTCCATTGGCGGGTGCAAAAGCGGAACTGGCGCCAAGGGCGAGGCTTCACTGGCAGCCAGCAGGACTCCGTCGCGGGAGGGGTCGCTTCCGGCTGCGCCCCCCAGGCCCCGCCCCCTCCGCGCCGGCCGGGAGTGGAAAAACGGGAGCTCGGGAGCAGGGCCTGATCTGGAATCCGCGAGGTTTTTACAAAGACGCAGACAGACCTTAATTTCTAGCGGCTTTATTTGGACATAACACGACCTCAGACACAAGCAGGGTGGACAGCGCTAGGTGCACAGAAAGGCGAGCTTGGCCGAGACCCACTCTCCGCACGCAAGGTCCCGACAAAAGGCAATTGCGCGGAGCCGCGGCCGGAGCCACGTGTAGCATCGGGGCGCGGGCCTCGGCGACGTGGACGGCGGGCGTGTTAGCTTCCAGGAAAGAGGCGTAGAAAGCGATTCCCAAAAGGCCAGGCTTTCCTGTTTCCAGAGAAGCAAAAGAATCAGGCCGGTCCCTCCCAGGGTTCTCAGATTTTTTTCCCCGCCCCTCAAAACACTTTTTAAATTGTCACAATACCAAATTCTACATAAAGTTCAAAGCAGTCTGCTTCTAGGGAACGTGCATATGGCCTGGCGTGCGCACGTGAGCAGTGGCTAATCATCTAGCCCAGGCCTAGCCCCATGGGAAAACCCCACAGCCATTGCACAAGCCCTGAGTGGGAGGGGCGGGGTCCCTGGCCAGCTGCTACACTGGTCCCCTTTCTCTGTAAGCACCGCCCCTGCCCGCCCCACCCTCACCCCAGGAGCTGGTGTCAGCTTGGCCCTGGGAAGCACGGTAGAGAGGGGTCACCTGGTGCGCCCAACCCGTGATCCCACGTTGCACTTTGGTCCCAAGTTGGGGCTGGGAAGGCAGACCCTGGCAGAAACGGCTCTGGCCTGGAAGGAAGGGGGCTGGGGGGCGGGGTGGCAGAAGTTTGCACACACATGCCCCCGACCCCCACCCCGGGACAATAGGGCTTCTGTCTCCAGGTAAGGAAAGTGCTGAGAAGAGGAGCCCTGCCCTTGGGGGGGGGGGGGGGGGGGCGATGACAGCAGCAAACCCCAGGCCTGCTTGCTCTCTTTAGTGCCAAGAAAACACTGAGCAGAAGTGGTGCAGCCTTCTCACTATGAAGAGCAGCAGAAGAGGGCAGCATCCGCTCCCAGACTTAATGGAGGTGCACAGCTGGACAGGTTCGATCAGAGTCCAGAGTGACACCAGACCCTGTGTCTTATCTTATCCTTTGTCTTGACAGGAAATGACTGTCTACACTAGCAACTATGCCTCTGTGACTAAATCCAGAATGGTACGAGAGAGAAAGTGGTCATTACTGACCAGAACTGGGCAAGCTGGTCCTCCAGCCCCAAGGAATGGGGACCTGCTCACCATCGACCAGCACAGGGTCAGGGCTGAGCGATGCAGGGAGAAGTGAGGCTGTGTCACTGAGGACAGGGGACATGACCCCTTGGTGCCAAAGCTGCTCAGCAGACACAGCCCCACAAGCTCACCGCTAACACCCCACAGGGGCACGCCCCAGTGACGGGGGCTCTCAGCAAGGGCTTGGAAGATGCAGCTTCACCTCCTGACCATGCACTTGACAGCCAGCAGGTCTCACAGCAAAAATGACAAACCATTTGGGGGTGGGGGGGGAGTGGAGGCCCCTGGTGGGCCTTCACTGCACCACTGTCAGTGCTAAAGGGCCCACGTGCCAGGCCCGTGGAGGGTGCTGAGCTCGCAGGGCAACATCTCTCACCACTCTGCGGCCAGCGCGCTCTTTGTGTAGGGTGAGCACCTGCTGGGGCAGGGCACAGGACTACAGGCTCACCTCAGGAGGGAGAGGGCTTTTGCTGAAAGCAGTATCTACTAATGAGCAAGGCGACACCCCAGAGAACGGACCCCTGAGACAGAGGCTGGCAGATGAACACACGGACAGACTAGGCTTCCATTAGTAGGGTCTGGGCACCTGTGTCCGGGGTGCAGGCAGTGCCCTGTGAGCAAAGAGCAGGCTTTCCCTCCAGGTCCAGGGCCTGAACCTGCTCCCACCAGTGCTGGCCTGGAATTGGGTCTGGGGAAAGGTGAGACCCTGGGGGGACTTGCAGCCCTGGGAGAAGCTGCCCAAGTGCCAAGAGCCCCACCCCCCAGAGCACAGGAACTGCAAACACTGTGTGGGCCACAGCTCGCAGAGGCTGAGGCCTGCTGGGGCACCACCTTCCTCAGCAGAGAGGCAGCAGGCAGGGTGGCCTCCAAAAGCAAGGGCTTCGGGAGAGGCTGGCTGGGGCACAAAGGCAGAAGGAGGAACAGGTTCAAGTGCCATGGGGTACTGAGGGAACCCAGGAGCCTGTCCTCTGAGGGGGCCCCAAGCCAAGGTCAGCGGGAGCAGCAGCCTCCAGAGCGGTGTCATCTGGCCTGCGGTCCCCTGGAACACCTGTTAAAAAGCTGGCTGACCAGAGTGCAACACTGTAAACGTTCAGTCAGGCACCCAGTCCCCTTCACTCCTGGGGGACCAAGGATGAGTAGGTAAGGAGGGGCCCTGAGCCAGCCCAAGGCTTCACCCTACAAACCCCAGGGCCCTGCAGCCACAGCCCCCGAAGACCCAGGCTTGAGAAGCCCGGGTCCAAGAGCACGTCTTCCTTCCTACATTAGCCTGGACACAGCAGCAGAGCCGCCGGAGCTCAGAAGCCTGGCTGAGAGGATCTGTTCTGCCTCCTTCACTGTGGATATATATGGATTCCAGGCTACAGCTAAAAACATTTCTTTTAGTTTACACCAAAGAGAAATATAACCCTTTAAAAGCAAAGTCTGTGTGTCCTCACGGCGAGTTCAGAGCGATGGTCCCTGCCTGTGGGTGAAGGAAGGGGTTCTGGGGCCCAGAGCTGGGCCTACTGGTTCTCGCCTCGCATCTGCTCCATGATGCTGATGAGGTTCTCCAGGCCAAACACATAGCCCCGGTCGGGCCCGTCGTGCACAGTGGGGTCATCCCGGAAACCCTTGAATGTGCTATGTGCAAAGTCGATCATGCGGACGTCCACCTTGGGCGGAGAGGAGGGACCCACGTCAGGGCTGGTGCTGGAACTGCAGGGTGAGGCCACCTCTGGGATGCCTGTGTCCAGGTGCTTGAGACGCATCTCGGACCAGCGGTCCAGGCAGGGCTCCAGCCGGCACTCCTTGCCATCGTAGATGACCAGCAGGGAGCTGGAGTAGAAGCGGTAGGAGGCCTGCCGCTCCAGCACGGTTTTCAGGCCCCGCAGTTTGCTCAAGATGGGCTCGAAGAGGTCCCGCCGCAGGTCCAGGCCGTTGTGCAGGTACTGGTAGAGGGCATTGCGGAAACCTTCGATGGAGAGCCCACGGCCGTAGTACTTGTTCCTGCAGAGGTAATGCCCTGTGTCCAGCTGGTACACCTGGAACCCCAGGAAACAGACAGTGAGCAGCAGGAGAGCTAGCGGCCTCATGGTGCCCTGGGGGAGCCCGTCTGGGAAAACATTGCTGACCAACCCAACCTCCGTGGGGTGGACAGGCTCTGCTCACCACCACCCTCCACCAGTCCCCGCCTCAGCTTTCCCACGCTAAAGCAAGAACACCAAGCCCAGGATGACAAGCTCCTTGCTGTCACCATTGGAAACGAGAGCATTTTGCTGACAGGTAAGGGTCACAGGTGCCCCAAGGTCCTGGAAGCAGGGTCTCAGTGAGGGCTCTCAGAGGGGCCCAGAGCCTGGTGCGGTGTCCGGGCCAAGGTCAGCTGGTAGGACACCGGGGTGGAGCGAGTGCTCCAGGAAGGACAAAGCCTGAGTGGTCGGCCGGCTCAGACAGAGCTGTACACAAGGTGGTAGAGGAGCCTCAGCATGGGCGACACCAGGTGAAGACATGAAGGCTTTGCGGGGCTCCTCACCTGCATGCCACACACCCTGACCCCCAGCGTGGCCGATGTGCTCTGCTCGCACTTCCTCATCTGCCGGGCTGCCTTCTCGGCAGATGCATCATCGCCATGCTGCCGGGTGCCCATCTTCAGGTCCAGCACGCAGGGGTACTTGAAGTGGTGCACCACGTTCTCCAGCAGAAGGAACTCTGGGCCACAGTCAAGGAGAAGCCCGACATTCACCATCGGCCCAGGGAAAGCGGAGGCCAGAGTGGCCGTCACCAAGGACAGCCTCAGCGTCACAGTCCATAGTCGCCCTACCGAGCCCCAGAGCGGGCTGTACACCCCTGGCTGCCCAGTCTGCTGTCACCCTAGCAGCACACACGCCAAAGACCTGGCTGCTCCAGGATGTCCCTGGGACCACAGGTAACCTACTTGGACCAGAAGCTCAGCGGAACCTGAGGCTCAAGAAAGACATCTGCACAGTGCTACTCCCCAAAGGGCAAATCTGAGTGCAGCAGGCCCAAGTGAGACTCTGTAGAAAAATCTAGTTTTGAATTTCGACCTTGCAATTTTCTCACAGACTGGGAGCCAGAGGACATGTGCACACTCACCGTCGGCCCCTCACACTTCCAGCAGCTGTGCTCAAACAGCTCTATGGTCCAGGACCGGCTGGGTCTGTCTTCATCTAACTCTACTTGTCCACACAGCCTAGCGTTAACTTGTGCTTGTGGACCAGGGTGCAGATTTGTCATATCTGCCACCTATCATAGGGACTTGAGCAATTCCCTATCTGAGTGTCATGACACAGCCAAGTAGTCTTGAAAAGACACTCTCAGGATCACTCTGATGATGAACATTTTAATATTTCTTAATTCCTCTTAGAGGAAATGATTTTAAAAGCCATTAAGTTGGGCTTCTACCAGATCTCACATAACCGAGAGACGGGTGAGGAGGCTGCAGAAACCCCTCCCACAGTGCCTGAGAGCCAGAGCTCAGACCTACACATACCCTCTCTCTCTGTCCCACTGCAGACAGGAGGGGAAGCACAATCAGTCCCCGCCTGCATCCCTCCTCCCCTGCCCCAGGGTATTGTAAACCTTGATCAATGCAGCCAGGAGCCCAGTGCGCTTTCCCTTGGAGGCTCCGCGTTGTGTCGTCTGAGACTTCCAAGCCCCCAACGACATCCAAATACCCAATCCAGGAGCCCCTTTCCCCTGCAGTCTCTTACAGTACTTTTATGTTGTACGTGCATGGTGTTTTATCTGTAGATAAAACAAACCACCATCCAACCAGACGTGGGTATTTTCCTCGTGGAGTCTGGGTGGGGGAGAAAGCCACGTGCACACACACAGACCGTATCCCATGCACCAACACTGTGGTACACTGGCTGCATGGCGCTACTTAGATTTGAATTCGAATCTTTAGTTCAGAAAAATTTGGTTCTTCCATCACAGCAGTCACATTTCAGTTGCTCGGTATGGCCCCACTGTGACCAGCACAGACCCGACCAGTCCCACCCTCACAGAGAGTTCTTAGTGGGCAGCACTGAGTGTACCGCCAGGTCGTAGGCTTCAGTGTCACCAATCCTGGGAGAGAGAGAGGACAAATGCATGCTGGTGAAAGGTCACACCTTGAGGAAAAGGCACCCGAGGGAGGACGAGGACGATGTGAGGGCCCAGCACAGCGAGGGGCCTTGGCCACGGGCCCAGAGGGCAGCACTGAGGGGGCAAGGATACTGTAGAGCTTCCGGTCCTTGGACTCGGAGCGCATGCGGCTCAGCTGCTGCTTGTGGCAGCGCAGGCTCCAGGGGTTGTGGCTGATCTTCTCAGAACTCAGCCCGCTGTTGCCATCCAGCATCTGGAAAGGGACATCTGAGTGGCCGTGCAGCTCCACCTTCGGACTCTTCGCCTCTTGGGAGCTGAGGAGGAAGAACATGTATGTCACCGAGGGGATCTGACAGGTCTCCCCTCTGGGGCGTGACCAGGCAGGACAGGGAAGGCTGCATGGGCCTATCCTCTGTCCCAGACACTAATGACAGGGGCGCAGAGGCCAGAAGCGGTGACGGGATGAGGAGTGTTCTTCCTGACAAAGTACGTGGTGAAAATGGTGTATTTCACACACAAGCACAGGTGCAGCAGGGGTATGACTGTTAGGACATGGCAATGTCCCAGCTTGCCCCATGACGTCTAGAACAGCTGCCTATAACCAGGCAGAAAGAAAGCGTATGCTGGCACTAGACGTGGAGAAACCTGTCTTTGCCATCAGGCCTGGGAAGGTTGGAAAACATCAGAGAAAAACAGCAGGGCAGTGTCTGCCCTGAGCAGGCCCTGGAGGTTCCTGTGCTTCTCTGTGGAGAATGCACGGGGCCACTTGGTGAGGGAATCTCACTTAGAAACCCACAGGGGAGAGGACGACTCACATGGACAACACTGGGGCTTGTCTCCACCACTGCATTTTGCTTGTAGTAACTTGCAATGCTACATATTACACTGCCAAGCAAGGAAAAGCCATCCCACACTGGTGGTGGCCACGCACACTAGAAATGAAAACGCAGGTGTGGGCTCAGCGCTGAGGCAGAGCCGACAGCAAAAGCCAGGGCCACCTCATCCCCCAGTGCTGCTGGCCTCTTCTCTAATTGTGGACTAAGTCTGAGGGCTAGTGTGTGCTGACCGTGCGAGCTCTTCCCTGTAGGCTGGCTCGGGGGGCTGGGTGACACTGGCTCAGAGCCACTGGGAGAGACCCTATTTCCCTTTAACAAGAAGTAGAGACCTCCGATGGCTTTCGGCATGACAAATTCAGCAAAGTGGACATTTTCTTTTGGCCATCCATACACTTGATTTATGATCCCTTCAGAAAACATCAAGATGAAGGGGGGGGGGGGGAGTTAAAAGGCAAACATCAAGATGTGTTCATACATTTGCCAAGTGGACCCACAGTCTCTCTACCCAATGGGGCTCCCGTCACGCCTGGCATCACCACTGGTGTCACAGGCCTGGTGAAGAACCAAGCGCAACTCCCTTGAGTGTCTTACAGAGAGGCACTGCTAACAAGCCGGGCAGCGGCCTGTCCCTGCAGGCAGAGCTTCACCTTGAAAGGCAGAGCGGTGAGCCTGGGGCCCAGGCGGGCCTTGACATTACTCTGGGCTCCCTGGCTGTTTACTAGATGAATCATGAAGCAGCTTTTGTACCTTTGGAGAACAAAAGACAACAAACTCAAAACAGCCGCTGACGGGAACCTTGCCTGACGGACGGACGGACAGGGGAGCACTCCCAAAGTCATCCATCAAGGAAACATCTCCCCTCATGGGGGCAGAGGCGGGCACAGGGAAGCGCTTTTGCAGCCTAGCCAGAGAGGACCCCTGGCTGAGGATGTGGAAAGGACCCACCACACTCAGCAGAGTGGGTCTGTCTGGAAGAGGCTGGCAATCTTGGCCCTCCCAGAGCTGTGAGAGGCAGAGGGTAATTAAGGCAGGCTCTGCTGGAGTGCGGAGGTCAGAAACAATGGTGTGCTCCCTCCTTAAAGGGAATGCCCAACGTCAACTAGCAAGTCCAACCACCAAGGACCCCATCCACTAGAATAGTTCATTTTATGGTGGCAAATACCCACCGCTCAACCGTCTCCACATGTACTGCTTGTTGCCGCCACTGTCAGGGACCACTGCGTGGACTCCAGCTAAGAGTGGCCAGAGGTACAAGAGAACAAAAGACAGTCTGGCTCTGTGCCACCTTCACAATTGTTGCTGTGTTTGACCCCAATATTGGAGCCAATAGGTCAAGCCACCTCATTGAAGGGTTTCCTCCTTTTGCTGACCCTCTCATCTACCAAGACCGATGTCCTTCTTCAGAGACTGGTCCATCCAGATAACATGTATGTGAGACGACAGAGTCTCAGCACCCTCCTTTCTTTTTTGGAGTGTGTGTGTGTGTGTGTGTGTGTGTGTGTGTGTGTGTGTGTTTTAATCGTGTTATTAGGGGCTGATACAACTCTTATCACAATCCATACATACATACAATTGTGTAAAGCATATTTGTACATTCATTGCCCTCATCATTCTCAAACCGTTTGCTCTCCACCTAAGCCCCCCCTACCCCCCCATTTTCCCCCCTTCCCTCCCGCTCCCCCTCCCTCATGAACCCTTGATAATTTATACATTATTATTTTGACATATCTTGCCCTGTCCGACGTCTCCCTTCACCCACTTTTCTGTTGTCCGTCCCCCAGGGAGGAGGTCACATGTAGATCCTTTTAATCGATTTTCCCTGTCCAACCCACCCCCATCTACGCTCCCAGTATCGCCACTCACACCACTGGTCCATGAAGGGATCATCCTCCCTGGATTCCCTGTGTTTCCAGTGCCTATCTGTACCAGTGTACATCCTCTGGTCTAGCCAGACTTGCAAGGTCGAATTCGGATCATGATAGTGGGGAGGGAGGAAGTATTTAGGAACTAGAGGAAAAGTTGTATTTTTCATCGTTGCTACATCGCACCCTGACTGGCTCGTCTCCTCCCCGAGACCCCTCTGCAAGGGGATCTCCAGTGGCCTACAAATGGGCTTTGGGTCTCCACTCCGCACTCGCCCCCTCATTCACTATGGTTAAGATTTTTTGTTCTGATGATGCCTGACACCTGATCCCTTCGACACCTCGTGATCGCACAGGCTGGCGTGCTTCTTCCCTGTGGGCTTCGTTGCACCCTCCTTTCTAAGGCGTATTCTGGCATACCTCTCCCGGGTTTGTTTGTTCTCTTGGTAGTCTCGTGTCGTGGCTAGGTGTCATCTCGAGTTGGTTCCGACCCACAGCCACCCTAAGCACAACAGAACAAAACACTGCCTGGCCCTGCGTCATCCTCGATGTTCCCATGCTTGAGCCCGTTGCTGCAGCCACGGTGTCAGTTCACCTCCTTGGCAGCCTTCCTCTTTCTCACTGCCTCTTTACTTTACAAGCATTAAGTCCTTCTCCAGGGACTGGTCTCTCTTGATAACATGTCCAAAGTATGTAAGATGACATCTCACCATCCTTACCTGTAAGGAGCACTCTGGCCATACTTCTTCCAGGACAGATTTGTGCTTCTGATGGTCTTCACCTTTGGCAGTCTATGATATATTCAATATTCTTCACTAACACCACAATCCTAAAGTATCAATTCTTCTGGTCTTTCTCATTCATTGTTCAGCTTTCCCAGTACATATGAGATGAGGCAGCTTACAATATCATTATTGGGGTCAGGCCTATCTTAGGACTCGAGGTGTTTTCTTTGCTTTCCCGTGCTTTAAAGAGGCCACATTTGCAGCAGATTTTCCCAGTGATATCTCATCTAATCTGCTGGCTGCTGCTTCCATGAGCGCCGACTGTGGATCCTTTACAGAAAAGGCTGTTTTTCTTCTGTTTATCTACATAATGCTCATTGATCTTGGTATGAGACCTTTGACGTAGACGCGTAAACCAATGCTGAAGGCTGTACTCTTTGACTGTCATCAGGAAGTGTCTCCAGTCTTCTTTGCTTTCAGCAAACCAGGTGGTGTCACCTGCATACTGCAAGCTGTCTGTTAGTAAGCTTCCCTCCAATCCCGATGCTACGCTCCTTTAGAGTCCAGCTTCTTGCAGTACTTGCTCAGCACGCACACTGAATACGCGTGGAAAGAACTGTGGAGCAGCTCCTTGTACAAGCCCCTCAAGAGCACGATTCAATCTTCCGAAGCTCCCGTCCTTTGCAGCGTGATCCAGTGTGCCGAATGCCTTCACACAATCAAACACAGGTAAGCACAATCTTTTGGGTCTTCTCTGTTCTGTTTTCAGGCAAGATCCATCTGACATCAGCAATGACATCTTTCCTCGGTACCACCTCTTCTAAATATGACTTAGATTGTTGGCATTTCTTGTCCATGTGCTGCTGCATTTGTTCTCTGATTATCTCCAGCAAAGCTTTGCTTACAAGGTCACAGATGCACCCTTTCAGGTTCCAATCTCATCTTTGGAGACACTGTTGTGAATTTTATCCCATCACTGCTGTGAATTTTAGCCCATCTAGGTAGTTCTTAAGAGTATTTAAATGCATTTGCTATGGAATCCATCATGATTATCTCTATAACCACATAAGAAAGTTCACATTGATTTCAGTTATGCTTTGTTTTGAACAATTCAGTGGTATGTATCTAATGTCAGACCATTTTCAGCAGCCTGCAAAGGAATCCCTTACCAATCCTCTCTCTCTTCAGCCGCTGGCAACCTCTTATCATCTTTGTGCCTCTAGACCAGTGATTCTCAATCTTTCTAATGCCGTGACCCTTTCACACTGTTCCTCATGCTGTGGGGACACCCCCAACCATAAAATTATTTTCGTTCCTACTTCATAACTGTAATTTTGCTACTGTTATGATTCGGGTGACCCCTGTGCAAGGGTCATTACACACACACACACACACACACACACACACACTCACACACCCCCAACGGGGTCACGACACACAGGTTGGGAACTGCTGCTCTAGAGACTTATATAAAGAGAATCACATAATGTGTTTTTGTGTGACTGGCTCCTTTCACTGAGCAGAATACTTTCTTTTTCTAAACAACGTCGTGTGAATTAGGTGAGTGTTACAGGACCGATCATTAGTTTTACACACACATTTTGTTTCCACTCACTGACTGCAATCCTCTCGGTATACCTTCTCTTTTCCACTTCCTCCCTGACTTTCCATCCTGCCTCATTTCCTAACTCATCTCTCAACTTTGTCTTTGAGTAAATGCTCCTTTAGATTTTAAATGGTTATTCTAACAAGAGCGCATGTTCATTTCCAGACGTAGAGGGTGACTGAGGGCCACCGTTTCGATCTGACCAGTGGGACTGTTGTCTTTCCTGATTTGGCATGTTGTTCCACAGATCTCTCCCACTCTATGCAGGCCCGTCGAATGGGGTCCTTTTCAGAGCAGTTAGCAGTGGTAGTGAGCCTCCACTAGTTCTGATCTTGGGGGGTGGGGGTGGGGGGCGCTGATGTTTATTTCCATAGTCTATTCATTCACTGACTAAATAGACTCAAGATGTTCAATGCTCATTCATGTTGCAGCATGTACCAGTACTTCATTTGCTTTAATGTTGTTTTTTCTTTAAGTAACATTCCACTGTGGATACATCACATCTTATTTAACCATTCATCTGCTGTTTCATCTTTTGACTATTGTGATTAATGCTATCGACGTTCATTTATGTTTTTGCATGAGATACGGAGGTCCCCCTAAAAAAACCTGGATCCCCCGCCCCCAAAGCTATGTATGTAAATTTTTCTATAAAACAATCTTGTCACCTTCAAAGCATTTTCCCTTATACTTAAAACATTTGTCAAATCTGCAATTCCATTCTTGGAAACATTTTTTCAAATTCATCCGTTTGGATGGCTGACAGCACCTCCCTTGCCTTTTCTTCACCTCTTCTAGGTTGTCAAATCACTGTCCTTTCACGTCCCTCTGCATTCGCAGAAACAAAAAGAAGTCACATGGAGTGAGGTCAGGTGAGTAAGGTATGTGGGGCAAGAGGGGCATCCTATTTTTTGCCAAAAACTGGCACAGTGAGATGGCTACATGAGCAGGTGCACTGCAGCAAAGCTAGTCCCCCAGTGTGCCACACATCAGGTCTTTTTAGTCACAAGCACAGTCTTACATAATCTTTCAGAACCTCTAAATAGAAAGCTTGATGAACAGTCTGACCTGGTGGAACAAACTCCAAATGCACTACGAGTTGACATTTTGGTCATTTTTGCACTACATTTTGACATTTTTGTCAACTCGTAGTGCATTTGGAGTTGAAGGACCACACCCAGAACAAGGTTTGTCATCCATCGACATTTCACCTTTTTTGAAACAAGAAAATCACTCGTACACTTGAGTTTTCCCCATTGCGCTGTCCTTCTAAGCTGTGCTCAACATCACAACAGTTTCTGCAGAATTTTTCCCAAGCAGGACACAATTCACAGCTACACGCTGTTCTCTTAAATTGGCCATCACGAAAAAAATGAGGTCTGAGCAAAACTGCTTTCACACAAAAAATTCACTGTGACCAGAGGGAACCTTCCCAGGCAACGCCACTGGTTGCACTAACCCAGAGCGAGTTGCTCGATGCTTGCCTAGACAGAAAAATGCATTTACAAAGCTCCATCCAGTGGAGCTTTTTCCCAGTTTGGGGGGTAGGGTACCCTTCATATGGTTTCAATTATTTTGGGTATATTGCTGGGTGTAACTCTTGGAGGAACTGCCCAATAGCTTTACAATGTGACAGCGCCATTGTACATTCCTTCAGCAGGGTGGGAGGGGGTCCACATCCTTGCCAACACTTGTTCTTTGTTTTGATTTTTTGTTCACTGTTTTGATTATAGCTATTCTAGAATTGTCACATTTTTACATGAAATATCAAGAAGCATGGTTCTGTGTAAAGACTTCTTTTTTATTTTTTTAAATCATTTTATTGGGGGCTCACACAAGTCTTATCACAATCCATACATACATCCATTGTGTCAAGCACATTTGTACATTTGTTGCCATCATCATTCTCAAAACATTTGCTTTCTACTTGAGCCCTTGGTATCAGCTCCTCGTTTTCCCCCTCCCTCATGAACCCTTGATAATTTATAATTATTATTTTGTAAGACTACATTCCTAGCCTATAAGAACACTTAATTTCCAATACAATAAGCTAAATTGCATGTGCAGGGAAGGTTCGTGGTGGGTATCAAAGTCTCAGAGAGGGCTGCTCTCTAAAGTGACTGTGGACACGTGGGTGGCGGCCTCTGCAGAAAGCTGGAGCAGCTCAGCTCTGTGAACGAGGCATCACCAGTACAGGTCATCCCTGCTCACAGTGAGCTGAGAGGGCTTCATTCTTTCTTGAGCTGCTACAGTTCTTAGCAGAATGAGGCATTGCTGGGGCACAGTGCTTCTCAGGAACTAACCACTCCTATGGGGGGGTGGCCCCATGAGAGCCATCTTCCCTCAGCCTTGAGCTTCCCATGATACGTTCACAGGCTCTAGAGATGCCCTCAGTGCTGTGTCCACAGGACTGGACACACGTATGCAGCCCTGCTCACCACCCCTTACCTCTCAGAGGGCTCGAGGGGCAGACTGGCTTTCTCCTCTTTGTGGTCGCTGCCACTGCCTGACCGGTGCAGGCTCCGGCGTGAATGTTTGCGCCGAGGTTGCTCCCGCTCTGGTGTGTCATCTTGCTCCATGGTCTCACTTTCCACATATGGATAGGCCACCAGGTTGATGTAACCATCGCTGTCTCCCTCAAAACAGACAGACACTACGCCTGTTGACAAAAGGACAGCAAAAGTTAACGCTGGCACAGACAGGGACCACACAGCAGGCCGCCACACCCTCTCTCCCACAGAAGATGAACCTCAACTGCCCTGAACAAAGTCGAGATCAACCATGACCAGTGGACAGCATCTCCCAGAGGAGAAGAGTGCTGACCACTCCCACTCTCTCTCTGCTCCTTACCTCTGACCGTAGAAAACCAGGTACTTCTTACTTCGTTACTTAGCCTTCTCAGATGCTAATTTCTGCACTAACCAGAACTGTATTCTCTACCTGATACTCACATGGTATATTTAACACTTTTCTTATTTATACCATCTTATGATGCTTCCAGTTCCTGTGTGTGTCCCCCTCTAGTTCTGGCCTCCTCCTCTCGAGCAGTGCATGCAGAGGGACAGAGACACTTCTCCCTCCACAGTACAGCTGCACACACTGAGCTCAACACGGAGAACTTCCCTCCCCGCACCAAGCCACCGGCACCTTGCAGCTGAAACTACACTCTGGTTTCCATACTGTGCTCAAGGACACGTTTATTGTATTCATTTTGAATGAACACACTGCTCACAATTTCCTCTGTACTAATACTAAGTAAGTAAGTTAAAATACAGTTTCTTGCAACCTAGTTCAAGTATGACATTAAAAGGCAAAACAGGTCCAGACCACCTTAGGTAAACTTCTACACCCACCTTCTGACAGCTACACTGCTATTTCACGCTCTCGTACGCATAATCTGAAATCTGGTAAGAAGTACTTGGAATATGACCAAAAGTTCTCTTCTCTTTGGCCCATTTGCCTTTCGAAGCAAAAGCTCTCCGAAAGCAGAGTGAAATGAGTTTGTGATTTTTCCCCTACATCCCCAGCACATGGGTCTAAGCTTAACATGCGTGCCTGGGCTTTTTTACACAGATGGCTGCCTCTTCCGTGGGTTACAACTCCCCTTTCCTCCGTCTGTCTCTACCAAAGGCTCGATTTGGTTCAGCTGCATACCCTCTGGCATATATTCCCCACGTCTCCTGGGCTCCCCCTCATGTTCTGACCTAGCATGGCCTCCAGGCCGTTTACTGCAGCTGACTCAAGGTGAAAGCCAGTCCCAGTTTCCCCCTTTCTTGGTTTACTCGTTCTGCAAAAACACACTTGCAAATAAGTTCTTGAGAAAAGATATTCAGGAGGTTATTTTTATGAATCCTTTGCATGATTTCATTCTGTTCCAATAATTGCTTGATAGCTTGTCTGAACACACCAATCGATGTCATGTGAAAATGAACAAAGAGTTGGCTTCTTCTCTCATTTGCACATCTCCCATGTCTCCCTTTCTTGCCTAAGTGCACTGACCAGAAGCTCCGGGGGATGTGCATCAGTGTGGTAAACAAGGACCACCTTTGTCTCCTTCTTTTTCTCCCTTTCTTTCTTAAAAAAACAGCTTCATTGGCATTTAATTCACATAGCATACAATTTAATCATTCAATCATATTAAGAAGATTTGTACAATCACCACTACAATCAATTCCAGAACATTTTCTTCTCATACACGTGGTTAGCTCCAACTTCCCCCATGCTCCCGGCCATCTCTGTCTTGTTCTTTATCTCAGAGGGGAAGCACTTGTTTCATCTCTAAGTATGGTGCTAGTTACAAGTTGCCCTTTATCAAGTTGAAAAAGTTCCTTTTAATGCCTTGCTTGCTTTTTAATCAAGAATGAATGTTAGATTCCTGCCGTCACCCAAACGCTTTTTCTGCATCTTGAGATGATCGGATGGTTCTTCTTTGTCCGGTCTATTAATATGGTGAGTTAAATCGATTTTTGACTGCTAAACCAACCCTGCATTCCTCAGGTCAACCCCACTCGGTTATGATGTATTAAGCTTTTCACATATTACTAGACAGCATTTGCTAAAGTTCTGTTCAATTTTTTCATGCATAGACTCACGAGGGTGATTTTCTTGTTCCATGGTGGGCCCATCAAATAAGTTGAAAATTAATTTTCTGGAAACTGTGTATAGAACTGGTGGTATTCTTCCTTAAATATTTGGTCAGATTCACTAGTGAAAATATCTGGGCCTACAGTATTCTACATGGGAATGTTTTAAACACCAATTTCAATTTGTTCGGTAGTCAGAGCTGATCAGGTCATCCCTGTCTTCTTGAGTGAGCTCTGGTAGTTTGTATCTTTAAAAGAATTTGTTCATCTGATCTAAGTTGTAGAATTTATTGACATAAAATTCCCAGTATTCTCTTATTTTTAGAAATATTAATAGAATCTAATAATGACACTATCATTCATGAAACCGATCATTTATATCTTCCTTTTTTTCCCCCGATTAGTTTGGTTTACCAATTTTATTGTTCTTATCAAAAACCTATCATTTGGTTTCATTGATTTTCTTTACTTCTGCCCACTTTTCCTAATTGACTTGTAAGAGCTTTAATCATTTTTTTTTGAAATATTATCTGGAAGCTAGTCTTTTGTCAATTATATGCGTTTTAACCATTGTTATCTCTTCATTTTCTTGAGGGATATATTTTGATTAACTTAAGACTAATTTTATAAGTCAAATATGTAATTCTTTCTTTTTCAATTAGTTTTTCTGTCTTGCTGGGCCTACTAAAGTTAATCGAATCCTTTCATTCTCTGCAGAAGCAAGCCGTTGGAGCACCCCAGCAAACCAGCGCCACCCAGTATCAGGGGAAACTGTGCTGAAGGCAAGAAGGAATATGCTTCCTTCAGAGAAAGTAACACTTGACCACTAAGGGAGTGCAATGGTGTACTTTTAGTTGAGGGAAAAAATGTTTTATAAAATACTCTTTGGGTATGGATACATACTTCTTTACCTCTTTCATTGTGTAAGTATGACATAGGTAGGAAAACAAAACTCGTATTCTTTTAATTCATCTGATATAACTCCTCATTTTCTTGACTTTCATAAAACTAACTTAACAGGGAAAGCGGGACCAGACTTCAACTCGGTGCTCCAAGATGTCTGAGGGGCTGGTCCTGATCCCAACTACGTGGACAGCCACCCCTTCTCCAGAATTTACTTCAGAGGACAACACTGAAGCTGCAGCTCAGGGCGAGGGACGTATCTGATCAGAGTCCACAGGATCAAATGAAGGGGGAGAAAGAGAGCGCACAGAGAGGACCACCTGGCCGGCCCCACTATGAGACATGCACCTCTCACTGACCCACAGCTCTACAGGGAACAACACTGGAGACACAGTGCAGAAACTGCCCCTGATCTGACCCCACCACACTGAAGAAAACAGTAAGGGCGTGCAACAGAACAGCAAAGGGAGCAGAGAATGGAAGTCCTGAGGGAGTTCCAAAAATAGACTTTGGGGACAGGGCATGGCACTCCATCAGACTCGACCAGAAAACACTCCTAAAGGTCAACAAACAGACCTTGAACTATATATACAGGCTTTTCTTTTTTTGTGTCATTGTTTTTTTGTTGTTTTGTTTTGTTGCTTTGGCTTGCTCTGTCTTGTTTTTGTGCATATTATTATGTCTGCAGGTCTATCTAGATAAGATAAGCTGGATAAACAATCTGGAGGAGAAAACAATGGGACCGACAGTTTAGGGAGGACATGGGAGAGGGGGAGGTGGGGGGAAAGGAATTGGTGTTAACACACCCAGGGACAAGGGAACAACAAGTGATCCAAAATCAGTGGCGAGGAGGGTGTAAGAGGCCTGGTAGGGCTTGATCAACGGCAATGTAACCTAGAGGAATTACTGAAACCCAAATGAAGGCTGAGCATAATAGTGGGACAAGAGGAAAGTAAAAGGAAATAGAGGAGAGAACTAGGAGGCAAAGGGCATTTATAGAGGTCTAACTAAAGGCATGTACATATGTAAATATATCTACATATGATGATGGGGAAATAGCTCTATGTGCATATATTTATAGGTCTAGTATTAAGGTAGCAGATGGACATTGGGCCTCCACTCAATGCAAGAACACTTTGTTCTATTAAATTGGCATTCCATTATACTCACCTTCCCGACACAATAGCCGAAGACAAGGCGGGTGCATAAGCAAATGTGGTGAAGAAAGCTGATGGTGCCCAGCTATCAAAAGATACAGTGTCTGGGGTCTTAAAGGCTTGAATATAAACAAGCGGCCATCTAGTTGAGAAGCAACAAAACCCACATGGAAGAAGTATACCAGCCTGTATGATCACCAGGTGTCGATAGGATCATCAGGTATCAGGCATCAAAGAACAAAAAATCGTATCATTGTGAATGAGGGGGAGTACAGAGTGGAGACCCAAAACCCGTCTGTAGGAAACTGGACATCCCCGCCCCTTACATAGGGGCTGCGGAGAGGAGACAAGCCAGTCAGGGTACAGTACAGCACCGATGAAA
>NW_022111320.1:51044122-51052075 GCF_000313985.2 Echinops telfairi
CAACAGAAAAGTGGGTGAAGGGAGATATTGGACAGTGTAAGACATGACAAAATAATAATAATTTATAAGTTATCAAGGGTTCATGGGGGGGGGCGCGGAAAGGGAGGGGGGAAATGAGGAGCTGATACCAAGGGCTCAAGTAGAAAGCAGATGTTTTGAGAATGATGAGGGCAACAAATGTGCTTGACACAATGGATGGCTGTATGGATTGTGATAAGAGTTGTGCGAGCCGCCAATAAAGTGATCTAAAAAGAAAAACTAACTTAAATATACATAGGTTACATTTGGGTGAAAGTTCTGCTATTTTTAAAACAGAATAGAATAATACTGAATTGGAGGAAGGGGATAAAGAAAGGTCAGAATCAAACATTTACTTATTCTATTTCAGTATGGCCAGCGCAGTCATCAAATGTTTTTTTGCTTTTGTGTGTGTGTTCCCTCCGTTCCACTTTCAGGACTACTTTAGTCCCCATCACCTTTAACCCACTGGGCTCAATCACCAGGTTTTCCACCTTCCATTTATATTTTGTACTTATTGTATTCCACGAAATGATAGGTTAAGTCCTAACTTTGGTACCTGTGAATGTGTCCTCTGTTTTGGAAAGTTTGGAAGTAGTCTTCAAAATGAGTTAATAGGGGGAGGGCTTTCTGTATCTGATAATGTTCCATTACTGTTTATAACGTTTTCAGTCACTAATTCCTCGGAACACGTGAACAGCCAATTCCTTCTTCATGGTCTGTGACTCTGCCAGTGTATGAAACACCACTGACGTCGCTTCTAGCCCCCAAGTACAACACACTGACAGACAGATTGTGGACATGGTGCTAGGTAAGTCCATTCAAAAGACAAAGAAAGAGTTTCTTCAACAAATGGTGCGAAGAAAATCGGACCTTTATACACAAAAGAATCAGCATCAAGGCCCTAAACGTAATCACTAAATCCATAAAAAAGTTTAGAAGAAAACGATGCAGCTCAATTTGTGGGGCCTGGCTTTTAACAATGGGCTGTCCGATATGACAGCAAAGGACAAGCAGCAAATGACAGAGTAGATAAGACCTCATAAAACTGAAACACTTTTGTTAAACAAAGAACATTATCAACAAAGTAAAGCGATAGCCTACAGATTGAGGGGTGGTGGTGTAATTTTGGAAGCCACATATCCAATAAATAGGTCTGAGAAGCTGGATTATATGTAGAAGAATGAGGCATCAGGATTGGAGGAAGATTCATTAATAGCTTGTGGTACACAAGTAAGACCACCTTCATCGTCAAAAACAAAGATGATTTTAAATGGTACTGATGAAGGTACAGATACCGGAATGTGAAGAAAATGAGGACTGCCACAACGAGGCCAAACATCACCACCTAAACCATTGTGGATAGCGAAGTTGTCAAAGACTTCATCCTTTTTGAATCAACAATCAGAACCCATGAAAACAGCAATAGAAATATCAGATGACAAGGCACACACAACTGAGTTGCAAACGGCCGTATCACACTGCTGAAAAACAGCAGTGTCACTTGAAAGACTAATGTACACCTTTTCCAAGTCATGGTCTTTTCAAATGCCTCATCCACGGTGAAAGCTGCATGATGAACAAGAAAAGCCAAAGGAGAGGGACACCATTCCAAGAATTTTCAATATGCTGAAGATTGCCAAAAGGAGAGAGAAATCAATCTTGAAAAAGGTATATCCAAACTGCTCCTTAGAAGCGAAGATGGGGGGAAATTTGTCTCACTTTGAACACATTTCACTGAAGAAGGACATCGTGCTTGGTAAAGAGGAGGGTCAGAGAAAAAGACCAAGACCCTTAGTGCGATGCACTGACAGTAGCTGCAGCATTGTTTCCAACAGGGCGACAACGGGGAGGATGGCGCGGATCTGACAACACTTAGTGTGTCATACACAATGTCGCTATGAATCTGCACCAAACAGCAACTAACAACATATCTGATAAAGGTCCAATATCCAAAATATATTAAAATGTCTACAACATAACAACAAAACGACCAAAAAATGGGGCAAGGGTTTGCTGATCTTTTTGCTTGGACATATATTTCACCATAGGGAATATTTAAATGATGAAAACACATGAAAAATACTCAACACCAGCAGCCATTAAAAAAGAAGAAAATTCATCAGGGATCAAGTTGATTCCGATTCTTATTATTTTCAAAGGCTACAAATCTTCATGGGAGCAGATAGCCTCATCTTTCTCCCTCTGAGCAGCTTGTGCTACCAGGGCTCCTTCTAGCCATTAAGGAGATGCAAATTAAAATCACAATGGTGTAACACCATTTAGCCCTCTCAGGATGTTGCTGTCGCTAGGTGCCATTGAGTTGGTTGTGACCCATAGTGACCCTATGAGCAACAGAATGAAACGCTGCTGGTCCTACCCATGCTCACGATAGTTCTGGTGTTTGAATCCATCTCCTGAGGGCCTTCCTCTTTTGCATAAGGTGACCAGATTTTAACATTGGTAACGCGGGACACCATTAATAAAACTCGTATCCTGGTGAAATAGCCACATGGCAGCCAAAAACCGTATACCCTAGCTTGTCATGCATTCTTTCCAAAAATGAGGACTTTCTTAAAACGCCACAGGACACAGGAAAAATTGTTAAAAATCGGGACTGTCCCACCAAAAGTGGGACGTCTGGTCACCTTACTTTTGCACAGCCATGTCTTGAAATGGTAATGATGAAAAATTATTACTCTTATAAATGATTTCAAAAGAAACAAACAGCAGGTAACTGAAACTAAGCTTGAGTACAGACATGTTCTTCCCCATCAATGAGACTTACCGCTGTGGATTCTTCTCAGGCCACCTATCAGTGAATCCAATTTTCAAACCTAAAGACCTTGCTGAAGCTTCCGCTTACCAATGTAACTTAGCTGTGTGGAGACAACAGGCACTGACAGTCGCATCCACGACCAACCAAAGAAAAACTGAGCCCAGCGCCTACAAGCTCAAGGTTACTCCTCTCACCAAACTGGCCAGCAACTGACCTTTGTACTCAGGGGTGAACTCCTTCATTTCGGGAGGGAGGGACTCGTAGAAGCGCTGCTCCCGGGAGATGAGGGGCTTGCACACAGTGTGGTCATCGTAGCGCATCATGCTGCTGTGTCCGCCCACCTGGTGGATGAAGGGCTCCAGGAGGACTCCCCGGTCTCCGGCCCGACTTGCGTTCTTGCCATACTGCCCCACTTCCATGGTTTGACAAACACACATTGCGTTGGGGGCCGGTTGCACACTGAGGGCAGAGGATGCAGCACATGAGCCACAAAAGGAGAACCAGGTAGAATGTCCTGTGAGCTGAAAGCCACCGCTCAGAGTCTGTTCAGCTTACACTTCTGTCCTACAGAAAAGAAAAGAGGAAAGGGGGGCAAACATTTAGTGAGACACAAACTTCCTGGAGTTCCCAGAACACCAACCAACGCAGGGAGTGGGAACAGGGCTCTGTTGTGTCCCTGCTAGGTATATCTCCACCACCACATTCAACACTGCCTAGCACATGAGGGGCAGACAGTAAAGTACTGTTGACTGCTACAACTCTGGTGCCCATCATCACTTATGCCCAGAAACCAACATTCTCACCCTTTTCTAGTTCTCAGATCTCCTCTAAGTTGTCAAAGTGGTTTGACTTCAGAGCTAAGAACATGTTACAGGAATCAGGAAGACAACTAATCCCCCATTTACCTCCCATTCAAAGATGAAAGAGTTCAGAGAAGAACAGAAGCAATGTGAATGTATTCTAGTCAGGTTTCCCATGCCTGGTGGTAAGGGTCTCTCTGACTCAAAGGTAGGACAGCCCCTGTGAGTTTCTGAAATTCTAACTCTTTACGGGAGCAGAAAGGCCCTCTTTCTGTAGTTTCAACTGTTGACCTTGCAGTTAGCAGCCCAAGGGTAACCACTGTACCACCACGGCTGGGGGCTCCTTTACCTGACTCAAAGGGAGGGCTTTCTCCTGAAAAACCAAGTACCACTAGATTCCCAACTTGTCTGTTGAAGGTGCTAAGGATCAGGCAGGGAGAGCAATCTGTGCTGGATTTAAAAAAAAAAAAAACTAGAGTTCAGGTTTCATAGTTCTTCGATGGCTGCCAATTATATGACCATGTCTAACATCACCAAATTTCCACATCTGACTTTATGACCATCAGTGAGAGAGGGAAAAGCTTTGTCTTTGTACTCAAAGACCCCCTTTATGTCAACTTTCTCTCAAGAAAACTAAATTAGTTGCCAACTTCTTTAATACTGAGTATATTTTTTAAATTAGGAATGCAGTACACAAAAAAAATCTGAAACATCAGATGCAAAAGAAAACAAAAAAATTCAGAGTAAACAGAGAAATAACTTCAATGTCCATCAACAGATAAAATGTTCTCATTCAACCACAATGATAAAGGGCATTCTGCTATGTTACATCGTCGATGAATCTTGAAGACACGGTGCTAAATACACCAGTTACTGAAGGACAAGAACCGTCTGACTACACTTACATGCAATGTCGAGAACAGGTAAGTGTACATAGACAGAAGTTTATTGGTGGTTACTACGCACAGAAGGAAAGGAGAAAGAGGAGTTATTGCTTAGGGGACACTGAGTTTGTTTCGAGGGTGGTAGAAAATGTTGGAACTAGTAATAATGGCTGCACAACATAGCCATTGTTCTTGAATTGTACACGTTAAAAACACTGAGTTGGCAAAAGTTTCATTATACATATTTTTTACAATTAAAAAAATTTTTAATCCTGATACCAAGAGCTCAAGTAGAAAGAAAATGTTTTGAGAACAATGATGGAAACAAATGTACAAATGTGCGTGACACAATGGATGGATGTATGGCTTGTGGTAACAGTTGTATGATACCCCAATAAAGTGATTTTTTTTTTTTTAATTTAAATCCTTCCTTCCACTGAGTTCATAACAACCTTCCGTGGGAGGTCAGGAGTTGAGAGTGGTTGTGGAAGCATCAGGCTACAGGTAGGTACATCATAGTGTGTGTCTGTGTGTGTGTGTGTGTGTGTGTGTGTGTGTGTGTACAAATGTGCGGCTGGGGCAGATAGAGAGCTAGGGGTTTCCTAGAAGATCGTTCTTGGGTTACTGACAAAAACATAGCCTTCTTCCCAGACACACAGACATCCTCGTGGACATCCAGTTAAAGTTCCAGCAGAACTGTGAAACCAGCCCTCTCTCTTTTCTCCCCCTCACAAGCACTAGTCCACCTTTCGGGCTCATGTTAAAGAGTAGTAGAAAAGGCACCAACTGGGCCTGCCCTTTATGATAGAGCAACTTCAACAAGTGGCCTCATTTCTGACGGCTACGCAAGGAGAAGTGAGGGGCACAAATGGTCTATTTCTCGGTCTGGGTGGTGGTGAACGGATGTGTTCACTTTATGTAGCAATAGTCCACCACTTTCTGGTAATCCACTGAAGTCTTCAGATAAGATATGTATATGTCCTTACATGTATATTATACTTAAAAAGTTTGTTTAAAAATTCTTAAGAAAAAAACGCCCCTAATAAAATGATTTTTTTTAAAAGACAAAAAGACAAAGAAGTTATAAAATTAGAGTTAAAAGGTCCCAACCTCCTTCCTGACACAATTGCTGAAGACAAATGGGTGCATAAGCAAATGTGGTGAAGAAAGGTCATGGTGCCCAGCTATCAAAAGATACAGCATCTGGGGTCTTAAAGGCTTGAAGATAAACAAGCAGCCATCTAGCTAAGAAGCAACAAAGCCCACATGGAAGAAGCATGTGATCATGAGGTGTCGACAGGATCAGGTATCAGGCATCAAAGACCCAGAACAAAAACTCATGTCAATGTGAATGGGCAGTGAGTGCGGAGTGGAAGCCCAAAGCCAATCCGTAGGCAATTGGACATCCCCTTACAGAAGGGTCATGGGAAGAAGACAGGCCAGTCAGGGTGCAGTATAGCACTGACGAAACATACACCTTTCCTCTGGTTCTTTAATGCTTCCTCACTCCCACTATCATGACCCTAATTCTATCTTACAAATCTGGCTAGACCAGAGTGCGTACATGGGTACAGACAAGAGCTGGAAACACAGGGAATCCAGGACAGATATACTTCTCAGGACCAATACTGGAAGTAGCCATACCACGAGGGGAAGGGGAAGGTAGGCGCAAAAAGGGGGAACTGATCACAATGACCTATCTATAACACTCTCTCAGGGGGGTGGACAGCAGATAAGGGGGTAAAGGGAGACATCAGACAGTGCAAGACATGGAAAAATAATAATAATTTATAAATTATCAAGGGTTCATGAGGGAGGGAGGGAGGGAGGGGGGGGGGATGAGGAGCTGAGACCAAGGGCTCAAGTATTAAGAAATGTTTAGAAAATGATGATGGCAGCAAATGTGCTTGACACAATGGACGTATGTATGGATTGTGATGAGTTGTATGAGCTCCCAATTAAAAAAAAAAAAAAAGGTCCCCAACCTACGAACGCTAAGGTTGCTGGTGATCACAGCAGCTAGGCTTGGAGAGAGGCAGGGAATGGGTTCTCCCTCAGAGTCTCCAGAAGAAACAAATACTGCCAATACCATGATTTCACACTTCCAGGAGAACTGTGAGAGAATACAGGCCGCCAAGTTCATGGTCACTGGTCATGGCAGATCCAGGGAACAAATACACTACCCCTCTCCTACAGCCCAGGTATACCCAGGATCCTACTTGCATCTACTTCTCTTATCTCTTCAGTCTGGAACACCTCCTTGGCCTTCATATCACTGAAAATTTTGAAGAACACAGCCAGGTATTTTCAGAAGGCTTTCAATTTGAGTTTATCTCATTGTTTCTTCAAGATGGTGTAAACATGAATAAGAATTAAAATTGATGCGCTGTTGGCCACTTCTTTTAAATATGTGACCACTAAGTATTCTTTTTGTTTAATCATTTTATTGGGGGCTCGTACAACTCTTATCACAATCCATACATACATCCATTGTGTCAAGCACATTTGTTTTCCTCATCATTCTCAAAACATTTGCTTTCTACTTGAGCCTTTGGTATCAGCTCATTTTTCCCTTCCCTCCCAGCTCCCCTCTCCCTCATGTACCCTTGGATAACTTATAAATCATTATTTTGTCATATCTTAAGTGTTATTTCTTATGTGCTATACAAGTAGCTTAAAGGTAATAGCATACAAGTAGCAATGCCACCAGTCTCCTTAAAATACACTTTTTAAGTTATCTGTTGGATTTAACTTTTTATTTTTTTAAATGGTTAATATATTTAACCATTAATGTCAGATAATAATGAATATGTTTTATTATATAAACAAATCCAAAGAATGGGTAAACAATCTCCCTTAGGAAAACTTTATAAATAGTGTGTGTTCCTTATGTGGCAATAAAATGAGGGTCACTCTTGCTTATTATACAGTGGTGGCTCCTATGCATCAGCTACCTGAAATTCATACTGCTCAACTATATGATACATGAAAAAATATTTGGCATTAACAATAGTTAGAGGATGGTTTTTGGTTTGAGACGCATTTAAAAGTAATAATAAACTTCATTTCAAAAAGAAGTAGGTGTCATACCCGGAAAATATTACAAGTTTATTCAAGGAGAGAAAACAAAACAAAACTTAGATGAGGAACTGAAGACCACAGGGACTAAAGAAATGTTGGCCTTGGTGGGAAATCCAACATGAGTTCCAGGGACCGATGAGAACCACACTTTGGCCGGGGCACAAAACACATCCCAACCGTTGATGTTGCTGATGGTAGCTGCAGCAGTAATGGCAGACCTGGAGTCCACTGGGGGCCTGGCCACCCACTGAATGCAAGTGAGAGGGTTTCTGGACAACAGACAATTCAAACAGCAGAACTGAGGGCAGCTCACAAAACAAGTGAATAAGTGTGTTAGTCTGGGTACATTAGAGAAACAAACCCACAGAAACTCATATGTGTAAGAGAGAGT
>NW_022111320.1:51053114-51054517 GCF_000313985.2 Echinops telfairi
GAGAACTAGAAAGGTGAGGCTCACGAGCCATTTATCTCTCCACCCTTCAGTTAACTCCACATGTGTTTATTGGTCAGGTTGGCACAATAAACTTTAACTTTATCAACAAGCAAGAAGTCAAAATATAGATAAACTCATCATTAAAACCGACAGCAAGCTTGTCATCGAAGGTGTGACAGCCTGGGTTGATAAATGGAAGCAGAATGGATGGAAATCAGCCTCTGGAAGAGATGTTATCAACAGAAGTGATTTTGAGAAGATTGATCAAGCCTCCCAAGGCATGGCTATTCAGTGGGAGTATGTTCCTGGCCATCGAGGCATCAAAGACAACGAAGAAACTAATCGATTGGCCACAGAAGGAGCTAAAAAATAGACTTCATTACCATCAGAGGTTGTTAACCTTTGCTTTTTGGAATTATATCTGTTGATGTCAAATTCCAAAGTTTTTCTTTCCTCTTTCTCACGGTGATAACTTATTAAACTGCCCTTTTTAAAAATAAATAAATAAAAACTTAAAGATGAGTCATCTCTTATAGTATAAAGACTTCAGCGGTCCACTCATTAAAATTATTTTTTTCCCTGAAAAATCACTTTGCTTTGTAACTAACAGCTCAGATAAAGGCATTTGCATTCGCTCTTTGATCACTAAAATGCAACTGCAATTTTTGGTTTTGCTGTTTCTTCAAAAGACTTGTCTAATTCCTCTCACCAGATATGCAAGCTTTAGCTTTAGGAGAGGAGACGAACCCTCCCTTCATAAGGCATGTAAATACTACAAAGACAAAGGGAACACAAAAGAATGTAATGGTCTAAGATTGAGCCAACATAAAATCAAACCCACTGCCAAGAAGCCAGACCACCACCCCCCTCCCCCCAAAAGGCGGAGGAGATGTAGGAGTCACTTCTTGGAATCACTGCTGGGCTGGACAAGGATAAGCAGCAAAAGGTCAATCAAAAGCCAGGTTGTTCTACTAATGTCACTGAATGATTTGTATAGAAGCTGTCCAACAAGAACCTTATGTGCTGTGTAAACTTTCACCAACACAATACTGTTTGCTTCTTTTTTAAAAAGAAGAGAGCCAAGCAATTCGAATTTCCCCAAGTTTCTGAAGGAGAGGTGCTTTACAACACACGATTTTCAAATCCAAACAGGTCTGCCTTCACACTGGCTTAACCCTGGAGGGCAGGCAGCATTTGTTAGTAGCCCCTGCTGAACACCAACAGCACACCTGACACTCCACTCACAGGTTACAGAACCTCCTCTCTCCAAAGTACTACATTAGAATCACCTGAAATCAATTGAAAAGAAGAGCCACATAGTTTTACCCCATCTCTCTCTCTCTCTCTCTCTCTCTCTCTCTCTCTCTCACACACACACACACACACACACACACACACACAGC
>NW_022111320.1:51055463-51057273 GCF_000313985.2 Echinops telfairi
TTTTTAAATCAGGAAACAAAGTGGATGTCAGAAAAGACTCTGAAACTTGCTCTTGAACACAGAGCAGCTAAAGTAAATGGAAGAAACAGTGGAGTAAAAGAGTTGAACAGAAAATTTCAAAGTGTAGACATATACAACATTATAATGACAGTTAGAAAAGCCATACAGGAAGACTATACTCAGCATATCTCAAGCTGAAAGAACTAAAGAAAAACTTCAAACCTCACGTTATAATATTGAAATTTTCCACAGGCAAAAATACAGGAAACATCAAAAGAACTTAGAAGGAATACAGAGCCACTGCATCAAAAAGAACTGGTCAATGCTCAACCTTTTCAAGAGGTAGTATACGATTGAGGGACAAAGGTATTGAAGGAAGAAAGCTAAGCTGCACTGATGGTATTAGTGAAAAACAAGCTTCCAGGAATTGATGGAATACCAACTGAAATGTTTCAATACACTAGAAGCACTAACTCAGCTATGCCAAGAAATTCAGAAGAGTCAGAAAACTAACGGGAAGAGATCCATATTTGTGCCCATGCCAAAGAAAACTGGCCCAACAGAATGTGGAAATCATCTAACAATGTCATTAATATCACATGCAAGTAAAATTTTGCTTAAGATAATTAAAAAACAAATGGCAACAGTCCACCAACAGGGGGTGCCAGATATTCAAACTGTATTCAGAAGAGGACATGGAATGAGAGAGATCTTGCTGACATCAGATGGATCTTGGCTGAAAACAGAGAATAACAGAAAAAACCTATTTCTGTTTTATTGACTATGCAAAGGCATTTGACTAGGTTCATCATAATAAACTGGACAACACCAAGAACAGTGGGAATTCTAGAACTTCACTGTGTTCATAGGGAACCTGTACAGAGACCAAGAACAGTCATTTGAACAGTACAAGGTTTAAAATCAGGAAAGTTGTGCATCAAGGTTGTATCTTTTTACCAAAGTTGTTCAATATGTATACTGAACTGAACTATATGAAGCTGGACTATAGGAAGTCCGGGGCATCCAGGATGGAGGATGGAGCACTAGCAATCTGTGATATGCAGATAACACAATTTGCTTGCTCAAAGTAAGGAGGCCTTGAAGCCCTTTGCTGATGAAAATCAAAGAATGCAGCCTTCAGTATGGATTGCAATTCAATGTGAAGAAAACCAAAATCCTTTCACTGGTCCAATAGACAACACCATGACAAAAGGAGAAGAGATGATGAATCTTTTCATTTTTTCTTTCTTTCTTTTTTTTTTAGATCCACAATCAATGCTCATGGAAGCAGCAGCCAAGAAATTAAACAAGGTGTTACACTGGGCAAATCTGCTGCCCAACACCTCTCTGTGAAGTGTCAAAAAGCAAAGTGTCAGTTTGAGGACTAAGGTGCACACATCCAAACCACAGTCTTTTCAATTACTTCATATGCACGTGACGTTAAGACATTGAATGAGTAAGACTGCAGAAGAATGGATGGATTTGAATGATAATGCTATCGAAGAATATTCAAAATGCCATAGACTGACAGAACAAACAAATTTGTTTGGGGGCAAAATACAGTCACAGTGCTCCTTGGATGCAAAGATGGTGAGAGGTCACCTACTTTTGGCATGTTATCAGGAGACCAGTCACCAGAAAAGGATCATGTTGGATAAAGGAGAGTATCAGCAAAAAAGAGGCTCTCTAAAAAGTGGGCTGCACTAGGCCAAATAGAGCAGCCAGTCCACAGAGAGGACCACATGGCCAACCCCACTATGAGACGAGATGCTCCTCACTGGCCCATGGCCCTGCGGGGGACAACACCAGG
>NW_022111320.1:51059077-51060108 GCF_000313985.2 Echinops telfairi
CAAACTACAACCCACTATCCAACTGATTTTGCACATCAACCGGCGTTTCCTACCCACAATCAGCTCTCTGCCTGCGCAAAGTAACCCATTGTCTGTCGGCCTTTGCAGGTGAAGCAGCCAGCTCTCCAGAAGACCTCTTGCTGGTACCATCCTGGCACTCTTAATGCAGAAGAGACTGAGGAGGCTGTTGAGGGAGCCCTTCTGAGGACCCCTGAGTGGGAAAAGCTCAGGAGGAGATGGCAACAAGGAAGAATGCTGCTGTTGGTCCCCTCTATTCAAACACACTGGAGGAACCAAGTCCTGCAGTAGGCAGGGTCCTGAGGATCATTCTTATCCAGTCAAAAGACTGGGTAGAAACCTGGTGCTATAGAAGTCAGCCACCACCTCCTCCTCTGCAGCTCAAACTGCTGAGCTCTTCTCCCAGGCAACTATTAGGCTGCAGACTCTTAGGTGAGATTCCAAGCTCCCCAAGACCAACAGCGAATCCATCGTTTCTGCAGGGTCCTCCCAGGCCTGCAGGGTGGCAGTAAGATAAATGGAGCTGTGAAGCTGGTGGCTGTGGGAGGAATAGGCACAGGCAACAACCCCAATCAATCACGTGAACCCCCAGCCCTGCCTGCTGCCAAGCCCAAGAGCCACCAACTTGCATCTAGGTAGCTGCAGGGCCCAGGGCAGCCTGAATGGCAGCACATACAGCAGGGCCTTTTCAAGCAAATGGTGCTGAGGCACAGCACTTCTGAAAGCCCAGGCTCCTGGCAGCCTCTCCCCCTTCACCTCCTCATTGCACAATGCCAACTTTGCAAAGCGACTTGGTCTTGGAACTTAACCATGCCAATAAATGAAGGGACTCAAAGTCTCCACTGAGCTGTGCCCTCAATTTGTGCACTTTACAAAGAATATAATTGGGTAGCTTCATGAGTTAGATTAATAAAAAAGAAAAAGATCTATAGTGTTCTCTGGTACCTGCAAAAAACAATTAGAATCAAATACCCTTGGACTCTAGACTTTCTGGAATCATGCAAAGTAAACAA
>NW_022111320.1:51061594-51062940 GCF_000313985.2 Echinops telfairi
CGGCATGAGGAAGGTTGAGAACCACTGATCTAGACCCTGATAACCGGAGTGAGCTGAATGAAGTCTCTGTGTACTTAGAACAAGAATCAGTCACTCCTGGAACTACACAAACTGGCAACAATTCTCATCATTCAACCTCACTGAGACTCATTCCCAAAGGGAGTGAAATCCCTCAGAGAACTGGGTAAAGATCAATTTGCCTAGCAGAATCTCTCTCTAATAATAAGCATGCTTTGGGAGATGGTGATGAAAAGAGCTAAGTGGTAGCCTGACTGCCCCATAGGCACAGGGGTATCTTCTTGGGTGTTCCTTGATAGCATATGCATACTGGGTTTGGCTTTACCTTTTCTGTAAATTATACAATTCTGTAAATTACAAAACCCACTTAAGTTATTTATTTGTACCATTCCTTTGAATAATGTAATTTGGTACCCTTCCTTCCCCACCACCCCCCAAAAAAGAAAAAGCCATGTACCATACCAATATTAACATTTTTCTGATGGACTTTAAAAGAAGGTCCTTTTCATTTTGATTTTCATTGAACTATTTTCATTTGTAGAAAAGTTAAATATTTAAATGCAAAGCAACAAACTTGAAAAAGCTGTGCATCTTCATATAAAATAATAATGGCCAATGTGGCAAAGGCCGCAATGCCAACGACTAATAAGAGATGACTTGCCTTCACAGACAGCGAAGCTCTTCATAAAGTTTTAACAATTAACAGTGTGGAAGGAGGGAAGAAAAGGATGGCACTGGGGAGCAGAGTATTAACCCGCCCATAGGGAGGGGATTGTTATGTCAGCACAGCAAAGGGGCAGAGAGAGCAGACCTCATTCCAGTGCACCAATCCCTGAGGGCGATGTATCTGCACCAGAGCAGCTCACTAACAGAGAGGGATACAAACCCGGCCCCAGCTCAAGTTATGATGTCCCCATCCCTAGACAACAGTTATTACACAGAACAGTACTGAAGATACAGTCTAGAAGAGCGGCCAGTCCCGTTCACATAGGAACACATTAAGAGGGAACGAGAGAGAGTGTAGACTACATTCTGGTGCACCAAGCCCTGAGAGTGATGTTCAGGTTCAGAGCAGCTAGTTCAGAGACATGGCCTCAGCTGGAGACATGACATCTCCGCCCTAGATCACAGCACCATGGATGACAACACTGACGATCCAGTGTGGGAGTGCAGCCGGTCTCACCTCCCAATGAGAACAAAGCCACAAAATCCCAAAAGCAAGACTTCTGAACCAGGGGACACCACTTGGCACCTAATCTGAACCGGTTGGGAGATATTCACAAAGGCCAGCAGTTAGAACTGGAACTATTTGTATGGTTTGTTTGTTT
>NW_022111320.1:51063470-51073808 GCF_000313985.2 Echinops telfairi
AAATCCTACCTCAGTACAAGAATGGTTAATTCTAATAATATGACAATGTATGATACTCATCTTCCCAATACGATCAGACAGCTGAAGACAAAATGGGTGCATAAGCAAATGTGGTAAAGAAAGCTGATGGTGCCTGGCTATTAAAAGATATAGCATCTGGGGCCTTAAAGGTTTGAAGTTAAACAAATGGTCATCTAGTAGGGAAGAAACAAAGCCCAAATAGGAGCACCCCAGTCTGTGTGATCACGAGGTGTCGACAGGGATAGGTATCAGAAGTTCAAAAACAAGCAATCAAATTGACATTGGCAAAGTAGATACCCAAAGCTGACTTGTAAGATAATTGGATAGTCCCAAGCATAAGGACTACACGGAAGGAACAATATATCCAGGGTGCAGTAGAGCACCGATGAAACACATATCTATCCTCTAGGTTTTTAAAATTTCCTCCTCCCACCATTATTGCTTTAGTTTTACCTCACTAATCTTGCTAGACCTGTGTATGTACATTGGTACAATTAAGGCTTTTCAATGCACGAAATCCAAGATAGATAAACCTGTCGAAACAGTAATGGGAGTAATGATTCCCCGAGGGTACAGGAAGAGTAGGGGGGAAAAGGGGAAGAAGGAATTGATAGCAACAATGACTGTATAACTCTACTTGAGGGGAACGAACACCAGAATTTTAGGTGAATGATACATTGGAAGGTTTATAATATATAATTATAATATAGAATAATAAACATATATTAAAGGTTCAGGGGAGTGGGAAGTGAGGGGAGGGGGGCTAAAGGGGAGCTGATATCGAAGCGTCAAAAAGAAAGAAAATGTCCTGAAAATGATGATGGCAACAATTGTACAATATGCTTGATCTAATAAAATGTTAAAAAATAAAGTAGAGTATGATCTTTTGCAAAGAAAGGCAACAAGACCAGTAAGGAGGCACAGAGATCCTAGGAACAAACCCACAGTAAGATGGGAGTAATACAGTTGAAGGAATAGTTAAACCCCCAATTATATCAATGGGAAAGACTATCTGGGGCACATAACCAGTCACCAGCTGCCTTGATCAAGACAGTTCCAACTCGTGGTTACTCTGTGTGTGTCAGAGCCCAACATTGTTCCTTTAAGATTTTCAGTAACTGATTTTTCAAAAAAAGGTTACCAGGCTTTTCATCCAAGGTTAAGGTGACCAGACGTCCCGCTTTTGGCAGTACAGTCCCGATTTTAAACAATTTTTCCCGCGGCATTTTTAAAAAGTCCCGATTCTTGGAAAGAATGCACGACAAGCTAGGGTATACAGTTTTCGGCTGCCATGTGGCTATTTCGCCAGGATATGAGTTTTATCAATGGTGTCCCACATTACCAATGTTAAAATCTGGTCACCTTATCCAAGGTGCCTCTCGGTGGATTTGAACCTCAAACCTTTGGGTAGTCAAACACAGTAACTGTATGCATCTCTCAGGTACTCCTTATGTCATATACGATGCCATAATGGGCTGATAATATGTACATAGAAAATTATATCACTACCTCTGACAACATTTCCCAGACTAATTCCCAATTTATGAAGAACCTAAATACCTTTTGACAATGTTGTTAACTGATATCAAGTTGGCCCTGACTCATGGTGATCTCATGTAGAACAAAAATGGAACACTGCCCGGTCCGGTGTCTTCTCCATGATCAGTTTCAGATAAGACCTTTGTGACGAGGGGGTTTCGTTAGCAGATTTTCTGAAGTAGATTTCCAGGTCTTTTATCCTAGTCCATTTTAGTCTGGAAGCCTCTCTGAAACCTGTTCAGTATCAAAGCAACGTGCAAGTCTCCATGGGCAGAAAGGTGGTAACTGCACATGAGGTGTACTGACTGAAATTGAACCCACACGAAAGGCAAGAATTGGCTGGAAGAGGTATTCCCCCTTGAAGGAAAAAAATTCTACAATAAATGACCAATTAAATAAGACAATAAAATCACAAACCACAATGGAAAGCCTGAGCATTCGACTTTTTAAACAGCTTTATAATCGAGGCATTATTTGTTATTGTCAGTTGTCATCAAGTGAGACCCAAACTCAGTGGCCCCATGGAAGACAGAACAAAATCCTCCCTGATCCTGTGCCAGCTTAATGTGCACGCCCATTGTGGAGGCCACCGTGGATTGTGAGTGTCTTCCGATACAAAGGACTCATCTTGAGAGCCCTATATTGGACAATACTGTGTTGTAATCTATAAGGTTTTCATTGGTTAATTTTCAGAAGTGGATTGCCAAATTCTTCTTCCTAGTCTGTCTTAGTCTGGAAGTTATGCTGATACCGGTCCAATACAGGTGACCCTACTGGTATTTTAAACACTGATGGCAGAGCTTTCAGTATCATAATAACATGCAAGCCATTACAGCATAACAAAACTGACAGGTGGTGGCAAGCACAATTCACATACCATAAAATGTACCCATCTCTATCAAAAGATACAGCATCTAGGGTCTTAAAGGCTTGAAGGTAAACAAGCAGCCATCTAGCTCAGAAGCAACAAAGCCCACATGGAAGAAGCACACCAGACTGCATGACCATGAGGTGCCAAAGGGATCAGTTATCAGGAACCAAAGAACAAAAAATCATATCATTGTGTGCTCACCTCCATGATACGATCGCTGAAGACAAATGGGTGCATAAACAAATGTGATGAAGAAAGCTGATGGTGCCCGGCTATCAAAAGATATAGCGTCTGGGGTCTTAAAGGCTTGAAGGTAAACAAGCAACCATCTAGCACAAAAGCAATAAAGCCCACATGGAAGAAGCATACCAGCCTGTGCGATCATGAGGTGTTGAAGGGATCAGGTATCAGGCATCATCAGAACAAAAAATCTTATCATTGTAAATGAGGGGGGGAGTGCAGGGTGGAAACCCAAAGTCCATCTGTAGGCCACTGGACGTCCCCTTACAGAAGGGTCTCGGGGAGGAGAGGAGCCAGTCAGGGTGCAATATAGCAACGATGAAACTTACAACTTTCATAAAGTTCCTAAATGCTTCCTCTCCACCCACTATCATGATCCCAATTCTACCTTACAAATCTGGCTAGACCAGAGGATGTACACTGGTACAGACAGGAACTGGAAACACGGAATCCATCCAGGATGGATGATCCCTTCAGGACCAGTGGTGAAAGTGGCAGTATCGGGAGGGTGGAGGGAAGGTGGGTTAGAAAGGGGGAACCGATTACAAGGATCTACATATAACCTCCTCCCTGAGGGACGGGCAACAGAAAAGTGGGTGAAGGGAGACGTCAGATAGTGTAAGATATGACAAAATAATAACTTATAAATTATCAAGGGTTCAAAAAAAATTATCAAGGGTTCATGAGGGAGGAGGGAATGGGGAAGAAGGGGGAAATGAGCTGATGCAGGGGCTTAAGTAGAGAGCAAATGTTTTGAGAATGATGAGGGCAATGAATGTACAAATGTGCTTTACACCATTGAGGTATGTATGGATTGTGATAAGAGTTGTATGATCCCCTAATAAAATGATTAAAAAGTAATAATAAAAATAAAACTTAAAAAATTTACCTATCTCAAATGTACAGTGCAATGATTTTAATTAAATTTAAAGAGTTGCCTAACCACTTTCACAATCCAATTTTATAACACTTGTATTACCCCAAGAATCCACTGTGTTCACTTGTAATCTCCCTGTTTCCACTCAGTCATATATTAAAAAAAAATAATAATAACAGGAGAACCACAAATGAAGATAAAAGTCAAGCAAAGTAGGAGATATTACTATAATGTTTTAGCTACTAAAAAAGGCAAGCAGATATATGAACAATACAAATAAATTAAGTGGGGGGGGGGTAGGGGTGGCAACAATTAAAGCCTTGAAAATGCTATCGCGCTGTTCTACTCCAGACAAAATCTTTACAGGAATAGACAGCCTCCTTTTTCTCCTGCAGGGCATCTGGTTGCTTTGAACTGCTGGCCTTACAGTTAGCAGCCCAATACATTACCCACTCCACCACAAGGGCTCCTTTCAAAGTAAAACAGGTATAAATAATATATATTTTTAAAGCACTAAACAAGTATGGAAGGAAAAAGAAAATAATACAGAACTGACTGCTTTTATTAATAATACAAAAGAGAAACAAAAGGGAGGTCAGGCAAAGACACAAATAAATCATAATTATAAATGATAAACCGGATCAAATAATTTGATGATTCAAGTTTAGGAGATACAATATATGTAGCAATATTGTAGCTTTCCCTTTTCTTTTTTTTTAAAACAAATTCAACAAAGTAAAAAGTCTAAAGGGAACAACAAATAAAACGCAGTAAAAGGAAGAGAAATTGCAATCAAATATAGTGGTGAACAAAGACTATTTTAAGCATCAGAAAGGTACTTTCTCCACGGCAAGAGTAAGACAATACCTGGTCATCAGGTTCTTTATCAGATGGGCAAACACACCTAAAAATACGTATTGGTGGCCATGCGTCTTAGAAGCCTGCTTAGATTTCTATATTCTGTAGCCAAAGGACTTTTATAACCTCTGATAATTACTTAGGTCTGATGAGGAATCTTTTTATAAAGAGAATATATGGCCAATAAAACAATTTGAAAGTAATTAAAATTAAAATGTTAAAGTGAATATAAGCATCCTTGACACCTTTACATTGCATAGGTACATTTTCAGCTTTCCTAAAATTTTCATAAAAGCTTGTTTATATAGACAATATTTCTATTACCTCTTCTAAATTTAAGCATATTCACTTAAGCACTAACGACTCAGGACAAAGTACCATGCCCATAAAATAATACAGGATCTTATAAATAAAATAAAATAAAAAAGGATCTTTTTTAAAATTAAACTTGTTGTTAGGTGCCATCGAGCTGGTACCAACCACAGCAACCCTATGTACAACGGAACAAACATGACCCAATATTCAGTCATCCTCCCAACTGCTCTTAAGTTTGAGCCCTACTGCAGTCCCGATGTCAGTCCATCCTGTCGAGGGCTTTCTTTTTCAATGCCCTCAATCTTACCAAGCATGTTCCCAACTGATAACATGTCCCGAGTACATAAGACAAAGTCTTGCCATCTTTGCATCTGGCTGTCCTTTCTTCCCAGACAAGTTTGTTTGTTCTTTTAACAGACCAAGGTCCTTTCAATATTCTTTGACAAATCCCTAATTCAAACACATCGATTCTCTTCTTCCTTATTTGGTGTCCAACTTTCACAAGCAACTGAAAATACCATGGCTTAAATTGCTTTTCAATACTTTAAAGAGGTCTTGTGCACCAGATTTACCAAATGCACCATGGGGTTGTTTAATCTCTGCTGCTTCCGCAGCATTGACTGTGAACCCAAGTGAGACAAAATCCTTGACATCGTCAACCTTTTCTCAGTTTATCATGTTACCTACTGGTCTAGTTGTGAGGATTCTGAGTTGTAATCCATACTGAAGGCTGCAATCCTTGATCTTCACCAGTAATTGCTTCAAGTCCTCCTCACAGCAAGCAAGGTTGTATCACCTTCATATCGCAGGTTGTCAAATAAGCCTTCCTCCAATTCTGATGCTGCATTCTTAGTCATACAATCCAGCTTCTTGGCAAAAGTCAGGGATGTAAAAGGAAATTTTTGGTGGTATGCTCATGTGTTGTATAATATCTGACCAACACCATATATATATGGGACCATATATATTCATGGTCCCATAAGGTTAGAAGAAAGTTCAGGAATTCTAATTAGAGAACGGGATATAGTGAACACAATAGCTTCTTGCATGTAATGTATGTATCTCATATCTCTTGTATATAAAACAAATGCATTACCAGGCATCCAGTCATGCAGTATATGTATCTCTATAAGACACGACTTGATAGTCACAATAAATGCCTGTTACTAGCTTATGTATGTACTGTACTTTCTATCTAAAAAGTATACCATAAAGCAGTGTATGGCTTCAACTCACAGGCAGCAGCATCCAATTTCGTGTCTCATACATTTTTTGAGTGTTGTAGTGTTATCGTTTCAATTTTCTTTTAAAAATATTGCCAGGAAGTGCACCATGATTCCCAAATGCAGCAAAATAGGTGCGAGTGACAGCAACAGCCAAGAGGCAAAGAAGAAGTCTCCATTTGGAAGTGAACAAAAGGTTATTATACAACATGAAGGTAGAAAAATCAATAAATGCTATCACTTCAGATTCAGGCATATAGCAATTTGACAATTACAAAGACCCTCAAAAACAAAGAAAAAATTATCCAAGCTGAGAAAAAATCAGATCCACTGGAATAGGTAACACAAGTGAAGGGCTCATATCAGATAAGGAGAAATTGTTAACGATGTAGACCGAGGGCCCAAAACAAAAGGGAATCATCTCTCAGGTCTGTTGACAATCGTGGCTCATTTTAAGCCTACCAGAATAGCATGGTCCCAAACTGACAAGGGCGTCACGCACCTTATTTACACTATTAGCAAGCTATCCCTTGGTGGACTACAAATATTTCATTTATATAATCCCATCCAGTCACAGAGTGGAAGGAGTTACAAACTTGTGCCTAGAAGACCCTTAAGTATCATACTTTAAGATTAAAAACCTGTGCTTACCTAGATATCCTATATTTAATAAAGATCCTTCAAAATATGTCGTGTACAAAAAGTGAAAGGCGGTATTTAAGAATAATTTTAAAGATGGAAATATGCCCAAAGTGATAGATAAAATAAAAATGAGAAAAGTGCAAAAGAAGAGAAAGAGAAGTACTCCCTCCGTTTTCATCAGAAACCTAGTCTTCATAACATACTCTCCTTGCAAATTGTACAAGACTGTGCCCTAACAAGTGACCACAGATACACCTGGGCTCTAAGTCCACATTCAGTACAGGTGAGTTACACTTGAATCAGTTAAGTCCTCCGGCTAGCATATGTACAACTAAATCCACACATGGCCACACCCAGAAAGCACGTCCTTTTAAGGATGGGAGAGCTGTGGTACAAGAAAACACACAACTCCAGGACACTTAAAACATGAATGTCTAGGAAAACAGCTTGACAAAAAGTTAAGCAAAGAACAACCACGTGACCCAGCTACCATACTCCTATGGACATCCCTAAAGAAACGAAAGGAGGAATGTAAACAGCAACTTGTTTACTAATGTTCACTGCGACGTCATTTACAATAGCCAAACAGTGGACACAACCTAATGTCTATCAGCAGAGGAATGAGTAAATATAATGGTCATAACTCATAAAGAGAGATGAAGTCCAGTGTATGCTATAACATAGATGAATCTAACAAACATGCTGAGAGAAACAAGTTGATCACAAAAGAAAAAATACCACATGAATCAACTTGTGTGACACAAGCAAAGTCTACTTAGTTTCTGATTTCTGCCAGTCGTGGTGAATTTAGACATTGATAGTGGTGACGATGCCATAACATGAAGAATGTAACCGAACCACTATGGCGGACTTGTGTATATAAAAAATGTTGAATTGGCAAATGTTTTATTTTTTACAACAATAAAACAATTTTTTTTAAAGAAAATATGAATGCCTAAAATACTGAATGGGAAACTTCCTGGACTTATCTTCTACCATTCACGTCACTGAGGACCCAGAGCTGGAGAGAAGCTTCTGCATGACTGGAGAAAGATGCAAAGGCCCATGCCAGGCCTGTCTTCTGGCACCAGGCAAATCCCGTTCCTTTTCTTCACCCGCAGCCTACTGTAGCTCAACGGTTTAAAGAAGCTGAGCACAGGAGGCCAGCTGACAGGCCTGCAAAAGCAAACCCACTCTAAAACAATTGGGAAACCAGGATGGACATACCCCTACTTGGGATTTTCGGTCATCATAATATCTGCTCTATTTCAGAACAGAAACAAAAACAAAAGAATATTGCCATTGGCAATAATTTCTGTTAGCTGTAATAATGCTGGGTTTACATCCCAAGTTCATTCCAAGTACAAATCTGGTAAAGTCTGCTCAGCTAGCCTTCTTATTAAAGAAAGAAAAGCTGGAAATAAAATCCCCAAACCTAAGAGAGCTTACTCCAAAGATCTGTCCTGAGCAGGAAATAACCGTTTTAGGTTATTTGGCAGCTTCATTTAGAAGCCCAGTAGTTGCTGTTAAGTGAATCGCGACACCTTTGGGGGTCGAACGACCCTTTCACAGGGGTCGCCCGACTAGTAACAGTAGCAAAATGACAGTGATGAAGTAGCAACGAAAATAATTTTATGGTTGGGGGGTCACAACAAGATGAGGAACTGTATTAAAGGGTTGCGGCATTAGGAAGGTTCAGAACCACTGTGTTAAGAGAACAATAGGAGAAAGATCAGGTTATCTGCTCCCGTAAAGATTTACTGTAAGTCAGTAAATCACCTCGATAGTAGTGGGGTTTTTTGTTTTTGTTTATCAAAGATATTTATTATCTTAAAACCATAAACTCTCAAGCAGAAAATTATGCAACTATGAAAAATGTCCTGTCTTTCCTGTGATGTCTCAATGACACTACAAAGTGTTAGAACTCCAAAGGGGTTTCAAATCACTGAATGCCATACTATCTCGAAAGAGGCACCAAGAGAAAATGCACACCTAAAAAATCAGATATGGCTACAATCCAAAGGGTTGTTCTTTTAGGGATGAAAGCACACACCTAAATGTCTTGATGCAGATTATCTAAAAATATAATCTAAGATCAAATTCCTTCAGAGACATGCAAGGAAATTTCAAGGCACAAACTCTACAGAAATTCCCTCCTTTTAGACATCACATGCAATGGGCTCAAATGAACATCATTGTGGAGACAGAGCTTTTATAAGTGAGTACCCAGAAGCAGCAGATCCGTAACATGCAAAGTGGTGGAGAGCATAGGCAAAACCAGAAGAGATGAATAACTGGCTTAATGCCTCACAAAAGATGATCGAGTCTGATTGCTTTATATGGATTAGATTCTAGCTTCTTCTGCCCTGCAGTAAAGCACCAGAATTACTATTTTTAAACACCTCTAAACATTAGAAAAGCACTTCTAGCTCATAGCCACTCTTCAGTTCCAGATCGACAGGGACTACCTTGCACCTAAGCACACCTGTCAACTTCCTAAGACAAGTGAAGTTCCAAAGACAGAATATTCCTTAAGAACAGGTTCCAGCTCTCTCCACGCTCAGCTTCCTTTTCTGACCCTGTGTGACATCAGGAACTGAAGAGAACTACGAGCAGCGTGCTCGGAACTCCGAGTCATAAACCTTGTGAAACAATTAGAGCAGCCCTGGAAGCACGCATCAATCCCCCAATTAACAGGTTGCACATCCTTCAATACACTAATTCTCCTATTTTCCAGACCAGTAAGTTAGATTTGAACCTACCTGTTCTACTTACTTCTGAGGGTGAGCTAACACGAGAAAGTCTCAAAAAGTTCATGCTAAAAAGGACTGAAAAGGATAATGAAATTTTCCCATGACATTTATGAAGCTCCCTCGTGTATGAGAAAACATTTTAAAAGTATGTTTAAAAGTATGCTACTGCAATGGTAAAAATAAATGTTAAAGCTCTAATTAAAGGGAAGGTAGGTAGTGGGAGAAAAGGGGAACCGATTGCAATAATCAACACATAACCCCCCTCCAGGGGGATGAACAACAGAAACCGTGGGGTAAATGAAGCATAAGTTGGTGTAAAATAAGAAAATAATAATAATTTATAATTTATCAAGGGTCATAGGGAGGGGGGGCTTGAGAAAAAGAGGAGCTGATACCAAGGGCTCAATAGAAAACAAATGTCTAGAAAATAATGATGATAACATATGTACAAATATGCTTGATACAACTGACGTATGGATTGTTAAAAGAGCTGTAAGTGCCCCCAATAAAATGATCTTTTAATTAAATAAATAAAATAAAGCTTTAATTAATATTTTTTAAGTACAAAAACAAATGACCTAGGTGTTCCTTAAGAAGCTAAAAAAAGAATCTACTATGATGCCCTCTCGGGGATGGACAACAGACAAGGGGGTAAAGTGAGACATCAGACCATGCAAGACATGAAAAAATAACAATAATTTATGAATTATCAAGGGTTCATGAGGGAGGAAGGGGAGAAGGGAGGGAGGAGAAAAAAATGAGGAGCTGATACCAAGGGCTCAAGTAGAAAGAAAATGCTTTGAAAACAATGATGGCAACAAATGTACAAATGTGCTTGAGACAATGTATGTATGTATGGATTGTGATTAAGAGTTGTACAAGCCCCCAATAAAATAATTTTTTTAATTTATTTTAAATTTTTTCTAATCATTTTATTAGGGGCTCATACAACTCTTATCACAATCCATACACACATCAATTGTGTAAAGCGCATTTGTA
>NW_022111320.1:51075326-51076766 GCF_000313985.2 Echinops telfairi
TTCAGTTAATCCCACTTGTGTTTATCGGCCAGGCTGGCACAATAAACTATCTCAAGTATATATAACTTTATACCAATAAATTCAACAACTCAAAAATGGGAAATTTTCTAAAACACAACAACTTACCAAAACTGACACGTTTAACTATTAAAATCTGAATAGTCCTGGATCGACACATAACCATACACCCATCTACAGGGGGAAGAACAGAAAACATGGGGGAAAGGAGACAGCGGTTGGTGTGAGGGATGAAAATAATAACAATGTACAATCTATCGGGGGTTATGGGGGTGGGGGGTTAAGAAAAGAAAAAGAAAAACTGGTACCAAGGGCTCAAAAGAAATTAAATGTCTACAAGAGAATGAGGGCAACAGATGTACAAACATGCCTGATTCAATTGATGCATGAATTATGATAAGAGTTGTATGAGCCCTCAATAAAATGATTTTCTTTCAAAGAAAATTGAATTTTTTTTTAAAGTATTTCCACAAGGAAAATTCTAGATTTAGCTGGCTTCATTAGTGAATTCTCGCTAATTCATACATACACTAAACTCAAACACTTAGGAAGAAAGAACACCAATCTTCTACAAACTGTGTCAGAAACCTAGGAGACTATCTTCCAACTTGTTCTGAGTCAGTCAATAAAATCTAAAAAGAACCTTAAGGGTGTTGGGAGTGGTAAATTGCTAAAGAATATCAACCATAAACAATGACCTTCTTTTAAGAGACCAAATGTTCAAAAACTCCTCTAAATTAAAGATGAGAAGATAAGAGGACAAGGACACTAGAATACCGCAAATGGTAGAACCAGGACTGAAGGAACAAAAACGATGATGTATTGTGAAAAAATGATACCATATATATATAGAAATTGTTAAAGGGGAACCTAACTTGACACTTAAACTTTCAGCATAAAATAAAAATTATTAAAAGAAAAAATTCATACACAAATACTCCTCATGAACACGGCCACAAAAACTATTTAGCCAATCAAATCCATTTTCATTACAAAAAGAAAAAGCTTCACAAAATGCATCAGCCATTCATGATTAAAAACTGAACAAACTAGAAATATAAGAAAGCTTCCTCACCTGATAAAAGAATGTATGGATAAACCCCATAATGGGAGTAGCGATAGATACTGTGAGGGTAGGGGGAAGGTAGAGGGAGAAGTGGGGAGCTGAACACAATGATTGATGTATAACCCGCACCCCCCCAAGGGATGAACAACAGAAACGTAGGTGAAGGGAGAAGGGATCATGAGGGTAGAGGAGAGATGGGAAAAAGAGAGTAGCTGATACCAAGGGCTCAAGTAGAAAGAAAATATTTTGAAAAAGATGGCAACAAATGTGCTTGATACAATTTTCTTTTTTTTTTTTTAATCATTTTATTAGGGGCTCATACAACTCTTATCACAGTCCATACATACATCAATTGT
>NW_022111320.1:51078542-51095710 GCF_000313985.2 Echinops telfairi
AAAGTGGTAGTATCCAAGACTATCATCCTGCTGAGTAAGTACTTAAATTATTAATGAAAGGCAACTGAGTTTCTCATGTAAATCTGAATAACTGCAGTTGTTATCAATTATCAATGTACTGCCTCTAAGGTATATGGTTTTCGGCTGCCATGTGGCTATTTTGCCAGGATATGAGTTTTATCAATGGTGTCCCGCTTTACCAAGGTTAAAATCTGGTCAACTTACTCTAAGGACAAATCCATCCTTCATTGACTGCGCTGTAAAAACCAAGATGGGTCATATTTTTTCCCCTTGGCCAGCTGATGTGATATTAAGCTTATTCAGTAGAGGGCGATGGAGAGGCATTACAAAAGGAAAGGGCAGACCTGCCCTAGTGCCTAGCCCTGGCTGGGTAGCTGACTCCCACACTGGAGTCTGCAGCAGAACTCCGCTGCCAACAGCTTCTCTGATAACCCGCTTCAAATGGCTTTGGGCACAACTCCTGATAAATGGCTTTTTCTAGCATCATAAAGCCTGTTGAACATGGGTCGCTCTGAGTCAGAACCAACTTGATGGCACCTAACAACAACAACAAAGCCTGTTACCATCTAGTGAATCCCAAGCCCGTCATAGCACGATACTGAGAGTAATTCTGTCCGGTGGGGTTTCCAAAAGCTGACTGACTGTCACACGGGTCGGGTCTCCAGAGGAATGGCTTGACAGGTTCAAACCGCCAGCCCTTAGATAAGCACTGTGACACCAGGACTGCTCCTCTAACACCCTAGGGGCACCACTGTGAGCTACCTTACCTGGTCATCCAGTGAGGGATGGCCAGGCCCTCCAACAAGGTCTGAATCTCAGCCCTAGGAACGGTCTTCCTTGAAGTTCCATTGCCTCCCAAGGGAGGAGTGGCTGCTCCCATATTTTGCTATTCCTGCATTCTTTAGAATTCTCTCTAATCGCTGCTACAGTTAATAATTCTTTTTTTTTAACAGTTAGTAATTCTTTAAACTACCTGTCCCCAATTACTGTACAGTTTGTTGCCTAAATGGACGTTGTGTTGCTTCAATGAAATGCCTAGCAAGCATAAAATGAAAATGAGAAGTTGCTTTACCTATATAAACACAATAAAATAAACATTAGCTACATAAACAAAATAAACCAAGCTAATATGCTTAAGAATTCAAGCAGCCCTACCAGTTACACTGTTTCACAAAGTTCCTAACTATTACTACTCGGCTCATTGAGGCTAAAAGTCAGTATTTTTTTTGGAGGCAAACAACAAACAGCATTTATCATACAGCTTCCCACGGTGGGAAGAAGCTTCCTAGCACTCACTGTAACATTTCCTATGCTAGTGAAATCACTTTCATTTTGCAGCACTGTTTCCATGCAGGGCATCAAAAACAGAACCAAACAGCCTCTGTATGTCCTGTGTTTGAAGTGCTCGTGGCACCTTGGCCCTGACCTGTACAACATCCTCCACTTGAGCTGACATATTTATAATAAGTTTCAAAATACTCTTCACAAAACCAATTTTGTGTCAAATAGCAACTAAAGAATTTCCAAATCAATCAGGGCCCATTAAAATAGAATCTGCAAGGCTAAACCCATAAAGTTCCTGGAAGTAACACAGGGTCAAAACTAAGGAACCTAATTTTCAGTATAAACAGCCTAATAAAGCTAAAATTACAAACACCTGAAGATAAATTAGTTAAGTGGGTCCACCTGAAAATTAAGTAGTCTGCTCATCAAAAGGAGTGCTGGTGGTGTAGCAGATTACACCACAAGGTCAGCAGTTTGAACCCACCAGCTGCTCCTCAGGAGAAAAATGAGGCTTTCTGCTCCCGTAACAATTTACAGGTTTGGAAACCCAATGCAGGGTCACTGTAAGTCTGAATCGGCTCAAGGGCAATGCATTTAATTTTCTGCATACTCATCAAAAGATTTTACACCAAGAATACACAGACTGTGAAAAATTTCCTTAGGAAAGACGTTATCTACAATCTAATCTCTAAAATATATAGAAAACTTAAATAACTCAACAACAAAAAGGCAAACAATCTCATTAAAAAGAGGGCACAGGACAGGATATGAACAGGCAAGTTATGGGGGGCGGAGGGCCACATTCAGGCAGCCAATAAATACATGGAAAAAAGCCCACAATTATTAGTCACTTAAAAAAAAACAGCCGCTGTTGACAAGTCAATTCTGACTCATAGCAATCCTACAGGACAGACTTGAACAGTTTCCAAGATTAAAATCTACAGAAACAGACTGCCTCATTTTTCTCATTTACTGCAAAACAGTAGATGGGTTTGAACCACATACCTTTTGTTTAGCAGCTTATCAATTAATTCACACTAAGAAATGTAATCAAAACAACCTTTACTGCAACAAAAAGTGGCAATGATCAAAAAAACAGCAAATACTGGTGATGAGGGGATTGGAAATTTTTTAAATTGCTGGTGGGAATGCAAAATGGTACAACCACTGCGGAAAACAGAATGATGTTTCCTCAAATAACACAGCAATAGAATTACTTTGTGACCCAGCGATCCCAGTGCTTGGTGTGCATCCTAGAGATACACAAGCAGTGACACAAATAGACATATACACAGCTATGTCCACTGCTGCACTATTCACAGTAGCAAAACACCCTAAATGCCCACCAATGAATACAACAGATAAACAAGTCACAGCATAGACCTACAGTGGAATACTACACAACTATAAAGAATGAGGAATCCAAGAAAACGTAACATGGATAAATCTGGAGGACATTTGTTAAATCCATTAAGTCACTAAAGGACAAATGTTATATGGCCTTCTATAAATCAAGAATGCATATACACAAATGATCTTTGATGATTACCAGGGAGGATCAAGGAGACGAAGAAGGGAGAATCATTTTCTGGATAGAAAAAAATAATTTCCTAACTTCTGCCAATGAGTTGATTTGGACTCGTAGTTATACTTTCAAAGACTATAAATCTTTACAGGAGCAGACAGTCTCATCTTTCTCCCAAGGGGTTCCTGGTGGTTTGAACCACCAACCTTAAAATTAGTAGCCTTGAGTTTAACCCACAGCAATTTTTCTAAAGAGCAGACACTTGTTATTTTTAATAACAGGAAAGGTAATACTCAATATGGGTAAAGTCTGCACAAATCTGTCCAAGGTAAATGAAGACTAAGAAATAAGTAGAACTAAGGGAACAATTTCAGTAAATACTAAAACATAATTTTGCCGCAACAATAACAACTAATAAAATGTTCGGGGTCGAAAGAAATAAAGAGCTAACACAAACGGATATATGCACATCCATGTTCATCACAGCACTCTTCACAATAGCAAGAAGATGGAAACAAGCTAAATGCCCATCAGGGGAAGAATGAGGAAATTCACTTTGGAACATACACAAAGGAATCTATGCAATGTTAAATGAAGAATCTGTGAAACCCCTCACACATGGGTGGAAATGGAGGACATTAGGCTAAGTAAGTTAGTCAATCACAAAAAGACAAATACTGTATGAGACCACTGTTTTTAAAAATCAAGAAAATGTTTTCATACTAAAGAAATCAACTTTGATGATTACTAGGAGGAGGAGGAGGGGGGAGAAAAAGCCACTGGCTAGACAGTAAGTACCCAAACTTATTTGACCACCCCCCCTTTTTAGAAAACAAATTACTCAGCATCTCCCAGGCAATTAAATGTGTGTGTGTGTGTGTATCCCTGTCAGTCCCATAATCCCAGATAATGATGGAAACAGAGCAAGCCACTGGAAGGTTTCATTTGAATACAAAAATAATGATCTGTGCTATAAACCTTCACCTAATTCACAAAAAAGTTTTAAAACAATTGTTGGTTACATAAGTAGACATGTATACAAATATGTGCATATGAAGACACGTGATTAGATTAATATGTATGCAGTTTTATCTGCAAGCATGTATGTATATGTTTATGTGCACAGAAATTGTGTGTGTGTGTGTGTGTGTGTGTATTAACTCATAAGAGCACAAATACAGCTACTATCAAGACAATCTAACACGATGGAATTTGTTTACTGAGTTTGAAGGTTTAAAAGCTTGGGGCTAGTCCTTTTTTTCTCTTAAATAATGAACAAGGGTTTTAAAAAGTTATCATTACATTTCAGGGGATCAAATGAGGAGTATCCCAAAAAAACAGAAACCACCACCACCAAAGCTATGTATTTAAAGTGTTTTACAACACAACTTTATCACCTTCAAAGTACTCTCCATTACATTAATACATTTGTCAAATCTGCGATTCCATTCATGGAAACATTTTTCAAACTCACCTGTGTGTATGTCTGCTAACTTCTCTCTCGCTTTCTTTTTCACCTCTTCTGTGTCATCAAATCCCTGTCCTTGCATGTCCCTCTTCATTTGTGGAAACAAAAAGAAGTCACATGGAGTGATGTCAAGTGAGTCAAGTGCTGAAATCTTAAAAGCTTGCACGTAGCCCTAGAAAACACTACTGATCTCTATCCATCTGAAGCAAAAGAGTATGAAGGAACCCAAGACTCAGGGAAGAAATTAGTCCATAGGACTAATGTCCCACGAGAACTGTAGTCTCTTCTAACCTGAGATCAGAAGAACTAGGTGACCTGGCTACAATTCTGACAAGGGATGCAAAAGAAGGTCCCAGTCAGAATAGAAGGAAAATGTACAACAAAACTAAAAAAGGGGCCAGACTTATTGGGCTACTAGAAACCAGAGTAATCTCTGAGACTATCACCCTAAGATCCCCTTCAAATTTGGAATTGAAGCCATTCCAAGTGGTCACTTTTCATGCAGAAAATAGATGGATTTATCAAATGAAACTGTACCACCCATGAATACCGGGCTCCTTTACATTAACCTACCAAATGAGACCAAAGAGTCAAAATTCACCCTAAAACCATTATGAAAAGCTAAGAAGGAACAAGGAAGCTAGATTAATAAAAATGGATTAAAAAAAAGAAAATGGATTACAAAGAATATAAATTATGTGAATGTTGACACATAGGAAAAATACAGGCAATGTCACAGAACGAGTTGTATAAAAACTGTTAAATGGAAACCCAATTTCCCATATAAACTTTCACCTGAAATGAAATAAAATTACTTCAAAGGATTTTTTTTTTATTTTTATAAAGTTAAAAAAAGAGTATCTATGATGAGGCAGACCCTGTAGAAACAAATATTGTACTAGTACGACAAACAGCTCCTGCCCTCAGAGAACTTATAGTAAGGGTGGGAGGACAGGCAGAGAAGAGGGGTCAAAGTACTTTTAATAAATACTATAAGGAGCAAAGTACAAGTCAGAGGACAGAGATGCGGGAAGACTCCCTGGCATGGTATCTGAGCAGATCTGACAAAACAGCTAGAGCTGGACAAGAATAGGAGAAAGGAAAGCATGGAAAGAGCAAGGGCAAAGGCCCAGAGGGGAGAGAAATTGCCAAAAACCTCTGATGCTGGAGGGTCAAGAGAAGCCATTAGAGAGCATGACAAGAGCCAGTGGTGCAGGACCGCATCTATCAGACTCCAGAGTACGGACTTGAGAAAGAGCTTATGAGGAGTGAAGGGTTCAGAATTTCATCGGCTGCAATGTGGAGTGAACTGAAGCAGAGATGATTGCAACAGCCCAACCAAATTCCTTCCAAATAGTTTTGAAATTTTGTTTCTAAAAGGGAAAAAAAATGATTAAAGCACTTTTTAGATATTTTCCAAACTAAACCAAGACTAAATTACCATTTGACAAGCTTCCCCTTTATCTGATCAGAACCAGATAGCATTTAACCTACAGATACCTACTCTGCAACTTCAGTCATCACCTAGAACCTACTACAAGTTCCAAGGGCCCCACACTCTACAAAACTCACCAAGATTCCTAACTACCCTGAAAGCTTCACATAGTAACGCCAATGATTTCAGTGCTGGCAATATAATCTAAGGTAGTTTTCAAGTTTCATAGGAACACCAAGCTCCTTCTGCAGTAGAGACTTATTCATCCTCCAAGTGGTTGCTCTTGTTTTCTTCATCTTCCTTTTGTTGATTTCCAGCCTTATGGCACAGTGGTCAGAGGGAGAGGTCTGTATGATATCAATGTGATTAAATTTATGCAGATTCACCTTATGCCCCAGCATGTGGGCTTAAAAGAATGTGATTTTTTTTTTTTGTATTTGGATGAAAAGCTCTGAATATCAGGTCAAATTGTCTAATTATAGTGTTTAGATCTCCAGCCTCCTTGTTGAGTTTCTTTCCCTGTGATCCATCTTTCTCAGAGAGCAGTGTATTGAGGTCACCTACTGTAATTGTTGAGGCTGTGATTTCTCTTTTCATCTTTTGGAGGTTTGGTTGACATATTCAATGGGTTTCTCGTTTGGGGAATATATGTTTTAAATGCTTAGTGGTTCTTTGTCTATCATTCCCTTGAGCATTATATAGTGTCCCTCCTTATCTCTTTTTATGGTTTGCACTCTGAGGTCAATTTTATCCAAGATTAGGGTTGCAACCCCTGCTTATTTTGAACTGTTGTTTGCTTGGTATGTCTTTCTCCAGCCTTTGATTCTCAGCCTATTTTCGTCTGTAGTCGAGATACATCTCCTGTAGGCAGCAGGTTGATGAGTTGTGTTTGCTAAGCCAGTCTGCTAGCCTCAATCTTTGATTGGTTTTTTTTTAATAGTTTTATTAGAGGCTCATAAAACTCTTATCACAATTCATACATACATCAATTGTGTAAAGCACATTTGTACATTCATTACCCTCATCATTCTCAAAACATTTGCTCTCCACCTAAGTCCCTGGCATCAGCTCCTCATTTTTCCCCTCCCTCTCCACTCCCCACTAGCCTCAATCTTTTAATGCCTGAGTTCAGTCCATTGATATTCAGGGTTATTATATCCCATCTGTAGACTCTGTGATGTCATCTTATACCTTTTGTGTTGGGTGTTTTCCTATCTCCCTTTTTTATCAGTGTATTGTGCATGTGTGTGTGGTTCATTCTTGACTTCTTTTCACCCTTGGAAACACCAAACTTTGATGTCCAGGGATCAGAAGAAAAACATCTAAGACAAGCAGTTGAAAATGTTTCCTTAGACAAGAAGAAAACAAAACAAAACATCTAAATACAAGAGTTTATAAAGCAAGCCTGACGCACTGTGAAACTAATTATCAGCCAACTCACAAAAGATGGTCTCCCCCACCCTCCACGCTGGCAGTAAAAACAACCCTGCTGACCTCACCTCAACTATCAAGACAATGTAAGAGTTTAGATGCAAGGTCTCTGTGGGGCTCCATGAACAATGACATTTGTTAAGACTAAATTCCAATCTTTTTCTACAGGAAAAGCTGAAGTAGCAATAACTAAAAGCAAAATTATTAACACAGAAATAAATTACAAATGTAGACCCCCAACACTACCTAATTTACAATAACATTTTCATGGTATTAACAAAAAAAAAAGTCCAGCAGAGCAAGGCTGTCATTACACCAGGGCTCATAGTCTTGAGTGGACAAAGCAATCAGGTCACTGGCTGCAAATGACCAGGGACACTACACTAAAGGGCTCCAGGATGAGCAGAGAAGAGAAACAATATCCCCTTCCAGACTTTTACTGATTAGTCAAATGAAGAATTTTATCTTAATCTCAGGTTGTACGATGCAGTGGGGGGAAACCTGCTCAATTCCCTGAGTATGACCCGATTATCCCATCCCTCATCTGTCAGTTTGCTGTTCTGTGGGGGTTTGCATGATGCTGTAACGCCGACGCTGTGCCGCAGGTTTCAGGTGCTCGCAGGGTCACCCATGGCAGACAGGTTCCAGCAGATCTTCCAGACTAAGACTGAAACAAAGGCTTGGTGATTGACTTTGAAAATTAAGCAAATGAAAAAGCTTAAAAGTCACAAGAGAAGACTGACTCTCTGGTTCACTTGCTTTGGACTCATCATCAGTAGGGATGACTGCCTGCAGAAAGGCATCATGTTTGATAAAGCAGAGGAACGGCGAGGTGAGAAGGACACTCAGAGAGATGGACTGACACGATGGCCTCAATGATGAACTAGAACGTGGGAAGACAGTAGTAGCCTGGGTGATGTTTCAATCTGTTGTATGCAAGATCACCATATGTCAAACTCAACCCACTGACTAGTACTTGAGAAGATAAAATTCCTAAAGGAGACTTGTTTTTTATTTGTTTTTACCACCTCTTGGGTTACGATCCGCGAGGTCCATAGTTCAAAACTGCCAGCTGCTCCTCAGGAGAAAGATGGAGCTTTGTACTCCTGGCAAAGGGTTACAGTCTCAGAAGCTGACAGGGGCAGTTCTACCTTGTTCTGTAGGGTCACTGTGAGTCAGCATCGATTTGATGGCAGTGAGTGAGAAATGTTCTTACCTAAGCCTCAGATTCTTGATAAAGATTTTTACCAGGAAGTTTTACAGACAGCTCCAAAATACAGACCCTCAGTAGCCCACAGGAGCCAGTATTCCAAAAAGGGCCAAAGAATGGCAAAAAAGCATTCAATAGCACAGACTGCATTTTCCCAGGTAAAATGATTTCCTACCAGACAGCCCAATTTCCCAAACATCTTTCCAGGCTATACGCTGTTTAAGAGAAAAAGAGAAGCTGATTCTTCCTGATAATATGTTCACAGTATGTGAGACAAAGTTTTTCTCTCCTCGCTTCTAAGGAGCATTCTGGCTGTACTTCTTCCAAGACAGACTTGTTTGTTCTTCTGGCAATCCACTGTACTTAAAGAATATTCTTCAACAGCACCCTAACTCAAACGCATCAGTTCTCTAGTTTTCTTTATTCATTGTCAGGCTTTTCCATGCAATGGGGCAACTGAAAATACCATAACTTGGGTCAAGCACACCTTAGACTTCTGACAGCTTTGCTCTTAACATTTGATAGAGGTCTTTTATGTCTGTAGTGAAAGCCCTATGGAGCACAGTTCAACTCTGAAACAGGGGGTGACCATGAATTGTATGTAATCAATTCAGTGGAAAAGAGGTTTTTTTTAGTTGGGTTTTTTTTTTGGCGTGATTTTATATATTTACCAAACTCACTGCCACTGAGTTCTTGCAGACTCACAGTGGCCCTTCAGGGCAGAGTAGAACTGGCGCTGTGAGTTTTCGAAAACTGTAACAAGATTTGATGATTTTTACATACATATGTATGTAAAATATGTATACATACATGTGTAGATGTATGTAAAACTCATCACATTTTATTCATTTTATATATGTGATTTGTATGTATTTTATACCTTAGGAAAAGTTATGTTTTAAATTAAGTGGCCCATGGTGGAGACCTGGCCGAGGTGCAGCAAGCTGCGTGCATGCTGAGCAATACCACAGCTGTTGCTGAGGCCTGGGCTCGCCTAGACCACAAGTCTGACCTGATGTTCGCCAAGTGTGCCTTTGTTCACTGGTATGTGGATGAGGGGATGGCGGAAGGAGAGTTCTCTGAGGACCATGAGGACATGGTTGTCCTTGAGAAGGACTCTGAGAAGGTTGGGGCAGATAGTGCAGATGGAGAGGCTGAGGGTGAAGAGTATTAACCTGTCACATTGTACACTCCGTTGTCTTGGGACTTTTATATCTGTTATTCTGTAAAACTGTCCTGTGACCCCTGGCAATAAGAGTGTTTTCTGTTTAAATGTCAAAAAAAGAAAATTAAAATTAACAAGGCAATGAATCATTGGAAGGGGGAAAAATCTGCTTAAACTAACGACGAGGGCAGAGCTTCATGACAAGGCACAGGCTTTGTCTCAACAGACACTCACTGGTTGTGTTCTCCAGAGAACTTATTCATTTCCTCAAATGTGAACGAGGTGTACTATTATCCTGTTTCCCCGAAAGTAAGACATCCCCTGAAAATAAAACCTACTTTGTTTTGCCTCTCGCTGAAACATAAGGCATCCCCCCCAAAATACGGCCCCCGAAGCTACCATAACTCTGGACTCTGGACTGTAGCGGCACGCAGCTCACTGTTGGCCGCAGCGCAGCTGGAGCAGACAGGAAGTGCGAGGTCTCTTTTAATAAAACAATAAACAATAAATGTGTACCGTATTCTTCATGGAAAAATAAGACATCCCCTGAAAATAAGACCTAGCGCATCTTTGGGGGTAAAAAGTAATATGGCACTGTCTTATTTTCAGGGAAGCAGGGTACCTACCCCATGAAATGAAAGACCCAGATGCCGCCCTGTCAGCTCCAACACATGGACATCCATGTGCATCAAGAGTAACCTGTGCTCCATAGCGTTTTCAATGGCTGTTTTGTTTAAGTAACCTCCAGATCTTTCTTCCGATGCAGCCCTGGGTGGGCTCCTACTTCATACTTTTAGTTAGTGGCAGGGCATGTTGGCCATTTGTACCACCACGGAACTCAATCTGTCTCATAGGACTGCTAAAAACGAAACAAGCTCTTACTGACAAATCCATTAACACACACACACACACATTTAAGAGTAAATAAACAAGTTAAAGAATAAAGGAAAGTTTGAAAAAAATCAACAAAAACCATTTGTATTTCTCTACACTGACAATAAATAGGAAAAGGAAATTAAGAAAATCATTCCACTCATAATAGCATCCTAAAGAATAAATTATGATGGGTTGAAAAGGGGGAACCGATTACTACATATGACCTCCTCCCTGGGGGACGGATAACCGAAAAGTGGGTGAAGGGAGACAGACAGAGCAAGATATGACAAAATAATAATTTATAAATTATCAAGGGTTCATGAGGGAGGGGGGAGCGGGTAGGGAGAGGAAAAAAATGAGGACCTGATAACAGGGGCTTAAGTGGAGAACAAATGTTTTGAGAATGACGAGGGCAATGAATGTACAAATGTGCTTTACACAACTGATGTATGTATGGATTGTGTGATAAGAGTTGTATGAGCCCCTAATAAAATGATTTTTTTTAAAAGAATAAATTATGAACAAATTTAACTGAGGAAGGGGAAGGGTTACACATGAAAAACCGGAAAGCAATGTTGAAAAATTAAAGAAGTCTTAAATACATGGAAAGGCATGACATGTTTGTAAATTGAAAGACTTAATACTGTTAAGATGAAATACTACTCAAAGCAAGTACTTATGGCAGAAACAAGAAAAAGTTTATGCTAAAATTCATATGAATTTCAAGTGATCCCAAATACCCAAAAGAATCTTACAAAAGAATAAACATTGAAAGACTCACAATTTCTGGTTTCAAAACTTACCGATTACAAACCTACAGTATTCAAAACAGTGTTAGCATTGGCATATGGTTAGCCAGACAGACCAATGAAATAAATGAGAGACCAGAAATAAACCTTCACATACATGGTCAACTGATTTTTGGCAAGGGTGTCAAGACCACTCAATGAGAAAGAAACAATCTCTTCAGGAAACAATGCTGGAAAAACTGGATATCCACGTGCAAGAAAGAATGAAATTGAATCATCTTATACCATATAAGAAAATTAATTCAAAACAGATCAAAGACCTAAATTTAAGAGCTAGAACTATGAAACTTGGCAAACACACAGGAGTAGATGTGTTTCCAAGACCTTGGGAGTTGGAAATGGGTTTCTAAAATGTTACCAAAAGCACAAGCAACTTACTGGTCCCTTTAAATAATAAGAAATTGAGAACTAAAATTAATATTTTAATTATGCTTATGCAATTATTTTCAGGTTTAAAGCTTGTATGACCCCTGATAAATGTTTCAAGAACAGATTATCATACCTATAGCAATTTCCAGTTTTAGTGATTCTCCATTTTTTTCCTTGCCATGTAAATATTTATGGGATGATCATTTTATGTACATACGAGTATTGCCTTTTTTATTTAAATTCTTTAAATGCTTAGCTCCATGAGGCACTTCAGCTTAAGTTGAAGGGATAAATATTATATGACAATTACCAAAAAAGAAAAAAAAAGGAACCACAGGCAACTAAAACAACAAAAATAGATAGGACTTTATCAAAATTTAAAATTTTCCATGGATACATATGGTAGCCAACTAAAGAGGAGGGAAGACATGGGTAGCAGGGGCACAGGGCACTAACCCACCTATGGGGAGGGTGTTGCGTACATCTCCACAGGGAAAGAAGGTCCAGACTTCAACCCCGGTGCTCCAATAGAGAGGGATGATATCCCTGCTCAGAGCAGCCAATGCACAGAGAGGGCCATGGGGCCCGGCCCACCCCAAGACAACATCCCTCACTGAACCATAGCACTGTGGGGTACAACACTGGAGACACAGTGCAGGAATTGTGCCTAATCTGACCCCACCACACCAAGGCAAACACTAAGGGTGTGCAACAGAACAGCAAGGGGAGCAGAGCAATGAAGTCCAGGGGGATAACAAGGATAGACTTTGGGGCCAGGGCGTGGCACCCCATCAGACTTCATGGAAAACAGTTCTAAAGGTCAACAGACAGACCTTGAACTATTTATAGTTATTTCTTTTTTTTGGTCATTTTCCTTTCTTTTGTTGCTTTGTATTGTTCTTAAAATGACGATGGCAACAAATGTACAAATGTGCTTGACACAATGGATGGATGGATGGATAGATGGATGGATGGATGGATGGATGGTGATAAGAGTTGTATGAGTCCCCAATGATTTTTTTAATTATAAATGTATGTTTATCAAAGGATACACTATCTAGAGAGAAAAGGCAACTCACAAAATGGAAGAAAATATTTGCAAATTATACATCTGATAAAGGTCTAACACCCAGACCCTATAAAAAACATCAACAGACAACCCAATTAAAAATTAAGGCAATGTGGACTTGAACAGACTATTTCCAAAGAAGTTATACCAATGGCCAATAAGCATATGAAAGAAGAATGGAGACGAACAAGTGCTGGCAAAGATGCAGAGAAATTAAATCTCCCATACACCACTGGAAGGAATGTAAAATGGTTCAGTTTGGCGGTTCCTCAAAACGTGAAACATAGAACTACCATATGACCCAGTAATCCCAATCCTAGGTATTCAAAAAATTGTATGCAGGAACACAAACAGAAACCTGCAAACCGGTCTTTGAGAACTAGCGCACGCCCTTTTACCTGCAGCTGATTGGTTAACGTTCTTATGCTTCATTAATGCACATGTTGGATTGGATGTTGTGTAGCACACTTTATTAAAATATGCACCTCCCAGTTCCCCTTTTTTATACCCCAGCTTTGCCCAAATAAATGAGCTTGATCAGTGTTTTGTCTTGAAAAAAAAAAAAAGAAACCTGCAAACCAATGTTCATGCAGCACTAAGTTTCTGTTAATGGTGGTAGAATAGTTTAGAAACGGTCACAATGGTTCCACAACATGAGGAATACTATCAAGATCATTGAATTTGTACATGACAAAATGCCGAATTGGCAAATGTCCTTTTAGACCAAAAGGTAGAAGCAACCCGTGTCTTATCAAGAAATGAACAGAAAAACATGTAGTACATACATAAAATATAATTACTTAGCCATAAAGAATTGAAGTTTTGACACTAACATGGATGAATCTTGCAAACAGGATGCTGAGTGAAATGTGCCAGTCACAAAAGGGCATCTGTTGTATAATCCTCACAGAAATATCTCCAAGAGGAAAGTGGATAGACACCAAAACGTAGTACTGGTTACCAAATGTTATACTGAGTATCGGACAACAGTGAGGGTAATTTACAGATGAGGGTAATGGTCCTACAACATGATGGAGATAATCAAGAACATGGAATTGTACAAATAAAAAATTCTACGCTGGTAAGTGCTTAGTTATATATGTTTAATCATTTTATAAGGAAAGTAAACTCTAAATAAAATATGACCCTTTTTATCCATCTTAAATCTTCTCCCTACCTTCCAAGGACGGGGGAATTTACAGATAAAAAAGACTCTCTACCCTGCTGATTAAAAAAAGATCAAGCATCCTCTTGTTAGCTCAGTAAGAATCTTGTGAGCGCAGTGAGAATAAATCTATTTCCATAGATATTTGGGAAGCTACAAAAGATATGTCCTTAGCTACAATGAACTAGTCATTGACAACAGCCTAAGAAGTCAGTGGTGGGAGAGAACACATTATTCCAAACTGAGATATGCAGAAGAGGCACCATGTGGAAATGGCCTTTCATGAGGGAGTTTTACAGGGTAAATGCTCATCAGCAAAAGTACAGTCTGCTACTCCCCGAGAACAAGATGGAGAGGTTTGGCTGGTATCAGTTCTCCAACCCCACATATGGACAGATCACCAGGGAAGGATGCCTCAAACTCCCAAAATTAAAATTAATTCACATGTAATTCTTTAAAGTAGTTAACAAAATGTGCCAAGTGCCCAACAATCTAGAGATGATGACAGGGCACTTGGACACAAATCACCAAGGCTAGACTCCACAGAGACATGCAGGATGACTTTCTGATTCCTGTAGATTTCAAAGAACCCTCCTAGCCTGTTTCAATGAGCAGATACCACCATCATGACTAGTGAGGCAAGTCCTGAAGCGAAGGCTGTTGTGCTGCTAAGCACCATAAAGTCAGTTCCGATTCATAGCACCCTTTAAGTGTAACAGAATAAAACGCTGCCCGGTCCTGCAGTATCTTCACAATTGTTACGTTTCAGCCGATTATTGCAGCCTGTGTCTTCCCCTTTTTCACTGATCCTCTACTTTTGCAAGCATTAGTGTCCCTCTCCAGGAACGGCCCTCTGGGTACCTGTCCAAAGACAAAAGTGCTGCTTTCCCACTTCTGTTCTGGCGGCACCTCTTCCAAGACAGATTTGTTTGTTAACCTGTAAGTCCCTGGTAGATTCCGTATTCTTTGCCAACACCACAATTCAAATGCATCAACTCAGGCCTTCTTTACTCATTGTACAGCTTTTGCATACATTTGAAGTGACTAAAAATTAAATGACTTGGGCGAGCTGCACTTCGTCCTCAAAGTGATGTCTTTGTCTTTGGGGCAGAGTTGCCGGATATAGTAAGTCATTTGATGCTGTAACTGCTGCTTCCATAGGCACTGGCTGTGGACCCAAGTAAAATGAAATCCTTGAAAGGGTCAATATTTTCTCCATTTATCAGGTTGTTGCTTATTGCAAGAATTTTTTATTTTCTCTGTGTTGAAGTGTAATCCAAACTGAAGTCTTTGATCTTCACGCTCAGCCAGTAAGGTTGTGTCCTCTACAGACCACAGCTGTTAATAAGCCTCCCTCCAATACTGACACCATGTTCTTCTTCGACTAGTCCAACTCCTCAGACAATTTGCTCAGCAGCCAGAGTGAATAAGCATGATAAAAGAAAACAACCCAGCCACCTATCTTTTCCAGTTCTAAATCACACAATACCCCTTTATTCTGTTAGAACTGTCTTGTGATCTCTGTACACGTGGTACATGAGCACAGTTCAGTGTTCTGGAAAACAGACCCTTCTCCTTCTAGAAGTTTGTATCTCATTGTAACAGTTCCTAGCTATCGCAGCCTCCCACCACCTCAACAGAGTATCCATTAATTCTGAACTCAATCTGGGTACATCCCAGAATCTGACATATCAGAAAACGAAAAAAAAAAAACACACCAGAAAACGAAGCACTGAGCTGAGGGAGATAAAATGGACATAGCAGTACTACTGGACCCAGAGCCCCTAGAATTGCTCTTTGTTTGTCCTGGAACAGTGCCCCTTTGATGCAGTCTGAGGACTAAGGCAATTCTATACTTAGATATTTATCCAAGAGAAATGTACATACAAAGATTTTAAAGAAATTATTACATCTTTATTCATAACTGCCAAACACTATAAACAACACAAATGGCCATTGGTAAATGGACAAATAAATAATTTGCAATATAGTTATTCAAAAGTAGTACTCAGTAATAAAAAGGAATTGAACAAAATGAACTTTTAAAACATGCAAATACAAAACAGTGTCATACCATTTAGATTATTTCTAAAAATACATATATATCTAATCTTCAGTGCCAGAAAGCTCAGTTCTTATCTGTGCCCAGGAGTGCGGTCTGGGGTTGCATCTGACTCAAAATGCTTTCACTGAGCTATTCACATGGATGCATTTCTTTGTCAAAATTGGTTGAACTGTGCATGTATGCATAAATTACTAGGGCTTACTATTATAGAAACTACACTTCAATGAAGTTAAAAAATTACTAAAGCCAATGACATCACAGAAAGATCAGGGAGTGAAGAACAAAAGGCCATTTCTGGTCTGCAGAGGATTTTCTGTGACCCATGACATGACTTCGATTTTTTTTTTTTAATTCATCACCCAATTCAAATTTTAAAATTTCCCTTAAAAGTCCCAATTTCTGGCTCTCTTTAAAAACACATTCAAAGATAGAGCATAACAACTGGCTAGAGTTGAGCAAAAGCTAAGCCTTCAGATAAGGCTTGATTCTGTGTTTACCCTGGCTCCCACCATTCCACACAGTCCAACACCAGGCAGCTGGACCCTCAGGTCTGTTAATGAATGCATATTATTAATAATAAACTTGGGGTTTTTAGTAACAGCTTTATTGAGATGTAATTCATAAACAATTCGTCCACTTAAAAGTACGCAATTCAATAGTTTTTAATATAGTCATAGACACATAAAGCAAATCATTTCCACAGTTCATTTTAGAACATTTTCATCACTTCAAGAAGAAACCCCAGGTGTACTCATTTGTTGCTTTTTTATTAATCAGGAGTTAATTCATATATCATTCCATAGTTCAATCATGACCCAGGTATACTCTTTAGTGATCACCCTCACTCCCCAAGCCCGGCCAGCCCTCCAGCGCTAAGCAACCACTAAGCACTTTGTAGCTGTATAGTACTGCCTACTCTGGACATTTCATGAAAATGGAATCACACCACATGGTCTTTTGTTACTAGCTTTTTTCACTCAGTAAGTTTTCAAGACTCATCCATGTTGTGTCATATAGTTCTTCATTGTATAGCTAAATAACAGCTCATCATATTTAAATACCCTATTTTTCTTATCCATTCAACTGCTGGATATTTGGATTGTTGCCCTCTTTGGTTACTCTTGAATTATGATGCTATGAATATTCACCTCCAACTTTGTGTGTGGCTGTTTTCATTTCTAGGAACAGAATTGCTAGGTTACGTAATACTTTTATGTTTAAGGTAATACCAGGCTGTTTTCCAAAATGGCTTTTTTAATATATATATATATATATA
>NW_022111320.1:51095810-51098081 GCF_000313985.2 Echinops telfairi
CAATAAATTCCAGAAGTAGATGTGTTGAGCCAAAGAAATACATAGAATTTTGAAACTATTGCAAAACTTTTACTGATCTATTTTTTTCTTTTTTGTGTTGTTCTTCTCTTCCTATTTGCTGTTATTTCCCATTTAAAAAAAAAAATCATTTTATTGGGGGCTCATACAGCTCTTATCACAATCCATGCATACATCCATTGTGTCAAGCACATTTGTATATATGTTGCCATCATCATTTTAAAAACATTTTCTACTTCAGCCCTTGGTATCAGCTAATCTTTTCCCATTTTATATTTCTACCAGTGGCCTATTGGCTTTTGATTTCTCCACATCCTCCATCAACGCTTTTTTAAAACTTTTTGATTACAGAATAAACTGTTAGACTTTTCACTGTTCAATCATAATGCATCTAAATTGTCAGGGATTCTTAGGTGCTTTCCTATTCAGCTTATATTCCATGGAATTTTAGGAGTAAAGGAGCTAAACCTCTACCTACCATAGAATTTTACCAACGCCTGCTCAAAAAAAGGTGAGTAGATTTCCAACAAAATCTCTACAGAGCCAACACTGAAATAATGTGTGTGCCCATCAAAAGGCATTAATAATGCCTCCTCCACAAACGTACCTTGAAATTGCTGCTCACAAAAGAACCCAAAATCTACTGCTCAAATACTTGTAGGAAATCAGAAATGGAAATTTGAGTTTTAAATCTTGCTCTTGCCACAAAACAACATGCTGCCTGACTGCTCCCTTTTCCCAACACAGAGGCAGAATGCACTCCACAGCCTTTCCCTGCCCTGCCCTGCCCAGCAGACTCCTTCGGAGACTCAGGACACACTACCACCAGCAGGGACGCAGCAGTACAAGCTAGTCACAGATCAAGACCCAACTGAGACAACGATCTAAGAATCTCACACTGGTGCCGCCATGTTCACCCAGTGCAGACTTTCCAACAGTCAAAATGGCATCTTAGCCACGAACGAGGGTGGGCCGGACAGCATCTTCTGAGATGCAGAATGACCCTATTCAGGGCTCAGTTCCGCATGGAAGGCCTTCTGCCTTTTCCTGCAGTGCTGAGGCCAGGTCTGCCTCCCAAAGACCTAAGAGTGGGAAGTCTGGTTCAAGGACTTCAGACAAAACTTATGTTATTGCTGTTGTTCTAAGAGCCATCCATTTTCACTCCTAGCAACCTCAAAGTAATAGTGTAGAAATTTCCTATATGGTTTTCTAAGCTGTAATCTTTACAGGAGATCAACAGGTCTCTACTATCCCTCAAAGTCACTGGGTGGGTTCCCACCTCCAGCCTTTTAATTAGCAGGTCAACACTTACTTAACCGTTGTGCCAAAAGGGTTTCTTTGGAAAGGGTAGGAGGTGGGAAACCATGGCCACTGAATCCCTGCCAAAGCTCTCATTTCTGTTCATTATAAGGGGTGTTTTTAAGCCAGACAAATTAAGACCCCGTATGTAAACATTCAGTCTTTGTCTACTACTGCAGGCACAAGCAAGCAAACACACACACACACACACACACACACAAACACACATGCGCGCGCGCAAGCCATTCTCAGCAAAGTGATTTCAAAGTTGAGTCCAAGTAAACTGCACAGGGTTTTCCTGACTGTAGTCTTTGTAGAAGTAGATCATCAGATCTTTGTTCATGGCGTTGCTTGGGTAGAAAACATAAAAGAGTTATAAGATAGTCTCTGGGGTAGAGAGTTATGTCAGAGCAGAAAAAACAAAAATTATTTTTTAAAAGAAGAAATATACCCCCCAGAAGAATTCACTTCAGAGGCCAGCACTGAAGCTACAGCTCAGGAAGAGGGACATGTCTGATCAGAGCACATGGGAGCAAACGAAGGGGGAGGAAGAGAGAGTAGAGCACATCCTTCCCCACCATGCCCTGAGGACGATATCCCTGCTCAGAGCAGCCAATACACAGAGAGGACCATATGGCCGGCCCCACTATGAGACACGACATCCCTCACTGACCCAATAGCCCTATGGGGGACAACAATGAAAACACAGTGCAGGAATTGCACCCAATCTGACCCACCACACAGAGGCAAAACACTAAGGATGTGCAACAGAACAGCAAGGGGAGCAGAGCAAGGAAGTCCCAAGGGAACACCAAAAATACTTTGGGGCCAGCCAGGCCGTGGCATCCCATCAGACTCCATGGGAAAATGCTTCTAAAGGTCAACAGCAAACAGACCTTGAACTATTTACAGGCTTTTTTTTTTTTTTGTCATTGGTTTGTTGTTGTTTTGTTG
>NW_022111320.1:51099051-51100724 GCF_000313985.2 Echinops telfairi
ACTGGTACAGATAGGAACTGGAAACACACGGAATCCAGGACAGATGAACCCCTCAGGACCAGTGGTGAGAGTGTCCACACCAGAAAGGCAAGGCAAGGTGGGGTAGGAAGGGGGAACCGATCACAAGGATCTACATATAACCCCTCCCAGGGGATGGACAACAGAAAAGTGGGTGAGGGTGAGAAGCATAGTGTAAGACATGACAAAATAATAATAAGTTATAAATTATCAAGGGTTCATGAGGTAGCGGGCGGAGGGGAAGGTGAAAAAATGAGGAGCTGACACCAAGGGCTCAGGTGGAAAGTAAATGTTTTGAGAATGATGATGGCAACAAATGTACAAATGTGTTTGACACAATTGATGGATGTATGGCTTGTGATAAGAGTTGTACGAGCCCCCAATAAAACGATTTTCTAAAAAAAAGAATAGGGGAACCGATTATAAGGATCTACATATAACCTCCTCCCTGCAGGATGGACAACAGAAAAGTGAGTGAAGGGAGACGTCAGACACTGTAAGATATGACAAAATAATTTATAAATTATCAAGGGTTCATGAGGGACAGGGAGCAGAAGGGAGGGGAAAAAATTAGGAGCTGATATTAAGGGCTCAAGTAGAAAGCAAATGTTTTGAACATGATGATGGCAACAAATGTACAAACGTGCTTGACACGTTTGTATGGATTGTGGTCAGAACTGTACGAGCTCCCAATAACATGATTTTTTTTAAAAGAACAAATACAAGAGGCTTCCCAAAACTCATGGTAAAATGGCACAGAAAGACAAGAGAATTTTTCCACAAACTTTTTGAAGCCCCTTCATACCCCCTCGTGTTTTCGGATTGTTCTGTATTCCACAGCCTAAGGGTGATAATGCATGTGCAGTTCTAAGAGAGCGCCCCAAGGGCTGGAATGACGTGGTAGACAGGACTTGAGTTGGACCCTAAAGACAAGAGAAATGGGCCTAAAGGAAAAGGGCAGCCCCCAACAGGAGCAAAGGCGCTAGGATCCAGCCGGTAAGAAAATGGGAAGGGAAAAGCTGTGCACAGAATGTTGAGCAAACCATGTGGTGAGTGCAGACTGAGCCCTGGGGCAGTGGACTGGGGCCAACGGGGCAGTAGCGCTTTGAATGCAACATGAGGCCACCACTCCTCCAACCTTAAGGAGCATCCTCCAGGGCAGGAGTCTCCATCACCAGTGAAGTGTGTAGGTGGTCCGTATGAATTAAGAAGTCCTCACATTTACTGGAGAAGTAAATAAAAACAGAGCCATGACAGAGAATGGACAATGGGCTCACTTAACTGCACTTAAATAAGTCCCAGCCAGAAATGCCGCTAGCTATCTTTGTGCAGTGTCTTGCTAAACCAACACCACTCAGGAGGTAGCAAGAGCGTTAAGGAAAGGCAACAGAAATTCTTAGCTATTCCACATTTCCTTTGAGCAATAGTTCTAACCCAGACTGAGGTCACGGGTGGGCCACTAAAACCATGCACCAAAGGCAGTGACCCTTCCTAAGAGAAGAATCATCTCTTTCTACCTCTCCAGGACCCATGATGTCCACCCTGGGGCAAGGGCCTAACTTAGGACGATGTTATGAGAAACTGGCCAGACTTACACCCTGTGGTTGCCTTCTTTCCAAACAGAAGTGTTCATCCAAGTGAGGGAGAGTGAGCTT
>NW_022111320.1:51102068-51114618 GCF_000313985.2 Echinops telfairi
CCCGCCCCTGGCAGGCAGCGCGGGTGGCTGAGCCCCGCAGCAGCGGCCCCTCACCGGCGGCTCCTTCCAGCTCCCGGCGCTGCTCACGGGGTACGGATCAACAACAAGATGGCGGCCAGCCGAGGGGGCGGGGGCCGGGCGTCATAGCAACCAGGACAGCAAAGAACCCGCCCCTCGCTTAGGCCGTCCCCAATCAACGGCCTCTGCGCCTGCCGCCCTGAAGAGTGCTTCCCGCTGAAAGGCCAATCGGGCTGTCAGTCAGAGCCTGGCCCCCTCGACCCGTGCCGAACGCCCGAGACACGTGACTGTGACGGCGGCACGGGTTGGCGCGTGCGCGCCGCGCTCCGAGTCGCCGGCCTGCTGGCTGCGGAGCTCAGGCCCGCGACTCCGAGGCCCTAGCGCCCTTGGCGCCTCCGCGTGCGCCTTCCCTGTTCCCAGCCCGCGGCGTGTTTTCACACACGTGCACGTACTAGGAACTGCCCTCCGTGTGCTACCTGTATTTTCTTTTTCTTTCTCTCTTTTTTTTTAAACCCCTGCCGTGGATGGCGGGTTCTTGCCTCTTGTTCAATGGTGAGGAAACTGAGGCGCAGAGTGGGAAGACCGGGCCAAGGTCACACTACCTGCGCCTCCGGGCTCCAGACTATAACGCCCTTCTTCCAGCGACTTCCTCATCACCAGCCCCCAGGCGCGGCCTTCTGTGCTGTCCCCAGCAGCCCCCGGCTCCTGACCCACGCGGTGACTTCCGCCGCCTCCTCCTCGGGCTCTGGCCCCAGAGCAAGCCTGGTACCCAGCAGGCACGCTTCCCTGCCTTGGAGCATCTGCGTCCCTGTGACAGCATACTGGGCACCGCACTGTCACCATCTGCCTCCTCGCGGGCGGGCAGCCCGCCTGGAGTCCTGGGGTCCACTTGTCCCCGGTCCCCCACACGGAACCCTTGGATTGGGAGCCTGGATATGGCCGCGCCACAAGGTTCACATCCGGGTACCCTGTCTGACAAGCTGGCTCAGCGAATTTGGAGTCTTAGCCCCTTAGGTAACGATTTAAGGAGCCCTTAGAGCAGGGTGAGTGAGTGACCAGGAAAAGTCTGTCTGCAGGGTGGGGAGGCCCATAGGACCACCTCCCCACCCCCCAGGGGGATGAATAATAGAAAGATGAGTGAAGGAAGACAGCGGACAGTGTAAGATACAAAATAACAATGAGGATAATATATAATTGATCAAGGATTCACAAGGGTGGGGGAGGAGGGGGAGCTGATACCAAGGGCTCAAGTAGAAATTGGGAAATGTTGATGGCAACCTTTGCACAAGAGTGCTTGATACTATTGAATGATGGGTTGTTGGAAGATTTGTAAGAGCCCCCCAATAAAATAATTAAAAAATAACGTCTGTCTGCCACTGTACTCCTGTAACAGGCTTCCTGTCACAGCATGCTCCCCCGAATGATTGTCCCGGAGGCCCGCAATTTAGGAACAGCCCTGGGAGGCATGTTTTTCCTCCCCCAAAAGAGACTTGGCTTCTATACCACCCTACCCCCACTTGCAGGCCCTGTGACTCCACGGCCCGTAATCCTGTAATTGGCTCAGGAAGCCCAGGTCTCCGAGTGCCCTGTCCCCTGCAAAGGTTCAGGCAGCCCACACACTTGACTAGACTGAAAGAACGCAGGGACACCACAGAAAAGACCGCTGGGTCCCAATCTGAGGTTAAAGGTAGCCTCTTCCGAAAGAACAGGGCCTCCCGGAGGGCTGGCAGTACTAAGAGACCTGAGGTGTGACTGGGTGTGTTGCTCGGTGGGACTTGGTTTCTAAAGGCGACTTGGCCCTGCCCAACAGCTCAGCTGGATACCGGAAGCTTCAAGGGCTCGGTAACAAGAACAGATGGGGACGACATGAGAACATTCCCTCAGAAAGGAATGTCACCAGCCTCTCCAGAGCCAGCCAGCCCTGCCACAGGATTTCCAAGTCTACACCACTCGGGTCTTAATGCATACGTTCCAGATCCTTCCTGAGAAAATCCACACTGTTAGCAGGTTCCCGGGAAGTTGTTCAAATGGTAACACTGTCCGCCACTCGGAGAGAACAAGAAACCCCACTGCTCTCCCTGTCTGCCTGAGGAGGTGGCTTCTGAGGGGACAGGTTGCTGGAGGGGCCTCCCCCCTCCTCAGTCACTGACCAGGGTCACAGCCACTTCCATGAAACATCAATCAGAGTCCCATCTAATGCCTCCTCCAAAGGAAAATACCCCTACCCCTACCCCAGTGTGCCCACAGGGAGGGCATTCTCCACGCAAGAAAAAGGAATCCCAGAGCTGGGCCTCTCCCTCATGTGCACCATCAGGCCGAGACTTCTCTCTCTGCCATTTTATTGAAACCCCCAGCCCCTGACCGCGTGAAGAAGCAATTCCGTTGCGAGTGGGGCAGCTCTTTGACCTCAGAGCCAGTGCCAGGCCCCGGTGCGTGTGTTGAACAGGTAATCTCTGCCCGTACCTGAGCCCCGGTGGTGACGAGAAAGAAAGAGCAAACACGGGCTCAGCACAGCTGGCCCCTTCCATTCAACGCAGGGGGCAGGGGGTTCAGGACCCTTGGTGTGACCCTCCCCCCTGAACGAGGCCCCAACTTGTTCCCCTTCCGCCCTTTGTATCTCAGTAAGTTCTGAGGCCTGGCTCAGATTCTATATGTTACGTATCACTGTGCCAACATTCATTAACGGGGGCCCCTCCCTTTATGCTGCCTTCCCCGTGGGCAGGAGCTAGACCGGGTCTGGAGCATCTGCTTGTACCACAGGGGTCTAACACACACAGGCTGTGGGGTACAGTGGGGGAGAGGGGTCACTAGTTGAAGCGTGCCAGGGAGAGCAGGCCCTATTCCAGGAAAGACGCGTGGTGGTGGTGGAAGGAGATAGGAAGACAGGCAGGATGCAGAGGGGAGGTGGGCCCAGGTAAAGAATAGTTCAATTTGGGAAAAGGCTGACTTACAGGGGTCCTGTGCTCTGCCATCAAAAGCCTGCTGAAAGGAAGAAGGAAAAGGTACCGCCAGGTGGCCTTTGACCTAGCCCCTAAGGATCCAGGGATCCCACCTGCCCCCTCCACCCTGAGAGCCCTGGGGTGGGTGCGCCATGGGAACCACCACCATGGGTTGCCATACCAGGCTCGTGATGCTGTTGGGTCCCTGGGGCATCTCCATCCTCGGTGACTCCATGAGCCCCTCGGTGGGACCTTCAGTTCTCCGGACACTGGGACACAGTAGGAGCAAGAGCACAGGGTAAGCTACTGGCTCCCAGAATGAGTTCAAGGGCTCTCAGGGGCTGAGGTGAGTAAGAATCAGTGCAGCTGACCTGTTCGGTAGCAGACCCTGGGCTGGTTTCTTGGGCATCTGAAACCCCTGGGCCGCCCTACAATGCCAGGAGGAGGGACCAGGCAGTGAGGGCAATGGGCCTAGAACTTCCAGGAATGGGCATCACTCACTTGCCTCTTTCTATTGGAGACACCCAATGTGATTGATGCCCATCTTTGCACCCCACCTTCCCCTGGTCTCAACCCTGTGCCCACAGGAACGCTAGAGTCTCCAGGGACAGGGCGGGTTTCAAGTAGGGGTCAGACACCATGCATAGAAGTGAATACACACCTGGGCCGAGAGGTGCCTCCCAGTGCCGCTCTGACACTAATCCTGAAGATCTCAGAGGGAAGGTAGCCCTCCTCAATAGGATCAGTTTGCCAACACCATCAACTGGGACATCGTCACCAAATCTCCTTGGGTGAAACCATCTAGCCACAGGCAGGGTTCACAGGAGGTACACGGTAAGGAGCCCTACCTTCTGAGGAGCCTGCTGAGGAGCCAGCCCAGAGCCAAGAGGAGAAGAGCGCCAGTCACAGTCAGCACCACCACAAACCAGGCCTCCGGCTGCCAGAAAGCCTCTGTGTCGGTCACAAGCAGGGGGGTCATCGAAGTAAGCTGAAATGGAAGTCTCAACCTCAATGCTGCCCCCACCAAACATCCAGACCCCACACTGGTCCGACTCCTCCATGGGGTGGGCCATGCTATGCCGCAGATCCATTTGTCTGTATTCACAGGGTCTCTGGACCGATGCTTCCCTCTTCAATGTCTGAGAAACTGGGTCTTCTCTCAGCCTCCGTGTTCCTTTCCCCCCACCCCACCCCATCCCGGGGCAGGAGGGCTGTGCTCACTGTGGCTCTGCGCGTGCTGGGAGCCACTGTGCTGGCCCTCCAGGGCACCAGATGCACAATGACAGTCGCTGTGGTGCTAAGGTGGGGGGCAGTGGGACCTGCATCGGCTACACGGATCAACAGCTCGTAGGTACGGGGCTGCGGTGACCAGGGGGCGCCCGACACGACACCGCTGTGCACCAGGACAGCCCCTTGCAGGCTGAATCGGCTCTGGCTATTCCCTGCAAGCAGAGTAACAAGAGGAGGGGGCCATTCCTGGCCTTTCTCCATAGCCTAGTATAGTGGTTCTCAACCTTCCCCATGCTTCGACCCTTTCAGACAGTGTGTTATGTTGTGGTGACCCCGCCCCCAACCATAACATTATTTTCGTTGTTACTTCAGCACTGTCATTTTGCTACTGTGATGAAGTGGGCGACCTCTGTGAAAGGGTCGTTCAACCCCCAAAGGGCTCACGACCAACAGGTTGAGAACCGCTGGCCTAGTGGGCCTGGTGGCCCTTACCTCCCACAATGTTATAGGAGAAGGCCAGGCGCTGAGGTTCCTGGGGGATCCGGCATGACACCTTGGTCACTTCCACACTCTGACCGTGAAATGCGTGGATGGTGAGTTCTTGGAATGGGGGCTCACACTCGGGTGCATGGTCATTCACGTCCTGCAAAACGGCAGCCAGGCAGGGGTAAGGGAGCCCACTCCACAAATCACCGGGCCACCCCTCAACTCCCTCCCACCACCACCAGAGACCAGAGCTTGCCGCAGGGAAGGCCTACCCCTCTCCAGTGGACCAACCGATACAACGGAGGGATAGAGTAGAAAAAACAGCTAGGAAAGCCTAGTCTTTCTGATTCCCTCCAAGGGTCTCGAGGTCAATTACCTCCACTTCGATAGTAATGGTGCAGGAGCCAGTGTGGTGGTTGGTGGGGTCCTGGTCTTGGTCATGGTCAAGCACCTGGACTGTAAGCCTGTACAACCTCTGCCTCTCATAGTCCAGAGGCCCCAGGAGGCGGACCTCCCCTAGAAGGAGCAGCCATGGCCTCAGCCTGCAGAGCCGCCTCAGGCCCACCCGTCCACGCCGGCCCTGGGATGAGCGTACCATTGCGACGGTCCACAGTAAAGACAGCAGGCCCACCGGAGGCGTCGTACTCAATGTTCCCATGCGGGTAATCCATATCCGTGCCCACCACGGAGCCCAGGAGCGTGTGGGGCCTTGCATTCTCACGAACTCGGAGGATACTTGGGGCACAGGTTGGAGAGAACTCATTGATGGGTGTCACCGTCACCACCACTGGTATCTCAGCTGTGAGACATGAGCCAATCAAGGAAGTGACCCTTTGTCCCCAGCCCCACCCTAGAGACCTAAGAGGGGCTGGGCTACAGCTCTCTCCTCTCGTGAGTCCAAGGAAGGGGCTATGCCCACCCCCTCACCCCAGGGGCCTGGAAGCAGGCTAACTTGCTGGCACGGAGTTTGGGGTTTCCCTGGTCCTGATCATCTGCAAGGGGGTTCAGGGGCCGGGACAGGGTAATATGATCCTGTCCTGGATTTCCGGCAGGGGTTTTGTCCAAGGTAGCACGGTCCAGTCTAGGAGGGCCACTCACTGGTCATTGGAGGCTGTCCATCATCAAGCACTAGAATGGAGGCGCTAAGCTGGAAACAGGGCCCGGGGCTGTCACAGTCCAGCGTTGTGTTCACCTGGCCAGAGGAGCTAGAGAGTAAGGCCCGGAGCACTGGCTGCGTCCAGTTCACTGCACCACCACTCCCCCTGCCCCTACTGCCGCTGCCCCTAGACTTCTACAAGCCCTGACCCCTTCTTGCATCAAGCACCCTGCATGTTGGTCTGGGGGTGGGAGCTGGGCACCTCCAGGACCCTGTCTTGAAGGCAGAGGCTGGCCGGGTCCCGAGGGCTGTGGACCCACAGCTGATAGTTGAGGGCAGCACCGGGTGAGTCGGGGTCAGTACAGGTGAAGGTGTCTAGCACGGTGCCCACAGAAGCAGTCTCTGGGATTTGAGTCCTAGGAGTAGAGGGTGGGCAGCAGAGATGGGCAGGGCTCAGCGAGGCCCATGAGCCCTAGTCTTCCTCCCGAAGCCCTGGTAGGTAAAGCTCCCAGACAGGCACTTACACTAGCAGCGCCGGGAGGCAGCGCGGGGGCCAGCGGTTTACCGCCTGCACCGAGATGCTGAGGTCGAGCTCGGCGCTGGCCCACGGCCACTGTCGCTGGAAGGCCTTCACCTGCAGCCTGGTGACCGCTGCGCCTGGATCCCGAGCCAACTCCAGGGGTGCGGTCAGCCGGATGGCTCCATCCGCTGGGCAGGGTGAGGCTGGGGGACTCAGAGTCCTGACCCCTGCCCCTCTGCTCAGCCCTCTCCCGGTGCCCCACCAGGTCAGCAGAGCAGGGAGGCCACTGAGCTTGGCTGTATTGGCCAGGCCTGAAAACCCGACCTATGCCATCCTGGGTCTGACCCAGCCACAGAGCGCAGAGGCATCCCCGTCTCCCCCCTCTAGACCCTCCTGACCCTCACCATATCCGATGGAGAAGCGGGGACAGGGCACCGGGGAAACGATTTCATAGCGCACATGGAAGCCATGGGCCCAGACCCGAGCCACTTCACTTCCGGGGCCTTGCGTCTCGGGGATGGTGATGTTCCGTGGCTGTTCCCTGGGCCAAAGGGACTCACTGGCTCCCACCTGGTAGACCTGTCCTTGCCCATACCCTTCCCCTTATCCTGGGGTCAGGTCTGGCCCCATCCACTGTTCCCAGGGTCGAGGAACCTTACGGAAAGGAGACCTGACTGGAGGGAACCGGCAACACCTTCACTGTCAGCATCCCTTGGCAGTTCCGGCCTTGTCCAAAGGTCACGGAGATCCGCAGAGGGAAGTCCTATGGTGTACACAGAACAGACCGGGAGCCGTGGGGGTGGGGGTCCTTCTGTATGCTGGTGTCCACTCCCTGACTCAAGACCCCCAGACCCTCACCATCCATCCCCTTGACCAATTACTCTTTAACACGTGTTCTTTTAAGCCCCGTTCTTTTGGCCCGGACCATCTCTTAGGAGAGTAAGAGCCCTAGAGTGATAACCTGAGGCCTTAACACCATGCATTCATATCTTGGGGTTGCTAGCAGCCAGTCACCAAGAGAAATTTTAAGGAAGGACCTTTGCACCTCTTCCACAGGGCCACTGTGCCCGGAGCAGTCTCTTTCTATGCCTGCCCTAAACACTCCCGTTGCTCTTAGAGCAGCAGTTCTCAACCTGTGGGTCCTGACCCATTTGACCTTTTCACAGGGGTTGCCTAATACCTCCTGCATATCAAATATTTACATTACAGTAGCACACTTCAAGCGATGAAGTAGCAACGAAAATAATGTCATGGTTGGGGGCTCATCACAACATGAGGAACTGTGTTAAAGGGTCGAGGCATGAGGAAGGTTGAGAACCTCTGCCTTAGAGCCACTGCGAGCTCCAAGAAGCAGGGGCCCCCTCTTTCTGGATTCCATAGCAGCCCATGGTGGGGCCAGCAGGTGCGCAGCACAGGCCAGGTCTGGAGGAGGCAGTATAGTTGAAAATGCCATGCACAAACCAACCTCCAGGAGGTGGAGTCCCTGCCCATCATATGCCCCGCCCAGGGGTATGCCCCAGGTCCCAGGTCTTGCTCACCTTTCCAGCCTGGCCTTTGAGGCCCTGGGAGGGCGCCTGCAACCATCCCTGATTGTTGATGGTGAAAGACCCAGGGAAGTGTGGAGGGTCCTGGGCGCTAATGATGCTCATCTGACAGAACAGAGATGCTGAAGGCCCCACCCACGCGCACCTGTCCCAATCCTCCACCAACCTGGCAGGTACCTGTCCCACCCAGCTCACTTGTGCTCCCTCATTGGCCCTCCGCTGAACCTGAACTCTCCTCGTGGCACCTAGCCCTTGGCCTCTCTGCTTTTACACCAATTCTCTTGTGTGTGTTTTAAGCTACATTTGGGGGGGGAGGGGTAATACAGGTGATACAGAATTGTCACAGAACACTCGGAACATGCAAGAGGACTTGACAGAGCTCAACTTCTGAGACGTCCCTGTTGACACAGGCAGGGTCTGGAGGGTGCCTGGGTCCCACTGAGGCTCAGCTGTGCACAAAGAGTTGCTCAGGCAGGCAGGGCCTGAGCTCTGTTTCCCTGTTTCCCCCCACCCCCTACCTGCCGCTGCCCTCGACTGACTCTTCTCTGCCCCTTATGCTGGACTCACCTGCACCTGGGGCCCCTGGAGTTCCAGGCCTGGGAGCAGTAGTGTGTACAGGTGAGCTCCCGGGGTGACGCTCTCCCGCACCTGAATGATTTCCTCAGCTGACCAGAGGAGAGGTTGGGGGGAGGGCTCTGTTCAGGCTGGGCCTACCCACCCCGGCCTGTTGCCCGCAGCCTCACCTGGGCTGGCAAACAGGCCAGCACACTGGACACGACTGAGGTCCCGCTGCACATCCAAAAACAGCGGGCCCTCCGTCACGTGGGTGCCACATGTGAATCGCAACTGCAGTTCGTAGTGGTTCACCGAGAGGGCATCCAGCCGGACTGAGCTGCTGAGGGTCACCTGTGGCAGGTGGGCAGCGCTATGTGGTGGGCAGGAGTCTCAACTTTGGGAATTTCAGGTCTCCTGTGTCCCGTCCCCACTGTGCCCAGCTGTGCCTATGGCCATACCTTGCCCACATAGTAGGTGCTTTGCCACCTGGTCAGACTGGGCGGGTTGAAGAAGGTGGTGGGTGGCTTCACGGAAAGCAGCTCCAGGACGGGCGTGAAGGAGGAGCAGTTGAAGGAGAATGACTGGAGGTCCGAGCCAGGACCCAGGCTCTCGGAGATATTCATGGACCAGGGCAAGCCGTGCAGGTCTGTGAGCGCAGATCATTCGGGCCAAAGTCCTTCCCCCTACCCCCACCATGCCCCCAGAAGCACACGCATGCGCAGAACCCTGCCTCCCCCGCTGCATTCAGGCAACCTTCGGAAGTGGGGGGGCAAGCAGCCAAGGCCCTTCAAGTGCGGGTTAGCTCACTACGTAGACTTGGGCGGGAGAGCGACCGAGATGAGGAATAAAGGGCAGAGGATCACACCCTTCCCTTTCCTGGCTCTCCCCTAGATCCTGTGCCCCACAGTAGCCTTTCCCAGAAGGGCTGGAATTCCACCATTCGGGTGCAGGTAGGAGTGAGAAACGGGGCTTCCCCTCCACCCATATTCTCACCAGGGATACCCAGCATGAAAAGAAGCACTAGGGACCGGAGCAGCGGCATGGTGGCCCGAAGACACGACGGAGGAGGCTCCGGAAGATTAGATGTGTTTGTCGGACCCACCCAGTTGCCAAGTCAGTTGCTTAGACACAGTTGGGCAGGCATGACTCCTGGGTTGCCCAGATCCCAGCCCCGCCCACGCCTTGTACCGGAGCTGGAGCTGCCAGTCAGGAGCTGAGAGGCTCAGACAATCCCATGTCCTGCTATTCCCCCAATCCATCCATTACCACCACTTTAGTGGGTGTGAAAGAAGGAAGATAAAGCTTTAGATGGGTAAACAGAGGCTTGGAAAATCCTGACCACTCAGTCCTTGAAGACAGAGCCGGCAAAGTACAGCACCCGGGAAGACAGCGCCTGGGATCTGCTATCTTCAACACAGAGCGTGACCACTAGCTCTCGCCTCGCTGTCCCTCACTATCACACAATCAGTGTGGTAGTCCCTCACTATCAATTGGTGCATGGAATCTGAGTCCAGCCGCCAGCACAATCTCACAAAAGTTGTCTGCACTCCACAAGGCAAAGGAACCCCTGGGGTAGAAATAAAAAGAGCAGTTCTCTCTGGGATGGTCAACAGGAGAGGACACCAGATGCCCTCTCAGGGTCTGGGGGCATTCTGCAGCCTACAGGGGTCTACGGATCTCAACATGTACTAAGCTGTGCTTCTGAAACCCGAAAAAACAAACTCATCGTCATGGCACCAATCCCATCGCACGGCCACCCTACAGATCTGCCCAGAGGGGTCCAAGGCTGTAAGCTTGACAGAAGCAGACGGCCTCATCTTTTGTCCAGGGAGTGACTGGTGGGTCAGAACCACTGACCTTTCGGTTAGAAGCTGAGTGCTTCACCCCGGCAACACAAGTGTTCCTTGAAACTTTTAAAATTTGTCCATTTATTGTATTTATGTTATATGTCCTTTTTTTTAATGACTCCACTTAACACTTCCCAATTCTTCACCTTTTATTCTTTTCTCTATAGACTCCAGTCAGGTTGGCCCCACCGTTCACAAAACTTCCCTGAGCATGCTCTCTGGTCTCCCACCTCTCCGGGCTCACTCCTGTCCACCTCCTTTCCTGGTTTGGCTTCATCTTTTCAACCTCCTAACAGTGCAGTGTTTGGGGACTCCTTCCCGGCTGCTGCCCTCCTCTGCCCCGGTGTCTCTCAAAGGGGGTGATACGGGTGGAAGTGATGGGTGGGGGATTGCCTAAAGTGGAACAATCCAGGGGCCATCAAAGCAGGTCCTGGATTACGGGCTAGTGTACAAAAGTTTTTAATTGCCACCGGGTGCTGAGTAACTTTTTTTTTTAAGAGGGTGGGAGGCCAAAGAAATGTGGAAACCTATGGTCTTGACTCATATCCTCTCATCTCCCAGAGCCATGGGTCCAGTGCTTGCCTCTTTCCCAAGCTCCAGAGTCACACACCCAGCAGCCAACCCTGCATTCCCTCTAGAATGTCTAGCAGACTGCTCAAGTGTACAAGTGATGATTTTATTTTCCTCCACAAACTCATTCTTCCCTAGTCTTTCCCCAGATTGGTGCCTGGCCATGCCATCTGATCAGTCGTTCAGGCCAGAAATCTAGCCAAGCTTGATTTCAGGTTCAAAACCTTTCCCAGACTGATCCCTTCCTTGTACCTGCTCCTTCAAGGTCCAGGCCAAGCCTCTCCCTTGCCTGGATTAAGAATTCAGAGTTGAAACTGCAGCAGCCAGAATTAGTTAAACAGGGGCAGGGCCGGGTCATTCCCTGCTCAGAAGACCTCAGTGCTCCCCTGAACTCCCAAGACAAACCCCGCATTTCTCTCCAAGGGTGTAGGGAGGCTGGTTTTGTTAACTACCCCGCCCCTGTCCGTCCCTCAACCATCAGTCACAAAGACTTTGGTTTCTCTGCTGTCTAACTTCACTCCTGTCTCTACACGGGCTGTCTCTCCACCTAAAATGCTCCTCCTTCCAGTTTGCTGCATGGTGGTTCGCCCAGATCCCATCCTTAAGACTACCTCCTCTTAGAGCCCCCTCCCCAAGCTAGCTATCCACGGTCCCCTTCGTTAGTGTCCTCTCTGCTGATGCATCTGTTGAATCTCCAGGTAGATGGGACCCTTGAAGTGAGCATCCCATCAGGAGTCCTCCAGGAGTCCCACCCTGGCCATCCCGGCCGATGAGTGCCACCCCAGCCCCACTCCCACCGACCATCCTCGGTGCTCGGTGTTCATGCGACCCGACAGTGCAGCGGCTGCACGCGAGGCTAACCCCCGCTCCCCACCAGGGGGCGCCCCAGCCTAGGCCGGCCCAGAAGTGCGTCGGAGTGGGCGGGGCTTGTCCCGGGCCGGGGACCTCCCTCACGTTAAAGCCAAGTTCCGCAACCTCCCTTCCCCGAACCCCCCAAGGGCCGGTTGCACACCCCTCCCTTCCAACGACTGTCGAGGTCCAATGGACTGGGGTTCAGGCGGGGCCCAACCACCCGGGACGCTCACTGCCCGGCAATGACGGCACGTGGGCGCCCCCGGGGACCCCCGCGCGGTCGCTGACGGAGCCTCGGTCGGAGGAACCGCTATTCTACCCTGGGACAGACGGGCAAGCTGAGGCAGCCGCGGGGCAGAGAACTGTCCTGGGCCACTCCGCGAAGAAGCCTGGTCAGCTCGGTCACTCAGAAGGTCGTGGGGCTGAGGGGCTGGGGTCGGATCCCACCCAGGTCCCAACTCCACCCCCGCCTCTCCTCCCGAGCGGGCCGAAAGGCGAAAGGAGGCGCCAGGTCCCCGCCCCCGCAGGCCGGAGGGGCGGGGTCTTACACGCATGCGCAGAACCCTGCCTCCCCCGCTGCATTCAGGCAACCTTCGGAAGTGGGGGGGCAAGCAGCCAAGGCCCTTCAAGTGCGGGTTAGCTCACTACGTAGACTTGGGCGGGAGAGCGACCGAGATGAGGAATAAAGGGCAGAGGATCACACCCTTCCCTTTCCTGGCTCTCCCCTAGATCCTGTGCCCCACAGTAGCCTTTCCCAGAAGGGCTGGAATTCCACCATTCGAGTGCAGGTAGGAGTGAGAAACGGGGCTTCCCCTCCCCCCAGATTCTCACCAGGGATACCCAGCATGAAAAGAAGCACTAGGGACCGGAGCAGCGGCATGGTGGCCCGAAGA
>NW_022111320.1:51114718-51117996 GCF_000313985.2 Echinops telfairi
GAAGGAGGCGCGGGCCGGCGAGGACTCCGGCCCGGGGATGCACGGCACTCGACTTGACAGCTTCCTGGGCCAGCTCCGCTGGGAACTGGTGAGGCTTGGGCGCGGGTGTAGCTCGTGGGGCTGGTGTAGGGTGCTCGGCTGCCGCCCGCCCCGAACGCGAACGGGTGGGAGTTGTCCTGAGTGCCCATGGGGTGGGGGGTGGGGTGGGAGCGTGGCGGCGCAGATGGCCCAGATGGCCCTGCGTCGGATTTCTGGTGGTTGTGAGCTACTCTGGGCATCAGGTAACAGCCGCCCAGCTGGCGGTGCAGCAGGGACTACCAGGGGCAGTGACTCCTTTTGGGGGGTCAGGCAGGAAGTGAGAGGTTCTGTAGAGGCACTAGCACTGCCCGTGGACTCCCACTCCCCCAGGCTGGCCTGCCCTTCCTTTCCACACCCCTCCCTGGCCAGCCCTATACTCATCTCTGGAAGAAGCTGCAGTCTTGAGTTGAATCCCCCAAGGGGTACCGGATGCCCCCCCACCCTAGCCGTGGGTAGGCTCTACTTCCCTGTGCAGGCCCGCACCCCTGCCTGCCCTCCTTCGTGGCGGGTGCTGACATGCCCAGCCCTGCGTGCTGCAGCCTGCCAGACCGCCACCAGGTCGGCAGATGGAAGCCACATGTCTCAGTGTGCCAGCGCCCCAACACCGGCCCTGTGCCCCTAAAGCAGTGGTGTCACCCAGGCCTCCATGACCCAGCTGGTCTTGAGCTGGCTCCGCCAGACAGGCAGGGCTATGAAGTGCCGCCGCTCCAATTTGTGCCCTCTCTTACCCTGCAGCTGTGTGGCCGGGACACGGGCTCACCCCAGATGCCGGGTTCCGTGCGTCCAGCCTCCAAGCCTGGCCCAGCTGTGAGACCCGGCCACCAACTCAGGGCCTCAGATGCCTCGGAAGAGGACTCCGCCTGCTGCGTGGAAGAGGAGGAGGAGGAAACTGTGATGACTGGGGACAGGGGCGCAGCCTTGGGGGGACCCAGGGAGCACACCCTAGACTGGGACTCTGGCTTCTCAGAGGTATCGGGGAGCACCTGGCCAGAGGAAGAGCTGTCCTTACTCCAGCGCCCAGTACCCCGAGCTCGGGCCGCCCCCAGCCAGCGACTCTCAGCCCACGGCCTTCCCTTGCCAAGCAGAGCTTCTTTGGCCAGTGCACCGCCCGCCCAACGACCGAGGCCCAAATCCACTCCGGACGCCTGCCTTGAGCACTGGCGGGGCCTGGATGCAGATGATTGGACTGCGGCCCTGCTGAGCAGGGGCCGGAGCCGCCAGCCGCTGGTGCTAGGGGACAACTGCTTTGCCGACCTCGTGCATAACTGGATGGAGCTGCCAGAGGCGACTAGTGAGGCGGGTGCCGGGGGTGGGCCCCGTGCCCGTCCCCGGCCCCCACAATTCCTGCTTGGCCTCTCTGAGCAGCTGCGGCGAGGACTGGCTGGGGCCCGGCGGGCTGCCATGGCGGGAAAGCGGCTGTCATGTCCACCTCGCCCGGAACCGGAACTGTCTGCAGATGCCTCCCGCTTTGCTGCCCTGATGAGCTGCCGCAGCCGCCAGCCCATCATCTGCAATGATGTCATCGGCTACCTCTGACCCTGCCCTCCAGCCTGGGGACAATAAAGGCCTTTCTCTGGACTGTCCGGCTCCATCTCCCTGGGGCTACCGGAAACCGCCTCAGTTGCGGTGCGATCCAGAGAAGGCAGAGAACATCGTCCCTCCAGGGGGAGCTCCCTGCCATGCCCGTGCCGTGCCCATGTGTTCCAACATCTGTCCACTCCACCGGGCCTTCCATGAGCTTTTATTGAACGCCTGTGCAGGGCTATTTTGCTGTGGGCTTGGTAGTCATCGATTGGGGCTGCTGCCTTGTCACCGCTCGTAGTGCAGGGGTGGGAAAGCCGTGTCCTCCTCCTCACCCTCACAGGACAGCTCCAGCACCAGCACCTGCTGCTCAGGCACCTGGCCTGTCACCTGATGCACCAGCTCCGTCACTCTGTGGGGAGGGGTGGCGTGTCAAGGAGAGTGGGTGAATGAACAATGGCAAGTAGACAGGGAGCCAGTGACCTGGCACGAGCTGCTAGAAGGTGCTGGTGGAGCCATTAGACGCCCAAGCCAGGAGCTGGATCAGCTCAAGACAGGAAACATCTGAAACTATTTTAGGAGTGGCTGGTGGGGTGGGGGCAGGAGGCAGGAAGCCGCAGGCCCCCTGGGAGTGGGCCCCGGGAAGGGGGCTGCACAGAGTGGGGGGCTCGTGGGGCTGGCCCAGCAGGCGGCCCTGCCCCGCCCCCAGCCCATTTGCTGGCTCCATTTGGCAAAAGCCAGTTTCAGGAAGGTGTGAGGGGCCCTCACAGAACGGAACGTGGGTGGGGGGGCTGGAAGCCGGGTCTCGTGTCCCTTATCCCTAGCCTCCAGGGATGGTGAGGGCGTCTGCCTGGAGGCAGGTGTGGACTCACGTGCGGTTCTGCCAGTCAGCAGACGATCTCACTGAGTAGAGCATGGCCGGGCCATACAGTAGCATGCTCACCTGCAGCCCATAGCGCTCCTGACAAGACAGAACGCAAATGCCTGTTGGGCAGGGCCAGGGCTGGCTGGGCCTGAGGACAGGCAGGGAAGAAACATACCTGGAGAGAGGCTAGGAGGGACTTCACAGTCACCTCAGGCTGCCCAGCAGGCACCTTCAGGCGGTCCCAGCGGGTCCATGTCAGGTGTCGGAACTAGATGGGGTAGAAAGGGAAGCTGTTGTCTCTCCCACCTCGCCCCATGCCCCTTTCCTCCCCAAGCAGCCAAGTGCCCCTTTCCTTGCTGAGAGGAGCTGGAATGGCCAACTGCCCCTTTCCTTGCTGAGAGGAGCTGGAATGGTTGGGAGGCAGGAAGCAGGAGTGGGGGGTTGGGATGGAAGGTGGGCTCTGGGCCCAGAGTCTCAGCAACTCCCCCCACCCCACCACCCCCACTCCCCTGCCCATGCTGGTGCTGGGGCCAGCACAGGAAACAGGGCTCTGGGGCTGCAAGTGATCCATCACACAGGCCAGTCGTGTGTGTGCGCGCGCTTGCATGTGTGCGTGTTGGGCGGTGGGGGGGGGTGCTTCCTGAGGAAGCAGGGGCAGGGCTAGTGCAGTTTCTGATAAGGCTGCTGGGAAGTGGGGCACACATCCTGTCCCCCCCCCGACTCCTGATCAGGGCACATGGACAAGGGGTACAGTGACCACTGAGACTCTGTGGACCCAGAGACCCTAGTGAGGACACTGTCCACAGGGCTCTGC
>NW_022111320.1:51118096-51137685 GCF_000313985.2 Echinops telfairi
CTCCTGATCAGGGCACATGGACAAGGGGTACAGTGACCACTGAGACTCTGTGGACCCAGAGACCCTAGTGAGGACACTGTCCACAGGGCTCTGCTTTGGGGGACTAAGGCTGAGTGGCCAGGGATCCAGACAGAAGGGCCTTGCCAGGCCTAGGCACCAAACTTGGGTTAAGCCTAGAAGAGCCCAGAGGCCAGATGGAGGCACCTCCTTTTCCGTCCTCCGTGGGACACAAAGGCAGCCTGTGTGCTGGCTGGAAGCTGGCCCCCCGCACAAAGGGACTCTGTGCACTGTGCCTGGAGGGACCCCGGAGCTGCTCAGCAAAGGCCCAGTGCTGGGTCCATGACCTCTGCCCTCTCCCCTAGAGAGAGAGTTCCCTGCTCTCTCTCTCCTGTGGCCCAAAGAAGCGACCACTCCCACAGAACCTGAGCACACAGGCCAGCATTCAGAGCCCTGCACACAAGGAGCACCCCCATGCATCCCCAGTGTGAAGAAGAGCCCTGCGCTTGCATGTGGCACACGTGTTCGTGCCCGCTCCCCCTGTGCCCACACACCCAGGTGGGCCAGGATGCCCAGAGCCCGGCATACTCTCGCTTGTGAGACAAGTTGGAGAGGGGCCAGGGTCCCCACCATGCAAGTAGAAGCTGGCTAGTCTCCGTCTGGGATTGGGGCTGGGGCCTGAGTTCCCCCCCTTCTACCACTTCCCTTCAGGGGCTCTCCTGAGGAGGGGGGCTGGAGGGGGATGTCTGGCTCTACTAATGAGTTAAAGCTGCAGCTCCCCCAGACCCCAGGCTGCAGGAGGCAGGGGGGTAGGGGTGGCTGATGGCTGCTTCCTGTGTCTGACAGGTCCCAGCCTGGCTGCACAGCAGGGGGGGGGGCTGAAGGGAGTCTTCAGGACTCCCCCACAGTCTGGGCCCAGATGAGAGCCAGCAGCCAGAGTAAAGGCTGTTTGACTGGATAGACCCAGGGAAAACCCTGGCCAGGTGGGCTGGGGGCATAAGGGCTCACCGTCTGGGGGACCGGGGCTGGCGGCACCCAGCGGTTGAGACGGTTTTCAGCCAGGTGCAGATAGCTGTGGCGGAAGGCCCCAAGGGACGTCAGGCCGCCCACCACCTTGTATAGCTCCAGGCCCATCAGGCCTGCCACGGCTGCGGTGGTGGTGGCAATGGCTGGGATGATCTTTCCTACGATCTGCTTGCTCTGCCAACGACAGAAGAGTCTTGGTTAGCCTCAAGGTGTGGAGCTAGTGTTTCAGCCCATGCCCCCGGCAGGGTTACCTGGGCACGGTTGGCTGGAGGGATCCCGTAATTCTGAGCGCGGAGGCTCGCTGCTGCCGTCACGAAGTCCATGTGGAAATTACTGTCATCGTCCTGCATCATACCCAAGCCACAGGTAGGATTCCCACTGCAACCACTGCCCCTCCCGGGGGCCAACCATGTGCTACTCCCCTGGTCTCCACGCTGTTCTAGGGTACGGGTCTCCCAAGCACCCATTAAGGAGGCCGTGTCTCAAGGAGGGGTGGGGGGGCTCTGCTGGGAGGAGAACTAGGCCATAAGGCTCCAAAGCCAGCCTCTTAGCCCCTGACTGTCCCCATAACCTCCCCAGGTAGCCCCGCACCCACACTGGGCTCCTACCTTCTCGAAGAGCAGGGGCTTCAGGGGTTCATGGCCCAGGCTCCAGACTTCCAGAGTTTCTTGAAGTTCTTTCAACTGCTCGGTGTCTAACACGAGAGGTGGGTGTGGGGCAGTCCGCCAGCACTCACCTCTGCATTGTTCACCTGGCACCTGTCCTTGGTCTCTGTCAAACTCATCCCTCTCTGCTTCCAGGGAGCCCGGCTCCCTTGATTGACACCACAGCTCCCCTCCCACAGCCCTAGCCCTCAGTCTCATACTTGTGCCTATGGCTCTGTCCGCACTAGAGGGAGCCTAGCCAGGGGGTCCCCAGGGCCAATGGGTTGATTTTGACTTACTGACATCCACCCCCATCCCCCACGGGGCTGAGGGTGCAGGGGGCACAGCAGGGAGAGGACCTGCAGCGGGGGCCCCTTGGGAAGAAAGAAGAAAAGTCTGTGGGAGGCAGGGAGCTGAGGACAGGGCCCAGGTGCCAGCTTCCTCTGCAGCATAGCAGGCTGAGGGCAGGGTCAGCCCTGTGGGTGACAGCATAAGGGGCAGGGCCAGGGGTCTCACCAAATGTGGTGGAAGCCTGAGCTGACTCCGGGTCACTGGCCCGCCAGGTGGGGGCCAGGTGCTGGGGACCGGGCAATGGCAACTTCAGCAGCTCCCTGAGCGCAGTCTGGTCCTTTGAGCCACACAGCCCATGCACATGGGCATACAGGTTGGCAGCTGCCAGCACATAGAGGAGGTGCATGTCCTGCAGGGAGACCCAGAGTAGGGGCAGATGCCGGGGAGTGAGCGCTGCCTGTGTGTGGAGAGCCTGTCTCTGCACCGCATGTGCACGCCACATGTGCATAACGGGGTCTCTCTCTTGGCCCACGTGCAGCTCTGCAGAATGCAGAGGCGCCCATCTCCCCCTCTAAGGAGCTGCATTCCCATCTTGGGGCTCCCCGGGGGACCCCACTCACTTGGTTGGCATCAAACTCCAGGGGTTGGGGACACTGTTTGGGACCCGACCAGAAAGGCGTTCCGTTCTCAAGCACCTGGGGAAATCAAGGCTGCTGGCATCAGGCTGGCTCCCTGCCTGTTCCTCCTGGCCTTCAGCCCCCTGCCCCCAACCCTCACCCCAACCTTCTCAGGTGGAAAGCACTTCAAGAGCTGCCTGATGCTGTCATGGAAGCATAGCTGCCAGTGGCCACGTGCCCACATCACACAGTCGTGCCAGGTCCGCGGACGCTCCCTCAAGACACCCCGCACTGGCTGCAGCAGAGTCAGCATCTGCATCTCCTCGGTGTCCGCCAGGGAAGTGGGTGCTCTATGGAGAGAGGTGGGGAGTTCGAGTCCTGAAGACCCTGGTCCTGGGCCCCCTGCCTGGACTGCTACCCACTTAGGTCAGTGGCCTTACTGCTGATGGCGATTGATGACCTCAGCAGATAGTCGGAAAAGCCCCTCGAACTCATTCCGAGCCCACTGCAGGGAATGGGGAGCAAGGTGGGGTTAGGTGGGCACGGGTTTATAGCAGAGGCTAGGCTAGGGGGAGGGGAGAGGCCGTCTCTGTGGCCCCCTCACCTCCAGAGTGTGTTCAACATTGCTGGGGAAGAAACGCACGGTGCAGACGGGATTGCCAGCATCCTGAGAAGCTGTGGGGGCTTTGTAGACCTCCGTCACGTGGGGCACGGACACAGAGGTGCTGCCCATGGTGCCCAGAGTGCCCGCCTCCAACATCGGCTTCAGATAGTGGGTGCAGCGGGCAGCCACATAGCGTCCTGACCGGGGTGGGGTGGGTGATGGGCAGCAGAGTCAGACGGGGCACTGGCACTGTGCTGGGCAAAGGGCTGGGTTCCACAGATGGGCACTCACTGGCCTGGAAACTGTCTAGGGCAGCCGCCACACCATCCACACGGGAGAAGAAACTGTCCCCATAGATGTGCTCCGTGGTACGGTCCAGCGGGTGGGTGAATGGGGTCACGTGCAAGCCTGGATTCAGGCGGCTGGCAGCCTCTGCAGCCACCTGTGCCTTGGGACTCTGGGAGGAAGGCAGGTGGGCATTGTGGGGGGCGCTGTGGGGCAGTCAGGACATGGGGCATGTGGAGGGGTTGGTACTCACACCAATGTCCTCAGGCCTGAAGAGGAACTGGCGGCTGAGGTTGGAGCGTTCGATGTGGTCCATGTCGGCCACTGTGATGCTCCCGGAGCCGCTGGCGCCCAGGCCCATGAGGGCAAAACTCTTGAGCAGTTCACAACCGATGGCGCCAGCACCCACCTGCCCGGTGGGAGAGGCCTTAGTCCCAGGGGCCTGTGCCAGCCCTCCCACAGACACCCCCACCTCACTGCTCAGCTCACCAAGAGGTAGTGCTGGTGGCTCAGCTTCTCCTGAAAATCAGCCCCAAATACTGCTGTCTGCCCGTCATAGCGGCAGCCTCTCTGGGAGACACGGATAAGGGTCAGTGGTGGCCACTGGCCTGCCCTGCATCGTCTCCCCTTGACACCAAGTTTTCTGGGACAGCTCTTCCTAGCTCTGCCCCACCCTTGGCGTCCCATGGGGCCAGCACCCTCCTCCCACCTCCCACCCCAGATTCTTACTGGGGCACACTCCTCCGGGCTGAGGACCCCATCTTCCGGAAGGCAGTCAAGAGCATCAAAATACAGCCACTGGTCCAGGGGCATGAACGTCCGGGAGACAGCCTGTGTGAAGCATGCGTCACTGTGACCAGGGCGCCTCTACCACCGGCTCATGGCTCACTACCTCAGAGCTCCGCTGGAGGCTGCAGTCAACCTCAGGGGCTGCCATCCAGGGCTTGCCGCCCTCTGGTGGTGATGCACAATGTGGTGCCCGCACTGGTCTCTTTGCCCTGCCCAAGTTCACCTTCAGCACTTCCTGGGCAGCTACAGCACCCAGCAGGGCCGCCATGGGGCTCAGGTCACCGGCGCTGCACAGAACAGCCGCTCGCACGAGGGCCTCATCCAACGGCTCTTCCGATGTTCCCTGCAGTGGTCCCAGGGCCTGGGCCAGTCTCCCCACAGCCTCTGCATCACCCTGCAGAGGGCACACCACGGGCACAGCAGCCCTAGCCTGAGTCCTTGACCCTCCTCCCCCAGCCTTCTGGGCGTCATTCACTCTGTTCACAAAAGAGGATGCAGAGGCCTGAGTGGGAGTGGCCACTGTGCTGGTGCCCCTCGCTTTCAGGAACCAGGCTCTAGTCTCCGGATCAAGGCAGCATTCCTTAGCATCTCCTTTTACCAAGAGGTAACATTTCCTCTGAGATGTGCACCAGGATTTGCTCTGCACTAAGGTCATTGTCACCTCCGGGTGGGTGAGCCCCCAGGTAGACACAGGCAGGGTTGGCTGGGCCACTCACAGGATGCCAGGGCCGGGGCGGGTGTCCGGAGCTGGTCTGGAACTGGTGCAGTGCACGGAAGACTTGATGCAGGCAGTGGGCACGGTGGGCTTCCTGGGCCACCACTCGGGGCTGGTGCAGGGCTGTGGCCAGGGCCTCCTGGAGAGGACAAGCAGCTCAGGTCAGGAGCCGTGTGCTGGGTCCCCCCCCCCAACTTTCCCACCTGGCACCCTGCACTCACATGGCTCACAGTCTTGGGTTCCTTGACTTCAGTGACAATCCCACCGTGAAGGTAGCAGGAAAAATGTGTTGTGTCCCCAATCTCCAAGGTCCTGGTATCTGGAGTACATCCAGCCTAGTCAGCATGATCCCCGACCCCGATCCCCATGCCCACTCCTGACTTGCATCTGTGTCCCTCACCTTGTTCCACCCCAAAGACTAGGCTGTGTGGACCTTCAGTGGGGGGGCCCGGGCATTGAGACCACGGCACGAGTGGGGCTGGCTTACCCCGTACGCGGATGGTCTGAGTACAGCCATTGAGTTCAACCATGCCTCTGATGCCTGAGAAAGTCACCAAGGCCTCGTCTTGGAAGATGGGAACATCAGTCCCTCTCAGGGTGACAACACCAGGAGAGCCCTGAATAGGGAGGGCTTGTCTCAGGGGTGCCTGTACCAGCCTTCCCTCCCCCACCCCCAACCCGGGCAGTGGCAGCCCTCCCTAGAGGCAAGCAGAGCGCCCACATCAGCACCCACCTGGGAGATGTTTTGGATGGCAGCCACCAGGGGTTCTGCCTCAGTAGGATCTTGCACCCTGAAGTCCTCGCCAAAGTCACAGAACAGCTGCCTGGGGTGGGGTGGGGGGCAGCAGGCATTGAGGTAGCTCTTCTACGAAGGCAGGTCCAGAGGGCCAACGCGGGGAAGGAATGCTGGGGAAGCATTGAGGCTGGAGTGGGAAGGGACCATTGAGCTGGCCAGGCCAGGGTGGAGGATACAGGGGAGTGAGCCTGGAGGTCAGGATGGGGACAAGCCCGGAGCTGGGGCCAGTTCTGGGACCAGCTGCTGGCGTTGATGGGGGCAGCTGGGCAGGGAGTACCACTCACCCGACAAGGCCCCGGGTGTCGGCCATCACAAAGCAGACCCCATGCTGGTGGCAGAACTGACCCACCCTCAGCTGCTCCTCCAGCTCCGAGTTTGTCAGCACCACCACCTGGGTGGGACCCTCTGATGAGCAGGGCGGAGCCTCTGCCCAGCCCCAAACTGGGCTGGGTTACTGAGGACAAGATTGGCTGGAGGCTGGAGGAGAAGACCAGGCCAGCCTAGAGAGCAAGCAGTCTGGGGACACACCTGGTACTCCAGCAGCAGGTCCTCAGTGAGGGTGCCTGGGTGGACGGAGACCTGGGTGGCTCTGTTGAGCTGAGCTACGGGCTCCCGAGAGGCCTCAGCCCGACTTGTTCCCAGGTCTTTCTCTGAAAGGAAGAACTGGGGAGAGGTCCAGTCTGCCCTGAGCAGGGAGTCCTCTCTTGGGTTCAGCCCGAGCTCTGGGCTGGAAACCCTCAGTCCCCCATCCCCACCCCCAGGTTCCTCCTCACCTGGGCAGTCAAGTCTGACCAACAGGTGGGGTGAGGATCATGCAGAGTGAGGCTGCCCACCCCCATCAGCACCAAGTTCTTGGCCACCTCAGCCCCCAGGCCCCGGAGGCCGGACAGCAGGACCTTGGCCCCCTGAATCCTCACCATGGCCGCTGAGCCCAGGACATACCTGTGGGTGCGGAGTGGACATATGCTGTCAATCAGTGGTCAGAGAGCCACCCCCCACCCGCGCCCGCAGCCCACCTCTGCCCTTACAGCTGCCGGGAGTACAGCTCTTCGTCCAGCGATGACGTGGTGGGGGGCTCCGGGCGGTCCATTCCGGAGGCGGGGATTAGCCAGAGGGCAGCGGCGCTCACCCGCAGTCTCTGTCTGATGACAGTGCCCACAAAGGCCAGCCCCAGCGGTGGCTCCTGCCCGGAAGCACCCAGATCGCGGAAGTAAAGACCGCTGGTAGTCACAGCCTTTCCCCGGGGCTCAGGTCATTTCAGGGAAATCGAAACTGAGCTCCGAGCCGACCGCCTCCTGGCCCCGCTCCAGCGGTTGGCCATACCTGCAGCCCGGATAAGACGCGACGGAGCGGGAGCTGATTCGAGTGCGCGGTGGGCTGAGCGCTGTGCCGGGCGGTCCAAACCCACCGGGCCCTCCTCGCGCGCGAGGGGAGGCTGCTCGGGTCCCGAACCCCACGGAGCAGCTCCACTCTGCCCTGCAGATCTCCAGGTGGGAACCCATTCAAACCCTCGGCTCCGCAGAGGAGGTGCCTCTCCTGGGGGAGGCGCAGGTGGTGGGCGGGGCCCACGTGGGTGGGACCTGGAGCGTCACCTGCCCAACCTCAGGCTGCCCTGTCTCCCGCCGGCCGGCTCTGTCCGGCTGGGTCGGAGTTCCCTGGTGGCCGGGGCTGGATGCCTTGCTGTCCAGCACAGAGGCAGCACGGCAGGGCCAGCCCCACCCACCCCAGACGTAGCGGGGTTACCCTGAACCCCTAAACTACAGACCCAGGGTGGAGCCTGACATCTCTTTGGTTGAGATCGTGGCCCCAGCCCAGAGCCCTCTGTCTCTGCAGGGGATCTGATTACCGCCTGCCTGCGGTTGTCAGACCAGGACAGAGACATACTGGCAGTAAGTGGACCAGACAGGGCGTCCCACTTGGGACCAGTCCTAGGACTTCAAGGCGGAGGTCGGTCTGAGAGCTAGATGCTCTCAGCAGGGGAGAGAGATAGGGCAACTGCATTTGCATGCGCGGCACTTAGATTTTAACAGTTCTATTAGCACTTGATCGCATGTCATGCAATTCAGTATTTCAATCATATCAAGAAGAGTTGTACCATGATACCACAGTCCATTCTAGAACACTTTCTTCTTCCATATACCCATTGTCATTCTTGTTTTTCTAACTGTGGCAAAAATATGCACGAGAAAACATTCTCCAGCTGCACAACTTCTACGTCATTGATTATCCCCTTCGTGTTGTACAACCATTATTGATATCCTTTTCCAAATTGTTCTACATAACATAAACTCAATGCCCCTCAGAAACAACTCTCTTTCCTTCCTCCATGGGAACCGTTGGTCATGTTTGGTTTCTTTCTTCCCTTTAAGTAGTTTTCTTGAGCTGGTATTCACAGATCACACACTTCCATGGTGAAGTCGCTTTTAAAATGAATTGTATATGTATCATCACAATCAGTTGTAGTGCTCCCTCCCCACTCCTGAATTCATTGTTTGCTCCCCAAGCCCCCCGCCACCCTGACCGCTATCCCCCCTCCACATCCCTGATAAACCATTGCATCAGCTATTGTTTCTATGCATCTACTCTTTCTGTGCTTCACAAACTGGGAAAACCCAGCAGAAACAATAAGAAACAAAAACAAAACAGCAAGAAAAATAGTAATAATATAAAGATAAAAATACAAATAAAGAGTAAGAAAGAAAAAAGGGGGGGGGAAGTAAGAAAGATAAGACCACCATCAATATTTTTAATATAAAGATAAAAATATAAATAAAGAGTAAGAAAGAAAAAAGGGGGGGGAAGTAAGAAAGATAAGACCACCATCAATATTTTAAAAAACAGAGAAGAAATTTCTGTCATGGAACAAACAAGAAATACTTGAGCCTAGAACAAATCCAGGTTTGGGTCAAGAGTGAGGTCAACTGACCAAGTATCAAATTATCCCATGTTTGCTCCATTATAATCCAGTTTACAATAATCTCTATCTGATGGTAAAGCTGTTCGAGACCCTTGCCCTGTGGCTAGAGGGGATCTGTCAGAGACTTAATCTGACTGGATGCTCTACAGATGGGTTTGCGGCTCCCACTGTCCTCCACAGCCTTCTACAAATTGGGTGTTCACAATAAGCTCTGATACTTTTCCCTTTGTCATATTTGGATTTTGTTATTGTCATCTTTGGATCACACAGGCTGGTATGCCTCTTCTGTGTGAGCTTAACTGATTCCTGACTTAGATGACTGTTAGAATACAAGCCTTTCAAGCCACACACACTATTCCAATTGATAGCAGGGCACCACCTCTTTCTTCAACACGCTTTGCTGTAGCGCCCTGCTCTTCAGTGATCATTTCGTGAAGCATTTAGATTTTGTGTCAACTTGCACGTGTGTGAAAGTGGAGGGGTGGAGTCCAGGGAGTGTGACCTTTTTGTAAGAGAGACGCTGAGAACTCTCTCTCTCTGCCCTCCACCTTCCTCCTCAAAGGGACTCTGTGTCTGCCTCCAGGGACCTGAAAAGCTGTTGACACCTTGTATGACTCTGTACCATTGGCCCATGATCTCCCTGCGTCTCGCTGTACCTTTCTGTGTCATCGGCCTGCAGCTGTGTGACTCTGCAGAGGGCCCCGGGCAGCACTGGACCCATAGATTTGAGATGTGCTGGGCTGGGACACATTCTTGGTATAAAATTACTTCTTTTTTTTAAAAATTACTTCTTGATATAAAGTTTTTTCATATACATATGAGTGTCACTAGTTTTGTTTCTCTAGACAACCCAATCTGACAACGTGGGTCTCTATTTTTTTTTTTTAACATTTTATTAGGGGCTCATACAACTGTTATCCCAATCCATACACACATCAATTGTGTAAAGCGCATTTGTACATCGCTTCTCAATCTATTTTTCTTTGAATAGTTTGAAATCATGATAAATTCCCCGGAAATTGCAAAAATAGTGCAGAGAGGTTCTGTGTACTGCCACCCACACAGGTGTCCCGCTGTGGGGGGCTGGTTTTCCAGACAGTGGTCCTCAGCTTCCCAAACAACCCACAACAGCAAATCCCTATTACGCAAGGATCATGAGCCAGATGTTGTCAAGTCATGGTGTGTGTGTACAAATAACATTTTTAAAAATTAGGATAAAATTTACATAACAAAACCTACCATTTTAAATTGTATAATGCAATGGCTTTCAAAATATGTTGTGCAACTATTGCCACTACCTAGTTCTAGTTCTCATTTTCATCACCCCAAAAATGAGAACCCTATGTTCATTAAGCACTCACTTTCCATTCAACCCTCTCCTAGCCCCTGGAAATCACTCATGCAATTTCTGTCTTACTGGATTTGCCTATTCTAGACATACCATATAAAATGTGGCTCTTTTTTTTTTTACCTGGTTTCTTTCACTTAGCATAATGTTTTCAAGGTTGATCCAAGTTGTTCCATGTATTCATGTTTCATTCCTTCTAAGACAAGTTTTACTGAGCTATAATTTACACACTATACAATCACATACTTAAAGTATCGTCAAAACCATTGCCATATTTTAGAACATTTCATCACCTTGAAAAAGAAAACTAGCCAGTACTCTTTAACCATCACTGCTCTGTATTCCTCTTGCCCAGTTCTAAGCAAGACACTAGCAGGGCCCTGGTGGTGTAGTGGTTACATTTTGGGCTGTGTATTAGTCTAGGTACTTTGGAGAAACAAATCCACAGCAACTCATGTATAAGAGAGAGTTTTATGTAAAGAAAGTGTGCATCGCGAAAACATCCCAACCCAATGCTGCCCAAGCCCACAAGTCCAACATTAACCCATTAACCCAACACCAGTCCACAAAGTCCTTCACCTCACAAAACAGAGGCGATGATGCCGACTGCAGGAGGAAAGCTGAGTCAGTGAACGAACAAGCATCTCAGCACTAGCAGGGGTCTCCACACGGCTGCTCCAGCACCCAGGGCTGCATCGGGATAGGTCCATGTGGCTTCTCCTTGGGAATGTCTTGTAGGAAGTCAATCTTGCAAGCTGAAGCAGGGAACCGTTAAGGCAGCTGCACCCGATGCAACCATCACAAAACAAGAGACCTGAGAACTAGAAAGGCGAGGCTTCACCACCCATTTATCCCTCCGCCTTTCAACCTGCACCACATGTGATTATCGGCCAGGCTGGCACAATTAACTAACTCAGGCTGGGAACTGCAAGGTCAGCAGTTCGAAACCACCAGCTGTTCTTCCGGAGAAACATGAGGCCTTGAAAATCCCCAGGGGCAGCCACCGTAGGGTCACTCTGAGTTGGAATCGACTTGATGGCAGTGAGCTGAGAAGCAAGCTACGCTCTAATCTACCAAGCTACGATCTGTCTGACAGATTGGCTTACTGTAGACATTTCACAGAAATGGAACAAAAAAAGAAAAAAGAAGTGGAACCATGTAATATAGGGGCTTTTTTTGGTCACGGGGTTCTTTTTACTCAGTCTGTTTTCACGGTTCACCCACGTTGAGCATCTATCAGTACTTCTTTCCTTTCTTTTTTCTTTTTAATCGTTTTATTAGGGGCTCATACAACTCTGATCACAATCCATACCTACATTAATTGTGTAAAGCACATTTGTACATGCATTGCCCTCATCATTCTCAAATCATTTCCTCTTAAACCCCTGGCATCAGCTCCTCATTTTTTCCCCTTCCTCCCCACTCCCCCCTCCCTCATGAACCCTTGATAATTTATAAATTATTATTTTGTCATATCTTGCCCTGTCTGACGTCTCCCTTCACCCACTTTTCTGTGGATGACGCAGTGATGTGGGGGATGGAGTTTGTAAAAGCAGTTACTTACGCTTTATCCTGGATTATGGGTTATAGGAAGAAAGTTTTAAATTGACTGATGGCTGTGGGTGGGGGTGATGCTGAGTAATTTTTTTTCTGGAATAGCCAAAAAAGCTTGGGACCTGATACATCATATGAATATAACATATTTGGCTTACCACTCATCAGTGGATGAACATTTGGCTTGTTTCCATCTTTCGAATAATGGATCGCATTCATATAGTACTATCAGGAATAAAGCTGCTATACACCTTTTTTGTTCTTTTTGCGTGGATGCATCTTCATTTCTCTTGGCTGGAAGGCTAGTTGTGTGGTAACTCTATGTTCAGTTGTTTGTGGAACTGCCCAGGCAGATTCCCAGAGTGGCTGCACCATTTGGCACTCCCACGAGCTGTTTTTGAGGGTCCCAACGTCTCCTCTGTTTGACTACAGCCCCCTTACTGGGTGTGAAGGGAGTCCTGTAGGTAGAGTGCTACGCACTCTGCCGCCAACAGAACAGTCAGTGGTGAAAAGACACTAGCAGTCTGTCTGCAAGTGGCAGTCTGCATCCACAAAGCTCTATAGCCAGGAGACCCTAGGGGGCTGGCCTATGCTGGCCTACAGATTGCTGAGTCATATGGGCTCCATGGCTTTGGCTTTGGGTTAGGGCAGTGGTTCTCAACCTGTGGGTCTCAACCCCTTTGGGGGTCGAACGACCTTTTCACAGGGGTCGCCTGATTCATAACAGTCGCAAAATGACAGTTATAAAGTAGCAACAAAAATAATTTTATGATTGGGGGATCAGCACACCACGAGGAACCGCATGAAAGGGTGGCAACATTAGGAAGGTTGAGGGGGTGTGACGAGGTGGCTGATGTGGTTTTCATTTGTGATTCTTTTGACAACTAATGATCCTGAACATCTTTTTCATGTGCTTATCGGTCACTTTGGAGCCCTGGTGGTGTAGTGGTTCTGCGTGGCGCTGTGATGCTCAGGAAACCACTAGCCACTCCATGGGAGAGAGATGGGGCATTTTGCTCCTGTACAGTTACTGTCTCCGAAGCCCACAGAGAGCCATTCTTCTCTGTCCTATAGTGTCACTGTGAGTCAGTACCGACTCGATGGCAGTGAGTTAGATTGGTCATTTATCTATCTTCTCTGAAGAAATGTATATTTATTTACAGCCTATCTGTATTAAACATTTTTCGTGGACATGTGTGTGTGTATATAGACTGTGGCAGTTACATAATCTTCTGTCAACTTGAGAAAGCAGTGCAGTCTAGCCTGTCAATCAGGTCAGAGCTGGATGACCTCATTTGGAGGCACAGCAGGGATAAATAGTTCACATACCAGACATACTCTGCTTCATCTTCCTGCTGACAAGCCACATGGAGCCAAGCTGATGGGGCCAGAGCCCTGGAGCTGGAGGAGCCACATGGAGACCCATGCCAGCATGGACATGTTTCCACCACCACTGGATCCACAAGACTTTCCACCCACTGGCCTGTGATTTTCATGCATTTGACATCATTGCATGTGCTGCCTGAGTCTGAAGAGGAATTGATAGATTGGTATCAGACATAGGGGCTAATATCGGACTTACAGACTTGATCTGGACTGGATGGAAATGTTTTCTCAATATTCAATTGCTCTTGTATATAAAACTTTCTTATGCACATGAGCCTCCCTGGATTTGTTTCTCTAATCTATCCAGACTGACACACACACCTGTTTAAATTTTTCTCTCCAGTGGTTGTACTGTTTTATTTTTCTAGCTGCAGTACATGAGAATTTCAGTATCTATACTTCCTCACCAATCCTTGCTGTTTTTCTGTGTCCGCCCCCCCACCTTGTTTTAAAAAAGTCTGGGTTTAGCTTTCTCTCATAACTAATGATGTTGAGATATTAAGCATCTTCTATGGATAGTCTTGTGTATCTCTTATGGAGAAGTATCTATTTCAATCCCAGGACATTCTTATTTTTTTAAAAACTCATCGTGATTTAGGCGGAAGTTTACAGAGCAAATTCGTTTTCCATCCGATAACCCATACCTCATTCGTTCTCGAACACTGACTGCAGTCCCCACCATGCACAGTCCGCTTCCGCTACTTCCGTTTCTCTGCTTCCATCTCCTTTTCCTTCACTGCCCCTTCCTGACTTCTGAGCGTCATCCCTGGGGAAATGATGCCCTTGAGATGTCCTATGGCTGGTTGGTCTAAGGAGTTTCTACCTCCCCGGTGTCACTGTTCATTGTAGAAGCCTCTTGTTTGATTTAAAGTTGAGTCTCCGTTCAATCCAGGCCTTAGGAGTGACTAAGGGCCATAGTCCTAGGGTTTCTATCTACTACTCTGCACCAGACAGGGCGCTTGGTCTTTTCCATGACGTTGTTTGTGCTCCCGCTGTATCCGGAGCCTCCTATCTGATCCTCTTCAGAACTGCTGTAGTAGTAGCTGGTCCCTGTCTAGGTCTCCTGGCTTTAAGGCTGTGGGTGGTGAGGGCCGTCAGTCCTTCGGAAGAACAGTTTTCGTGCCTCTTTGTATTTCTTCATCCTGTTTGCTTCAGATAGGGAGAGACCAATCGTCGTAGCTTAGCTGGTCATTCACGAGCTTTGGACCCCAGCTGCTTACTCATCAAAATAGGATGCAGGACACTGGCTTTGGAGGATGTTAAGCCGACGAATCTGCATGTCCCCCAAGACCATGGTTCTGAGCCCCCAAATGTTTGCTGACTTTTCAGTAGGGTTGTTTTTTGGTTGCGTTGCAGTTCTCTTGACAGCCTGGATATTCAACCCTTCCAGATAGGAACCTCTTGCCATTCAGTCAGTCAGTCAATTCCAACTCATTTCCGCCCTATTGGTCAGACTAGACTGTCCGTAATCTTTATGGTGACAGACAGCTCCTGTGGGAACCAGCCCCCAAACCCAACCGTGGACTTGTGGAAAATAAGAACAGCAAGGCACAGGGGCTCACCTTTCCCAATGTCAGGATCAAGAGAGAGAGCAAATGTGTTTTCCAACGGGCTTATGTAGTCGTAAGGCCAGCAGGCACATACTTAATATGGTGGGCAGGTAATAGCGTGAGCCAGTGGCTTAACCCTGAATGTCCCCGAGCTTGGTCACAACCAGTGATCCCTCTCAGAAGGAAGTTGGCTGCACTTTTGCACTTTGGGTGGGAAGGACGATTGAATCTGATCTTTGAGACAGATCGCCTCTGGGCGCAGAGCAGCCAGGTGCGAGCAGGCAACATCTACAAAGTAGCACTTTTGTGGGGGGCTATTGTGGGGACAATTATCCGTCTGGAGCATGTGTACTGGGAGTCCTCTCTGTCTCTTAACTGGAGAAGCCTTCCCCCACCAGAGTGGGCCTTCCAAACCTGGGCTTCTGAGTGGAGAGAATTCCGCTGCTTCCATGTGCATCCACCTTCTTCGTTTCTCACAGGCTACCTCTTTTGTTGTGTGACTGGTGGATTTGGACCTTTGGGATTACAGTCCTCGGGGGCCAGCTTACTAGATATTCATACGAGATGCAAGTATTTCCCCGCCATTCTGTAGGCTATCTTTTTCACTGTATCAGCGTGTCCTTTGGCGCAGAAAAGTTTTTAATTTGAAAGACTTCTAATTTATCTTGTTGCCCGTGCTTCTGTGTCATTTAAGAGACCAACGTTATGAAGATTGTTTTCTTCACATAGCTCACGTGGTCTTTGCTCTATCTGAAGTAAATGCTGTGTGGCCCGAGGTAAGGCCCAGCTTCACTCTTCTGCACGTGTGCATCCAGCCCCAGGAGGAGTCACCGCTACGAGAGAGGGGCCTGCCCACCTTGGGTGGTCTTCCCACTTGGTCGAAACACTCCCTCTTAGAGAGCCTGGGGGGGGGACGGGACAGAAAGAAACTCTTATCGCTCCTGTATCATCCTCATAATTTCTGTTGTATCTGGGCCTATTGTGGCAGCCACGGTGTCAGCCCACCGCATTGACTGATTTCATGTATTTAAAATATGTATTTGTACACGTGCATATAGATACATATATACTCACAAAAAAGACACATGCATATCCTACATCAGTGAGGCTGATTCTCCAGACATTTCTTTCTTTTATAATCATTTTATTAGGGGCTCATACAACTCTTATCACAATCCACACATACATCAATTGTGTAAAGCGCATTTGTACATTCATTGCCCTCATCATTCTCAAAACATTTTCTCTCCACTTAAGCCCCCGGCATTAGGTCCTCATTTTCCCCCTTCCTCCCCGCTACCCCCTCCCTCATGAGCCCTTGATAATTTATAAATTATTATTTTGTCATATCTTGCCCTGTCCGACGTCTCCCTTCACCCACTTTTCGGTTGTCTGTCCCCCAGGGAGGTCACATGTAGATCCTTTTAATTGGTTCCCTCTTTCCAACCCACTCTCCCTCTACCCTCCCAGTATCACCACTCACACCACTGGTCCTATAGGGCTCATCCATCCTGGATTCCCTGTATTTCCAGTTCCTATCTGTACCAGTGTACATCCTCTGGTCTAGCCTGACTTGCAAGGTAGAATTCCTATCATGATAGTGGGGGCGGGGAGGAAGCATTTAGGAACTAGAGGAAAGTTGTATTTTTCATCGTTGCTACATCGCACCCTGGCTGGCTCATCTCCTCCCCGAGACCCCTCTGCAAGGGGATCTCCAGTGACCTACTAATGGGCTTTGGGTCTCTACTCCGCACTCCCCGCCTCATTCACTATGGTAAGATTTTTTGTTCTGATGATGCCTTATACCTGATCCCTTCGACACCTCGTGATCGCATAGGCTGGTGTGCTTCTTCCATGTGGGCTTTGTTGCTTCTGAAATAGATGGCCGCTTATTTACCTTCAAGCCTTTAAGACCCCAGACGCTATATTTTTTTATAGCCGGGCACCATCAGCTTTCTTCCTTTCTTAAAAGAACTTTTGCCCCCACCCCACACTTTTCAAATTATTTTGTTGTGGGGGTAAAAAAAACCAAGTCCTTTCAACTATGATTTCCTTACATTGGTGTACACTTTGTGTGCTGTACACTGTGCGGTTCCGTGAACATGGCTTTAAGTCACATTCACCATGTTTATTTCCAAAGTTCACCGTCAACAGAATCACCAACTTTGGTCTCTAGGCGGACTCCACATGTTTCCTGTAAGTGGGATCTTACAAAACAGTTTACAAGATTCTGTCTCTTTTATTTTGTGCCTTTAAATCTTCCAATAGACTGAGCAAAATAGGTTCATTGCAAAAGACCAAATATTGTTATACCCTCACTTTAAGACACGCATAGGTCAATATATAGGAACCGATGTCCATTAGTGTTTCACTAGGGGTAGATGAAGCAGGACAGGCGAATCCACTCTCTAGATAGCAAACAGTTATTGTTCTGGGGGATGGAAATGTAACCCCGACTGCGGGTGACGTGGGCACAGCTTGACAGAGCTAAACAGTGGCATCACGATGCCCACACACAGAAACAGACCTGGTGGAGCTGCTGTGGCAGCTATGAAGGGCCTCCAAAGAGTCTGTGGGGCTTTGGAATTGAAAGATAAAAGCAGAAATATAGATGATTTATTTCTCAACATAAGCTCTACCAAGGCAAAGACTGGTCTCTCCCTGTCTGGAGCAAAGAAGAGGCCCCTGGGCACAAGGAGCCCAAAGGACTAAGGGGCCATATAAACAGCAGCTTCCAGGGCCCTGAGACCCAGATGGTACCCGGTGCCAACTGCTCTGAAAAGGATCACATTAGGAGAGGGAGAAAAACGTGGTACAAAACTCAAAATCATAAAACGACCAGGCTTACTAGTCAGACAGAGACTGGTAGAACATGGAACTCGCCCTTAATCACCCTTCAAGTCTGGAACGGAGCTTACCATGTAGCTCAATGTTCAACAGAAAGGCCTACAAAGTCCTTGGACTGATCAACCACCTGGGATCAAGGAGGTAGTGTTTACAGCAGGCTGAAGTCCAGAGGGTTAGGCAAGAAGGGAAAGAAACGGCAAACAAGGAGCCAATGGGGTAAGTAGTGTTACATTGTGCAGAGTGCAGTCCACGACACATATGAATTGTGAATGGAACACTAAACCTTCACCCAACTCAATAAAATAAATAATAAAAAAAAAACATCGCAGAAGACAGTCTTTTGAAAAGTTGGTCAAACAACACTCCAGAGCCAGGAGGAATAGGTGCTCTTTTTATTTTACACGGAAATCTTTCCCCATCTCTTCCCCACCACCATCGCTACTTCCCACCATGCCTGGCCCAGCCAAGAGCTGGAGACAGCTAGGGGGAGCCTGAGAAGTCTCAAGCACATTTGTCCACACACTGAGGAGAACTGTCTTCAGGACTGGCAGCAGCCTGCAGTATCATCGTTACCAACAGGAGCCTAGAACCAGAGCAGCCCCTGCTGGTTGGAGTGATGAGCTCACCAATCAGCTCCTATGGGAAGCCCTGATGGGGAGACCCAGTATGTCGAGGCGGGGGCAGGGCGAGGGCAGGCAAGAAGCAGCCTCGGGCCTCACTTTCATCTCCACCTGTTGGTCAGTCTCTGTTATCAGGGCTGGTCCTGGGACAGAGGCTGCCCCCACCCCACCCCACCCCAGACCCTCAGGGGCACCTTCTGGCCAGCTGCTGGCCTCCAAGTTGGAGTCACATAGCCAACCACTAATCAGGCTTACTGTTCTTGCCCTAAGCCCAGGGGACCAAGGTCAGAGCCCCTGAGCTACCTCAGGAAGGTGTCCAGCTTGGCCTGGGAGGGAGAGGGCACTGGTTTCACGCCCGTTCGTGGCTTAGTCTTGCTTTTAGGCTTTCTGACAGGCAATGGACGGATCACAGACGAGTCAGTCTGGAGAAGATGTCAAGGAAGAAGCCTGGGGAGGTGGGCAGCCCTGCTCTAGTGAGCAGGGCCTGGCTCTGTACGCCTGAGGGTACCGATGAGGGAGGAGGTAGACTCTACAACCACTTTAGCCCAGCCCAGCCCCACAGAACAAGGATACAGGTTGGATGAACTTTGTCCGGCCCCCAAGTCCATCGAAACCCGTCCTTACCTAAAGCAGAAGAGAGAGGTGAATGGGCAAGGGGGCTGGCTGTGCAGCCCCCACCCAGAGGGCAGTCACACTCACTGCATCTGTCCGGTGGAAAGGCTGGGTCCTGGTCGTCTTGGGCTGTTTGTGGCCCGAGGTGATGGCATTCCGGATGAAGGCAGGGAAGGCACCGACCAGTTCCTCATCTGGCTCTCTGGCACAGCACTGGCCGCCTAGCGAGAGCTGGCCATCCTGCAGGGGAGGACGCCAGGGTCAGCTAAGGAGATCAAGGGCTGATTGGGGGCCCTTGTGGGGAGCAAGATCATTGATGGCTGGCCAGGAGGGCCCTAGGGGTGACTCTGAAGGGGGCAGGCCAGCTCTGACAAGCCCGGCTGCACACGTGGTCCTGGGAAGGCCTGGCGGTGGCTGTCGAGCGGCTCCTGCAGCCTCTCACCTGCTTTGGGCCTGTGGGCATCTTCCTGGCAATGGCCTGCTCAGAAGAACTGCAAGAAAACAGGGGCTAAGTGAGCCTGGCCCAACGCACACCCCTGAAGAGGCACGGTGTGCCCTCCCTGCTTGTCAGGCTGTATCTGTGTGAGGGCAGGTGCCTGGGTGCCCCCCCCCCCCCAACCCTGAAGTGCAGGTCTGTAACCGGCTGGGGAGCCATAGGGGGTGCTGGGGTTTGAGATGGCCCCACCTCACACAGGAGCTTCAGAGGCACACACGGAAAGGGAGTTTCGTCCTGGGCTCGGGGTGCACCTTCCCTACACTGCCAGCCAGACCCACGCTGGCCGGGAGTCTGTGTTCCCTCCACAGCTCAGCATCCCAGTCCTCCCCACCCCTTTTAAGTCATCTTATTGGGGGCTCATACAGCTCTTATCACAATCCATACATATAACCATTGTGTCAAACACATTTGTTGCCATCATCATTTTCAAAACATTTTCTTTCTACTTGAGCTCTTGGTATCAGGGCCACATTCCACCCACCCCCCACCTCCCTC
>NW_022111320.1:51138582-51150349 GCF_000313985.2 Echinops telfairi
CCCCCCCACCCCGCCCCTGCCAGGGCCACACCCTTGGGAAATCCACTCCCTACTACCAAATAAACCACTTGGCTCAGCCCTCTGTGCAGCGGCCTGACCGCCGTCTAGAAGACTCAGGAAGAAGCCAGCCAGAATCCAGACACACGAGAACTGCCCTTCAGTCAGACAGCCTCTTCCCTGAGAGCGCAGGCAGAGAAATGTCCAGCGACCACTGAGAAGGGGTCTATCTCCCCCACCCCCACCCCCAGCTGATCAGCACGGCAGAGACTGAACGAAACCTTAGACCCTGCTGAAGCCACCCCCTGGGTGACAGGCAAGTCCACAGCTTGCATATGATCCAGGCCCTCGAGTGGCGTTTCTGGACAGCAAATGTACTCATGGGAAATGCTCTCATGTTGAACGTCAAGGTCACCCCAGACCCCTTAAGTATGGCTCCATCACAGGATTTGGCAACGCTCCTCACTCTGAACAAGGCAGGGAAGGAAGGACGTGCAGAGGACGCCGACGGTGCCTAGCTCTGGGATACCTCCTGATTTCCGAAAACGCTCTGCAAGAAGCCTGTGTCAGCTGTTTAACTGGGAGTGTGGGAAGTCATACTTGATGAGGAAACTGCAGCCAACAAGATTTTTTCCGGCTCACCCTGGCCCGGCAGGCGCCCACGCTGCCATGGTCTGGGGAGAATGCTGGGGGCCGAGGGAGCAGCCTCTAGGACAGGCCTCTCCCCTTCCTGCCCTCAGGGCCATGGCCCAGCCCAGTGAGGGTGAGCTACACAGAGAGGCAGCTGGCCCGGGCCCACTGGGGGAAGGGAGCTGCGTGCGCCGAGCCGGCTGGGTCAGCCATCTGGGAAGCCTGGAAGGGCTCTTCCTCACCGGCCAGGCCCATGGAAGCACTGCCCTCCTCCCTGCCTTCAAGTAGACAGGAAGGCCATCAAATCCACCTCAACCCCATGTTCCGTGACAGACGCTTCTCCCCCGAGCCCGCACTAAAAGCAGCAGCCAGGGAGGCTTCCGGCAACATTTCACAGGACCCGCCACTCTGCCAGCACTGATTAGGCCCAGCACGTGCAGGCCCAGTAAGGAGGGTGTATGCCCGAGGCAGGCAGGGGCCTGGACCTAAGTGGTCTGGCTGGCCGCAAGCCCCTGACCCCGGGGAGGCCACCCGATAGGGGCAGGGGTGAAGTCCCTGCCTAGCGCAACTGCCATCAGCTCCCAGAAGGGGGATGCGGCAAGGGGACAGGGGACACTAACACAGCAGCCAGGGCCCTTCAGGAGGTGCTGGGCATGCAAAGGAAGTGCCAGGGGCTCGCCCAAGGCACCTTAAGGGGCCTGGAAACCGGGATTGATGGGAACTGCCAGCTGAGTTCCACGCCCTTCCAGCCAGCCTCCTGTCCCAGGCTAAGGAACGGGCGGGGGAGGCACCTTTTCCAGAGACACCAAGGAAATCAGCTGCAACCACTGAGGCAGCCAGCACTGAACCCAACAGCAAAGCCTTTGGCAGCCTGGGCTCAGGTACCCCCAGGATGGGGCTGGCTTGCCGCATACCCCCTCAAACATAGGCAGCCTCCCTGCTACCTCCCCCGAGAAGGTCTCAGAAAGCCCAGAACTCCCAGACCCAGAGAGGCGAGCCCATGGAACAAGAGCAGCACGCTTTGCAAAGCTTGCACTCCCAAAGCACAAAAAGCCCACATAGGATGAACAGGACAATTGCTGAACTAAAAACCCAGACATTCCAAGTAGATGTGAAGCCCTCCCAGAATGGAGAGTGCTCAGATGAAACACCAAGCCCCGACCCAGGAGGCCACGCGCCAGTCCTGCAGGAGCTCCCGGCAGAGGAAGGGGAGCACCGTGGTCCTCCAAGGAAGGAAACAGAAACCATCCTGGGGCTGATGGTTTACTTACTCACACTGCAAGGCCCCGCCATGGGCTGAGTCGAGGCACAGACCACCATCGGGTGCCTCGCGGAGACATCCCCGGAATCAAGGATGGACGCAGGCTCCCACATGGGGCAGAAATGGAAAACAGCTTCCCTTACGAAAGGCTTGAGTCAGACAGTACAGCGGCGTGCGTTCACTGCCTCACGAGCGTGAGCGTGGGAAACGGGCCCACGTCCGCCCAGAGATGAATGGAGAAACCAACGAGGGCCTGTAGAGTCTGACTCCACCACGCAGGGGGACGAATCGTGGTGCGAGCTGCACCACGGTCACCCTGGGAAACATGCATGTGCCCTCAAGTGCATGCAGCACCGGAGTGGGACAAGGGGCGAAAACGTGGGTCTGCATGGTCAGCAGGGGCAGCTGTATGCTGTGACTGATGTCATCTGTGCCCCTGAGCCAGCCGCACATGTGAAAAACACGAGATGGACAAATGTGCTTTATACATATAGGTTAAGAGAAGGTCAAGACGGCTCGCTCTCCTCAGAGGCAGCCCTGCAGCTGGACAGAGGGAAGCAAGAGCTCCTTCGGGAATCCTGACTGGCAATCTAGGCGAAAGGCATCCTGTCCTTCCGCCAAGCGCCCTTCCTTAGGAACTCTTCAACAAAGCAGGGAGTACGTCAAGAGGAAGGAAGACGTGAGACACAGGAAATAGTACCAGAGAAGCCCGAGGGTGGCTGCCCAGGCAGCTGTCTCTCCTTCGCAGCCTCGGGTGCTCTCTGTGGCACGCTGCTGGCCTGGACCTCGGGAGCCACCCGGACTGTCGAGGCCATCTAAGTAGACATGGCTTGTTGCTCCAGAGATTAAGCAGTGGGAAGAGCAATGTGGGTCACCGTACCCCAACCTGGATACATCTCCAAGGTCCCCCTGCCCAACCCCAATGCTCTAAGTCGAGTCTGACTCACAGTGACCCTACAGGACAGAGCAGCACTGCCCCTGAGCACTGCCACGTCTTTCTTCCCCTGCATGGCTGCTGGGTGCTTTAACCTCTGCACCACCAGGGCGCCCTCCAAGACCTTCCGGGGAGTCATATTTTAAAAGTTAGAGAATAATATGAGGTCAGAAAACACATTAAAAAAGAAATAAATCACCCCCCCGAAATCATGCCACACTGCAGTGGGCGCCTCATGGGGCCCAGGGCCCTACCCAACTAGCTGCTGACATGGCCCTCCAACACCTCCCATGCGGTCCAGCTCAACGAGGGCTCTCCTTATCGCCTTTGTCTTTTTCCACCGAGGAGTCGAAGGAAAGGGGGGGGGAGCGGAGGATGAAAGAAGGGGGCCTGTCTGCTGGGGTGCCACGCTGTCAGAGCTGTGTCCCAGGGGAGTCTCTGTGGGGCTGGTGTGCTGGGCAAACAGGAGCGGGACACGGGGCACAGCCTTCCAGGGAAGGGTGGAGATAAGACAGTTCGCCTCCGATTGGATGTGTGCAGGAAGGGCATATGGGTTTCCGAACACATTGCACCCTGGTGCTAATAAGAGCCTGGGTCAGTGAGGGCAGCCGGAGGCTTTCTGTCTGGTGGCTGGGACGCACCGGCCATTCAGCAGGTGGCATCTGCGGCATTCTCAGCAGAGGGAGGGGCACCCAATCCAGGAGGGCCAGCAGTTCCCCTGCCTTTTGGCTCCCTCTCCTGGTGGCTTTTAAGCACATGCTGCTGAAACCCAGAAACCAAGGATCTCACTGACGCCCAGCAAACCTAAAGGACAGGGTGGGACCACCCTTGAGGAGAGCAGACAGCCTCATCTTCCCTCTGTGGACTGGCTGGTGGGCTTGAGGTGCTGGCCTTGTGGTTAGCCAGAGCGTGACCCTCTATGCCACCGGGGCTCCTGACACCTGGGAAAACGACTTGAGAGGACAGGATGCGTTCGGTGAGCCGGCCCATAAGCAGGATGCCGCAGGACATTCCGTGCTCCTGCACATTCTCGACCTGTGCCAGCCCTCCCTGGCCTCCAGAGGACGCCTGCAAGAGGAGCGGTTCCAGCCCATTCCTGGCTGGCTCACAGCTTTTAGAGCAGGTGTGCCACACCCACTCCACCACAGTTGGGAGGAGAGCAGACCCCGCCCAGGGTTTCTAGCCCCCTGGCCTCCCCCAAAGGCTCAACAAACCTTTCTAAGACCAGGCGGTTGACAGTCTCACTGGCCGTGGGGGGCAGGCTCAGGGTTTCCTGCAGCATCTTCAGCTTCTTCCTCAGACTCTTGGGGAAGGAAAGAGCGGGTGTCTGCTGGGGTGCCATCCAGAGTGAGTGCCCACAGTCACGAGCAGCCTGCTTGGAAGGCCCGGACCATCTGGCTCCAGACCCCCTTCCCCTGGAAGAGCCCAGCCTCTGGTAAGAATGGCGGGCTCCAGGTCAGATGTGATGGTTTCTGGCTGCCCTTTGCCAAGAAGGCTCGAGATCAGGACCAAAGTGCACACCCTGATCCACTTGTCCAGGAGGATGGAGAGCCCAGGCCCGCCAGGCTGACTGGGCAGAGACAGTCCAGCCTTGCCCCTCACCGTGATCTCCTTGTCTGCACTCTGTAAGTCCTTTTGGGCTGACTTCAGCTCCACCTTGGTCTGGTCCAGTTCAGAGTAGACGATCTGCAGCTATGAGAGAGTGTTGGGGATACAAGACAGACCGTGGCGTAGCTGTGTGCATGGCCTGACTTGATGCTACCCCGTGGGTGGGTGGAGGGGAGTCTAGAGTCCAGAAGAGACCAGGGCCCAGGGACATCACAGTCTGGCACAGTAACCCTTGCAGCTGCCAGGAGTGAGAGCTATGTATCCACATCTCGAAACCCATGGGCACACCGTGCCCAGAAGTGAGGTCAGCTGTGCCAACTGCATCAGATCCCAGAAGCCAGAAGAGTGGAGGGACGAAGGAGTGTGCACATGTTATAATGCCAGTGACTGTGCCATCAGGCTGGGACTCACCAGGCTCATGAGAGGGACAAAAGGAGAGCAGCCTCTGGGGATAGGCCGCTCCCCTTATGCCCTGCTCCCCACTAAGGTACCTTGCTTCGGGAAGCAAGCAATTCCTTCCTCAGCTTCTCCGCCAGCTCCCCGGAGGCCTTCCGAGCCTCTTTTAGGTTCTCATACTCTCTGCAAAGCAACCGTAGGAAGAGATGAGGGCGCCAGAGCGGGCCCCCTGGTGTCCCGGCGGCCGGTCCGAGCTCCCCAGCACAGCCACACACAGTGCCGCCCAGCCCTCGGCTCAGGCTCACCTCTGCTCTGACACAAGGGTCCTGCCTGCACCCAGTGCCAAAGCGCTGGCAACGGACTCTCTAGTGCCTGCCTGCGCAGTAGGCGCTGGTGATTTGAGAGGGAGTGCTGAGAGCCCTGGCCTCCTTAGGGACCCCCCACACCAGCCAGGCCCAACAGGAGGTGTCAGACCCTCTGGGCCTGACAGCCCAGTGGCCACCTCCTCAATTTAGACTGCCCATAGTCCTAGCAGCGGTCCAATGGCTAATGAGATGTGGGCTTAGGAGTGGAGAAGCTAAACAAAGTCTGTGACCAAGGCAAGCCGGGTCAGTAATCATGCTGACGGGACACGAGAAGCAAGCTCCAGAGAGGGGCGGGCCTTGTGGCTCAGAGAGCTGTGCCAGTCCCAGCAGAAACAACACTTATCATGCGCGCTCCACTCTTTCAAACCAATGCAGCACGTCTAGGACCATCTCCATCCAGGAAACTGAGGGTCAGACCACAGACCCACACAGCTAGTTCCCACTGAGGCAGAGCTCGCCCTCCTGTGGCTCTGTGCTACAAGAGGCGGGCAGTGGAGGGCGAGGAGAGAAGGGGCCACCCAGCCTGGTGGCTAGGCTGAGAGAGGGTCGGGCCAGACAACGTACTTCTTGAGGGACACGCAGTACACGGACAGCTGCTCCACCGCCGAGTGTCCCGCACCCATGTCTCGGATCATCTCCTCCACCTCGGGTCGCTGGCTCTGGAGCAGGAGCTCAAGCCTGGAAAACACCCAGCCCACAGCATCTGAAACGTGGGGGCTGGTGGGTGGGCACCCAGCACCGCTCTGCCTCCCTCTGCTCTGTTGCTATAGTGACAGCCTCAGCTGCTAGGCTGCTTCAGCAGGCAGCTCTGCCCAAGGAGAGGCCTATAGCAAGCTGAGCACAGCTCCAAGGATGCTGCTGCTGGGGAAAGAAGGGTCGCAGAACCTCAAGGTCAGGGATGCCTGGAGAGAAAGAAGGCCTGCCAGGTTGTCTGGTCACAAGCAGCAGAGACAGGGAGGAGTGTGGCAGGGGCCTCAGTCGGAAGTGGAGCTGCCCACAGAGGTGAAGCAGAGACTCGGGTCTACCCCCAGCTGGCCTGAGGCCACACTGGCTGTTGGAGATCTGAGCCCTCAGGGGACCCAACCCCACTGCCTGTGTCACTGGGAGTCACGGGCTCCAGGGTCCCAGGCAGGCCCCGGCTCCAGGCTCACCGCTCCATGGTCTTCATCTTGCTCCGGAGTCGGCGGGTCTCCTCCCGCGCTTGCTTGGTCTCGTCCTGCTGCTGTTCCAGGAACTTCATCTGCTTCTGAAGAGCAAGCACGCCCACACCTATTGCTTGGAGGCTCCCAGGGGCCAGGCTAAGGTCACTGGGAGAACTCTAGCCTAGCGCTGTCTGTCCTACACTTCGGGAAATGCTGACAGCCATGAGTCCCAGCTCCCTGGCAGGCAAGGCTCCAGGCCCTCTCTCCTGTAGGTTGTGACCACTTTGGGAGTCGAATGATCCTTTCACAGGGGTTGCCTAAGACCATCGGAAAACACATATTTCCCATGGCCTTAGGAACCAAGATGGGGCTTTTTACGCATACTGTTGCAAAATGTAGCAATGTAGTTTCCTGTTGTTATAGTAAGACTATTACCCATGCTACACCATGCTTCAAGACAAAATTTCATTTTTTTGTAATTAAAAATAAATATTTCACTATAACTACGTATTGTTTTTGTGATTAATCACTATGCTTTAATTATGTTCCATTTGTAACGTGAAAATACATCCTGCATATCAGATATTCACATGGCAATTCATCGCAGTAGCAAAGTGACAGTGATGAAGTAGCAATGGAAATAACTTATGGTTGGGGTCTCCACACACGAGGAACTTACGAAAGGGTCTCGGCATTAGGAAGGCTGAGAACCGCTGGGCTAAGGGGTCCTGGGCCAGCGCTTCCTCCTGAGATCTCCCTCTCCGAGACACAGCCTACTGCAGCTGGCCTCCTGGTCTGGGGGCGGGGGCAAAGACATGTTGTGTAGGTAGGTGGGGATGATGTCTGGGGCATGACCCACATCAGGACATGCTGCCAGGATCGGGCAGCTGTGCCAGAGGCAGCTGGCCTGGCTGCCCTCAGCACACAGCCACTCCACTTCTGACCTGGGAATACCTCCACAGCCTGGTGCTCTGCAGCAGGTGCTGGCGGGCTTGCTCCCTCCTCCCCCCCAGCCAGAGCACATGCTGCAGCACAGGGCCACAGGCAATGTATGCACGTCCCTGCTCACAAAGGCAGTCAGTCCCTCTCTCCCTTTCAAATGGCTCCTGCTCAGGTTCAGATCTATCGCCTCTGCCCCTTGGACAACAAGAGGCTCCCCAACCCAGGTTGATTCAAAATTCATCTGGGTCTGGGGCCTGCTTGCTCTGCAGGCTTTGATCTGCCCAGTCAGCTCAGCACAGCCTACTTCAAAGGCCCCTGCTTCTCCCTGGGAGGCTGTTTGATCTGCTCCGGAGAGCGGCCTGCCCAGGACTGCAGTGCTGAGAGAAGGCTTGCAGCCTGGCTTCATCAGTGGAGCATGAACCACTTTTGGAGACACAGCCGGGCTGCCCCAGCCTCGACCTTGGTTGGGCTGTGCTTCCATGAGGCTAAGGGAAGGCTTCACCTCTCCAAACCAGCTGGGACCAAGTCCAACAGGGCCCCGTTGAGATGGGTCGGAGCGGTACAGGACAGGAAGGCCAGGGGAAAAAGGATTTGCTTCTACTTTACAACAGTGCAAGCCCAGGTACGGGGAGAGAGAACCAAAGGCTACAGGGGCTCCCTCCCCGTCAGGCCCCACGGCCCACCCACCTTGAGGGTGGAGCACAGCATCTCTGCCTTGTTCAAGGACTGCTGCAGGGATTCCACGGTGGCATTGCGCTCCTCCAGTGTGTCCCGCAGGGTATCAATGATGGCCTGGCTGTCTCGCTTCTCCTTCTCTGCAGAGGGGATCAAAGGGGGCCCGGTCTCCCATCAGCTGGAGAATCTGGGCGCTGGCACCCAGCTCATGAGTCAGGTAGCTAAGCATATCTCGCTGCCCACTCTTCTCTCTGGGAAGCCGAGCCTGAGTCTCTTTCTGCTGCGTGGAGCGACTTGGAAAAACATCTCCCTGCTCCCTCCTCCCACAGACTGACCTACGACTTACTCATCAGCCATCCTGAAACTTACCTAGGGCCCTGCCAAACTAGCTGATATTCTGCCCCACTAAGTGCTCCACAGCCCCGAGGCTTGGCCTTGGCCAAGAAGCTCACCTGGTCTAGGTGACTAGCTCATTCACCTCCTTTTATCTCCTTTCTGCCAGTCATAGGGCCAAGGGAGAGTTCTCAGCTCTGCCCGAAAAGTGGAGGTTCACTCCTGAAACCCCTCCCTCTTAGCATCCAGTCAGGGGCTTCCCAGGGCCCTGGTCTCTTGCGAACTCACCTTTCTGGGAAAGCTGGGCTCTGGTGTTGTCGAGTTCATTCTGCAGAGAAACATCCACAATAAGCAGCAGGAAAGCGTCACAACCAGCCGCCTTCAGGACGGCAAAGGGGAGCCGCCACAGGGGCCCTGTGGCCTGCATGTCCAGGGAGGCAGGGACCCTGATGTACCTTAGGACCAAGCTAAGCCACCAGGTGTCTTTAAAAACCAAATCACCGGTAAGGTGGGGAAACGTAATCTCAGGGGCAAGGGCCAGGCAGGAGCGGGAGACGGTGGGGAGAAGTACGGCTAGCCTGTGTGTCCGCACTCAACAGCAGGGGCTTTCTTCGCTTCCTTGGCCCTGTGCTGACCCTTGCTATCTCTGGGCATCAGCTGTTCACACAGAGACTCAGAGGAGGAATGGCCAGGAACTTGGGGCTAACACCCTGCTTCAAAGCTTACCTCCCCGAGCCCCAGCCTGGCTCTGTATACCACAAGCTCGCAGCCCCAGCATCCACTGGGAGGGACCGGCTGGAAAGGTGAGCCAGGACAACTGTGCCACCCTGGGTGAAAGCTCACACATGCCAGCTTGGGACCAGTTGGTCAGGAGAGCCAAGGGAGCCTCTCGAGGCCACTCCCCACAGAACCAAGAAAGAGGCTGGTGTAGCACCAAGCCCATCTCCATTTGGAGGGCAGAGCAATCAGTGACCCTGTGAATAAGCAAGGTGTCTCTCCACAAGCAAGACAACCATGCTTTGCAGAGCCAAAAGGTTTGGCCAAGGCCTTCGTCACCCTTCAGGCCTGGGACGGAACTCGCCCCGCTCCCCGTGCCGGCTCCCCTTTTAGCCAAATAGGTCTATAAGGTGACCAACAGGCAGTCCTTTGAGTAATCGACCCTGTGAGGTCAGCAGGGCAGCACCTATGCAAGGGCGGCGTCGAGAAGGCGTGAGAGTTATAAAGAGGGATGGACATAGGAGATGGGGACGTGGGATGAGGGACGTGGGGGTTGCAGACAAGGACAGGAGCCTAGCACAGCGTGCATGCACTGTTGAACAGGACATGTCAACACAACCCCGCAAACCTGTACCCAACTCTTAGCAAAAAGGTTCATAAAAATTAAAAAAAAGGCTTCCGTGGGGGCAGCTGCATGGAATCCATGCAAACCTGCCTCCGGATGAACCCTTACCAGAGCAACAACCTCAGAAGCTCACATGTGACCCACATGATCCCTGTCTTAAGAGGTGAACATGGTTACGAGCCCCCGATAAAATGGTTAAAATAAATAAATTTTTTAAAAGGAGGTGAACATGGCTCTTGTCAAAATCTCTGTCCAGGACGCGAGGCAGGAGCTGTGTGGGCTGACCAGCTGGGGGGGTCCCAGGAGGACATGGGGAAGGAGCTGCCAGAGAGCAGATACTAGCCCAAGGTCAGCGTGTCACTGCCCACGTCCCCTGGCTCCTTCCACACCCCTAGGGCTGCCTTTAAGCCTCTGCTCCAAGCCACTCCAAATGGCTCCTCCTTGTCTCCCCAACCTGGCTTTGGAAGCCAGAAAGAAAAGAAATGGTCTTTGTTGCCTTCACCCCAGGGAGGGCACCAGTTAAAACAGGGAGCAGTTACCATGACGATGAACAGGCTGGCTCTAGGCACAAAGCTCCGTGTGCTTGAAGGGATGGGCTCCAAGGACATCACGATGCCCAGGGGATGAACAGACTCTGTGTGACAGTTGCACATTAACCACAGAGAGCAGGAATCACTTGTAAACCCAGCTCAGGCCAACAGTCCCATCTGCTGCGCCTCGTATACACACACAAGCTAAATTTTAGACTCAAAGGCCAAGGGATAAAAATCAAAGAGGGACCCCCTCACCGCCACCGCCGTGTGGGTTTCCCCAGTGGTGGCTTATCTTGACTCCAAGGACTAGGTCCCTTCTATCCCTGACTCGGGAAAGGCTCGGGGACCTGGATTTAAACAAGGCTTCTTAGGCAGTTTTCAGGCTTCAGCCAGTTTGGGGAATTACAGTAGTTCCACCCCACCTCTTCCCCTGGCTAAGTGAGAGTTTTCTAATCTGTCTGTAATTCTCCCAGCAGCAAAGTGGGCTGGACGAGACAGCTGCAGTCCCTCACGAGATGGGAAGGGGCTTTGGGTGGGCACTGGGCTGACGTCACTAGCTGTGGGCTCACGGTGGGGTGTCCTCCTTCTTCCCGTTATAACAGGGCCATCTTCCATGACCACCACTCTCAGGTCACCCATCAGCAGGTGTGCTCTGCTCTCCTCATGACCCCCCACAACATCCCCCTCCACATGGCTCCAGGCCAGCTGCCGGCTGAGAGCGGGGAGGGAACTTCCAGAGGGTTTGCGCTTCCGTGGGATAAGACGAGTTCCCGCTACCTTTAAGAATTCAGCATCCAAAACATTCTCCTCCTCCTGGGCAAGATCAAAGAAGAGCTTATTGATAATGGTCCTTTTGCCAACCTGGATGGGAGAACAGGGGAGAGTATGACAGAGTGGCTGGATCATGGACCAGTGAGACAGTGTGCATGCGTTCCACCGCCCACCTTCCATACATGCCAGTCTGTCCCTTGGAGACAGAAAGCCTCTCCCACCTTGCAGGCAAAGCCAAGCCAGGACTGCTAATTTGGTTGTTGCTGACCTCATAGCACTATGGGCCCGTGGGGTGGCTGCTCATAACACACCCCAACTGTAGGTGCTGGGGACCCGAGGAAACGGGGAAGGTAGAGCAGCTAAATCCATGCCAGTGAACACTGGCCCAGGCAGCCACTCCAGGGCACGGCAAGAGAGGGCCCACTGGCCTCAAATCCAAGAGTCTCAAAAGGATGGACCCACTGGCCCATTTCAGAGGCCCTTCCTCATTCCCACTTCCTGCCCATGAGGAGGCAGCTCCCACTGAGCTCCTGTGCCCACACCCTCACCTGGATTCGGCATTGTGGGCAGGTCCGACTAGGTGCTGTCTCGAACCACTGGATCAGGCTGGAATGAGAAGCAGAAAAACAGACTGGTGAGCCCTGGCTTGGCAGAGGACACAGATCCCGGTAGTTATACTGCTAACAATGGGTGTACTCACAAGCGGCCATCTAACTGAGAAGCATCGAAGCCCACATGGAAGAAGCACACCAGCCTGTCTGACCATGAGGTGTAGAAGGGATCAATTATCAGACATCAAAGAACTGAAAATCATATCAGTGGGTGCCCGCTTTACTGA
>NW_022111320.1:51151453-51160743 GCF_000313985.2 Echinops telfairi
GGCAGCGAATGTACATATGTGCTTGACACAATGGATGTATGTATGGATTGTGATGAGAATTGTACGAGCCCCCAATAAAATAATTGAAAAAAACCACAAAAAACAAAAAAACAGAAAAGTAGGTGAAGGGAGACAGCAGTCGGTGTTAAGGTATGAAAATAATAATAATTTATTATTTATCAAGGGGTCACAAGGGTGGAAGGGAGGGAAAAAAGGGGAGCTGATACCAATGGTTCCAACAGAATGTAAATGTTTAGAAAATGATGGCAACATATGTACAAATATGCTTGATATAATTGATGTATTGTTGTAAGAGCTATAAGAGCCCTCAATAAAATTATCTTAAAAACAACCAACAAAACAAAAAGAAATCGTGGAGCATGTTGGTCCCCCTTCAGCCCATTCACTGCCTGCATAGTGGGGCTAACACCACGGGCAGGAGGAACAGCACAATACAGAAGGCCTATACCCAGGTCTTAGCCCTGCCTGGGTGGTACAAACTGTTAGGTATTAGACTAGCAATGGAAAGGCTGGGGGTTCAAACCCACCCAGAGACTCCTTGAGAAACAGACCTGGCCATCTTTGAAAGGTCAGTTTTGAAAACCACATGGGATCAGTTCCCTTCGGTACACACAGGGTTGCCGTGAGTGAGGATGGAGCCCTGGTGTAATGGGTTACGCTGCTAGCCACAGTCTCCTGGGGAGAAAGATGAGGCTTTCTACTTCGTTCAAAGTTTCTTGTCTCTACCCCCTGTGAGTCCGAGAGGGCTCTGCGCTGTGAGTGGCGCTGGGCTTGATAGCAATGAGTAGTTCGAGCTGAGTAATAATAACCTGCTGGGCTTTTACTTTGGGCCCCTTCCCACTGGGGGCCCAGAGGGCTGCATTTTCCAGACAGTGAGTCAAGGGCTGGGAGACTTACCATTGTCAATGCCGCCCAAAGAGACCTACAGATTCAATGCCACCCCAAACACCTAACAGAAACAGAAAAGCCCAATCGCAACATTCTATGGAAAGGTAAGAGGCTCTGAGTAGCTAAAACTATGCTGAAAGAGGAGTGAAGCAGCAGGACTCACATTGTCCGATTGAAAGACGTGCTTTGATCAAACAGGCAGGACTGATACAACCACAGACACATCAAGTAGACAACGGGAGAGCACTGTGAGTCCTGCTCAATGCACCACACATCCCGGGTTAACGGTTTCTGACCAGGGTACTAAGTCTATTCAATGGGGAAAGAAGAGTTTCTTCAGTGAATGATGCTGGGAAACATTAAACAGAATCCTTGCCTCACACCAGACACAAAAACAAATCCAAAATAGAACAAGGCCTAACCATGCAAACTAAAACCAAAACATTCTTGGAAGACCCATCAGGAGGAATGCTGTCAGACCCAGTCTTCAACAACAGGTCATACAGTATACTAAAAGTATAAACAGTGATAGGCAAAGTAAATAAATAGGATCTCATAAAAATTTTAAACTTTTGTTCATCAAAAGACTTACTAAAAAAAGTGAAAAGACAAGCTATCTGAAGGGAGAATATCTTCAGAAACCTTATAACCAACAAGAATCTAATTACGAAACTATATATAAAACTTTAACAACAAAAACACAAATACCGTAATCTAACCATAAAGTGGGCAAAGGGCTCGAATGAATCTTTTACCAAGAAGAATACTGAATGGCCACCAAACACATACAACAATGGCCCAACATTACTATCTATCAGTCAAACACATGTTACAGCCTGGATGCATCCTACACGATCAATGGAACTTGAAGATATGCTGAAGAAAATTAATCAGTCATAAGGACAAATATTGTAGGCCTTCTTTTTATAAAAACAAACAAACAAAAAGAAACAAAAATACAAATGTACAAAGATCCAAGTGTATAGGTTATGGGGTAGGAGCGAGGGAGAAAAGGGTTCGTGGTGATGCAAACATCACAGTGATTAAGGGTAGGGTAGAATGTGACTGCTCTCAGTAAATTGTACAGCTATGAAAAGCTGAACTGGCAAAAACTGTGTGATAGCTAGATCTCCAACAGTCACACACATGTACACACACACACACACACACACACACACACACACACACAAAGAGTAGCCACACAACCAAAACCACTCATGGGCTCTGGTTAGAGTTCAGGGCCATGGGTTCATGAGACAGCCCAGTTAATCGGCCCATACACGTTAGTGCTTCTGCTGGACCTCCTAGTTCCAAGCAGCGCCCCCGGGTGTCTACCCAGCTGAGCACCGAGGGCGGAGCGTGAGCAGTAGGAAGAGCACAGGGAACGTGCGGCTCAGCCCCTTTATCAGGAAAGACAGGAGATCAGAAAACTGGGGGGTGCCTAGCGTCATTACTGGAATTCTTTTTTAATCATTTTATCGGGGGCTTCTACGCTTCTCACAATCCATACATACATCCATTTTGTCCAGCACATTCACACATTTGTTGCCATCATCATTCTCAAAACATTTGCTTTCTACTTAAGTCCTTGGTATCAGCAATTCATTTTCCCCCTCCCTCCCTTTTCCTCCTTCCCTCATGAACCCTTGATAATTTATAAATTATTATTATTTTGTTATATCTTATACTGCCCGACGTCTCCCTTCACCCATTTTTCAGTTGTTAGTCCCCCAGGGAAGAGGTTATATTTAGATCCTTGTAATCGGTTCCCCCTTTCTACCCCACCTTCAATCTGCCCTGCCAGTATCGCCACTCTCACCACTGGTCCTGAGGGTTTATCTGTCCTGGATTCCCTGTGTAGACCAGTGTACATCCTCTGGTCTATCCTGATTTGTAAGGTAGAACTGGGATCATGATAGTGTAGGGGGGAGGAAACATTTAGGAACTAGAGGAAAGTTGCATGCTTCGTCATTGCTACGCTGCACCCTGACTGGCTCATCTCCTCCCCGCGACCCTTATTACTGGAATTTTTGATCCACGATTCTACAGAACAACCTTGACCAAAGGGGAGGAAGGTGCAGGACAGAATTTTAAATTCTCATTGACTCGGCTTTCTGGTGCCATGGAAGGTGGATGAATCAAACTACTGCCTTGAGCTACTCTTTTAAATCTAAAATAAATTTTAAAATCCCTTCTGAAGTCTTCTTAAAACCAAGTCATACCCCTCCCTAGATGTATGTGCTACAGAGGACAACACTAAACCTACAGGTTGGGGAGAGGGGCCGGCATGTCATGCCCACGTGGAAGCAAAGCAAGAATGAAAAAGAGAAAGGGAAGGCTGGATCTCATACTGGCACACCAAACCCGGAGGACCACATCCCTGCACGGAGCTGCTAAGGCACAGAGTGGACGGTAGGGCCAGCAACAGCTCAAGAGCATACGGCGGCAGGGGACAATACTGGGGGCACACATGGGGAGTTAGTTCAGTCTGAACCCCCACAGCAGGCCGAACCAAGAAATAAATAGAACAGAACAGCAATGGGAGCAAAGAAAAGACACAAAGTCCCTGAAGAGTATCAAAAGTAGATGTCAGGCTAGGAGGACAGCTCCTGGAATTCCCCCAGGACCATTGGGTAGACAGTCACAAAGTTCAGCGGGCAGACCTGGAATTATGTCCCCCGCCTTTTTCAATCTGTTGTTTTCTTTTTGTTTGGTCTCTGTTATTATTGGTTTGCCGACTGATATAAGATAGGCATGGGAAGCAAGCTCCAGGAGAAAATAATGGGACCAACGTCCAGGAGGGACTGGGGGAGCAAGAGGTGGCGGAAGGGAGCAGTGAGCAAACAACGCCATAGACCAGGGAACAACTAGGGAATTAAAATCAACAAGAAGGAGGACAGAGAGACCCTGGGGGTGTTGGAGCAACAGCAATCTAGCTGGGCGGAATTACAAAAGGCTGAAGTAGAGGCTAAGAGTGTGATGGTGGGGTAGGAGGAAGGTGACAGGAAACAGAGGAATGATGTGGGAAGCAAAGATACAGATAGAGGTATAAACATAGGTGTGTACATATGTTAATTCATTAACTCATAAAAATAGAGGTATTGGCCCACGCACATATATTTATATGGCAATACACTAAGGTTGTGGATGGACTTCGGGCCTCTGCTCATGCCCTCCCTCATTGCAAGAACACTTTGTTCTAACAATCTGGCATTCTGTGATGCTCACCTTCCCAACACGATTGCTGAAGTCAATTGGTACATAAGCAAATGTGGTGAAGAAAGTGGATGGTGCCCGGCGTAGCGTCTGGGGTCTTAAAGCTTGAAGTTAAACAAGTGGCCATCTAGCAGGGAAGCAACAAGCCCACGTGGAAAAAGCACACCAGCCTGTGCAGTCACAAGGTGTCACTAGGACCGGGTAACAGGCATCAGAAAAACCAAAACAAACAAAACACATTGCTGAGAATGAGGCGGGTTAGGACAGAGCCCCAAAGCCCATCTGTCCTTTCACAGAGGGGTCACAGGGAGAGGGATGAGTCAATCAGGGTGCAATATAGCATCGATGAAACACAATACTCCTCTGGTTCCTTGAGGCTTCCTGATGCCCCACTATCATGACCCTAGTACTGCCTTTCGCTGTGGGCCAGACTGGAGCATGTGGACGGACACAGATAAGACATAAGTGCTCACAACACACAGAATCCAGGAACAGGAGTGGGAGCAGTGATACCAGGAGGAACGGGGGAAGATCAGAGAAGGAGGGGAGGAAGGGGGAACCGATCCTGATGATCAACACATAACCACACCCCACACCCCTAGTGGGACAAACAACAGAAACTGTGAGGGAAGGGAGCCACTAGAGTGGGCGGGGAGGGGAAAGCTGATGCCAAAGGCTCAATAGAAAGTAAATGTCTGGAAAATGATGATGGCAACATATGAACAAATGTGCTTGATACAATTGATGTACGGATTGTTGCAAGAGCTGTCAGAGCCCTCAAAAAAATGCTTTAAAAAAAATCTTACCATAGTGAATGATGGGGGGAGTGCGGAGTGGAGACCCAAAGCCCATGAGTAGGCCACTGGAGATCCCCTTGCAGAGGAGTCTCCGGGAGGAGACGAGCCAGTCAGGGTGCGATGTAGCAACGATGAGAAATACAACTTTCCTCTAGTTCCTAAATGCTTCCTCCGTGCCCCCACTATCACGATCCGAATTCTACCTTGCAAGTCTGGCTAGACCAGAGGATGTACACTGGTACAGATAGGAACTGGAAACACAGGGAATCCAGGGCGGATGATCCCTACAGGACCAGTGGTGTGAGTGGCGATACTGGGAGGGTAGAGGGAGAGTGGGTAGGAAAGAGGGAACCAATTACAAGGAACTGTATGTGACCTCCTCCCTGGGGGATGGACAACCGAAAAGTGGGTGAAGGGAGACATCGGACAGGGCAAGATATGACAAAATAATAATTTATAAATTATCAAGGGCTCATGAGGGAGGGGGGAGCGGGGAGGGAGGGGAAAAATGAGAAGCTGATGCCGGGGGCTTAAGTGGAGAGGAAATGTTTTGAGAATGATGAGGGCAATGAATGTACAAATGTGCTTTACACAATTGATGTATGTGTGGATTGTGATAAGAGTTGTATGAGGCCCTAATAAAATGATTTTTTTAAAATTACTCAAAAAATGCTTAAAAAACCAAACAAACAAGTAATAGTTTAGTATAACCAGTTTGTTTTTTCTTAAAAAAAGGAGGCTCTGCTTTGAGTATTATGCTCTTTGAAGCTCTTCACTATCTAAAATCAAACTGACCACAGCAACTTGGAAGACTATAGGCAGGAACCTTAGGAGGCAGTAAGCGGATGTTAACGTGGGAAGGGCGGGAGCACAGTTGTACACTTTGAAGAATGATATCAGTGGTGCCCAATGGGAGACGAGAACTTGTTGGCTTGGTGCACCTTCTGCCGAGTGCAGTGTCAACAACCACAAAATAAGCTAAAAGGAGAAAAGCAAAGCCCAGCCCAGCTTTGCGTCACCTCTGGGTAGCCCGGCGCGGCAACCCGGGGCCTTACCCAGGAATCACTGCTCTCCTGCCTCGGGAGGAAGGAAGGCTTCTCTGGAACAAGGCGCCATCATTCACATCTTTCAAGTACTTTGTACAATATAGAATCAAAGCTAACCAAACACAACGGACTACTCCACGATGAGTCTACAACTAAAAAGGACATCATGAATGGATCACACGAGCACGGAGAAAGACAAGCCAGACGCACACAAACAAGCCTACTCCCAGGATTCCATTACAGAAAGGAAAAGTAGAGAAAAGCAAAACTCCCCCGGGTGCTGGCCATTCAGGCAGTGGGTGTCCCACGGGCATGGGTGTGCTAATTGGAAGGCAGCACGAGGGGGTTCCTTGGTGGCAAGAAATGGGCAGCTGCTGGATGTGAATTCTATTTGCATGGGTGTGCTCAATCTGTGAGAATTTTCCAAGCCATCCAATCAGTGCGTGTGCACTTCCCTGTAACTGGATTATACTATGAGGAAATGTTTTGTGTATTTAAGTAAACAGGCACACAAACAAAAAAACACGCTGCCAGAGAGAAGCGGAAAACATACCGTACCTGCTGCAAAGACTTTCGATTTAGAATTGGCAAACGCAGACCACAACACAGCGGTGCCAGAAATAAAATTAAGCTTGAAATATCAGTACAGAATTAGAAACTAAAAAGAAATCACACAGATTTGAAAACAAATCCAACAGAAATTCAGAAATGAGAAAATGGCCCCACTGAAGACTCCACTAGATGAGCTGAAGATCCGTTTAGACACAGGGGAACAGTTACTGACCTGAAAGGGAGGCTACAGGACCGCTGAGGATGATCAAATATGGACAGCACAGAAGAGCTGGTAGAAGCAAAAAGGATACAACAAAGTCTATCTAATTAATATACATAAAGGTGAGCATTCCATAAAGGAAGCTGTGGCAGTTAAATAGTCTGTCAACTTGCAAAGGGGTGGAGTCTAGCCCGTTAATCAGGTCACTGCCAATGAGGCCTCTGTGTGGCCATGGCCTTCTCCTGAGGATTCTGGGAACTTCAGTCTTCCTCCCTGGGGATGGGACAAACTCACAAGCCACATGGACCTACGCTGAGGGCAGCTAGAGCTCTGGAGCTGGAGGAGCCACGTAGAGACCCACGCCAGCCAGTGCTAAGATGCTTCCACTGCCACTGGATCCACAAGACTGTTCCACCCACCTGGCTGTGATCTTCCTGCATGCAGCATCATTGCACGTGTTGCGGTAATCTGAAGAGGAATTTACAAACCGGTATTGGATATATGAGCTAATATCTGACTTATGGAGTTGATCTGGACTGGGCTGGGATGTTTTCTTAATATATGATTACTCTTTTATATATAGCTCTTTCTTATACATACATATATATATATATAGGAGTGTCCTGGATTTATTTCTCTAGTCAACCTGGAACTAACACAACAGTAAGCAGAATAATGCCTCACCCTCCAAAGATGCCTGGAAGAACGAAAAGAAGAGTCAGGAATAGATATGCAATGTGTGGGTAATTACCTCCATGAACAATCGCCTCCTTTGCCATAAGACTAGAAGAATGGAATGGTGCCCCGCTACTATTGAGCATGTTGAACAAAAAGCCTATAGACAAACTCGGATCAAAAGGGGGGAAATGTAGAACAGAATGTATTTTTTAATGGACCCCAGAATCTCTGAATCTATTGTCTTGACTTAACTTTTAAACCTTAAACTAAAAGTATCCCCTCATATATAAAGATGTTTCTCCATATGATTTTGTATGTGCTGAAAATAGATCCAGGGATATATTTTAGAGCATACAAGGGGCAAAGTTCTGAAAGTTTCTGAACTAGGACCAAATACCTTGAGAGGAAGGATCGCTGGGCTTGGGGAACATCTGAGTCAACTGGAGTAAGAGCTCACAATAACACTGTTATATATCCTACTTTGCTAAGTAGCAATTAGGTTCTTAAAAGTGCGCAAGAGGCATCTAAGAGTCAACGATTAGTCTCTCCTTGCCCAGAGCAAAGAAGAGTCAAGAGAATCAAAGGCGCAGGAAGCAACTAGTCCAAAAGGCTGATGGGCCATGTGAGCCACAGCCCCTGCTACCCGCAGACCAAAGAACGAGTTGGAGCCAGCTACTGCCATCAACAAGGTGACAACAAAAGGCCCTGAATATAGAGGGAGGGAAAAAAGCTAGAACAAAATTCAAAGCCATAAAAAGAGAAGAGAGTGAAAGAGCGGATTAGCTGGTCTGATAGAGATTGTGGAAACCCCCAAGAAGGTGGCCCTTAGACCCCCTTCAGACCTGGAACTGAACTTGTCCTTGGAGACGAACTTTCATCCAAACCATAGACAAGCCTGTAACATAACTGCAACAGAGAGAAAGCTGTACACGTCTGTGGAGGCTTCCATGCTGTGATGCTGGAGGCCATGGGCATACAGGGTCCCCAGACTGAACAGGCCTCGTCGGAGCTTCCAGACTAAGAAGCAGGCTGTCCACTCCTAAGGGCGAGCAACTGAGACCACCAGCCTAGGAATGGCAGTGGAACTTTGTCTGATAAGGTGTCAGAAGACAAGTCCCTCAGGTCAGCAGGCACTGAAAATACTACAGGGAAGAACTGCTTCCTCAGAGTAGAGCTGACCTTAAGGACATGGACACAGTAAAGTTGTACCCAGATTTTCATGTACTGATAGAGGACAGCTCAAAACGAGAAGAAACAGCTGCAGGCATCCATTCATCATCGGAATGTGGAATGGACGGAAGTTTGAGCCTAGGAAACTCAGAAGTTGTCAAGCAGGAAAGGGAAAGCATCGAGATCGGTGTCCTAGGCAGTGCCGAGCCGAAAGGGGCTGCTCCATGCTTTGAACAGGAGAGTTACACGGTTTACTACGCTGGGAAGGACAAAGTCAAGGGGAGGGCTTTCATTGTCAAAAGGGGCATTCCAAGATCCGTCTTGAAATACAAAGCTGTCTGTGATAATGATATCTATATGCCTGCAAGGAAGCCCAGTTAATATAACGAGGATTCAAATGTATGCGTCAACCACTAAAGCCAATGAGGAAAGAAACTGAAGAAGTTGGTGAAGGTCGAGTTAGTACAGGGGCTGCTCTCGGCACGTGCTGTCACGCTGGGACGGATTCCTCCTCAGCTTCCTCGGTGGCCAGTTTGGGTAGCATAGACCCCTGTTGCAGTGTCATCGAGGTGGAGACGCAGAAGCAGTGCTTTCAACAACTGGTGCACCAGGTGGCTGATCTTCATTGGGGAAAGGGCGTGGACAAAGCCTGGGTCAAAGTTGGACCGTCGGGCTGAGGCCTATTTTGAAAACTGTGGGAAG
>NW_022111320.1:51162131-51177310 GCF_000313985.2 Echinops telfairi
ACTTTGAAGACAAAGTTAGCTCTTCAAAATATTAAAATGCTTGAAAAATGCTATGAGGTTTTACATTTTCGATACTCTAAATTGCCCTCACACCTTCCAGATTTGTGCCATTTCGATTTTCTTTTTTATTTTCCACTCTTCTAAAGCTGTGTCCCGGCTTTGCCGTATCCATCTTGCAGTCTCTGTATAGACTGCACAGCGTCCCATACAAAAAAGAAAACCCGCTGCCATCTAATTCAGCGGTTCTCACCCTGTGGATCGCGACCCCATCGGGGGTCGAACAACCCTTTCACAGGGGTTGCCTGATTCATAACAGTAACAAAATTACAGTGATGAAGTAGCAATGAAAATAACTTTATGGTTGGGAGGGTCACCACAAGATGAGGAACTGTATGAAAGGGTCAAAGCATTAGGAAAGTCGAAAACCACTGATCTAATTGATTCTAACTCATAGTGACCGTATCGGGCAGAGCAGAACTGCCCCTTTGCATTTCCAAGTCTTTTAAAAAACTTTTAAAAAACTGCAGAGTGACTGGTGGGCTCAAACCACTGACCTTATATGGCAGCTCAATGTATAACCAAGTAGCCACCATGGCTCCATCTACAGCTTCCCTGGGAAGTCCCTTAATACCAAGTTCTTTTTCAAATATTTCTTACCTTTCTTATCTTATCCTGTGATTTGTAGGTCTGAATTGTTCTCAAACTTAAAACTATGATGAAAAATAAATTAGTATAACTTAGTAACTAAAAAGATAGCAGAACATCATCTTAAGAAACTAGAGCTGGTATGGTCTGTACGATGCAATTTTCTGGATCAGTGTCCCAAATAACCCAGGAACTGGTCTAAAAACCAAGCCACCAAGAAAAGAAATGTTTTGTTGGGCTGTGAAATCAATGGGATTGAAGGAAGAAGTTCGAGCTGCACTGAAAGCATTACAGAAAACAAGGGTCCAGGAACTGACGGAACATAAATCGAAAAGTTTCAAGAAATCAATGCAATGCTGGAAGCACTCACTTATCCATGCAAAAAAATTGGAAGACAGCTACCCGGCCAACCAACTGGAAGAGATTCATATTTGTGCCCACGCCAAAGAAAAGTGACCCCAAAAGAATGTCGACATCATAGAATAATATAATCAATAACACATTAAGATCACAAGTAAAATTTTGCTGAAGATGTTTCAAAAACAGTTGTATCGTACATTGCCAAGGAGCTGCCCAGAATTCAAGCCTAATTCAAAAGAGAACACGGAATGAGGGATGTCAATGCCGATTGATGTCAGATGGATCTTGGCTGGAACCAGTAAGAACAGAAAGATGTTTACTTCTGTGTTAATGCCTTTGAAAAGGCATTTCTCCCATCCTTAGGAGAAACCTCATACAGAGCCTCATCCACAGAGACTGTGTGGATCATAAGAAAATAATGAACAACATTGAGAATGGGAATTCCAGAACACTTCATTCCGCTCACGTGGAACCTGTACATAGACCAAGAGCTATTCATTCGAATGAAACAAGGGAACGCTGCGTGGTTTAAAATCAGGAAAGGAGTCTACCTGGGTTGTACCCTTTTACCATACTTACTCCATCTGTATGTCTGTATTCTAAGCAAATAATCCAAGAAACCGGAAAACCTGAAAAAGAGTGTGGTATTGGAGGAAGGCTCATTAACTATCACATATGCAAATGATTCAACCTTGTTTGCTGAAAGCAAGGGGTAGTTCAAGCATTTGCTGACCAAGATCAAAACCTATAGCTTTCAGGACCTATTACAACTCCATGTAAAGAAACAAAAATCCAGACCAACACACAACATCATGATAAATTAAAACAATAATAAAAATCCAACTATGTAATGTATTGGACAAATCTGCCGAAAAAGGCTTCTTTAAAGTGTTAAGGAGCAAAGAAGTCACTCTGAGGACTGAGATGCATCTGAACCAAGCCAAGGTGTTTTCAGTCTCCTCGTGGGCACGTGAAGGCTGGGCAGCGAAGAAGATCAAAGAGCTGATAGATTTGATTATGGTGTTATCGATGACTATGGAATAGATCATGGACTGTCAGAAAAGCAAACAAAACTCTATCTTGGAAGAACTACAGCTAGGGGAAGAAAGAAAAGGAAGTACAGCTAGGTGGCTCCTTAGAAGACAAGACAAGACTTCATCTCAGATATTTTGGAAACATTATCAAGAGGAACCAGGTCCACTCCCTCCCTCACTGCCAGCAAACCAATGGCGACTGGTAGTGAGCCTACAGGACAGGGTAGAACTGGCCCCCTTGAGTTTCTGAGATGGTAACTGTCTTTGGGAGTAGAAAGCCCTTCTTTCTCCTGAGAAGAGGCTGGTGGTTTTGAACTTTCTGATCGCAGCCCAATGTGTAACCACTATCCCACCAGGGACCTGGGAAAGACAGAATGTTTGGTAGAGGGTCAGCACAAAATGGGAGAGGACCTTAAGGAGATGGACTGACACGGTGGCTATACAGCAACGGGCTCAAATAGGGCCATTGTAAGGCTGGCCCAGGACCCAGGCAGGGGATGGGTCTGTTGAACCTAGCGGTTGCTGTGAATCAGAATCAACTGAACAGCAACTCACAACAAACCTTCTAGTTAAATAAAGATGATCATATTAGATTTTTTTAAAACTCCAATTAAAGAGTGCTTTCAAGAGGCACCTGCCAAACACAAAGTCCACAGAAGAGCTGAAATAAAAGAAGGCAAGAGCGTGCAGACGGTAAATAGCGACGAGCTCTTAGAAGCTTGATTTCCACCGCACAGCAGTGGCTCCCTCCGCAATGGTGCTGACTCTCAGCACCGTTTAGCCAGTAAGGGGCCTTCAGAGGGAAAATGTCTTTTGAGATCTGCCAGCAGCTACTTCCAAGAGTCTCTTGGCCCCAAAGCACCCAGGGAACAAGCTGCCAGACCAGGTGCACACTCAACAGAACTCCTTTGAAGTGAACCTGGGTTTTCGGGCATCAGTGAAATCACTGACCAATGAGATGACGGGGGTGGAACCACTCCAAACCATTCAAGTAAACCACAACCAACGCCTACCGAGCAACAAAACTGGCTCGTTAAGGGGTAAAAGCTCTCGTCGGCCCGACCTCACCACAAAGCTGGGTTCCGGGATCGCGTCGCTAGGAGGCCCGAGGCCCCCCGGCCCGGAGGCCGAGAGAGGCGCGCGCCAGGCCCCGACTCGCAGTCACTCACCACTGCAGATGGAAAGTGTGGCCGCAGTGGATAGCGGCCACGTCGCGGGAGTGATCGAAGAAGTCGGAGCAGATCGTGCAGAGCGCACGGATAGGCATAGCGGCGGCATTCAGGAGACCCGGGTAACCAGCGCAACCACAGCCGGCCGAGCTTCCCCGCTGCACCTCAGCTCCTTTCAAATTTGGTTCCACCGCATCGCTTCCGGGAGCGAACCGGAAATGACGACATCAGATCCGGAGACGAAGCCGGCAGCTGGATCCTGGATTGGGCGAGCCAGCCGGGGGCGGGGCTTGGCGGCTCGCCGGCGCGGGGTGCTGGGTCTGAACGCGGGATCGTGCAGTCCCAGGGTCCTAGGGCTTCCGGCTGTGGGCTGAGGTCCGCAGAGCTTCAAGATCCGCAGCAACCGCGCTCCTGGCGGGGCTCATCCTCAGTTGCGACGTTCTAATCCCAAACCAGACTTGATATGAGATGTGTCGGGCATGGGACCCTCAAGCCCTAGTGCGCGTAGGATGGTATGATGATCTCGATGGGGAGCGGGGCTCCCCTCCCGACACTCTGGGCAGTTTGGGACGGACACAGAGGCCAGCCCCTGGTTTCCACAAGCTAAATGAATGCCTCACCCGGTCAACCTTCTGGCTCAGTATGATCCTCAAAGGATGACAGGAAAACCCTAACGCTTCTGCACAGCTAATGCCACCCTGGCTTTGTCCAAGCAAGGCATGACATCCCTTAGTTTATAGACCCAGAGCCTAGGGCAGTATCCTCATTTTAGCCCCCAGGAACCGAGCAGACGCTTGGAATTTATGAGGTCTTGATGTCCACAGACAAGTGGTGCACACGGGGCACTAACACAGTCTCCTCATTGCCACACCTGAGGTTGTCCGTGAGAGAAAGTAGCATCCCTGGTGAGCTCACCTGGGCCCATCTGGGCTGGAGCAAGTCTCCAGGTGACCCAGGGGTCTGGACCCTAGCTTTGGCAGTGTTGCATCTCCCATCCTTAGGAGAAACCTCAGACAGAGCCTCATAATTTAAAGCTGATGTGCTCCAGCTGAAGTAGTCCTGGAAGGACGTCCATTCGGGCTTGCGTGGAGAAGCTCAGGTGTTGTTCATAGAAAAGACTCAACTCTGAAGGCAGCAGAGAACCTTGGTGGGATGCCCACCTTGCCCTCTTCTCCCCAACCCAGGGGAGCCCATTGTGGCCATGGACAAGGGCTCACCCTGTGTTGGCTGGCCCTGGGTAGGTTCCAGCTCTATGCCCAGATTAAGACAAGCAACAGGAGTCAGCAGAATGGCCCAAGCCCTGGCACCTGCATGGATGTCTGGAGTCCACACCACGGGCTCACCGGAGAGAAACATGCTGCGGCTCTCAGCACAATTTCCGGGCACGGAGTACAGGCCACAGCGGGATCTGCCCCCGACTCCCCCTCCCCACCGCTTTCCAAGGGCCCTTGGATGGAGGAAGCAAAGGCAAGAGGGTGCCAGAGACTTTCACAGGGTGACGTTTATTTGCCAGGTTCAGCAGGCATAGTTAACCCACTGGCCTTCTCATACGTACACGCGCACACATGCGCACTCACATACACGCACGCACGCACACCAGAGCAGACCCACAGGCATGCAGGGAGAAGGGCAGGACCACCACAGAGTGCCGAGTGGGGGCTGGGATTGGTATGGCGGCCTGCCCAGACTGTAGTGGGGTCTGACAAAGGGTACCTGCCAGAAAGATCCATCAGGGAACTAGGGGCGGGGTGGGCTTGTTCTACTTCTCCATCCCAACAAAAGCAACTCATCGCTTAGAGGGTCCTGGGCCTCCCTCAAAGCCCCGAGGGAAGGGGAGGTGGGCTGTAAGAAAGGGTGGGTGGGAAGGGTTCCACTCTTCTGTTGGAATGGGAAGGCAGAAAATACACCAGGGTAAAGGGCAAACCCCACAATCATAGTCTATGGGGCTCTGCCATGAGGCAGCCACGCTCAGATGGAGAGGACGTAGGGGCTGAGGGTGAGGAGGAAAGCATTTAGGGAGAGCAGGGGCCGCTCAGTCCTCCACTTGACCCAGGGAAAAGACCCCACTGGGCTGAGGACCTGGGTGCGGGGCCTGCACACTTTGCCATATCCTTACTGCTCCTTTCCTTTCCAGGCTTATGGGGCTTGGGGGTCCAGGGCAGCCCATTGCAGGACCCAGGAAATGACACGGGGATCTTGGAATGGCCTTCCAAGGCCAAAGATGGACACTTCTACCCTCCTACTCACTGTTTCCCACTTCTGAGGGTCCCCGCAGGCCCCCTGCCACCCATCTTCTCTGAAAGAACACTGCCCTAGTTTTCTGCATCCTTCATTTCAGCCTGTGTCCACTCCCAGAGAGAACCTAACCCTGCAGACAGGGCCTCGACAGAGGGTGAACCCTCAGGGCAAGTGCCCCTGTACTGGGGTATTGGGGAGGACGGGGGCCCACAGGGCCTGACTGAGGGAATCATGAGGCAAGAAGGGATGGGAAAGGGGAGCAGGGAGCTCCTGAGTATCTCTGGAGCAGCATCCCACAAGGAACAAGAAACTGAAGCTAGCAAAAGACGGAAAAGCCACAAAGAATCCATGCAGGGGCTGGGGCCGGCCCTGCCTCTGGCCTGCCCATCACTCACACACATACACATGGGAGAGAGACAACTTTCTCATGGCTGCCAGCTGTGCCCCACCCTGGGGGGTGGGGGCCAGGAGGGCATTACGCCAGCGACTATATACAGTGAGAAGCCCCATCCACTTTCCCCCCCACCTCCTGTCACTTCCCCACCCTCTCAACACCAGCCTGCCCCCTCAGCTGGCCTCCTTCCTCTGAGACTCCTGGACACAGCCAGCAGTCTCCCCGCCTTTACTAGAGGAGAGCGCCTGGCCTGTGGCACCCTCTGGGACTGTGCTGTCCGGCTGGGCCAGAGCCGGCTCAGGGGTGACAGGTGACATGGGGGCCAATGTGGTGCTGCTTTCAGTGGCAGGCACGGGGCCCTCTTCTGTGGCTGGTGTGGCTCTCCCGTCGGTGGCCGGGGTGATGCTCCTGTCGGTGGCCGGGGTGACACTCCCGTCAGTGGCCGGAGTGGTGCTCCCGTCGGTAGCCGGGGTCATGCTCCCGTCAGTGGCTGGGGTGGCACTGCCATCGGTAGCCGGGGTGGCACTACGGTCAGCCGAGGCCACACTCTCATTCTTTGCAGCAAGACCAGGGTCACCCTCGGTGGGTGGGGTTGGGGCGGCCCCGCTGGCGGCCGCACCCGTGGTCCCACCGGCAGCTCCCGGGGTAGCAGTATCTGTGGCTGGGGCAGGCTGGGCAGCAGCAGCGCTGGACTGCTCCGGCGCCCGGAGCCGTTTCATGAGCGTGGTCACTCGGACAGCCTTCTGGAAGGAGGACAAGGGAGAAAGGCTCCCGGTGAGCTGTTTCAGAAGCTGGTCTCCTTCTCTGGCCGTAGCCAAACCCAGTCTCTTCTGTGGTGCCCGCAGCTGCCACCCTCGGCCCAAGGGCCCAGCTGCTTCGGAGGCCAGCTCTAAGGCAGGGACTGCGGCTAGTGGTATGTTGAAAAGCTGTGTGGCACGAGCAAGAAGCCCTGGGAGCTCCAAGAAGCACTTGGACCCGCCCAGGAAGAGAGCCAGCCACAACGTACGTACCTTCCACTTGGCCCTGGCGAAATTCTTCTCAATCTGGGCACAGACACCATCCTTAATGTTCTTGTCCGAAGCAGCGTTGCCAGAAATCCTAGGAAAGATGAGTGTGTCTGGTCCCGAGGGGGGGACGGGCCTCTGTGGAGACACTGCCCGACACCCCAGTTCCAGGGAGCCCCGGGCAGGGCCTCCGGGGTCGGTGGGAGCTCAAGGCCTGGCAGATGGGGCCCTGAGAGACGTGAGGAAAGGGAGGGAATCGAGTGTTGGTCCTCTTCCCTGAACCCACCTCCCATCAGCCTCGGCCTCGGCGCCCTGCTCACCACTCATGGGAGATGGCCTCCTCCGCAGTGATCCGCTGGTCCTGCTCCACCTCCATCAGCCGGGTAACCAGGTCTTTGGCTGAGGACAAAGCCAGGAAGGGGGCACAGTGCATGTGTGCCCGTATCTAACTGTTGAGGGGGACAATGGGGCTACAGTGCAGGAGTGGAATCCAGCGAAGGAGGTTGTGAGCAGAACCTGTCCCCTACCCCTGCCCCCCTCACACACATACACACAACACACACACACTCCCCCAGCGGCACACGGTCCACCTCCGTACCGGCCTGTGAAATGTCATCCCAGTACGGAGAGTCAAACTCATAGTCTCCAGCCAGGATCTTTCGGAAGAGATTCTTGTCATGGTTCTCGTAGTCATCTTCCTCGACCTCCTCGTAGAAGGGTGGGTTCCCTGAAAGCCTGCGTGGGGATCAAAGGGTGGGGTCACTGGGGGACGGCCGCCGACCATGCAGGTTCCCACCCCGCTTGGCTCAGAGCCTGCTCCCCTGCCCGTCTACTCACAGGATGTACATGATAACGCCAATGGCCCAGCAGTCTACAGGGCGTCCATACCGCTGCCGGCCTACCACCTCGGGGGCTGGAAACAGTATCCATCTGCCAGTTAGTGGGTGCTGGTCTGGCGGGGCCCACTCCCTCCCTGGTGCCGGACACACTCACGCCCTGCACGTGGACTTAGTTCCACCCAACCCACAGCGGCCGCTCAGAGGTAACCCGCCATCCCGCCCTGCCCCTGTCTCCTCCCCCTGCTTGCCCAGGTACTCGGGGGTCCCACAAGGGTCTTTGATGAGGCCGTTCTCCAGCTTGGCCAGGTGGAAGTCGCTGATGACGATCTTTGAGTTCTTCAGCCGGTTATAGTAAACCAGGTTCTCCAGCTACTCCCAGGGGGTGCAAGCAAAGGAAGACACCATGAGGGCCTCACAGGCCACGTCCAGCCCCCAAGGTGTTGCCCGGCCCCATCCCGGCAGTCCACGGACCTCCTGACCACGGCCTCACCTTGAGGTTCCTGTGTACGATCTTGAGTGAGTGCAGATAGGCCACTGCCTCCAGGACCTGCCGCACCACGTTGCTTGTGTCTCGCTCTGAGTAGTAGCCCTGGTCCAGGATCCAGTCAAACACCTCCCTGCCCGTGGCCCTGAGGGACACCAGCCCCTGAGCCGAGTGGGCAGGACTCAGGTCAGGGGTGGGCTTGAGAGGGGTGCCTGTGCCGGGCAGCAGGCTGGGCAAGGCACAGGGACCTGGGACCCTAGAAAGAGGGCTTTCCCTGTGTCCAGAGGGTGGGGCAGGTGAAGGCCCTGGGGCCTGGGGAATCCTGAAATCCCAGACCCCCCACCCCCACCCCACTCACAGCTCCAAGAATATGAAGTACTCCTTGCGGGTCACAAACACATCCACCAGCTGCAGGATGTTGGGGTGCTTCACCCTGGCAGTGAGTCAGTAGTTAGGGCCAGGGCAACCCCAGAGAGAGGCTCTGGATGCCACTGTGGGTGTGGAGTAACTGACCAGAGACTGATCCTGCCTCAGGCCGCATGCCCACCGCGCCCTCCACCGCTACCCCCCACCCCCCACCCCACCCCCCAGCCTCACACTCACATCTTGAGGATGCCTATCTCGTTCTTGGCCGCCTTCCGCACTTTACGGCCATCTCGCTTCTGGAACTTCTTGCATGTGTGCATCTTGCCTGTCGTCTTGTCCTTGGCCCGGAAGATCTCACAGAACTCCTCGCTGCAGCCGACAGGTACCCCACTCAGCCCCCCGACCTGCATAGGGGCTGCATTCTGCTCTCCCTCCCTCTATCCCCCCACCTTAGCCCCTCCCACTTGCCCACTTGCCCCAGTGACTCACGTCTTGACGACCTGTCCCAAATCATATCTGTCGGTCACCTCCGATGGCTGATTGTAGTTCTTCTTGTCACCCAGAGTCACACACCCAAACGGCATGGCCGGGCCCTGAGCTGTGGGCAGAAAGGCCTGGCTCAGCTGTACCCTTCCCCTCTGCTCACAATATCGGGGCTGCCTCTGGGAGACCCTAGGCTGGCTTGGGCCAAGCTAAGGGCAGAAAGCCCACCAGAAAGGGATAATGCTTAGGTGGGCTCAGATTCTACCCTTGCTTTTCTGATTATACCTCTGGTCATCGGCTTGGCCACCCAGGCTGCCACAGCCCCCATTAGGAAGACCGTTCAAGCAGGAGAGCCAAGATGCTAGACGGGTTTCGATGAATTTAGGAAAGACCTGGAGATCTATTTCCAAAAACCAGCCAATGAAAACCCCACAGACCATCATGATTGATCCAACCTGCAGTCCATCCTAGGTTAGGAGGTAGGTGGGGGTGGTCCAGGACCTAGCAACCTTTTGCTCTGTTGGGTTGGGTTCTCCATGAGTCAGGGGCAGACTCCATGGCACCTACCACCACCGCCGCCGCCACCACCACCACCACCACCAAGGGCAAATGTATGAGACGTATGTGTCAGAGGACAGTTTTGCCTTACACGCCTTCAAAAATCTCTACCAAAGGATCTCTTTATGAAAAATCTCTTGAAATTGCGGCAATGTCACAGATGAAGGGGTCTCTAACCACCCCGCCCCACCCCTATCAGATTGCCAGAGATGAAAAGGCCCGCAGGCCCCAAAGGCAGGTGAATGTGGGGAGCAGAACACTGTCGGCGGAAGGTAACTCTCCTTTGGAAGAGGTTTGACGGGAAGTTATTCATGTGGAACATACTCCGTGAACCACCACCTAACCATGCCAGGAAGTCCAAAGGAGTGCTGTCTACAGGGTCACCGAGCTCGCTAGTACAACTAAAGTATCCAAATGTGAAGCTCTGGGTTCTGGACGTAGACATACACTTCTGAGAACATTTCCATCTCCCCCCGCCGGCCCCGATGAACTCCGCACTCGATCGACACCGCGGCACCACGGCGGTGTGGGCATCCCTGTGGGACTCAGCCTCGTGCCTTTTCCATGGTTTCTTTTTTGCTTTGGGGGGTTGCTTTGCATTTAGAGATGCAAGAATAGGGTCGTCGGATGGAGGAGGGCATGGGTTTCCCAGCAAAACCCTCTGAGGAGGGCATCCCTCGCTCCCCTTGAAGAGCGAGCTGGTACCTGAACAAGATGGGAAAAATTCCCTTGGTGCAATTTTCCTGACCATTTTCTGACCAATGTGGCTTTCGCTTTTCTTTTTTTTTTTTATTATTATGATTTTTTTTTTTTAACATTTTATTAGGGGCTCATACAACTGTTATCCCAATCCATACACACATCAATTGTGTAAAGCGCATTTGTACATCGTTTCTCAAAACATTTTCTCTCCACTTAAACCGACATTAGGTCCTCATTTTTCCCCTCCCTCCCCGCTCCCCGCTCCCTCATGAGCCCTTGATAGTTTATAAATGGGTATTTTGTCATATCTTGCCCTGTCCGACGTCTCCCTTCATCCACTTTTCGGTTGTCTGTCCCCCAGGGAGGAGGTCACACACAGTTCCATGTAATCGGTTCCCTCTTTCCTACCCACTCTCCCTTTACCCTCTCTGTTTTGCCACTCACACCACTGGTCCTTAGGGCTCATCCATCCTGGCTTTCGCTTTTCTTAAAGCGTCTCCATAACAAGCCCTCATGGTAGCTCTGTGCCCTTTGAGAAAATCCATGAAGATGGCCCCTTTGGGGTCCCCCAAAGCAGTGGCTATAGCTTTCTTCTTTTAAAAAAAGTCATTTATCTGAGGCTCTTACAGCTCTTATAACAATCCATACATCAATTGTATCAGACATATTTGTACATATGTTGCCATCATCATTTTCTAGACATTTACTTTCTATTGAGCCCTTGGTATCAGCTCCTCGTTTTTCCCTCGTGAACCCTTGATAAATGATAAATTGTTATTATTTTCATATCTTATACCGACCACCGTTTCCTTTCCCCCATGTTCTCTGTTGTCCGTCCCCCTGGAGGGGTGTGTGTGTGTGTGTGTGTGTGTGTGTGTGTGTGTGTTTATGTGTCGATCATTGTGAAGGGTCCCACCTTCCTCCCCTACTCTCCCTACCTTCCCCCTATCCCTCTGGTATCACTACTCCCATTGCTGTTCCTGGATTGCCACACCTTTCTGAGCTGACCTCTTTGCCCAGCAGATCCCCTCGAAAGCCACTGTTTTGATTGGACCCTGCTCTCTGGATCATCTTGGGTGATCTAAGCTTTATGGCTGGTTATGATTTGTTCCATACGATCATCTTCATTAACTCCCATCTTGCTTAAAAGACCGATGGAAAGATTAGCCCTTTGAGCTAGCCAGACTTCCTGCAACACTTTATTTGAAGGCACGCTGATGGAGCTAAGGCAACTGTATCACAGAGAGAATCTGTCTGCAGCCATCCACTGATTGCAGACATATCTAAACACGGCTTGTTAGTCCATACAAACCCAGGCATGTATGGACTAAAACCTTAGCAGCAGGACTTTTTAACTTACCCTCGCATATACCCTACAAAGGAGTCTACTGATGTATCAGGATGTGCTCATAATCTCCCAAGAACAGGGCCCTTGGACACCCTTCGAGCCTGGAGCCCGACTCTCCCTCATGGCTCATCTTTCAGCCAAGGGACGGACAGGGCTGTCATATTGGTCCAGGGAGGGAGGTCGATGCTCATGAGAACCATCAAGCCTCTAAGATAGAAGGGACATTTGCCCAGGAATAAAGTCAGAAGGCAGGAAAGGGTAGGAGGGACGGACACACAAATGGTCAAGACCCGAGTAGCAGGAAGGGTGCTGTCACATTCCAGAGGTCTCAGTCCACATCACAAAACAAAAACGCGTGTGAGTTGTTGGATGGCAGTCTGTCTCCTCACAATAAAAAGCCTTAAGGGATGTGCGTCGTGGTCACGTGCCTAATTGCTCCAAACTGGAAACAGACTGAATATCCAGCAACCGAAGGAGGCACTGCGGGCCAGTCACATAGTAAAATGATCCAGCCACGATAAATTATAAAACAGCAAGGGGGACACAGAAGGTGCAGCTGAGCCCAAAATCCCTTGTGGCAAAGTTGGGTGAGCGCCCAGCTGCTCACGGGAAGGCTGGAGGTGGGAAGCCAGCCAGAGGTGCCTCAGAAGAAAGGCCCGGCCACCTGATTCTGAAGAACCAGCACCGAAAGCTCTCCAAAGCAATTCTGACTTGAGAGCAACTTTTTTTTTTTTCAATAGTTAGACCCAAGCATGGATCCCTGGTGGCGCAGTGGTGACACATTGGGCCGCTAACTGCAAGATCAGCAGTTCGAAACCACCAGCCACTCTGCGGGAGAACGGGAAGGCTTTCTATTCCCATAGCGTTACAGCCGCAGAAGCCGACAGGGAGAGTTCTGCCCAAACAGACTGGATGACGGTGACTTTGGTTTGAGTCACAGGTAAGTGGATGGTGAATCTCACAAACACAGTATTACGCAGGGGTGGGGATCCATACGAGGAAGCTTGAAATTGTTCATAGAAAAGTGGAAGAGAGAGAGAACAGAATTTTTCCAACAGCTTGTCCAAGCCTCCTCATACATACAGTAGGAGGCCCGGTGGCAGAGTGGGTTACCTACTGGCTGCTAACCACAATGTCAGCAGTTCGAAACCACAGCTGCTCTTTGGGGGGAAAAAAACGAGGCTTTCTACTCCCATTAAGATTTACAGTGTTGGGAACTCACGGGGGCAGTTCTACTCTGTCCTGTAGGTAGGTGGCAGCACGGGGTTGTTTATCCATCACAACAATGCCCCTGCGCATTCTTCAAAGGGGGGGGTCCCATGGGGATTGACCGAGTGGCAGTGAGCGATTTTTGTTTTCATATGTGTAGTATGATTGGCATCTATACTGTTTACCCACTGCTATCAGATCCATTCCAACCCTTATGACCCCTAGAGGACAGAGTAGACCTGCTCCCTCGGATTTCCAAGACTGTATCTCTTTCCCGGTGCAAAGAGCCTCATCTGTATCTGGAGTGGCTGGTGGTGGGTTTGAACCACCGACCTTGTAGTTAGCAGCTGTATTCCTAGGGCTCCTTTTAGGGATATAAACACAGTTGCAAAACCATAAATAAAGCTCGGAGTCGGGTCAGGGTTACCGCAAAGAGAAGGGGAGAAGCGGTGACAGAATCTGGACACATGGCGGAGGGGACTCGGGAGCCCATTTCTGAGCCTGAGTGGTGGATACACAGGTGTTTGCTTTATCATAATTTGTAAAAATGTACACACGAGATTTGTGTATATCCCTGGATTTTTGTTATAGTTCACAATTTTAAAAAATAGTAATAGAGAGTAATAGAGAACCCACAAGGTTCTCAACTTCTGCGTCTTGACCCCTTTGGGGGTTGAACGACCCTTTCACAGGGGTCACCCGATTCATAACAATAGCAAAATGATAGTGATGAAGTAGCCACGAAAATAATTTTATGTTTGGGGGTCACCACCACATGAGGAACTGTATGAAAGCGTCGCGGCATTAGGGAGGTTAAGAACCGCTGTAATAGAGAGTATGGTCAGCAATACTGAGGAATATTACAAAGACTACAGCACATCAGAAATGTGCTACCATAGGCCAGCCCCTGAGATGCACCGTTAAGTGAAAAAGCAGAAAGACAGAATGGAGCCTAGAGCATTGTACTCGCGAGGTAAAAATCTTAAACGCTTCTGCACGGTTGTCCATGCATGAAAACGTTGCCGAAAGACACTGAAGAAAACAGGATTTTCTTTGAGTCAAAGAATTTAGTGGCAGAGAGACAGGTTCTCTCTTTAAAAAAAATTTTTAAATGGTTTTACTAGGGGCTCATATAACTCTTATCACAATCCATACATACATCAATTGTGTAAAGCACATGTGTACATTCATTGCCCTCATCATTCTCAAAACATTTGCTCTCCACGTAAGCGCCCAGCATCAGCTCCTCAATTTCCCCTCCCTCCCCACTCCCCTGGCTTATCCCTTTTGTTTATTAATTTTCTGTTAGCCTTTTGGTGACATACTTATTTTTATTGATTTAATAAAAGCATTGCTAAAAATAATTAAAAAGAATAAAAGCTTTTGAGAATTGACAAGGGCAATGAATGTACAAATGTGCTTTACACAATTGATGTATGTATGGATTATGACAAGAGTTGGATGAGCCCCTAATAAAACGATTAAGAAAAAAATTTTTTAAAGCATTGCTTATGAAAACACGCACAACAAAGCACCAATTCAACAATGTCTACGGGAATAAATCAGTCACATCATTCTATTCTTCAAGTGACACCCCCTTGGACTGTGACAGACTTTCTCAAAGGACACAGGACATCGTGGGGGCTTATCAGGAAGAAGTTTTAAGGAAATTGAAAACGGCATTGGTCAGAAAAAGTCTGGGAAAGTTCCGGCTCAAGAAATGCTTTCCCATCGCGACAATGCCCAGCTCATTCTTCAAACGCAGCCAGGGCTGTCGTCCTCTGAGGATTCCGTTGGGAAATCTTACCTGACCCACCCTTCAGTTCTCATCCAGCCCTCAGACGTCGCTGCGCCCCCCACCCCCCAAACCCAAAGAACAGACCGTCTGAAAGGCTCTTCGTGTGACTCGCTCAAGGGTACAAGTGCTATTTCGATGGGGCGTAAATCAAGGGATGCAGCGTTCCTCAGGGAAGGCTTAGAGAGATGCAGACATCACCTTCAGAAGCGTGTGGACCGAGATGGAGGAAACGTCGAGCAATAAGAGCTTCGCATGTGGACATTTTTGTTGAATAAAGGTTTCGAGGATTTTGTAGCAATACGTTTGGACTTGCCCTTGTGTCTGCATGCATTTCAATGGAAAAAAAAATCACCGATATCCTTTTCCAAACGACTTCACCACCATCAGTAAGTATTTAATGAGTACTATCGCAGCACAGTACTTGAGGGACTCCTCTGAGGGAGAACCCCATCTGGGTGGAGAAGGGTAGACATTTTTAAGAAGCGGCGGCAGTAAGCCTGGACCTTAAGGAATGGTTAAGGGTTAGGCAGAGAGCACGCAGGGCAGGC
>NW_022111320.1:51177829-51182890 GCF_000313985.2 Echinops telfairi
GAGAAATGATGTACAAATACGCTTTATACAATTGATGTGTGTATGGATTGGGATAACAGTTGTATGAGCCCCTAATAAAATGTTTTTAAAAAAAATGGGGTGACCCCTGTGAAAGGGTCATTCAACCTCCAAAGAAGTCACGTGCCCCAGGCTGAGAAGGCTGCTCTGTGGCTCTGCATCCCTGCCAGCTACAGCCCAGCCCTCACCGGTGGCAGTGCCCGAGGGAAAAGGCTCATCTTGAAGCTCTTGCTCCGAGTTAACTTTGGGAGAGGGAGCTGGACGCTGCTAGTCTCTAGCCTTTTGAGGAGGCCGGAGCTGCCTGGTCAGGGAGATGCTGAGGTAGGATGGAGCAAGCTCTGCGCTGAGGCTGCCCCGCCTGCCCTGCCTCTGCTGACCGCGCATGTTCTGCCTCCCCACGGATCAGCACTTGCTGTGCACACAGCTGGGCTAGCCGGAGCCCCCGCTACCTGCGGGGAGAACACCACCTTTCGTCTTTCCAAAGGGTGCCAGCATGGAGCCAGAGGAACTCAGCTAGCCAGGATCAAAGGCCAGGGCCCGAGGAGCCTCATGGCCACCCTGGCTGCTCTCACTTCTTCCCCAGGCTCCCAGTCTCCCTCAAGTCGGCCTGCAGCATTCGGGAATACAGCCCGTCATTCCCTCATCCGGGTGGCTTGGGCTCAGGGAGCCTCATCAAAGAAGCAAACAAGAGAAGCTTTGAAAATCATCCCCGACTGAGTGTCTTTTGACACAGCCACAGTCCTGCTTCTGTGTCTGCGGGGAGGCGGGTGAGGCGAGAATGCTGCTCTTGCAACTGAGAGCCATGGCCCTGCCTCCTGCCACGGCCAGCCACCCTGCTTTGTACCCAACAGCAGGGGGTGGGGGGAGCCAGGATTGGTCCTTGCCCTGGCTCTGGTGGGCAGCAATTCCCTTCCCAAGCTGGGTTCTGAGGGCCAGGTGCTGGGCAGGAGGGTGGTGCCTCAGCCTGCAGTTTCCCCGGGAGGAGCCAGGAGGGATCCATGCCCCAGATCCCTTGCTTTGCTTCTCATTCCCTGTGGCAGGAATGCCCTTCCCCCAAAGCTCCCCCTCAGAATCCTATGATTTGTCACCGCAGAGTTATTTATAACATAAAAATAACCGGCAAATACCTAAATGTCTACCAACAGGTGATTTGCCAGTTTGGCCGTGTCCTCTCCACGGCAGGAAGCCTGGGCACTAGCCGAAGCGCCCGCTGCCCACCTCAGCCTCCCCTTGGAGCAGCCTGTATAGGAATGAGGTGCCGAGATTAATGTCCTCTTCCAGGGTGATTTCTGACATTATAAGGCTGTTTGCGCAAGACAATGTCTAAAACAATCCTGCTGCTCCCAGACCAGGCTCAAAATGTCACTCCCCTGAGATGCCTTCCTCAAACACCCCCGCCACCACCACCAGCACCACCAACAGCTCCCTGTCCTGCAGGCAAGGCGTGGGAGGTTTTACAAGAGCCCGAATCTTGGGTGGTCAGATAGTCATGTATGTGCACCTGGGCCCATGGGGTCCCAGTTTGCCCGGGGGTCTGTCTCCACCACAGAAGGCTAGACCTCTGCTCACAAACTCACATCGGGCTGGCACCATGACCTGCTGGCTGGAGCGGGCCAGGGGCAGGAACAGATTTGCCCCCGCCCCTACCCTAGCCACCTCGATCTCAGCCAGCTACACTTCTTCTCACCAGTCCAACCCCGTTTGCCTAAGGATACCCGGAACTGGCCCCAGGGGCGAGAGAAAGGAGAGACACCCTACTTCCGATGAATGCCTCGGTCCCCTCAAATCTTACCCACTCACGACACCATCTGCTTCCCATTGCCGCTGCCTGGGAGGCCTCCGGTGTGTGCAACAAGCCTTTGCTGGCTTGTATGGGGGTGGGGGACACTTGGCAGAATGGGGTTTGAATTTCTCACCCCCTGTGCCTCAGACAGTCCAAACTCAACCCCTACGAAGAGAAACCAGCAGCCTGGGCTCCATCTCAGGCCAACATAAAGACACGTGCCATGGGGCCCAGGCGCCGTGGCAGCCATTTCTCAGGAGACGTGACACCCTCCTCTGGCTGCAGAACTCACAGCACTGTGCACCTGGGGACGTGGGGCTGCCCAAAGGCTCCTTAGGGGCACTGCCCACTGGCTGCCTCTCAGAAAGCCCCCGGGCCAGTCATTCTCCATTAGTGCCAGCCCCTTGGGTCTCACACTGGGCTCAGGGAATTGGGCCTCGGGCAACTCTGAGGGCGCCTCTGCCTGCTGTGCCCTGGTAATGAGTGGTCCCCCTTGAGGCCTGACTGCAGCCTTAGGCGAATCTGGCCCAGCAGAAGCCTGAGTGGGGTAGAGGCTAGCTCAAGAGGCCCAGTCATCCCACACAGAGATTATGCCCTTTCCTCTATTGGGGTCAGCTGAGTTCAGGCCCCACCTCTCCTAGTTTGCCCCGGCCTCCTGCCCCATGTGGGCCCCTGAGCTTGCAGTAAATCCAGGGAGTCCGAGAGGCACCCAGGAGGCTTCCAGATGCCTTCCAACGACTGACTGTGGGCAACACCTCCCAATTTAGTGGCAGCTGTGAACACCAGCCTGCAGGCACCCCTTCCTGTCCCCTGCTGTCTCTCTCCCTCTCTCTGGGGCTTGGGCTGCTTCCTGATGCAGTGGACATGGCCAGGCCCACAGCTGCCTGGCCCACAGTGGAGGCTTCACTTGCAGAGCCAGAGGCATTGGAGGCCTGGCCACGTCCTGAGTCTGGGTCTCCAAGCAGAGCTAAATGTTTAGTCCACCATTCAACAGCTCCAGGGGATTGGTCAGGGAGGTAGCTTGGGGCCTCAGCCCCCAGCTAAACCACGAATGCCCACCGCTCCTGGGGCTTACTCTCCCCGTTCCAGGTAGGGGATATGGAGGGGGCATCTCTTCAGTCTCAGAGGTGGGCATTCAGTGCAGCACTACCTCTAGAAAGTTCAGCCCTTGTCATGCAGGCAGAGGCAAGAGCCAGCTGGTCTTTCTCAGGTACCAGGGGGCCCAATCTTTGAAACCCTGCTTCCCTGTGTACGGAAACAGGGAAATGCAGAGGAAAGCACTGGAGTCAAGTGTTGCTATGATAATCGAAGTTTTAAAACATAGGGAGGGGAAAAGGAGAGGTATTGGCCAGCCCCCCTCCCCAATAAGTCTCAGACTTTCTTCTGCTTTCTTCCTTACAAGGAGCTTCTGTGATACAGAACCATCCAGAAGGGGAAGTAGGAGTACTGAGAGACTTTAGAAAAGGGAGGGAGGGAGAGAGAGAGAGAGAGAAAGAGAGAGAGAGAGAGAGAGAGAGAGAAAAAGAGAGAGAGAGAGAGAGAAGCAGAGACAAAGCAGAACCTATGATGGAGGGGACACGATGAGGCAACAAAGGAGGTACCGTCACAAGGGAGAGGGAGGTGGCCTATGGGTGCCCGGGAGAGCCCGCAAGCTCAGATAGCCATAGGCTCTGAGCGCCCAGGTCAGAGCTGTCCCTGGTGCTGGTGCCTGAACCTTTCATACCAAACCTTCCTGAGCTAGGTGCGCAAGCCATGGGGAAGTCGACTAGCGCGGCCCCTCAGCCCCGGCATCATCAGGCTCTCTCCTTGCCATCAGAGACACACTGCAGGTCCCACATATGGAAACACAGGAGTAGAAGTACAGAAAGGAGGCCCGGAGACCTGGCTGCCTCGGTTCACAGCCACTCTGATCAGCGGACCCCGCTCTGCCCTCCAACCTAGCCAGGCCCCTCACCTCGGCAGCTCTCCCCAGACCCTGGGTCCCAAGGACCCCTCCTGCACCTCAGCCCAGTCCCCCTGTGGTGGATTCTGCCAGGGGAGGGCTCCAAGAAGCACCTCAAGCAACCCAAGTCCATAGCAACTGCAGGTCCCTACCCCTATGCCAGTTTCCCTGGACAGAAATCAAGGGCTTGATGGTCTCCTCCCAGAACAGGGAATTGCTTGCCTGCCTAGAAGGGATGGCCAGGATACAGGGCTGGAGAGAGCATGGCAGACATAGGAACAGCTTAGGGCCCCTGGGGCACCATCCCAAATGCCATGAGAGAGAGAGAAAGAAAGAGTGCACACCCCACTTCACCCAGGGACCAGCTTGGCACTGAAGGAGGAGACTCCAATTTTCAGTTGAGGAAACAAGGGCCCAGCAGGTGGCTGAAGCTGGCAGGAATCAATTAAAGCCGGGGAAGGGGCTGGTGTCCGCAGGGGCCCTAGGATGGCTCAAAGCTTAAGCATTGGAGAGTAGAGTGCGGGCAGGGGTGCTTTAGACATGAGACAGAGGGCCTGGCCCCCTAGCAGGGACCTGGGGTAGCAGGCTCTTCTTATAGGAATGGGGGTGGTGGTGAGGGGTGATGCTGTGCGGACAAAGGCAGTGAGCAGTGGGGGGTTGGGACTCAAGAGCCAGGGTCTCCACCAGATACTACAGGCTCAGCTCACAGTTTCCGCCCCCAGGCGCCCCCCCCCCCGCCCCCGCATCCCACCGTGGTGTCACTTTGACCCCCTTCCCCAGCGCTGCTCGCCTCCGCTGGCACAGCGCACACATGCGGAAGCCGCACGTGTGAGCACCGAGCCCCGCACCCCAGTGGGAACATGTGCTGCCCCCACCCCCACCGCGCACTGTGCCCCAGACCCCGGCTCGCCTCCACGTGAAGGCTTACAGCGGGAAGTAGACTGGGGGGTGGGGGGCCGTGGTCCCCAAGGGCTGGGGACCTCGCTCCCCATCCCGCTGCAGCCCCGCCCAGCCCCCGTCGGGTCGTCGCCCATAAAGAACTCTCCGTTGTCATGGAAATTAGTGACTGCTTCGCGGGAGGGAGGGGGCCGGAGCCAGCTGGGAGGGGTGGAGGCAGCTCTGGCAGCGGGGAGGGCTGGCTGTGCCCTCGGCCCCCCACCCGCGAGAGACTCCACGAAGCTTGGAGGGGTCATGTTTTCACAGTTCGGAGCCCAGCGAGCCGGAGTGGGAGGGGAACGCAGGGGGTCTGCCTGGACCACGGGCGCACCTGTCCCACTTCCCCCGGGACCCTCGCCCGAGGCGACCAGGAACTTTAGAC
>NW_022111320.1:51183374-51197326 GCF_000313985.2 Echinops telfairi
CAGGAAGCGCCTGAGGCCGGGATCCCACGCGCTGGCGGGGAAGAAGCTGGATGGGCGCGAAGCCTGAGGGGGGAGTGGGTCGGGGCACTGACTGCTCTGTGCGGTCCTCCGACTCCCCAACTGGCAACAAAGGCCGAGGGGACCCTTCCTATGCCCATTGTAGGTAGCAGGGTTTGAATGGCAAGGTGTGTGTGGGGGGAGCGGGGGCTGCACAAAAGTCTCTCTCAGTAGGCGGGCAGTGTCTAGGGGTGGGACAGCGACCAGTCCCCCAAAGCCTGAAGAAGAGAAGCAAGTGGGCATTCAGTCACTGGCTATGAGCACGTGTTGTGTGTGTGTGTGTGTGTGTGTGTGTGTGTGTGTGTGATGTCAATGTGCCACACGGGAGTGGCACAGCTTCTTACCCCAGCCCACCTCCAGTCCCTGCCAGGGTGGTCAGTCCAGTCTGCCCGCTCCTGTGTGGCACAGCACTTCCCACTTTATAAAAGTCAACTGCAACATGGTATGGATACTGCTTGCTCCCAAGACGAATCATTATCAACTTTCATGTGCAATATCACCACCAGGGGCACACAGACTTGGGAGAACAGGCAAGTGCCCTATCAGACCTGGCCACCCAACTGGAGCGAGCTCAGAATTGCCAGCAGGAAGCTTTCAAGGAAGCCGTTAGAGGGTTCTCTGGCCTTGGTTGGCGTGAGACCCAGTGCGTGAACCACAAGACCTGGAGCCTGTCCTGAAGGTCAGGTCTCTCTGCCCCCTCCCAGTGAGTCTTCTGGCCTGGCTCAAGAAGGAGGGTGGAGCCATCTCCAGAGCTTCAGCCACGCCACGGGGTGTTTTCCCCAGCTTCCAGAGTGAGGTTTGGTACCCCTGCAGGGTTCCTCATGGCTGATAGCAAGAGGGACTGACCAGGTGAGGATGGGCTCACCTCAGGGATGAGTAATTCCAACAAAGCCCCTCAATATCTCCCTCCAGAAGGAGTGTGTCAAAGGGCTCCTTAAACCTGGACCCGGCTTTGGGTCACTTCATTCAGCCCTGCAGGCTCTTTTGGGCCTCAATCAGGGCACCAAGCCCCTCACGGAGCCAGAGTCTCCTGGGACGCTGGCAGCTGCAGGGCATAGCTGACTCCTCATCCTGGGAGTCCGAACCCACTTGATGGCAGTCTTGGTTTTTCTTCTTCGTCAATGTCTCCAGAATGAATGGATGTGGCGTGGCGCTGGATCCTATCACCTGCCTCCTGCCCTGGGAGCAATGGCTCTCTGAATAAGGCAGAGTCACTGAAGGATGTCACACATGGGTTTTGTCTTTGCTAGTTATGCAGCCATCAGTGGGGAGCCTGTGGGCCTAGGGGAAACTGGGAGGAGGGGTGACTCCCTGGAGCCCTGCTGTTGCTGGCAGTACTCCACCTCTTCTTGGTCTTGTGTGTGTGTGAGAGAGAGAGGGAGGGAGAGAGCACGTGTCAGGGTAGATGAGCACATGTGGGGTGTGTGTGTGTGTGTGTGTGTGTGTGCGCGCGCTCACACCCTTGTACCAAGGGAGATGACAAAGCACCGTGCGCACAGTGGTGCTCAAGGGCACGTGCGTCTGCATTCAGTGTGCACCCAGGCATGCCTGCCCGCACGTGTGTGGATGCTGTGGCTGGTCCCTGGAGCCGCTGGTCCTCCCCGCCTCTCTTCCTGCCTGACAGCATTGTGGAGGCTGAATCTGGGGGAGCACCATCAGGACATGAGAACACAACATGGAAGGGGTGCATTGAGCCTGGGAGGGGTGTTGGGGGGGGGCGGGGCAGGGGCTGTAATGACCCTGCATAGCGGGTTGCTCCCAGTACCCCCACCCAGGGCAGCCCTTCACCAGTGTGTAAGAGTCGCCAGGTCTTTGCCTTCTAAGTGGGCACGCTAAAGAACCAGGGGGTTGTAGCTGGGGGCATGATTTCTCCCATCAGCCCCCAAACAGGAAGGCGCATGAAGGGCAGGGCTGACTCCAAGGTTTTGGTGTTAACCTCTAGCTTCCCTCTTCACAGGGGACAGGGTGTAGTAGTACCCACAGAATGCTGTCCTCTAAGCTCTTCCAAGCCCTGCACTGGGCCAACCTAGAGCTGCGTTACTACCACTCCTTCAGAGCCAGCCGGGGCAGGATTTGGGATGAGACAGCAGCAGATAAGACTTGACATTGGCCTTTCCCCGGCACCTCTGTGAGGATTCTCCTGCAGAGGCCTGTGCCTGGCCATCACCCTGCAGACAAGGTCTACCTGAAGGGACTCAATGTTGACAAGTCTGACTCTGAGCACAGCAAGGTGATCGATTGGGGGCCCCCAAACTGGGATGAGCCTCTATGTCCATTCTGGGCAGAACACAGGCTCACTCTTCCACTCAGATTGTGCCCTCCACCCCATCCCATAACAGGACACCAAAGACCAACACTCACCCCCATGCCCTTATACTCTGGCCGGCCAACAGGAGCCCCTGCCAACCCGGCACAGAACTCCAGCCAAGATTCAGATGCTAGGAGGCACCTGCATCGCCAGGCCAGCTCTCCAAGAAGCCCAGGGACTCTTGCTGGGGCACACACTAGGGGCCCAGTCATCTTAGGAATGATGTGGTTGTTGGTCACGAGGCTCACCTCAACCCTAAGATGGCGCAGGCAAGCACTTTTCCCTCCAGAGCTTGGGGAGTGGGCTCCTCCCCGCTCCTCCCCCCACCTCAGCCCTCTCATGACTCACTCTAGGCTGTGTGGGTTATTACATTATGTTTGAAGTTGCCATGGCAACCAGCTGGCAATCAAGGGTAATTGCACTTGTCACCAGGGCAACGGGGCAAAACCCCGCACCAGCCACTCTCTGTGGTTGCCCTTGGGGTACAGTAAAGGTCAGGCCAGACCTGAGCCCATGCCAGCTGAAGGGCTTGAGGGCTCTCTGGAAAGGATGAGATGGCCAGGGCCCACAGAGTTTGCCTGGCAGAGGCAGGCTATGCCTTGGGAAGACCAGGGCCCCACACACCTACAACCCAACACCTGGAACCCTAGTCTTCCTGTACCATCTGTGCCTGAAACATGCTCCAGTGCCCAAAGGAAGCCGAGCCAGAACTTTTATATGCTCACAGGTGATACTTATAGACGGCCCACGGGCCTTCCTCCTCGTACTCACGACGGCTGAGCCACAGGCTCTGGAAGGAGTCCCGGGATGCCAGCATGGAGCCCCCAAGCCAGGCAGCAAGGGCACGGTGGGGAGAGGCCAGCACAGTGGCCCTGGGGCCCAGCTCCTGTCTCAGGCGCTCGGGGAAACCCCTCAGCAGGGTGCTGCCCCCATCCAGCACCACGTTGGCCAGTAACTGCTCTTGTTGCTTGGCCTCCAGCTGGCTGATGCTCAGGAGGGCCAGCTGGGGGAGGCCCGGCTGGCTGAGTCCTAGCAGGCTGGGCTGGAAGAGGGCCTCGGGGCAGCGGAAGCGCTCAGAGCCCAGTGTGATGATCCGCTGGTCAGGGAGAACAAAGTCCACCCCAGCCTGAGCCTGGGGGCCGGTCATCTCAGCTGCCACGTCCATGGCCACGTAGCAGCTGACCTCCTTCATCTGGTTGAGCAGCCCCGTCTTGGGCGAAGCGTGACCAACTGCCAGTAGCAGCTGAGCAAAGTACTCAGTGAGGTCATAACCTGCCATGTCCAGCCGGTAGGTGTCCAGAGGGGCCATGTTCCCCGTGAGGATGGGTGTCACGTAGGAGGTGCCGTAGCCACTGCCCAGCACCAGCCCGGTGGTGCGCCCATAAGCATAGAGCGCCAGCAGGGCCTGACACACAGTCTGCATGGCGGGCACGTGGAAACGCTCAAAGAGGATCTCGGCGACCTTCTCCCGGTTGGTGCGAGGGGACACAGGCGAGTCTGCCACAAGCACAGCCAGCTCCTCAGGCTGCACGCCCAGCCGGCAGTAGAAGAGGTGCTGCCACAAGACCTCCAGGGCATCCCAGTCGGAAACCACGCCTCGGTTCAGCACGGGGTAGGAGCCCTCTTGGTCTTCGGAGACCACGTATCTGGGCTGGCTCTGGCCTGGTTGCTGGAGCCGCTGAACGCGGGAGGGCACTAGGCTGAGGACGTGGTCCTCCCCAGCCAGCCCGCATTTGGTGAAACCGGTGCCTGTGTCTATCACCACGGCCGCCGTGTCCTGGTAGGTGCCCGGGGAGTGGCGGCAGATCCCTGGGGATGGCGATGGCAGGGCATCTCCGGTGGACACCAGCTCACTGCATGTTCCGTTGACCAGGCCAAGGCGAGCAGCCACCGCTGAGCGCGTGATGCCATCAGCTATCATCTTGAGCCGGGCATTCTGGGAGTTGGTGCCCACCATGGCCATGGGCATGATGTTGTAGCCTGTGCCAGGCGTGCTGAAGGTGATCAGGGAAAGGTGTTCCTCCTGGCCTCTGGGGGAGCTGCCAGGCTGCCATGCGAGTCGGGGCATGTTGGAGACTTGAGTGGCCCCGGCACTGACCCCTCTGCTCACATAGAAACAGGCCTCCTCGGGGGCCAGGGGCGCCCGAAGTACCCCCACAGGAGCAGGCAGGCTCAAGGACTCACCTTCCTGACACAGGCTGGAGGCCTGTCCAGGCTCTTTGGTTATAAGGAGCCCTTTTGAGGGAGTGGGCTCCTCAGTGTCTTGGGGCCCTCTGGAAAGGGGGGGCTGCCCCTTGGGATTCCCCTGCTGAGTGAGAAGCAGCTGCCCAGTGATGGGGAGCTGCCCAGGAAGGGGAGGCTGCTTGGCGGCGAGGGGCTGCGTTGGTGTGGTGTGGAAGAAGAGCTGACCAGGGGGCTGCTCGGTGGAGGGGGGCTGCTCGATGAGAGGGGCCTGACCAGCAGGGAGGGTCTTCTGGACCAGAGGTGGCTGTTCAGCTAAGGGGAACTGACCAGTGAGGGGGTCCTTCACAGCACCTTCAGTGGGAGGATCATTGGGGTGCACGATAATGACATCCTCCTGAGACAGGGTCGGGGACAGCGCCCGTGAATTGGCTGGAGTTGGCGGCTGTGGAGTCTGCTCTGAGTTCATCCACTGCAGTTTCTTGGTCTGGACCGTGGAGGCCTCTGGCATCCTGGAGGTATTGAGCACCCAGATGGTGTGACTGGTTTCATGTTTGTCTGCATCGGATTTGGGCCAGTCAGGACTGGGGACATGGGTCAGTACCCTCTCGTCAAACTGCATCGGCATCCCCAGTGGGATGGGCCCAGAGATCATTCCAAGACGGATGGGAGTCACGGTCCCAGGGGAGTTCTGTAATTCTATGTTGAGCTTGGCCTCCTTGGGAAGTAGGGCCACCTCTCGGTAGCTGCCAGACGAGAGACTGGAAGGCACAGGGCTGGACAGCACAGGTGTGGTGGACCAGAAGCCCAGGCGGCTGCTGTCAGGGGAGTGGGTGGGCATGACAAAAGACCGCATATTCTCCGGGACACAGATGGATGGGTGGTTGGGCCGGACGCCCACTAACACGGCCCGTGAGACCAGGGGATCATGGCACAACAGCCCCATCCTGCTGTTTCCTGTGGCCATGTCAAACACCAACACACGGTTTTCTAAACCTTCCTGGAGCTGACAGGTGGGAGCATTGGAGGTGGGGATCTGTAGGGCTTCCCTGGGAGCCTGGATGGGGGGTTCTCTGTGGCAGGCTGCTTGGTGGGCAGACGGCGGCACTGTGGCATTGGTATTGTTGCAAACATTTAGGGGCTGCTGATCTGGCTGAGAGTTAGATCCCTCCTGGGGTCTCGGGGCTCGTGGGGATTCTGGGCCCAGAGTTGAGTTGCATGGTCCCACCAGGGGCTTCTCCAGCAGGCTGTCAGTTTGCTCAGGTAGTACCTGCTTTTCGGTAGCCTTGTGCTTCTGGGCATGGTCTGGGGTCCTTATGGGAAGGGGGTTGGGGCTGGGAGACTCCTCCTGAGGCTGGAAGCCCACTTTGTCCTGGAAGGATACCCCCACTTTAGAAGGCTCCAAGCGGGCTGTCCACTGGTTGTCACACTTTTGGAGCTTGGGGTTTTGGGACTGATTCTTGGTGACAGCAACGGTGTCTATTGGGTGGTCAAAAGTGCAGAGGTGAGGGTCAGCCATCCCGGACACCGGGGCCATGTCCAGAGCTGCAGGTGGAGGAGGCAGCGACATAGAAGCAGTGGTCGTTTGAGCTGGACGTGGGCACTGGCCTTGGCTTTGACCTTGGGCTGGAGCCTGGCCAGAGGCCTGAGCTAGAGTAAGAAGAGGATCCTGCCCTATAGTTGCCCCATCTTCCCCTGAGGGGAAGTAGGGGAGCCACCGGCTCTTCCTTGTGCCCACTGGGGCCTTCTGGTCAGCCATAAGGGGGCCTTTGCCCCAGCCCACCAGGACTTTGGATGGGGCCCTGCCCTCCCGGCGAACCTGGAAGTGGAGAAATGGAGAGCAGCAGGGTCCGGGCTGGGTCATGTCACCTACGTGGCTGCAGTCGTTGCGTGTGCACACGGGGAGAGCCAGGGACCCGTCTTCCATGATGAGATGTGGCAGGGGTCTCTCGATGGGTCTTGGTGGGCCATGGGGGATGAATCTTGGGGCATCCTGGGATGCCTGCTCTAGGCCCCACGGAAAGTTAACGTGGGGAAGGTCCTGGTGATTGGGCTCGGGGATGTGAGCCTGAGGGACTCGGCCGCAGTCCCCTTCGATAATGCCCAGTGGGGAAAATGACAGCCCGTGCCTGAAGTACAGGGATCCTGAGTTCATCCATGGCCCCTGAGATCCTCCAAGGTCGCCCCCCAGCTGGTGGTTTCCAGCTGAGGGAGGGCCTTGGGGGCCCGATGGATCAGGGCCCTCCACCTTCTCGGTGGTTTCCATAGTCCTGCTCCATGTCCTCAGAGCCCTGCCCCCACCTTGTTGCCACGGCAACCACACACATCACAACCCCCAGTGACCTGGGTGATAACAGAGTGCAGGGGGGAAACCAAGGGGCCCCACCCTGGAGGAATGGTGGCCTGCCTCCTGGGCCAGCCTTTCGCTGCCAGGGCAGGCACTTCTCCGCTCAGTAGCCAGGAAGTCACTCTTTCCTCCCCAAAGGGAGGAAAGACATGGAGTGTAAGGTCAGAGGGGAAAGGTCAGCAGGGGGGACTCTGAGGAAGTCCCTGGGTCCCTGGCCCACCGAAGATGCCAAGCTTGACTCCTCCTTTTGGGTGGCCACCCGAGAAGCCAGCCTTTACCCCGGAGTACAGTTCTGTGTGTGTGCTCAGAAGACTTCTGGGGGGCCAAGGCCCCTTCCTCCCTTTTTCCTGGGAGACAGAAGGCAATGGGGGGCTCAGGCTCCAGCCCAAGTTCCCTTCCCCCGCATCCCCCAGCTTCCGCTCCAGGGACAGCAGCTCCTTGGCAGTCTGCTGCTCCAGATGGCTCTGTTCTGCCTGTGCTTCATAGAGCCCCTCCCTCCCCAGAGCCACAAGTCCCTGAAGCCCAGGACCAATAATCCTGCAGGGGTGGAGGTGGGGGTGGCGAGGGCAGGGGTGGAGTTTCTGCTCAGAATTCTCAGGTCAGAATGTTCTAGTTCTTGTCATGTTCTGTCAGCTTCACCTGAGTCAGATGGGGGTGGAGGTGGGTGGGCGGGGGAAGGGCAAAGGGCACTGGGCACAGAGCTAGGCAACAGGGACCACAGAGTCAAGTAAGTGGCACACAGTAGGGATACAGTGAGCACAGGGCTGGCCACACAGTGGGCATGTAACTGGGCACATAGTAGGGACGTGTTAGGCACAGGAGGGGCCACAGATAGGGTGGATATGGAGGCATAAGAGTAGGCATACAATGGGGACATGGGAGGCTCACAAGGACAATGGCTGTTTATACAGTGCCCGCATGGCAGGCACCAGGACAGGTACAACTCGCTGCTGCCATCCAGTCAACGCTGACTCAGTGACCGTTTAGTCTGGGTTTCTGAGACTGTCACTATTGACAGGAGAAGCCCCATCTTTCTCTTACGGATCAGCTGGTGGTTTCGAACTGCTGACCTTCCAGTTCGCAGCCCTACCTGTGAACACCATGCCACCAGAACTCCTATCGGAGTAGGTACAGTGAGGACAAGTCAATACGGGACTGGACAGAGGACATGTACGGTAACAGACTTAGGTGACCAGTTCCAGCCTCCATTTCTTAGATATGAAAACAGAGAGACAGGGAGGGCGGGGCTTGTCAGAGCCGCCAGCCCAGGTCCAGGCTGAGGCAGCCCCTTAAGGAAGCCTGCCCCTGTGGCAGACTGGTGCTGGGAGGGTCTGGCTGGGGGTGGGATCTGCCAGTTCTCAGCTCTGGCTCAAGGCTATTTCCTCTCAGGTTGGTGAAGGGTGCGGGCTTGTTCCCCAAAGCAGTGTGCTTTCATAGAGGCTAAAAATAGTGCTTCCAGGTGTATCCGAGGGGAGACCCAAATCCCATTGGTAGACGATTAGACATCCCCTCACAGAAGTGCCATGAGCCAGTCAAGGTGCAGTATAGCACCGACGAAACACACAACATTCCTCTAATTCTTTTTTTTTAGGTTTCTATTTTCATTCTTTTCTTTTTTTAAAAAATCATTTTATTAGGGGCTCATACGACTCTTATCACCATCCATACATACATCAATTGTGTAAAGCGCATTTGTACATTCATTGCCCTCATCATTCTCAAAACATCTGCTGTCCACTTAAGCCCCCGGCATCAGGTCCTTTCCTCTAGTTCTTTAATGCTTCCCCCACCCCCCACCCCCACTATCATGACCCAAGTTCTACCTTACAAATCCGGCTAGACCAGAGCATGTACACTGGTATAGATAAGAGCTCTCAACACACAAATCCAGGGCAGCTAAACCCCTCAGGACCTATAATGAGAGTAGCAATACCAGGAGGGTAAGGGGGAGAAAGAGGGGACAGATAGCAGTGATCAATGTACAACACCCCCACCCCCCTGGGGAAGAACAGCAGAAGCGTGGGTGAAGGGAGACAGAGGATGGTGTAAAATATGAAAATAAAAATAATTGATAAATTATCAAGGGTTCACCAGGGTGGGGGAGGGAGGGGGAAGAGCTGGTACCAAGGGTTCAAGTACAAAGAAAATATCTTGGAAATGATGATGGCAACATATGTACAAATGTGCTTGATACAATAGATGTATGGATTGTTTATAAGCGCTGTAAGTGCCCCCAATAAAATGATTCTTTTTAAAAAAATAGTGCTTCCTGTTGGCCGTGGGGTGCAAGAGGACGAGGCAGAGGAGCCAGGCGAGCAGTGTGCCGCCCTGTACCTCCCTGAGTGGACACTGGGCAGAGCCTGACTCAGCCGTGCCTGCAGCCCCAGGCCTCTCCCTTCTCCTACATCCTGTGTTTGGTGGAGAATGGGGATGTGGCTCTGGACACAAAGGAGGAGATGCTCACCCTCATGATGGGGCCCAAGGAAACAGGGCCGTAGGGTCTGTGGCCTGAATGTGCACTCTCCCTCCTGATGCTCAGCTGCAGCGCTCAGCATGGTGCAGCTCATCGGGCTTTGTCCCTTGGCAAGCTCTTTGTCCACCGCAGAGAGGCCAATAGCACTGGGGCCACGCTGCACCTGAGAAGGCTTGGAAGGAGGCCCTGAGAGCCCCAGCCTGGCCTTGGCGGTGTCCCTCACTGACTGCAGAAGTGGTCTAGAACCCTCCCTCCCAGACCAGCAGAGCCCTTATTTACAACCGCCTGCAGGTTCCAAAGTGAAAGGAGTGGCGCAGTGGTTCTCATCCTGCCTCATGCCACGACCCTTTCAGACAGCGCCTCGTGTGGTGGTGACCCCCCAACCATAACATTCTTTTCGTTACTACCTCATCACTGCCATTTTGCTACTGTTATGAATCGGGCGACCCCTGTGAAAGGGCCGTTCGACCCCAAAAGGGGCTGCAACCCCCAGGTTGAGAACTGCTGGAGCAGAGGGTCTAAGGGGTCTGTCCCACAAAAGAAGGCCCTGAGGGGGCACCCAGGAGAAAGGAGTCAGCTCTTCCCGCTAGGGGACCAGTCACCCTTTATACCATTCAAAATAGTGACTGATATGCATTGGATCCTCCCTCTGAGCCAGGGCAGTGCAATTCAATTCTCTAGGTCCCTCATTCGGTTTACAGATAAGGAAATGGAGGCGTAGGAAAGTATCATGGATTAAATTGTGTGTGTCCCCCCCCACCCCCCGCCATACCTCCCTCCCTCCCCAAAAAACATCAACTTGTCTGGGCCACAATGCTCCATGGTTTGGCAGTTAAATAATGATCTAATCATACTCCATGATACGATCTCATGAGAGCAGCAGATTGGTTTCAAGGGGATTAGAAGGAAACACAGCAAAGTGATTTCTCCCCGAGGGTGGCCTGCGTCCCCAGGAGGGAGAAGAGAGCAGAGGAGGGACCTAACACTACCCAGAAGAGGTGGGCGTGCAGCATGTTCTTTGGACCAAGGGTCCTCACGCCCAGAACCTGCCACACCGCGGGGAAGGTGAATGTCAAGGCCCGCAGAGGTCTCCAAGCAACTTGGGACGCACGGATTCTGAAAGGAGACAAGGAGCCTGTTCTTAAATGGTGAGCTGACAGAGAGAGCTGTCCCCTAGAGCTGGTGCCAAAAAAAATTCTAGCTGCCTAAGCCACCCAGAGAAGGCGTGTGTTTGCTCAAGCCGTCCACTTGCATTTCTGTGACGGCAGCCCTGGAGCCAGAGACGGAAAGGGGGAGAGAGCTCCGCTAGTGCGTGATGGCGCCAGACTCGGAAGCGGGGGTCTCCAGGCTCTAGATCGACATTTGTAGATCCAGCGGTGCCAGGTGAGGACCCTGACCCTGCGCAGGGGAGCCTGCCTGGGGTCCCCTTTCACACGGGGTCAACGCCAGCCCCAGACTCAAGCTTGTGTCTTGCACAGGCGTGCTTCGCCTCCCGAGCATTTAGCAGTGGCTGCAGCCCTGGAAGGGGCATCTCCCCTATTGCCATCCCTGAGCTGGTGGTGTTGAATGCCAGCCAGCGACACACCCTACACCCGCTGGGTCTGGGCGGTCTCTTCGGCTCAAAACTCTCAGCTGGCCTAGAGCCCACTCTAAGCCCTCCCATTCAAGGGAGGGACTCTTTTCCCAGCCCCCAGAGATCGGCAGGGATAACATTCCTGGCCCTCCCCCACCCCCACCCGTATTTTTAAATAGTCTTTCACCAGGAAGAAGGGCATTCAATTCTATTTCCGATTCTGGGAAATGAGGAGGGCCAATGTTCCCATGACAACCTGGAGAGCCCCCCACCCCCCTTTCATTGAGCCCATTCCCCAGTCTGAAGGCTGTCAGTGGCGGAAACAGCCAGGAGGAGTGTAGTCTGAGGATAAGGCCCAAATTCCCTGTGAGGACAGGTCCCAGAATTGCCTTCCTGCTCACCCTCTGGGCAGGCTGGTGGAGAAAGCCAACACCCCCCCACACCCACCGTACAGGAGAGGGTAAGCCTTTAGGAGGCAGGGAAGAGTGCTTGTTCTGAGAAATCCTTCTCCCGCCAGAGATCAGGCTGGGACCTTCCCTCCCAGGAAGCCTTGAGGCTGGTGGGGAGTGGTAACAAGCCCCCCAAGTCCCCAAGCTCTGCTGCTTCAACGCAGACCTTGTCTGCCTCCCTTACTTTCCTCCTTTTTCGGCTCCTTTGCAATCTCAGAAGGCAGCTCTATCAGGTTCCCTTCCAGTCCACCGGCTCCCCTCTCCCCGGGCCCTGAGAGATCTCTCAAAGTCCAGGGTCAGGACCTCTCAAGGACTCCTGGGTAGCTATCCACTTAACAATGGAGCAAACAGCACAGTCTCTTTCCTCAGAGGTGCATCCCTGCCCTACTCCTGGTCAGGGCTCCTACTGCAGCCCTTTCCCCAGAGGCTGCAGAAGGGGCACGCTCAGAGCTGTGGAGGAAGGGCAATCCAGGTAGCAACAAGTCCAGGAAAAGGCAGACTTTTGAAAAGACCCAGAGGAGTCTTGTGGTTCAACCCTCTGGGTGCTGATGGGAGAACGGAGGCCCCACAGGAAGAAGGGGTGCATTCTCAGTCCCCCAGCTTCATTCTCAGAACGCCATCTCTCATCCTCTCCAGCCTTCCTCCAGGGCACTATCCAAGTGACCTGTAAAGCCTACACCTGCTTCCCATTCCCCGCAGGCAGCACCATGCTTTGAAAGGGCTGGCACCTGCTTCTCCTTGGCCCTTCTACCTGACCGCAGAGGAAGGGCAGCATCAGGATGTGGGGAGCCCTGGCCAGAGAGGAACCTATGGGGCGAGTATGGGATGGGAAGAAGGGACCCCAACCGTGTCTCAAGGATGTAGCTTCCCATCTCTAAGCCCAGGGAAATTTAAATAACAGATGTTTAAACAACCTTCCCTGCAAGCTGGCAGTGCAGTGACCCCTCTGCTGTGATGTGCTACAGCTTAAAAATAGCCCACAATGAACCGCTCTGAGCCCCAGTTGACTCAAACTTACGTAACCCTGCGTGAAAGATGGCCAGCCGCAGCAGCACAGAGGGAGGGCAGCAGCACAGCCGCCCTGACTGCTGCCCACAGCGGACGGATGGACTTAGGGCCTGGACAAGCACCTCACCCTCCCTGGGAACAGGTCCTCCAGGAGCCAGGAAGCACATGCGACTGTGAGCAGAGCCCTCCAGCTATGCGGGCAGAAGGGATGGGCCAGGAGGAGCCCTTTCTCAGCATCCCTGCAGGATCCAGGCCTGGTCAGTCAGTAGGGAGCTGACTAAAGCCCATGTAGGCAGGGTAACCAGAGCTGCCCAAAGGACTCCAGTCCCCACTTAAGAGAGCACTCCTCAGCAGGGAGAAAGCCTGCCTGCAGCAGTCACTACTCTGGCGCCCAGGGGCCCAGCCACAACAGCCCTGAAGGTCGGTGCACTGGCTCAGAAGCTGAGAGCCGTGACCTAGGCCACAGCAGTAGCGTTGAGCCCCTGCCTGCCCTGATGTGTCCCCCAGATCCCAAATACCCAGCCTCCAAGGCTACAGTGTGCAAGTAGCTGAGCCAGCTGCACAGGGAGCAGAGAGGCGAGGGGGCTCCTGGCATTGGGAGCCTGTGCTGCTCCCCATGCTGAGCCCCCCAGGAATTCAGCTCGTTCCCGCAGCTTCCACCATCGGAGTTCACAATCAGTGTCGTGCACTGCTTGGCCTGTAGGACTGTGGGATCAGAAAGGACCAAATGAGAGCTGTCTTGTCACCTGCCTAGCAAAGGGCTGGCCATTAGAACTTCTCCTTCTCTTCCTGGCCCAGGGCTGGCAGATGCATGGAGCAGAAGTCGTGTGTGTGTGTGTGTGTGTGTGTGGTGGGGTGTGGGAGAGGGGGGGGGGCAGGAGGTTATGGAATGGCAGAAACCCAGCATTGGCCCTCATCCTCCCAAGAGGGGAGGGATACAACTGCCACTCAGGCCTGGACCCACGTGCTTCCTCCTGAGGGGTTACTGTACTGTCTCTCCCCAGGATAACACTCCCTGTGGGATACAGAAAGGATTTTCCCCAGGTTGTTGTATAGCCAGCAGAGGACCTGTTTGCGGGCGCATCCTGAGGTCAGCTGCTTAGAGGTCATCTCCCTGAGGGCATCAGCCATCTAGAGCAGTCAGATGCTATAGTCTGCCCACACCCTGCTGTAAGGATAGTGGATTATTGCCTAGAGACAAGGTCAAGGAGGATCAAGGTTAGGCTGCCATCTTGAATCTAGGATCCACCCATTTTGTCACGTGTACCCCTAGTCCCTCCCCTTCCTATTGCATGTATACCCCTACCTCACCCGCTTCCTGTCACACGTATGCCTTTTGGATAGCCCCTTCCTGTTATGTGTGTGGTTACCTGTAATCAGGGGGGCTTGCACACCCCCTAAGTGCATATAAAGCCTTGGTTAGAAATACATTCTCTCTCTCTTCTTGAACCTGGCTGCTGCGATCACGGCCATCCCAGAGGTGAGCATGCTACCATGAAATGTGGACTCCTTTATCTGAATCTCTCCCCTATCCGTCCTATTCTTTATGACTTTAC
>NW_022111320.1:51197456-51257641 GCF_000313985.2 Echinops telfairi
ATATATGATAGCCATACAATTGGGCTTACGGACCCTGTGGTTGTCAAAGGCTGGTTTACTCTGACAAGTCCCTACAGCCCCTGATGGTCTGATGGTGGGTAGAGCCGCCTGGGACCAGGAACATAGGCTGCAAGACAAGAGACCTTGAGGACGCTCAGAGAGGAGCGGGTTTCCTATAGACCCCAAATCCCAGATCCACCTGCCTCAGCTCCAAGTAAGAGCAGCTCTCTTCTCAGGTTGTACATCTTTACGGGCGAGGCTGGCCTGGTCTTTCTTCTGGGTTTTGAACTCTGACCTTGCAGTCAGCAGTCTGACACTTATCCCCAAAGGCCACCAGGGCTCCCTAAAGAGAGGCTGGGGGGGTTGTGTCCTTGTTTGGGAATGGGCTAGTGGGCGCACACACATGGCGGGGGGCACTGTGGTTGGTGATGATGTCCAAGGATGCCGGGCTGAGGTGGCTAGAATCCACATGTACCACACCTGTAACAGAGTATTAGCTGCCTGACTTTGGGCCAAGGAAGGGCCAAGCAGGCTGGCTGAGCTCCTTAGACAAGCCAGACCCAGCCACGCGGAGAGCCACAGCAGCCAAAGGTAAGCGTGGTTGCCGCCGAATCTCTCCTGGCACATGTGCTCACTGGGCTAGAAACCCTGACAGCTGGAAGTACACCCTAAAAGAGAGTGGGACAGCTCAGCGGCCTCGCTGTGGAAGGCTGGGTGTGCATTAGACTCCCCTGCTCCCCCAGGGAATTGTCCTCCCATTCTGGATACGGCTCCTCCTCCGGGCTCTTCGGGGAGGGGAGATCTGCTGTCCAGTGTTCTTTGTGGGTTGTAGGCTAGTTGACTGGGGCTCATTGCTCCATGACCCACTTCTCCCCAGGCAGAGGTGCTAAGTGTGAGAGACCCAGCAGGCCCTCCCTCGGCCCTCAGCCATTTCCAGCAGCTCCTTCCCCACCCACTCCCAGCAGGCGGCAGGCGGCAGGCCCTGCTCCCTCCTGGAGGGTGAAGGCAATTAGCTCATGGAATGGGCTTTGCTGAGCCAGTGGCAGAGGCTGAAGCCATTGTCCCAGGACAGAGCCAGGGCATAGGAATGGGTTGTCTCGGAAACCCTCAGGTGTGCTCCTCACTGACCCCCGGGAATTCTTGGAATCCCTGGGAAAACTGTCAAAAGGGTGAGAGGAATCCAGATGGAGACCCCAACCCTTTTGTCGCCATCAAAGGGAGAGAGTCTGCCCGTGTGTGGCCTCCAGGTGCCAGACACCAGTGACATCAGTGGGCAGTCAGGCGGCTGTGAGTCATTGGTGCTTCCTAGCTGACGGCCCCCAACCTGGCCTCCCCCTTGGCCTTCACTGAGGCACAGCGGCAAGAGGCAGACTTAGGAGGTGGCACTTGTTCTCCACAGCTTGTGGAAGGCAGGCCAGACTCCCAAGCCTCTGTGTATCCCACCCCCACCCTGAAGGCACACCTAGGTCTCCCATGGCCCCCGGCATCCTTCCCGGCAGGCACCAGCTACCCATGCTTGGGACCCTACCGAACTTCCCTCTGGGAGGGGTGGCCCAGCCTTCACCAGCCCTGGAAGTCACCCAGAAACCTTTGTATCCTCTCAGACACTGGCCCTGAAAATGCCCCTCCCTCCCTGCCCTCTCTGTCAGAAACCTGAAGTTCTTCTGATACTACAGGTCAGGTCAGGGGTGGGTGGGACCACCAGGCAGCTTGAGAAGGGAAGCTTAGTGCAGCCATCCCCATGGAAGCAGAGCAGCTGTCCCACGATCCAGAAACCCAGGTGCAGCCGAACTGGGACCCCTCCCTGGAGAGTCCTGGCCCCAGGAGGGCCTCGACCCAGAAACAGGCACAGAGCCTCACCTTCTGGCTGCATGGGATGGCACCCTGCTGAGCTCTCCTTCTCTGGGCCCCCACTGCCCTCCCACCCACCACCATCCCCAAATCCCCCATCTCTCTGGCCCTTTCTAGTGAACAGGTGAGCCACAGAGCCTCGGAGGAGACAGGGCCCTAGTCTCTCTTCAGAGAGGTCCCTGGGTGCCCCCAGGATGGGGTAGGGATGTGGACTGCAAGAAGGGAGGGGGGTGGGGTGGGGCATGGCTGTGTGTGTGTGGAGCGGGGGTGGGGTACCCCAGGACACTTCACCTACCTCTCAGCCTCAGTCAGGGGTGATACAGCTGTCTGCTCCCTCCTCACGTAGGGACAGGGGACAATGGCCAAGACTACAGGCCTACATCCTCCTCTGTGTCCACCCTGAGTGGACATCAGGAGGAGTAGCAACCTGGTGGACAGATGGTCTGTCCGCTTCCAGCTCCCAGGCCCCTGATCTTAGGGTTCCTGCCCTCACGCAGAAAACTCCCCTCCTGAGCCTCATAGGAACCTGCCTGCCTCAGGGTCCGCATGCTTGGACTTCTGGGGTGACAGAGTGGACAGCCAGGATGGGGAGAGACCCCCACTCAGCTCTTGCCCCAGTTCCACTGGCTCTTTCATGACAGTGGCACAGAACTAGGAGGAAGGGCCTCTCCACTCCGGGTGAGCTGAGGTCTCCCAGCGGGTGGGATGGAGGCATAGGGCTTCTGAGCAGAGAGAGGAGGCCTGTCATCCCTGAGCACCCTGGCACCCAAGATACCCACAGCCACTCCCCTCCAAGCTTGGGGATGCCGTGGGAAGGGAAGCTGCACTCCTCCTCCGGTGGGACCTGCACTGCGCCTTCCCCCCCAGGCCGCCCCCCAAGCAGCTATTGTGCAGTGGCCTTGGCGGGTATAAATAGCCCGGGCAGCCGGCACCTTGCAGTTGGCACCTTGAAAGTGTGGGCTGAGGGTTCACTGCAGGCTTGTCTCTCAAGGCTGGCAGAGTTGGAGTGGGGGGGAGGGCAGGTATCCATGCCCGACAGCCTGAGTGTGGGGACTGGGGTGCTGCTGCAGTGGAGCTGGCTTGTCCCCCTTCCTGGGAACCTTCTTGCCCAACCCCCCGTGGTTACAGCCTCGAGGTCTTCCCATGTGCTGCTCACTTGGCCCCCAGAGGCTCCTCCAACTCTGAGCCTGGGGGTTCTTTGGCTCTAGCCTTCAGACCTCAGCCCAAACGTCACCCCCTGGGGGGGATTTTCTCTCTCCTGGCCCTCACAGCAGCCCCTGTCTTTTGCTCGCAGAGTGTTTACTAGTTCGTACTTAGATATCCATTCGCACATTTGCTGCTCCCACAGCCGGTGTGCGTGAGGTCACTGAGTCTCTTGAGTCCCCCCAAGTCCAGAGAGCTAGGCACCCAGCAGGCACGAGCTTCATCAGTGCCGCTCCCACGAAGGATCCCCCCACTTCCTCCCTCTGTGGGGTGCGTGGCAGGATGGGATGTGCCCTGCCCACACCCTATCTTCCCTGGAAGTCAAGGCCAGAGCAATTGGGCCCTCTCTCCAACCTGACATGCCCCAGGGCAACTTGGGCACAGGTGGCAAGCACTAGGCTGGTCCTTCCCCCGGAGGCCCGGAGCTGTGGCTATGTGAGTGGCAGTGGCTCTGAGAGGGGCCGGGGCTGGCCGGTGCTCCTACACACGGAAGGCGACGGGGCTGGCCGATGCTCCACGGGTGGGATTGTCCCCTCTGCTGCGCCGGGGCCCAGGTTCACGTAGGTTGCGGGCAGCTGCACATAGTGGTCCCCACACAGTGTGGCCGCCACAGACTCCACCTCCTGCACCAGCGCCCCAAAGGTGGGCCGTGTCCCTGGCTCTGTGGCCCAGCAACGCTGCATGATCAAGTACCTGAGGGGGACAGGGGGTGTCAGGGTCAGGGAAACGCTGTGCCTAAGGCCTCCACCTGGCTGGCTGTCCACTGACTTTTAAGACCTCTGGCTCAGGAAAATGTGTTGAGCTCAGGTGACAGGGTCTGGTGGCCAGAGCAGCTCTGCATGACACTGGGAGTCCTGCTTCCCCACCTGAATTTGTGGGGGATGGTGGCTGGTGGGGGGTGTTAAACCTGGGCTGTGTGACCCTGAGCACATTCCCTAACCTTGAGGAGCCTCCTAGTTTTCCTATGCTCTCAGGGCTATGGGGTCATAAGGTGAGGGGCCTGTGAAACGCTCGGTGCAAGGTGGCATTGCAAGTTGGCATGAGGCATCTTCCAGCCAGGTTGCCTACATCCTGCAAAACGGGATTGAAAGTCCTGAGAGTGACCTGTGGGCAGCAGCAATGGTGCCCCCGCCACACACACCCGGCTCTCTCTGGGTTTGGTCCAATGCCCACTCCATTCTCTTAGTGATGTCATCCCTGCCTTCAAGAACATTCTAAGTGCCTGTGGTAGTTACATCATTTGGTGTCAATCTGAGAGGATTAAGAGTGAAGAGGTGGAGTTTAGCCTGTCAATTAGGTGGCAGCTTGATGACTTCATTTGGAGATGCTGAGGAAAATAAATAGCTCGTTGGAGGCGGGACACAGGCTCACTCCCTGGGAGACATTGGAGCTGACAAGACACATGGAGCTATGATAGTGCCCTGAGTGAGAGCAGCCACGTGGAGACCCCTGCCAGCGCTGAGATGCTTACAACTCCGCTGGATCCACAAGACTTTCCCACCCACTGGCCTGTGATCTTCCTGCATTGGGCATCATTGCATGTGTTGTGTGAGTCTGAAGAGGACTTTATAGCTCGGTATGGGACATATGGGTAATATCGGGTGTATGGACTTGATCTGGGCTGGGATGTTTTCTTAATGTCCAATTACTCTTTATATAAAGCTCTTTTATACACATATGAGTATCTATGAATTTGTTTCTCTACCCAGACTCACACAGTGCCCTACACTCAGCATCTTGTGATTCTCAGCCTTCCGGGGGTTGGCTTCTGCGGTTACCCTCTCTGGCACCCAGAGAGGGGCAGGGGGCTTGTCCAGGCGAAGCAGACCCTGTACCACGCCACCAGATGCTCCATCTCTTCTCCGTGGCTGAGAGTGTTCCCTTCCCCTGGCTCTTGGCTGAGGCCCTCTCTGAGAAGCTCCTGAGCTCACACCCCTTCTCTGGGGGTGGTCAAGGGCAGGGGTGGAGGCTTGATGTAAGGAAACTCTGCAGGGCCAGGCCAGGCCAAGAAATCCCCGTGGGACGGGCTGCAGCCCCTGGTGCATCCGAGCGGCACCCCTGCCGCCCTCTGCTGGTCTTGCTTCCCTCGCCGACTATCGTGTCTGACCTGAGCTCAGGGCGGCCCCACGTGTGACAGCGGAGAGCTGGGTGTCCCTGGCTGTGATCTCTACAGAGGAAGCACTGCTTTGCTCTGTGGAGCTGCTGGGCAGGTTCGAACCATCAGCCTTTCCCTTAGCAGCCAAACACAAGCCAGGACCTACCGGTCAGCTCCCTGCCCTCAGGCCTTGGCCTCGGAGTCTGTTTCAGGGAGCCTGAACTGGCCCTGGGCAGGCAGAGAGAGGCAGTGAGTCAGAAAGCTCAAACGCCAGGCAGGCAGGGCCAGGAAGCAGGGGCGCCCATGCCCGGCGTAGAGCTTAGCCTGAGACAGGCGCCACCAACCAGTCACCTGTGTCCCGGTTGTCCCTGTTCTGACAGCTCAGACCCGGCCACCGTGGAGGCTCGCAGGCTGCTTAGGAAGCTACAGCTCGGGACCAAGCCCAGCCCTGGGGAAGCAGTCACCGCATAGCAACCGCCACCCCTCCAGGACCAGGGAACTGGAAACCACAGCGGGTGAAAACAATTTGATCTGCAGACAGGGAGGGGGCTGGTGTGGGAGCTGATGGGAGCCTCCCTCGAAGTGGGGCAGAAAAGGGAGGAGACAGCCTGCTCCTTGGCAGGGCTGAGGATAGCGGAGTGCTGGAAAACCGAATCTCAATCTCGGGCCTCAGCCCAGCCTTGGAGTTGGGGATGCAGTTACCATGGCAACCACAGGGGCATCCCAGCAGCCTGCCTTGAATGGGGCTGAGAACCAGAAGTTGACAGGTGAGGAACCTGAGGACCAGCGAGAGGACTGCCCCAGGGTCTGACCAGGATCTCTTGCCTGCCCCTCCCCTCCCTGGTACTCACAGGGCATCAGGGCAGTACTCTGGCTGCGGCAGGCGCCGACCCTGGGCCAGGAAGTAGGTAAGGTCAAAGGGGTCGATGTGCGGGTACGGTGGGGCACCCCGTGTCAGCAGCTCCCACAGTAACACACCAAATGACCACTGCAGGGAAGAGGAGACAAGTTTAGGGGGTAGGCAGGTGGGTGGGTCCCCATGTCCTCTACCTCCCAGAGGAAGGTATTGGGGGGCGCCCCCCTCCCCCTCCAAACACATTCTCTTCCATACCTCGCAAGCATCTCCCCTCAGTCTCTCCCCACCACTTCAACCTCGGGTCACTCTTTGGAGGGAAGACATCTGAGTAGGGACTAGGTAGGAGCTAGAGCGTCCTCGAGAAGCCCATGAGCTACAGGCGGGAATTACAGTCCACCTTACAGCCGCCCCGGAAGTAGCGAAGGGGCAGCTCACTCAGCCCCGCAGGGCACTGAAGTCACTGCCAGCATGGACCAGGAGGGGCCTCACCACGTCGGACTTGGTGGTGAACTTATAGGTCTGTAGGCTCTCCAGTGCCATCCACTTGACTGGCAGGCGGGCGTGGGGGTGCTGCCGGACACTGTAGTACTCCTTGTCCAGGGTGCCCCGGGCCATCCCGAAGTCAGCCACCTTGACGGTGAAAGACTTGTCCAGCCTAGGGGCAGGGGGGTGGAGGGAGCCACACTCAGGACCCGCCCATCAGGCCCTGGACTGACCTGGTCCAGCATCTCCGTCGCCTCACAGGATGAGGGCCCAACCCCCACATGCACTGGGCAGGGAGGAAACGGAGGCAAAGCGACGGAGGGAGGAGGCGTGCCCGGTGCTGCCCAGCAACAGCCGGGGCTGGAGGGTGGGCCCTTCCTGAGATGTTCCTGGACAGCCACACCCACTGGGGCCCTTGTCCCTTCGCCTCAGCCCAGGTGTTGCGGCCCCTCAGGCGCCTCACATGCAGTTCCGAGCAGCCAGGTCCCTGTGCACAAACTTCTTCCCCGCCAGGTACTCCATGCCCCGGGCCACTTGCAGGCCAAAGCCGATGAGGTCCTTCACGGTGGGGTTCTGGAAACACAGCAGGTAGGACAGAGCAGTTCCAGACCCAAAGGTGATGGAGACACCCTACCCCCACCCCCGCCCCAGGGCCAGCTGGGCAAGAACTGACCCGCTGAGGGGAGCGTATGAACTGGCGCAGGTCTCCATGGCACATGTAGGGCAGCAGCACCCGGGGCATGCCCGCAGGGGGCAGCACGATGCCGATGAGGGGCAGCACATGCGGGTGGTGCAGGCCGCTCATGAGCAGCCCCTCCCGCAGGAAGGCCTCCACTTCCTGCACCTCGGTGATGCCTGCGGGGCAGAGCGGCGGGGTCAGGCCCAGAGCAGGGAGGGAGAACTGAGGTCTCTGGCTCAGGGTGGCTGGGTCACCAGGGCCCCCTCCTTTCAGCCTGGGGCTCCTCCCTGACTTTCCCAGTCCCCCGCCCACTCACGGCTCAGAGACTTGACAGCACAGTGGACTCGGTTCTGAGCTGGATCCGTGTATTCTCCGTGGTACACAACTCCAAAGTGGCCTGGTGTGGGGGGAGGTGGTCAGCACAGAACTCACCCCATGCCCTTTCCCTGGTGACCAGACGTGAACAACCCGCAGCAGCCATCTCTCTGAGAGCAGAGCCTGCAGCCTTCCCGTGCCCGCCAGATCCCACCGCACGCAGAACTGTTCTAAGCCCACCTTCAAAGCTGAGCTCACGGAGACCCCCCCCAGAGGTGACGCGGCATCCCCAAGATCCCGTGGGATGGTGAGAGGAGTCGAGGCCCAGCCCAATTGCGCCCCGATCCTACGTTATCTGAGGACCTCCACCTCTGTCCCGGCCCAGCCCAGCCTGGCCCCCCACACCTCTGCCAATGACTTGGTCGCTGTGGGTGACCACTCGCTCGAAGGGAATCAGCACGTCCTTGACCTCCGCCAGGAGCGTGGAGTCGAGGTCCCGGAGCTGGATGGACTTGCTCTGGAGCAGCGGGGCATGGGGCTCGTCCCTGTCGTCTGAGAAGGACCCTCTGTGGATCCGGGCAGTAGGGTCCAGAGCCCCAGTGTCAGGGGGTTCTGTGGGAGGAAGGGAGTGAGGAGCTTGGAGAGGACGGGGTGTCCCCAGCTTCTAGCCCCTCCCGTGTCTTACCAAGGTGACTTCTGTAGTCGGAGCCCGAGCGCAGCAGATGCAGTGGGATGCCGCCAGAGGTCCGGTCCAGGGATGCCAGGTCATCCAGGTTGGGAGAAAGGGCTGCAGATGGATGGCTTCGGTGGGTCGGCTTCTCGAAGCTCCTCGGAGCCCATGCCTACTCCCACCCCCCCGAGGTATGGGCAGACTCCAAAGCCCAGGCAGAGTGCGGGGCGCAGGGACTTGGAGGTGCCCTTGGTGGATGGCTGGGGCCCTGTCAGGGTCGGGGCGGGAGGCTCACCTTGCTGTTTCTTCCGCCGCCGGTAGTTGAAGAACAAAGCGAGGGCCACTAGAGCCACAAACAGGATCAAGACCACTAAGAGCCCAAGGAGTATGCCCTGCAGGAATCCCTCTGGGCCTCGCCGCATCACCTTGCCCAGGTCATGACACACACTGTCCACACAGACCTATTGGCAAGCCACAGCTCAGGCCTGGGACCCAGGCTCTGGATTGACCTGAGCCACCCGTGGAAGGCTAGCTGGCCTGCCTACCTGCAGTGGGGCTCCTGTCTCACCGAGCTCCAGGGAAGGGGGCAGGAGGCAGATGACCACGTCCCCCCGGAACTCGTGCTGGCAGGCCTCACCGCCCACGGTCACATTCACACTCACGCAGTCAGCCACGGCGGCCAGTCCAATATACTGTGGAGACAAGGGTGAGACGGTCGGTCGGCCCCGTCTCTCTGAGGAGGGGGTGGTGCTTCAGCTCCACCCCCTGACCCCAAAGCCCACTCCCAACCATCTTCCACCCCTACCTGGAACTTGACGGCATGCTCCCCAGGCTTCAGTGGGGCAGGGTCAGCACTGGGGGCTAAGGGTGGGGGCAGGAAGCGGAAGCCGGGCAGCGTAAAGCCTGCAGCTCCATCCCCGCGAGCACTCAGGTTCCCGGTCACCCCCTCCTGGGAGCTTCTGAGCACATGTGGGGGCAGGTAGCACCTCTGCTGGTCCGGGAGCTGCTTCTCACACTGCCAAGGCCCACAGGACAGAGGTTCACCAGCCGCCCCTCTCTGATCGCCCGCCTGTTTTCCCCCAGCCCCGTGTGGGGTGGGGCAAGGGCACCCGAGACTGGTTGGGGCTTCCTCCCTCTGGGCCAGGGCCCAGCCTGTGCTGCACGTGCCCACTCACCCTGTTCTCCACTGCCCCAAGCTCGTCACGGAATGAGAGCATCATGTGCCATGCTGACGTCAGGTGCTGGCCACGGATGGTAACATGGGAGCCTCTGTCAGAGAGGGCAGGGTGGTAGGGTTGGGGACCCTTCAGAGGCTGGGTTCCCTCAGCCCTCAGAAGCCAGGGTGGGCAGGGAAGGGGCACTTACGTGTAGCCACAGTTGGGGCTGATGCCTAAAACAACAGGGTCTTCCAGGTAGTGGAAGATCCAGGAGCCTGGCACCTCGGCACCCCCCACCTGCAGGCGAAGAGGAACGCTGGCCGTGGCAGCCCCGGGGGGTGTGGCACATAGAAGCTGCCCTTCGCTGACCCTGCAGAATGGGGAATGGGCTCAGGGGCACCCTTGTGTGGTGGCCAGGCCCGTCTCTTCCAGGGGCTTGCTCACCCCTCCCAGTTCCTCTGTTGGCCCCAAACCTGCCCACACCCCCATGGGCCTACCTGAAGATGGAGGAGTGCCAGTGAGAGCCCCAAGAGAGCGGGGAGCCAGGAGGCTCCCCTGTAGCCTTGGCTGGAACCCAGGGGCTCTGCAATGGCTCTCTGGCCGACCTGGGGTTGCACATGGGCAGGGAGCCAGCTACTTCTGGACAGGCGCTTGCAGTCTTTATGGGTCTACTCTCCACACCAACAGATGCCGGGCCCTCCTCCCTCTGCTGTGACCAGGATCCAGGTCCCCATTGGTAAGGGGGAAATCCAGGTCCCCCCTGGCGAGGGCTCCCATAGCCTCCCGTCCCCTTGCTTCCTGGCACTTACTGCTGTAGCAGGCACTCGGTCCCGTTGACTAGCACAGCCCGGCTGCTGCCTACACACAGACCCTGGCCTTCGAGGGTGAGAAGGGTGCCCCCAGCCCGTGGGCCATACTGAGGCTGCACAGCTGTCAGCACTGGCTCCTAGCAGGGCACAGAGGCGGCTTAGCGGGAACAGGCCCTCTTCCACAGCGCCCAGCCCACCAAGAGCGTAGAAAGGGCACAGTTGGCTCACCACGAATGAGAAGCCTTGCAACACAGAACGGCCTTCTACCCGGAAGTGCTTGCCCGCCGTCATGTTGACCACAGTGAGGCTGACGTTGGCAGGCCCGACTGCCTGTCCAGCCCAGGGCTCCAGCTCACACTCAAACTCCTCTATAAAGTCATCCCCGGACACTGGCCTGGAGCATGGGGGGGAACCATGAGGTCAGCCTCGCTGCGTCATTGCCACGGTCACAGGCCTCTCTGGGCCTGAGGATGATCTCTCCTACACCGTCTCTTCCCGGGTAAAACTCAAACCAAATGCACTGCCAGCGAGTCGGTGCTGGCTCACAGCAACCTTACAGGGCAGGGTAGGACCACCCCTGAGTTTCTGAGACCATAACTCTTTGCGGGAGTTGAATATTGAATGTCACGTCTGTCCCCCGAGGAGTCACTGGTGCCCCCGGGGTAGGCGGGGTCGAATTGGGTCAGTGAACATCCTTGCCTGGGTCCGTGACTCGACAGCTAGATAGGGGACATGCCGGCCCAGAAAGGGGGAGAGATGCCTCTCCAGACACACAGAGCTAGAGCCACCGTGGACCTGCAGCTCGCTCTGCCACCCCCCACCGCCCCCACCCCAGATACACATGGGACAGGGTCTCACAGGGAAGGGGTTGCCTGGATGCCCTGGCAGGGACACCAGGACAGGGAACAGGTTGTACCTGAAGTTTGAGGTGTCCTTGGGCAGCAGCCGGCATGGACTTTGGCCCACGGTGACCTGGTGGGTACCCTTAGGCACCGAGTCAGCAGGGCGCAGGTGGAAAGTGGAGCCACACAGTGTCAACCTGGTGCTGCCCCTTCTGGGTCCACTATGGGGATGGAACTGAGGGGAGGGGCAGAGCCTGGGTCCTTGTGTAGACCTGCGCTCGCCCATCCCTGCCCGGCTGGCCCCAAAGTCTCCTACCCAACTCTGTGCACCCCCCCTACACTCTAGCCTCTCTGGGCTACCTCAAACCCGCACTTTCCTGACCACAAGGATCTGCACATGTTATTCCCTCTGCCGAGAATGCCCTCCTGGTAGATAGTGAGGACCCCCTAGGCCTGAAGAAGGTTGTAGTGAAGACCTGCCAACCCCACCCTAAGTCTGGCTTGTATCACTCTTATCTGTGCCCGAGAAAGCATACCTCAGTGAGCTCAGGTGGACAGCGATCCTGTTGCCAGGAGCCAGGACACTCCTGTCGTCGGCCACACAGGCCCCCACACCAGCCACAGCCCATGAAGCGCCCAGCCCGCAGGCAACGCCCACAAGTGAGGAAGTGGCGGCAGCCAGGGCCCCGGATGGGCACCTGGAAGACCTTGGGTGGTAGATGGGTGACTCAGGGGTGGCCTCATGGACTCCCTGGCCACACTCCAAGTCAGGATGGTGGAACCCAGGTTATATCCACGCTTATCTCGTTTGGGTGGGGTATGCTCCATGCCCACAGCCCTGACCCCAGGCCCTGACTCAGGCCCACCTCACCTGGTCCCCAGAGGCAAAGAGCAGGTCATCCCCAAAGCGACTGAGGTCCCGTTGCACGGGCTGCCCATTGCTTCCCAGGGAGAAGTTGGACACGTACAGCAGGTAGTTGAGAGATCTGGCCAGCTCCACCTGGACAGGAAAGCTGTGAGCGAGTGACATGGGGATGGGGGACTCAGATCTAGGAGGCGGTGGGCAAGAGGGATTCACTCACCTGTAAGACGCGCCCTTCGGCCGTGCCCATGTGGGCCACAGTGATGTTCCCCAGGCGTGTCACATGCAGTGCGGTCACCTGCACCTCCCCCAGCAGCCCGTTGAAGAGGTCCACACGTGAGATGCTGCTGCTGACCAGCAGGGGGAAGTAGTAGCAGCTGATGTTGGGGTTGGGAGCCACCAGGCCAGGCTGGGGAGGGCCAAGAAGGGGGTCAAGGCTTGGTTGCACACACTAACCTCTTGGGGCCTCTGTCAGTGACCCCAGCTGCCCAAGATGCTCAGCTTGACTGGAGGCCCACAGCCTGCCAGCCTCCTCCCTGTACTCATACTTCTTACAGGAAGCAGCGGGAGGGGAGGAGACTTGACTGGAAAGCTGGCTACCCTCACCTCCCCTGGCCTTCCTGATAAAGCGACTGGACCTTACGGACAACCCTGCTCGGCCCTCACCACCACCTTGTAGAGAGGTCTGGGTACTGGTTTCAGGCCTCAGAGCGCCTCCAAAGAGGAGCCAGGTTCTTTGAAGTCTGAGTTCTAACCAGAGTCCTCTCTGCTGGCTCTGCCCTGCCCCTCTGTGTGCATGTCAGCAAACCAGACCCTTTGCCAGGCCTGGCTTTCCCCGCCGCACAAGAGGCTGGACTCTAGGTGAATTGGCCAGTCCTGCCGGTGACAGCATCCCTCTCCCTGAGATTCCAGAGGTCTCCTTGAACCCCAGACCATTCCCTGGACCTCTTCTCTTGCAGGGTACAGAAGAGATCAACAGAGGGCCCAAGGGCCTGGCCACCAGGAGACACTCCCTCCAGGGCTGTGGACGTTGCTGGGAAACTAGGAAGTCAGGCTGAGGACCAGAGAGAGGTGCTCCAACTAGACAACTCGCTGCCATCAGTCATTGTCCCCTCACAGTCATCCTACAGGATAGAGCAGCGCAAAAGGCTAAGTGCTGGCTCAAAGGTTGGTGATTCGAACCCACCCCAAAGGGCCTTGGAAAAACAGCCTAGCTTTTCTGAAGGGCCACAGCCCTGAAATCCCTATGGGGTAATTCTCTTCTGTATCACGCACTGGTTGTCGAGAGTCAGGATTGACACAGTGCTAACTGATGACAACAGGGGGCCAGGGAGTGCTCAGCAGCTTCCAGGCCGAGGCTCAGGGACCCCCACCAGATCCAGGGAACCAAACCCAGTCCTGAACACCCTGTGCTGAGCAGAAACCCTGCGGGCAGGAACAAGCCCACAGTCCACCCTTTCATGTGTGCATGCGCGTGCGCACACATGCTCACATTGGGCCTGTCACCTGGGTGGCTGCACAGTGGAGCTGGCATTCTGTCCTCACCTGGCATGGGTGAGGGGATGGCCTGAACCGGAAACCAGTCAGGTGTTTTCAACATGACTCAGGGAAAGGTGGGGCAGAAAAAAGGCCTCACCCTTGCCTGCTTGCCCAAGGCTTGTCTGGGCCTCCTTAGATCCTGGAAACACATGACTTAAGTGCCCAGTGCCTTACTCTGGTGGGTGACTCTCCCACCGGAACCCACGGAGGGAGCATTAGGGCCAGACAACCAGATGAGGTTCGCTGTCCTGGGGGCTGCGTGTCTAGAGTCACTGAACAAAGACTGTAAAGGGTTAACTCACATGCGGGGCTACCCCCCAAGTCTGACTTCCCAAGAGAAAGAACAGAAGGCAGGCAGGAGGCTCAGACAAGGGTCCCCGCCCCCAGGGCCTCCTTCATCCATTGGACTCAGCTGAGGGAGAGGCTACAGGATTCCTCCGCCCTGGGTCTGGGTTCTCAGTCACCTCAGGGTCATCAGTGGGTGTGAGAAAGTCACAGCATGGCCCTGCGAGCAGTGGCTATGGATCAGCTCACCGAAAGACCACTTGCCCCCCATTTCCTTGCGTTAATCTGGCATGGTCTGGGGTGGAACTGCTCAGCGGCTTCAAGGGAGGGGTGTTGGCTCAGAGCTTTGGGTTCGTTTCTGTGCCTGACACTGTCTGGAGAGAATCTGGGGTCAGGCTGCTGGACGGAGTCACAGTCCGAGGCCCCTCAACGTCCCCAACTACAGTAGAGGCAGCTCTAGGGCCTCCTGCCTAATGGGCCAAGTCCAAGCAGCCCTTGCCAGGCCTTAGCTCAGTGGTTCTCAACCTTCCTCATGCCACGACCTTTTAATACAGTTCCTCATGTTGTGGTGATCCCCAACCATAACATTATTTTCATTGCTACTTCATAACTGTCGTTTTGCTACTGTGATGAATCATCATGTAAATATCTGATATGCAGGATGTATTTTCATTGTTACAAATTGAACATAAAGCATAGTGATTAATCACAAAACAAAATGTCATTATAGATTGTGAAATATTTATGTGTTTGCTGATGGTCTTAGGCGACCCCTGTGAAACGGTCTTTCGACCCCCTCACAGGGGCCGCGACCCATAGGTTGAGAACCACTGCCTTATCTCATTCCCTGCACAAGCCTGGTGTGTGCCCTGTGGAACATTCTAGAGCCAGGGTGTCTTGTAGTATACAGGCGTTCTCCCAATCTCCCCAAGGAGAGCCATGGGCGGTGTGTGTGTGTGTGTGTGTGTGTGTGTGTAAGTAGTTCTAGGAAGCCCAGGCCCTGTGGGCCCCTCAGTCAGCAACCCAGCCTACGGAGGCCCCAGGGGCTTCCCAGAATCCTGCGGGGTGGGGGAGTGGGATGTGTCTCTTGCTCCAACCTCTTTGGAGAGTAGAGAAAATGAAACTGAGTGTGGGGGAGCCAGTGACATCTGCCTGTATGTGTTATCTCTGTGTGGGATGTGGGGGCTATTTTCCCGTGGGCACGTCAGTCCCTGACCTGGCCGTGTGGTGTGTAAGGGGCTGCTTTCCCATGTGTGCATGTTCCTGCAGGTGTGTGTGGGGGGCAGGGGGGCAGGGGAGGGGGTGGAAGTCCGCCATGCTACCCAGAGTTTTCTAGCCGTGTCTGGCAGAGATCCTTCTGATGTAACCCGATCCTAACAAGGGAAACCACCTGGAAACATCAGCAGCCATGACAGTGGGCTTGCGCAGGAGCAAGATAGCAAGTCGGGGCAGGGAGAGGGGCCCACTTAGCAGAAATCGGTGCCTCCGTGAAGCCTTTAGTTGACACACATGTCCCTACCCCCACAGCACTAAGGACCAGAGTGGAAGAAGCTTCTCCTGCCCTCTTCCAGCCCAGACTCTCCAAAGGTGGTCAGCCACCTGTGTGCTCCTCAGAGGTGAGGGAGGGCTCCTTCGTCTGCTTACCGGGTTCGGGCACAGGCTGGGCAGCTGGAAGAAGTCCAGGCCTCTGCGGAGGCCTGAGAGCACCGGGGCCCGGCAGCACCTGTCCTCGCCCTGCTCGATGAGGGTGTCCAGCAGAGTGATAGGGAAGGCACAGACCACCGAGTTGGGGCCTTCTCTGGGCCCACGGTCCCTGCTCCTTCCGAAAACCCCAAACAGCACCTCCTGGCCTTCCTTGATGCTCAGCTCGATGGCTAGTTGGCCGCCCACGGGCGCCGTGTGGGCTGCCCGTAATACCGGGTAGTCCTGCCCAACTTTGGGGGTCTCGCTGCGGCGCCGGCGGCGTTTGGGCTCGAAGCTGCAGCGGAGAACCAGCTCGCGGTAGTCACTCAGCTCCACCTCAGTGGCTCCTAGTCGAGCCAGGCGCGTGTGCAGGGCCCGGGGCCCGGCCTCCACGCTTGCAGGCTGCACGCTCAGGAAATACACGAAGGCTCCCGCCCGGAAGCTGTGCACGTACTCGATGCGGTAGGAGGCCAGGTATGCGGGGCGCACTGACAGGGCCACGAAGTCTGGGGCGAACCCAGTGAAGTCGGCCTTGAGACGCCGGATGGACACGGACTGCGGGCTGAAGCTGGCGCCCACGGCTGCATCCAGGGACGCCGCCGCGTAGAGGTAGGAGGCCTGGCCCTGCTCCACCACGGTCACGCGGGTGCCCAACGGGCTGGCCACGCAGTCGGGGCAGCGCTCGGGCTGGTTGTGGAGCGCCGAGAAGAGGCAGGCGGGCGGTGCCAGGCGCACACCTTGCTCGCCGAACTTCAGCTCGTGCAGGAAGCAGCGGCCGTGCAGACTGGAGCCGCAGCTGATCAGCGCGGGCACCGCCATCTCCAGCGCCAGCACCTGCATGTCCGTGTCGCCCGGCGGGCCGTGGGGGCCGGGGCCGCAGGCCGAGCACGTCTGGCAGCCGGGGTCACCGGCGGGGCCCGTGGCGAGGCTCTGCACTGGCCGCAGGCCGGGCCCCAGCATGTGGAGGCGGTTCCGCGTGGCCACGAACACCGCTCTTCCGTTCTCGTCCTCGTAGGTGACCACGGCCTGCACCTGGCCGCCGGCGGCGAAGCTGGGCACCGAGTACTCCACGTCGAAGTCGCGGGAGGCAGCGTAGGGGATTCGCGAGCACTGCCGAGGGCTCTGGCACCGGCCGGGCGCCGTCCCGGTCCCCGTCCCGGGAAGCGGCGGCGGCAGTAGCAGCAGTAGCAGCAGCAGCCGGAAGGGATGCAGCTGGAGGAGCGCCATCGAAGTTGGCGGCGGGGTGCGGGCCGCTGGGCGGGGGCCGGCCAAGGGGGAGCCTCCAGACTTTGGCTGCGGCCAGCATCCAGCGTCGGTCCCTAGAGCCGCCTCCGGGCAGCCGGCCCCGGTCCGCCCAGGGCTCTGGTCAAGTCCAACCCGCAGGCGGGAGATCGAAAGCAATGCAATCGCCGCCCGCTTCACCTGCCGCGGGCATTAGCCGAGCTCAAAGTCTGCCCGCAAGCCGTGGGGCCCAGGCTGGCAGGACCAGGGGGCGGGGCTGAGGGGGCTGGTGGGCGGGGCCGCGGTCAAAGACCAGCCCAGCCCAGCTCCTCCTCCCACCAGACTCTACCGCCTTGGGGAACCTGGGTCTTGTACCTTTCCTCTCCTGGGTCCTTTAAGCTCAGCCGCTATAGTGATGTGTACCTAGGGGTGGCCCGGAGAAAGGTGAGTAGACCTGAGTCATCCCATGCTTCGCCCTACGAGCAACTAAGCAGAAGTTGGGGGATGGGGGAGGCTTGGCTAGCCCAGGCACCAGTCAGAGTGTGGGCCGGGCCACAATACAGCAACGCTGCCGAGTGGAGTCTGAGAGGCTCACTCGTGGCTTGTAGAGACCAGGAATATATGGAGGACGAGAGGGGAGACCACCGTGGGGCCTCAGCCTCCATTATGAGATAATGTAGTTCTGGGTAGGTGGCTGTGTGTGTGTGTGTGTGTCTTCTCTCCATTTCCCTCACTTACTTAGCATTTAACTTGGGGCAACTGTTCCTCAACACTAGGGGGACAGCCTCAGCCCGACAGTCCCTCAGCCAGCCCCTGGAGGGAGGACCATTGGAGGGAGGACCAGGGAGGGAGGGGAAGCCTCGCAGGGGGGCACTAGATTGAGGTTTAAGGGGTGTATTGGATGGAAGTGGGATGCGAGGGAGGGGCCGAGGGAGCTGCATCTCCTCCACTCCCCCACCGGCACCTGCCAGTGTCCTGGGTGTAACACCACCTGTTCAGGGCCCTTTCCACTTCTAGTGATGAAGTCGTTTCTCTGGGCTGTTATCTCTACAAGAGCAGATCTCCCTCGGAGCTAGCAGCTAAGTGTTTAAACATTTCACTTAGAATAAAACTCCAACTGCTGTCCTCATGTGGACTCTGATCATAGGGACCCTGTGGGTAGAACTGCTCCTTTGGGTTTCCAAGGCTATCGATCTTTCATGGGAGCAAAAAGTCTCATCTTTCTCCCCAAGGAGTGGCTGGTGGGCTCGAACTGCTGACCTTACGGGATTAACAGCTCCATGGGGAAACCCACTAGGTCACCTGGGCTTCTAGGGTAGCCTTTGTAAATGCTTAGAGCCCTTCCTCTTCTCACAGCTTGGATGGCATCTCCTCCAGGAAGCTTTCCTGGCTCAGGGTGTGCCAGGCCTCTATCCTGGGTCCCAGAGTCCCCCTGCTGTACACTCACCGTAGCAGACTTACTTTACTCCAGATACCTGACTCTGCCTTCCCTCCCACCCCCACCCCCAAGAGAGCTCTGTGAACACCTAATGATGAACAGCGGGGAGCAGCCACACCCAGTGCCGGGAGGACCTCTCCTTTTCTGAACCAGAATTGGCCTGGAAATGAATAAACATCCAGTGAGAATCAGGGTGTGGTTCCTCCGTTCCTTTGGTCAACAAGTCTACAGATAGTCACGCAAGGCATCAGGCTGGTGCCAGGACCCAGGTTCCCCGGGACCTCCTCTTAGCTGCAGAGAGGTTCAGAGACTTCCCAAGGTTATGGCCAGGCTTATACAGCAACCCCCCCCCAATTCCACTCCCCTTTTATAAGCAGGGGTGTCGCAATCATCAGTTGGTTCTCCACTGCCCCCGTGTGGTCATGCTCAGCGCCCGCTCAGCCTCCTCAATTGAGTCCCACGGGAGCCCCCTACCCTCATTGGCCTGCTCTGCAGGAGGGAAGGGGGCAGGCTATGGGGGAGGGGGTATGCTTCCCAGAGGGGAAGGCAACCGATCTGACCCACAGCCAGCGAGCTCAGCACCTGCCCTACTGCCCCCTGGAAGGAGAGCTGGCCACTCTGCCCTCCCTAGGTTCTGACCCTACCCTGAGGCCTAGCCCCAGCCTCTTTCTCTGACAGAGATCTCGACTGTAATAGAAGGGAGAGAGACTCTCTTCACCCACAATAGGACAGTCATTCCCCAGCTTTAAAACCTTCCCTTGCAGACTTACCTGGGACTCCAGCACCCTGGCCACGCAGATTCCTCCAGTTCCACTGTCAATCAGTCATGCTAGCTTCTGGGCCTTTCCTGTTTGCCCAGCATGCCTTCCCTGACCCCCAAACAGTAACCCCACCCTCCGAAGTGCCCCGTTGCCTTCACCTGTGGGTCCCTCTGCTGCCCGAGTCTAGAATAGGTGCTGAGCGACGACCGCTGAGGGCAGGGGTCAGGGAGGCTAGCAGGGGCACTTAGTGACTGGCCACTCCCCAGGACACCAGTGACTGTCAGGGACAGCTGGGCTGGCATCATCCTGGCCCTAAAGGGAGTGGTTTGGTGCCCAGGCCAGGGGCAAGGAAAGGCAGAGAGGCCAGATGATGACAGAAGAGACCCAGGGCCAGTGTGCAGGGTAAGCAGCAGCTCCTAAGGCTGTGGCCACTCCCTAGAACCTCAGGGTGGCCTGGCGCTGTGCCTGTCCTTGCGGGGCTCAGGGGAGGGATTCCACTTCCATGCCACGTAGTATCCAACCTGGGGTGGCTAAGGGACAGAACACCTTGACGCCTCAGAGAGAGACACGAGGGTGATCCTTCAGACAGCATGAAGATCACAAAACTCAGGGGCTGGTGTTCTCCCAGAAACACTTCCTAGGCCTTTCACTCCCCCCACCCAATGACGTGGATAAGTTGCAGCAGACCGGAAGAGCTCCCCCGCAGCAAGATGCAGATCTCCCACCCTGACCCTGGGCTCTGCCCAAAGAAGAGCATGGTGAGTCAACAGGGCCAGTCTTCCGGATGTCCACAGTACTCCCGACAGAGCTGATGATGTCAGGAAGCAGGGTCCCTGAGGAGCACCCCGAGTGTACCTAGAGGACACAGCCTATTTTAGGGCAGGGCCCACGCCTGCCCCGAGGTCAGCCGGGCCTTCTGTCAGGCCCTAGCTCACTTTTAGGACCATTCCGAGGAATGCGCTGAGTGGACGTAGGCCAGCTAAGGAGGACAGCCCTTCACTTCCCAGGAAGGCTTAGCAAAGGCAGTTTCCCCAAAGGCCTACGGTTGACAGGGGAGGCTGGATTCTGGAGGCCGGCTGAATACCAGGCCATTCTAACATAGACGTGCACCCATGCTAGGGCTCAGACCCCTCCCCAGGCCAGACTGCGCTTGCGGATCTACAGCAGTCCGTCAAGTAGCTGCCTGGCCAGGACTCCCTGAATGGTTGAGTCCTTGGGGGTATGAAGCTGGGGTCCCACCCAGGAGTGAGAGGAGAGGCACAAGAAGCTCCCACTGAGTACGGGTGTAGGGCTGTGCCAGTGTACAGGCCAGTGGGGCACCTGAGAACCCTTTCCGTGTGGCAGGGCTTTAGTGCCTGCCTCTGAGCAGTGGAGGGGGGTGCAGAGCAGGTGTGCACGTGCCCCAGTGCACGCGGAGGACTGCAGAGGAGGAGCCGGTGCCCGTGGGTGGGAGTGAGACGACTTGGTGAAGTGTGCACAGCGACAGGTCCCGACAAATGTCTTCCCCAAAGCATTTTAATGCACATACCAGCCCATAGCAGTCCCTGACTGCTGGCTGGGGAAGGCTAGCCACACCTGGAGGCTTCCAAGGCTCCCCCACCCCCGGCCCCAAGCAAACCAGGGAAGGCGGAGCCTGCACACATTCCCATCAGTAGGTGAGGGGCGTGAGGATGAAGAGGCGGTCTTCCTCTTTGCGGATCCAGCGCATCAGCTTATGGATGGCGTTCACGGCAGAGGCCTTGGTCCCCAGGGGGCTGTAGCACATGTAGAGCTCAAAGGCACCTGTCACCTGGAGGGGAAGAGGGGCGAGGCGCACCAGGTAGTTGGTCACCCAGGCTGGGGATCCCTCAGAGCCCCTGCCCAGAAGCCCAATGGGTCCCCGCTTTGTGGAGGGCTGCCTTACCCAGGCCAGGAGGTTCTCATTAGGCCCCGTGTAGTAGATGGTCTTGAGGGGGCGCGAGGCATTGTGGGCACGGCTGTGCAAGTACTGGTAGAGGCCCAACAGCCGCTCCTGCTCTTCCTCACTCGTGTATGGAGCCTCAATTTCAGGGCTGCAGACAGGAAGGCGGTTTGCAAGGGGATGACGTCTATTGCCTTCCTGAGAACTCTAGAAACACCGATTTCCAGCGTCTTTGCTCACCCTGGCTTGAAGAAGTCAGTCTTGACACTTGGGTGTCAAAGACTGAGCGGGACAGCTCTGAAATGGAGGTAATGACATGGGCACTCTGGGCCAAAAGGGGATTATGGGAGGAGAAACTGCCACACCTGGCCCCACCCCTCTGTCAAGGGAAGGGTTGCAGGGGAGAGGCTCTGCGGCCTAGGCTGAGGCACCACCAGGCTTAAGGCAGCACAGCTCCAGGACAAGAAAGGCAGGAAGGAGACCCGTGTTTTAGCTTCCTTCCTGGGAAAACTGGGCCTTTCCGGGCCTTCTGGGTAAGGAAGTGGAGGTTCATGGCCCCGGGAGGATGGTGAGGGGAGTCTGGATCCCTGGGGCCAGAGCAAAATAGATCCGGCGTTCAGATCCATTTCCAGTGGGGCTGTCAGCTTCAAGCTGCCCCTCCACTCACCTCAGGGCTCGGACATGACCAGTCCCCCCCCCTCACCCCTCCCCTCCCCATGTTCCTGTGCCTCCCTCAACCAGTGCCCCCAAAGCCCTCCCTCACCTGGTGAACAGTCCTGAGCTCTTAGATTTGTAGAGGAAGTGGCGCAGGTCTGGGATGCCCACTTGGGCCACGCTGTAGTAAGGCGTTCGCAAGGCCTCGCGCAGGGCCAGGTGGGCTCCACGCTTGCGCAGACGCTCCTGGAAGCGGCGCCGGCAGTCCGAGACGGCAAAGAAGTCCTCCCGATCGGTGGAAACCAGCAGCAGGCAGAGGTCAGTATCGGGCTCCAAGTACGAGATGTGGACGTGGAAGAAGCCGGCGGCGTTGAATTTGGGCAGGCACACGGGCGTCCAGGCCTCGCCCTCGCGGAAGGACGAGGACGAACTGATGAGGTTGAAGAGCAGGTGCAGATCGATGGGGTGCAGGAACTGGTCCTTCCGGCGCACGAGCGCCACCAGCTGGTTGCGCGCCAGCAGGATGGAGAAGACGAGGCTGCGCGCCCGCGCCTGCTGCAGGCTGGCGCTCACCACGTCGCGCACGGCGGCGGCCAGGGGCAGGCAGCGCGCCGCGCCCATCAGGAAGCTGGGGTCGCGGGCCATGAGCTGTAACAGGTTGTCGGTGATCCGCTCCGAGCCCGAGAGCAGGCGGCGCAGGTCGTAGTTCTGCTTCTGCTGGAAGATGTGGCTCAGCTGCGCGCCCGTTAGAAGGCTCAGGATCTGGTAGTAGATGTAGAGCAGCTCCTGCGCCAACTCCTGCGCGGACTGCCGCGTGCGCGCCACCGCCACCAGCACCAGGGGGCTCCGGCGTACGAACACCACCTTGTAGCCGTCTGAGGGTGGGAGGGTGGGGGGATGGGGGTCAGCCTTAGACCCGATTGGTCCTGCTGCTGGGAACCTGCCTGCCTGCCTTTCAGGCCAGCAGCCTCCTCCTCCTCCAGCCTCAGAGCTCAGCCTACAGTAGGTGCTTAAGGAAGAGGAGGATAAGAACAGAGGCCCCCTCCACTGCCCCATTTCCCTGAAGGCTGGTGCCTGCCATCTGCCCCATATAGACTGGCCGAATCTGAAACGTGGAGGCAGGCGGGCACTTCCGAAAGATCACATTCCCAAGCTAAGACAACTAACTGGAAAGGGTTGGGCAGGGATCAGGACCTGTTTTTTTTTTTTGGGGGGGGAGGGTGTTATCCACCCCTAGGCTATTCTCACCCATTTCAAGGGCAAAGCCCATGGCACCTTTGACCCTCACAAGAGCTCTTTGAGGCAGGCAGTGTTCCTAGCTCCTGTACAGAGGCTCAGAGAGGCAAAGGGATTTTAACTTGGCCAGAGAGTACATCCCAGCCCTCTAGTGCATCACTGGTCCCCTCCCGGGGTGGCTCACCTGCATGGATGGAGCGTATGGCGTTCTTGTCCGCCTCCAGGAAGGACACCAGGGCCACCATGACGCCCATGGTGCTGGAGAGCGCCTCCTCCGACCCGTAGCGGGAGTACACGGGTTTCCCGGCCTCACTGAGCACGAAGACATGCTTCTGGTGCAGGCGCCAGGCTTCAGTGGCATCCTCCTCATCCCCCTCCGTCGTGCCCTCCCTTGAGGGCTCTGTGGCTGGTCGCCCGGTTGCCCCCGGGGGCTCTGACCAGTCCTCAGAGCTGCCCGGCAGCATCTCCTCCTGCAGGTCACGGGCCACACCCGTTAGCTGGGTGCTCAGCTCACTGAAGTCCTGGCTGATCTGGCGCATGTCTGCAGGCAGTGGTGGGGCACTTCCAGCACCTTCCTGGGGGCTTTCCCCGGACATCTCGCTGGCCTCAGACTCAGTCAAGTCCTCATAGGACCGGGCGTGGACGAACATGGCACCCTCTTGCCCCGCACCTGCAGCCAAAGCATGGGTGTTTAGAGGGGAAGCGGCCGGCAGACATCCTCACCAGCAAGGTGCTTTCAATAGCCACTCTAATTTGGCCCTGCTGGGACCAAGCTTCTGTGTCTTCCCGCCATAGGCTGCCATGGATCCTTCGGTGTAAGCCTGCCGATCTCCTCCCATCACACTGCAAGTAAGACCCACCCTCCCACCACCATGGTGGCAGCTGGGATCTGGTTGCTTCCCTCCCTCCCTCCCAGCTTGCAGTCCATCGGAAGCCTCTCCTAGTCACAGAGGCCTTCAACCATGTGCTCCTGGAGCTCCCTCCACATGCCCCAGCCTCGGGACCTCTGAGCTTTCTGGTCAAATGACCCTTTCGCAGGGGTCGCCTGATTCATCACCATAGCAAAATTAGTGATGAAGTAGCAACAAAAATAATTTTATGGTTGGGGGTCACCGTAACATAAGGCACTGTATTGAAGGGTTGCGACATCAGGAAGGTTGAGGACCACTGCCTTAGAGGCACTCTCACCTGCAAGCATGCACCTCCAGCTCTCAGCTCAGATGTTACTTCCCCATCTGTCCCTCTTCCCTCTGTGCTTTCTCTTGAGCACTCGGCAGTTCCTCTTCCCAGCCAGAGTGGGGCTCCCGTGAGGGCAGGAACCTGGCTGTGCACTGCTGTGTGCCCAGTGCTGTGTTCACTGAAGTACCCTCAGGCGTAAGGCCTCCCCACCCCAATTCAGGCCAAGCTTCTTAACCAACTCCATGGTCATAGCTCCCCCAGGGCAGGGACCATGGTTGTTGTCCTTTTCTGATATTTTTTGTGCAGGCGTGTTACAGAACAGTGAAACAGATCTATTCTGAGTCTCTATTATAAACAGTGGCCCTGTGGGCACGAGACCAGCAGTTCAAACTCACTGACTGCTTTGTGGGAGAAAGACGAGGCAGTCGGCTCCCAGAGGGAGTTACAGCCTCAGAAACCCTGCGTGGGGTTGCTACGGGTTGGGACTGAGTTGATGGCAGGCAGTATTACAAATTTGGCATTGGGGACTCAAGTGTCCTTAGTTCAGTAGGTTCACAGTCCTGTGGAGGAGAGAGGTGATATTTCAGCCAAGAGCGGGCCAGGGAAAGCCAGGGAGGTACATTACACTAGAGCCCAGTGGTTCTCAACCTTCCTAATGTCTCCATCCTTTAATACAGTTCCAAATGTCATGGTGACCCCCAACCATAAAATTATTTCTGTTGCTACTTCATAACTATAATTTTGCGACTGCAATGAATCAGGCGACCCCTGTGAAAGGGTCGTTCGACCCCCAAAGGGGTTGGAACCCACAGGTTGAGAAGCGTTGCTGTAGAGGCAGGGGACAGAAGCTCCGCCTGGGTTTCACAGGGTGAGCGGCCCAGCAGGAGGTGGAGAGGAAGGTGAGACACAGACTGCTCCACGCAGTAGCCCCAAGCACCAGGCAAACATCCAACGCTTAAGTGCACACATGTGTGAAGGAGTGGCGTGGGAGAGAAAGAGTGACAGGGAATTCTAGTTGGCCTGTGGCTGCTCAGCTGTCAGCTTCCAGCGCTGCACCCCTACCTACCTGGCTCCATCCCCTGGGCCAGTCCTGGCGTGGGGCTCTCGGCTCTCTCCACAGTGTGCCCATCAGAAGGCGCCAAAGTACCATCCGGGCATTCACTGCTTCTCTTCCTCTGCACCTCAGCAGCCATCCTCCTGCTCCTATATGGGGCAAAGGGAGGCATTATGGGGGTGAAGGAAGAAGGGGGTGCCGTTGCCAGAGTCACTGGCCTACTGAATACAGTGAAGTCTATCCCTTTCCACAGCTGCTGTGGAAAGGTCCTCCTTTCCTGCCAGGAAGCTAAGGTCGCATGGGGATGAAGCGCTCGCTCTCAGCCTGGCAGCCACCAACCCAGCGCTCACCCGCTCCATGGCCTCCACCTTTGAGATGAGGGCTCTCTACTTGGCCCACACCTGCTGGGGTGACAGCCTTGGAGAAAAAGATCAACGTCCTCATTAAAGTAGTTGTGGTAGAGGGTTAGCCTTTCCGGCTTGGCTTGTTTGCAGCCAACACCAACATCAGGAGCCTTATTTGCAATCTGGGGGCTGGTCGGATCCCCGATAGCCATTCTGCACAGGGGGAGGCCCCAGCCTCCACTGCTGCCCCAGCCAAAGAGAAGAAGGTGGATGCAAAAGGAGACTGTGAGCACTCCAGTGATGGGAGTAATGGCATGGGCCTTGTTCTCTGTGACAAAGCCCCCTTGGGAATATGTTCAGTATGGAAACACACGCCTGTGCGTGCGCACGGGCACACACACACACACACACACACACACACACACACACACACAGCAAAGTGTCCTTGGCCAGGCTCCAGCTTACTCAAACTTCTGGTGAGCAGGTTCCGAGTATTTTCCTCTAGAAAATTAGGTATATTGTTCTTTTTCTGACTATGAAAGGAAGATAAATCCATTGTAGAAAACTGAGAAAATGCAGACGTGTAACGAGTAAGTTACCAGATTCCCACCACTCAGTCTCCAGCTCAACTTCGGTATGTTTCCTTCCGGTCTTTTTAACGTGGGTATAACTCATAACTTGCTGATGCTTCCGGAGTGCCTAGGAGGCAAGCTAAGAATTATAGCTGGATCAAGTTGTCTAGTGCGGCCCGCTCCTCTCTGCCGAGGTTTATCAGAGGGAACAGCCTAAGAGAGCACACATGTAACGCCCAGGGTCCCCACAGGAAGGAAGCACTGGGCCTGGGCACTGAGAACAATTCTGCATCCTTGGATCTTTTACTGCGCATTACAGCATGACCATTTCCCCCTCCACACCCGGGTATCGAGAGTGCTCATGCTTTGGGGGGACAATTAGGAATCTGCAGAGAAGGGAACGATTCACAGTTAACAGGCTTGATTGACTTCAGGTGGAAGCCTCGCTTTTCTCCGGATACTCTTTTGTACCCTTTGACCTTGGGTCTTTCAGATGAAAAACAACTCCAGACAGGACAGTTCTCAGTGACCACTGGATGGCCACACCAGACTCACTGGTCCCAGGGTCCTTCCTCAGCCTCAGGGTCAGGTGGGGGCAGCCACAAGTGAGCAATAGGGGGAACTAAGCTGAAGGGCCCAGATGAGGCCAGCCTCGGGCAGGGCCCATGAGTGGCAGGCTGTGGGGTCTTAGGGAAGGGGTTCCATCGGAGGCTCCCCTTTAAAAGGGCAGCTGGTGTCTCCTGTCTCCTGAGAAGGATGCTACAGGGACTGTTGGGAGCGTGTACCTAGAGCAGACTCCACCCCTGCCCTCCCAGAGCACAGGGCCCTGGGAGAATACCTGGCCTTGTCCTTTATTGGTTCTGTGACCTTGCTCAAGTGGCTCCACCCTGACCTTGCTTTAAGAAACAGGAAGAAAAGAGCTCACACAGAGCCCCCTCATGACTGAAGCATGAGGCTACCTGGCCCCTGGCACCGTCAGCTGCCCTAGCTTATCTGTGCCCAAGACCCTGCTCTGGACCGCCCACAGCTCCTCTGTAGGTGCCCAAAGAACGGACTGCCAAGCTCCTTTTTGGGGGATGGGGGGCATTTTTGTTTTAAACCACCGAATTCTTTCTTTGGATGAATCTTTTGTAGAAGCTCCAGTGCCAGCAGAGAGACAGGAAGGAAGCTAGGTTGCAGAAGTTAGGGGACTGCTGGGCAGTGGTACTGCCCCATCCACACAAAGCAGGACCACCCATCTTTCGGGAGCCTAGGTGGTCCTGCTGAGTAAGCTTCGGACTGCTTAGGACAGTGGTCCTCAACCTTCCTCATGCCGCGATCCTTTCATACAGTTCCTCATGTTGTGGGGACCCCCAACCATAACATTATTTTCGTTGCTACCTCTTAACTGTCATTTTGCTACTGTTATGAATTGGCGACTCCCGTGAAAGGGTCGTTCAATCCTAAAAGGGGCTGTGACCCACAGGTTGATAACCGCTGGCTTATGGCAAGGTTGGCAGTTCAAACCTACCAGCCCCTCTGTGGGAGGGGACCCTAGATAGAGCACTGAGAGTTGGAATCAACTTGATGGCAGTGGATTTAGAATGTATCAACTTTGGGAGAATTTTTTTTTTTTGGGGGGGGGCGGTCCATAATGAAGAGTTAGGCTTCCTGGAAAGGGTCAGAGCCCAGAAAAATCAAAGTCTAAGACACCTTACCTGACAAACGGGCCAGATGAGCTGAGAAGCAACATGTCCTCCAAGATACTCTAGGAAGGGCTCCTTTGACGCTCAGGCCCGAGAGGCCATCGCAGACAGACCAGAGTGGCCCCTGCCATTCCACACGATTCGGGCAGTAGGTGGTAAGGGTAGTAGGGCATGCCTAGGTCTTGAGCCAGAAACCCCAGAGCACATGAGGGTGCCAAGTAGGACAGGACTTCACAGAGCTGTCCTGGACACCAAGGAGAGAGTGACCTCAGAGACAAGAGTCTGCCCTGACCAGGTAGAGGATATGCTGCTATGGATAGTCCCAGCATTACGGGCAGGGCTTCTGGACCTGGGTCCCTGGTCGTAGACCTGGATTGGCATGTGCCTTTCTATTTCCCCCTGGGGAAAGGATCCAGAACCACAATTGTAAAGGGAAATGCCCCCACATTCTGATATGAATGCCCTTCCCCCTTGTGGCAGTGATATCATCTCCTGTCAACTTGGAGCGAAGGGGTGGAGTCTAGCCTGTCAATCAGGCCATAGCCAATGAGGCCTCTGTGTGGGCGTGGCCTTCTGCTGAGGATTCTGGGGACTCCTGTCTTCCTCCCTGGGCGTGGGACACATGCTTTCTCTTGGCATTCACATTCCTGTTGACAAGCCACATGGAGACACACTGATGGCAGCCAGAGCCCTGGAGCTGGAGGAGCCATGTGGCGGCACGCCAGCATGGAGATGCTTCCACTGCCACTGGATCCACAAGATTTTCCACCCACTGGCCTGTGATCGTCCTACATTTTGCATCATTGCAGGTGCTGTGTGAGTCTGAAGAGGGATTTATGGACTGGTATCGGACATATGGGCTAACATCAGATTTATGGACTTGATCTGGACTGGGCTGGGATGTTTTCTTAACATACGATTACTCTTTGATATAAAGCTCTTTCTTACACATACATGAGCCTCCCTGGATTTGTTTCTCTAGTCAACCTGGCTACACACCCCTCCTCCAGCCAGCCACTTCCTGCCTTCTCTCCTCAAAACTTGTCAGACTCCGTGTTCACAGAGAGGCAACCTCACCTTTCATTTCACTGAGGAAGACGATGCAGCTTCCACAGATGCCCCCCCACCTCATCCCACCTGCTCCCCCCACCCCCCACGGGCCCACTCTTCTCCATAAGTGCCCCGGTTCCATGCCCCTCAGCTACCCAGTCCAAGGCTTCAGCAGCTGTCTCTCCCTCTGCGCGATCAGCATCCTCCCCTTCTCTCCATGCTGGCACCAAGATGTGGACATCTCTTCCATATCCCAAACACCCTCCCTGGGGCGTGTCCACGTGGTGACCATTCAATCAGTTGCACTTAGGGTTGGTGGACGTTTCTGTATTTCGGCATGATTTTGCTTAGGAGGTTACGACAAAACAAGCCTCCCCCTCACTCTACGTTACCCTCCACCTACCACCTCATGTTCCAGCCTCCCGTGTTAAAAGAAAGAACTAAACAATACTTAATAGGTGTATTAGTCAGGTTAGATGAGGCCAAATGTGCCGAAAATGGTGGATGTCTCACACTTCCGGCGTACTGTTTCACAGAGGCAAAGTCTGCCCTGTGTCTGGCAGCAATCTGGAGCCAGCAGCTCCCTCCCATGCATTAAGTACGGACTCCAGACCAGGAGCATCTTGGAGCTCTGCCACATGGAACACGTGCCTTTCCTGTCACCTGGCAAGGGAAGGCAGAGCTAGAGGGGCCTAGTGACCTGGGGGTTTAAATCTATTTTGTTGTATCCGCCCAGTTCCGGCATGTGCAATCCAGAGACCCTGATGACATCCAGATGGTGCAGTCACCCTTACCTTCCTTTGCCAAGTCATCCTTCTGTCATTAACACAGACTCGCTGCCCCTTAATGTCCCGATCTGATCTTTTGAGTTGCTGTTGTCAACTTCTTCCCACATAGTTTATAAAAGAGTATAAGGCTCAAGGTAAACTTTTTGTTTGTTTTAGTTAAGCAAAACCATTGTTTGGTTTGAAGAACTTCGGGGAATGTTTTGGGCTCAAGGTTTAAAGATGATCTCAGCGGAGCCGTTTCCTGGTTTCTACAGCCTCCATCGCTCCAGAAAGCCTGGAGTCTGTGAGAATTTGAAATTCTGCTCTGCATTTCCATCCCCATTTTTTATCAAGATTCTGCTGTAGAACTTTCGATCAAAATGGTCAGTAAGAGTGGCTGGTTTCCAACTTCTGGTTTCCAGCTCTTACCTACTGCAGCCTGGTTAAGCCAGAATTAGCCAGATAGCCAGGTGGGGCTGGAAAGTGTGGGGAGCTCAGGGATAGCTGGCAAACAGGAAGTGCCTCTGTCACATACAGCCTCCAGCTGCTCCCATCCCAGCTCAAGCCCACCACCATCGCTCCCACACTGTTCCCACCAAGGGTGCCAACGACCGCCCCTCCTCCCTCGAAGTAACACCTGTTTATTGTGCGGGTAATTAGGTGAGGCTGATTCATGGAGACTCTCTGCAAATCACCGGGTCCTATGCCATCCTTGTGGAGCCTGGTGTTACAGCCACTGTGCCGCTCCGCCTCCAGAGGGTCTTCCTCCATTTGCCGACCCTCTACTTTGCCAAGTATGATGTCCTTCTCCAGGGACTGACCCACCTAATCTGGTTGATTGTTTCCTGTCTCTTGAAATACTTGCTCCTCTCAGCTTCTCACAAACCACTCTCCTTTCTTGGTCTTCTTCGGCCCCACGGATCGCTCTCTCTGAGCCCCCTTTATAGTTCCTTTTCTAGAGAGAAAACCAGAATTTGGTCCTTGGAGCCCTTTTCTGTCTTCTTTCATCCTGTGGTGATCTCATTCCCTCTCACAGGTTTCAAATTCCATCCATTTAGATGACTTGACTTTTTATTTCTGGCCCCAATCTCTCTTCTGACTTCTCAAGGCACAAGCCTCCAATTGTCTACAGGACGTTTGCCCTCGCCTGTCTGATCATCATCTCAAAGTCAGATGTCCAAAACCGAACTTATCATCCCAAAACAAAAACACTTCCTCCTGCAGTTTTTACTATCTCAGTGAAAGATGACTCATCCTTCTGGTTGTTCACCCCAAAACCTTGGAATCATCCCCTCCCCTCTCTTCCCCCCCACCCACCTCTAGTACCCAACCATCACCAGACCCTATCAGCTAGACGTCAGAATGCACGCCTACGCAAGACAACATCTCTCTAAATGACACCTCCCTATACAATGGCGCTGGGTAGTGCCCATCTCCAGGTCTTCCTGCCTCTGTGATTCCCCTCCCACACGGAGCAGGACCAATCTGGGTAAGCAATAGCGGGGTGTGAGCATGACACTGTGTGACTTCTGACCCTAGGTCATAAAAGACACAGTGGCTTCCACCTTGCTCTCTTAGCTCACTCTCTCAGGGAGGTTACCAACCATGCGGTGAGGATACTCAAGCAGCCTGTGGAGAGAGACTGGGGACTCCTGCCAACAGGCAGTGCCGAAGACGGGAGTGAGCATTTTGTAAGCAAGCCATGCTGACATTCCTAAGTCCCAGTCATGCTTTTAGATGGGAGACTCTCAACTTAAACCGTCCAGCCAAGCTGCTTCCAAATTCTTGACCCACACAAATGATAGGAAACCATAAATATTTGTTGTTTTAAACCACTACATTTTGGGGTGACTTGTTAAATGCCAATAACTAACTAATACGCCAAACTGGTATTTAATAGATTCAACCTATGTTTACATATACATGTATGTAGGTTTACATATTCAAAACACCATCAGCCTTTTAACAAACTAATGCTCATTCGAGGCTCAAATTATAGATATAACTATACAATGCAGATCTCTTTAAAAAACAGAGCTTTACAGTTTACAGAGTACTTAACATTTTGTTTATTTAAGAGGACTTTTCCATATATATTTATATATTAAACTTGTATTTCAAACATTCGTGTGAGTCACAGAGTACTGTGATAAATTCATTGAAACCCTTATTGAACAAAAAATGTCCCAGGAAGCCTTTGTTTCTGGACCTAGCTTCCATCTGGGTTAGAGACAACCGAAGGTGGTGTTTCTGTCTCTACGTCTGCCCTGAAGAATTCGGAGCCCTTCGCTTTATGCCACCTCATCGAGGCACTCAAACTGTGTTCCTTTTAAATGTTCCTTGAGTCTGGGGAACAACAACCACTGAGGGGCAAGATCAGGGCTCTAGAGTGGATGGGGGGGTGGGTTTCCCACGCAATGTCCGGACAGCCCTGGCCACCCTCCTACAGTGAGCAGGCGCACTTGTGAGGGTCAGGAATTCTCCATGCAACTCTCCTGGCCTCCTTCTCACCAGGGCGGCTTTCAGTTTTCTGAAAACTTCACAATAAGCCCACCACATGCTCGCCTTGGGTCCTTCAAGAAAACCTATGAAGATGGTCCCTTTGGGATTCAAAAATGCAGTTGCCATCACCTTTGGAGCTGACCTCTCCGCCCAGCAGATTCCCTCAGAAGCCACAGTTTGGATTGGACTTTAAACAAAACAAAACATCCTCATGAGACTGAAGCCACCCCCCCACCCCCCCCACCCCGGGCTACAGAGACTTGTGGAAGCACATTTTGTTGGGCATAAACCATGCAATGTATATTGCTTCTCAGCCTTTTGGCTAAGATCAAATGTAAACCATGCATGTATGGACTAGAGCCCTAGGAGGGACACTTTTTCACCTACCCTCACACGATTGATAGAAGATCACTGATAGCCAGTACAAGGGACTGACCGATCTCATCATGACTGCCCCAGGCACTAAGAGGCATGACACCTGCCTCAAAGCAACAGACACTGTTGTCATGGGGAGGGAATGGTTTCAGCATTTCATTTCTGGAAATTAAAGTTCATTTCACACACACACACACACACACACACACACTTATGGATTACATATGTCCTGTGCTGCTATCACAACACATTTATTCTTACTGAGCATATGGATTAGAAGTAGCTCCCCTTACACACCGATTCTGTGGTCGTGCCATGAAAATCACCTATTTCCCACAGAATCTAGCTTTCACTTTAGGAAAACTGTTGGTGATTTGGGGTTGCTATGTCAAGCATCACAATTTTCCCATTTTAAATGACGTGAAATTAAGACACTCTGGAATGGTGTCCAGGAGGCTGTCTAACTTTCATGGAACAGACTCCTGATAGTGAGAAAGGCCTATATTCGCAATCTGACCCCTTCTCACCCCCTTCACCACAAGTCCACTGGTTCAAGCTACCACTCTCTCTCCCCGACTGCTGCAACAATGTCTTCAGCAGTCTTCCCACCTCTGGCCTTGTCCCTGCAGTGTGTCCTCACAGCACTCAAATGGATCCTCTTGAAACAGACATCGGATCCTATCACTTATCTGTCTCCTCTACCCACTCTGCTCCAGCCCAGTCCCATTGGCCTCACAGCTTTCCTTTAGGATCCTGAGCACTCTTTCAGGTCAGAACTTGGCCCATCCTGATCTTTCTGCCTGGATCATGCCTCCCGGCTTTGCTCCCTGCCTCCCACCTTACCTCTTCCACTGCCTGGTGAGATAGCTGCTTGACTATCACCTCAGGTGCCTCAGGTCTCCGCACCAGCGTTACCTTATCAGAGACAACTTTCTGCAATACCATGCTCCTTACCCTCCCATTCTACTTTCTCTCCATCAAAGGTCACCCTGTGACCAGGCGCGCTTTCACAATGACCAGCTCCTCACACAATAGTTTAATCCATGTTGGCCACATAAACATATTTGGAAGGAAGAGCTAAGATCTGAGGCTGAGCCGCATGGTCTCCACATTTAGAAGGTGGTCTCTGGAAAGAGATCCCCTGCTTGTGGGGACACTTGTGCCTAGTAGAACTCCCATATTCAGGAGTACTACCCTGGAATCACAGGCATCTGGGTCGGCCTGGCCCGGTTTTCTCATCTGTAAAATGAGGATAATAATAATAGGGCCAATTTCTTGGGTTGTGGAAGATTGGTAGAACCCGATAGCAGTGGGTTGGTTAGTCCACAGTAGGTATATATACTTAGTTGCTACCAGTACTGTATCACTATTATTCTCATTAAGCATTCATGCTAAGAGTGGTTGTCCTTACAGACTGATCCAGTGGTCTTTGCCATATGAATCAATGCTTTGAGAGTTTATTCAGCCTATGCCAGGCCCTGGGTGAACTGGCTATGGGAAACATGCTTCTGATCTCAAGCCAGAGGTGTGTGTGGCCTAGTGACCCACCCTGTGCTATCTGGCTGAAGAGCTACCTATGGCCCTAGGGCTAGGAGTTCCTCTAAGCTACCTCCCTGAATTGCAAGGACAAACTACTGGCTCTAGGTTGCTTCAGGAAAACTCTCCCGAATTCAGCTCCTTGATCTGTTCCATGTCCCTGACCTATGGCTTTGCACCTCTGGCTCAGAGATCCAAGGGGCTATACTACTAACCTGAGGGACTACTATCACCTGGTTCCCTGTGGGCCTCCCTTGGTCGAGCCCATCTGCTAGGCCACTTACATCAGAGATGCAGGTTCTGCTGGCTGGGAGCCAGTGAATGTCTCCTGTCACCTGGGATCATTTAGCATCTCCAAGGTCGCTTACTAGGCAGCAGCTCAGATCACACAAAACTCTTGTCTGGACATTTACTCTGGAAACTCAGGTAGGGGAGTCAAGTGACCCACATCAAAACCACCCCAATCCTCCATTGATGCCATAGCCTGAGTGGCTGACACTCCTGGGTGGCTGGACCTGGAGCAGTGGGACAAGGTGAGGTCCACTGGGACCAGCCCCAGATTCCCTCCTGGCGACTCTTCTCATGTAACTTCTCTGGGAGCCCTCAAACCTTGCTACTTCCCCTAGGAGTGCTCCTAGGACGCCTGGAAGCCAAGCAAGTCGGCTCACACTAGAAGGGGGAGGGGCATGCAAGGGCCCCACCCTCCTGGGTTCTACAACCTTTGCTCCCTAGTTCAGGTTACACCTTCAAGCTTCCGGGAGTGGTCTACCTGGGAGGGGGGCACAGCAAATAGTGGTGGATACACCGCAGACAGAGCCCGGGTGAGGTTGTCTGCCCTGCGGATTCTTCAGCGATGGTTACTCCTTCAGGCAGAGAACACGGCCTGATCCTCGTCCCTGCTGACAGCCACTCCCCTCTCTGACAAAGGCTGCTCACTTTCTCCCAGCAAACTTGAGTCCAGAAAGGGTGACCCAGCTGATCAAAGAGGCATTTCAGACTTCCCCGGCCAGGGCACCTGACAGCAGCGTCTCCCACTCCAGGTCTTCCTAAGGGCTGCACAGCTCACCCCACTGTCCCCTCGGAAGCTTTTTGGGAAGATGCTCTGTGTGCCCTAAGGAGCGGTGGTATCGGGTCACAGTCCCAGGAAGGACCTCGCCCTCCGAAAGGGTGGGTTCCAGGCCTTGCCTTTTGTATCTCCCAGACGGGGGTGCTAGTGGAATGTAGGAAGAAGACCCAGTCCTCAAATCGTAGACAGCAGGGCCCCCAGGCTGGAAGCCCTCTTTCTCCAAGGATGAGAACATTCGGGTCTCTCAAGAGCCCCCAGGCCACGTGGGTTGGCTGTCCGACTCACCTGTTTCTCCAGTGGGGGGCTGAGGGGGGGGTGCAGGACGCACAGAAAGTGCTGGTCACAGCCCTCTGCTGGGCTCTTGGAGGGGCACGAGGGTCCGGCCCGGTCTCGCCTCAGAGCGCAGAATCGCGGGGCCACGCTTCCCTGCGGACGCAGACATGGCCACAATGCGGACACTGTGTTCTCCAGCCGCCCCTCTGCTCGCAGCCAGCTCAGGAAGACAGCGCGCTCCCGGCTCTCGCGGCGGAGGCCCGGCTCCAGGTTCCCGGCCCGGTCCGCTCCCGGGGTGCATTGTGGGAAATATAGTCCGCCGCCCGCGGCGCCAGCAGGACGACTCCGTGCGCCCGGTCCCGGCGGCGCAGGGGGCGGGACCTGACCGGGCAGGGGTGTGGCCTCGCTAGGCCCCGCCTTCTGTCACGAGCCGGCCGGGGCTCCCCAAACTCCGCGCCGACTCTCGGCCTCTACACACGAGCCAGTTCGAGATTTATTTCAAGAATTTCTTTCTCTGTTTCCTCTCGTGCTTGGAGAAAGACCGTAAGTGTCATAGTTTGTGTAAGTGTCAGCCCTCTAAGGGTCAACGAGATGGGTTGACGCAATGCAACAGTTGTGAGGATGTATACGGGGGTCGCTATGGGTCAGAGGCGACTCGTCAGCAACGAACAACCACATTAGTATCATTACACTTAAGGGAAGCGCGCATGTGCAAAAGCTACTCTGATCCACGTTTTAACATACTCCAGAGCAGTAGTTTTCACTCAGATAGCACATGGGGGACGGCGGGGAGTAAGTTAAAAAGTTCCTGCAAGTGTGAGTTTATTCTAAACAAGACGTGTTTAAGCACGCCCTGCGGCGTCAGTGGATGACTGCAGACGTGTTCGCTCAGTAGAACACTTCTCCAAGTCTCACTGGGGAGCCTTCAAGAAAAATGATACTTTGTTGTGCCATAAGCAAAAACGATTTTGAGGGCAGGGCTCATACCAAATGTTAACAAAACTCAAGTTGATATCTTACTAAACCATCGAAAGTTTGCAACAAGTTTACGGGAACACTGTCTCACATAAAACAACATTTTGAGGTTGGGGGTGCCTCAAGCATTTTAAGGAAGGAAGACCATCAACGTAAACGCACGAAAGAACTTTGGCGCTCAAGTCCCAAACCTGACTGAAGGAGACCATTGATGTGATGTCTGGGGACAGTGGGGGTTTCACATCCCTCGGCACTGCCAGTTTTGGCCTTCACCAGCTTTCGACTTGATGGATGCCAAAAGCATTATTTGGAGATGAGCTAGCTCAAGAGCGTATCTTTCCATCAGTCCCTTCCACGAGATAAAAACTAAAAAAGATGATTTTATGAAACAAATGGCAACCAGGGATGCGTCTTGGATCTACCAGCATGATTCAGGGTGCAAGGTCCCATGAAAATAGTGGGTTTTGAGGGAATCTCTTGGGTCAGCTAAGTTCAGGGCAGAGAGGACAGCTCAGAAGGTGATGGCAACTCATTTTTGGCATTCCAAAGGGGAAACCTTGAGACTCCCTGTTACCAGATTGAGGGTATGAATCTTACCCTAATCTCTATACATCACATCAGACCACATTTGGGATTAGGAGGATGAATAGAATGGTTTTTCTTTTACAACTAAGTTTTAGAGATTCAGAAACTGCATTGATGAGGCCAGGAAAGTAGCACCAAGGAATTTTCCCCCATCACTACAATGGATCTGGTCATTCTTTGACGGTAGTGTGATGGTTAAGTTTTTCTGTCGACTTGGTATACCGAGAAGATAGACATGGAGTCCAACCTATCAATTGGGTCACAGCCTAATGACATATCCCCAGGGGTGTGGCCTATTTATAGGAGACCTGGTGGGGAGTTGGTCTCTCTCACTTGCCCCTCTCCTTCCGGCTTGATTGGTCGGTAGTCGCCACGTTTCTGCAGACCTTGAAGCACCCACCGGCCGTGACCTCTCAGCTTCCCCTTTGTCTTCCTGCTTCGTCAAGTGGCAGCTGGGAGTCCTGAGGGACCCCCAGATAGCATCTGATGCATGGACTGGGTTGGATTAGGCTGGGCTGCTTCCTTGAAATACATTTATTTCTTTAAATGTTTTTTAAAATGAATGATCATTTTATTGTGGGCTCTTACAGCTCTTATAACAACCCATACATCAATTGTATCAAATCCATTTGTACATAGGTTGCCATCATTTTCAAAACCTTTTCTTTCTGCTAGCGCACTTGTTATTAGCGCCTCTTTTTTCCCTCCCTACCCCACCTTCCCACCCCAATACATTTCTTTCTTTTTTTTCACCTTATCTTTGTTTTTGATTTTTATTAAAAGATCGTTTTATTGGGAGCTCTTACAGCTTTTATAACAATCCATTCACCAACTGTATCAAGCATATTTGTATATATGTTGCCATCATTATTTTCTAAACATTTACTTTCTATTGAGCCCTTGGTATCAGCTACTCTTTTCATACATATGAGTGGCACTGATTTTGTTTTTCTAGAAAATCCAGCAGAACACAGCTAGCAAAGGCTATCCTATGAGAATTTCTTTAGGGAATCTCTTTATACTACAGTCCAAATCTCACCCCTTCAGACTTCTTTCTAGTCCCAAACCCCAAAAGAACATGTAAGAGGAACCCACTTTGAGTCCCTCAAGTCTGTCAAAGTTTATGCCATTTTGACATGGTGTAAATCAGAGAGCACAGCATTCTTGGGGGAATGCTTCACCCCAAACCAAACTTGCTGCCATCAGGTGAAGTCCAACCTATAGAAACCCTATGGGAAGAGTGCTGCTCCCCAGGGATTGTGGGGCTCTAAATCTTTAAAGAAGTAGGCAGACTCCTCTTTCTCCTGAGGAGCAGCTGGAGGGTTTGAACTGCTGACCTCGAGGTTAGCAGGCCAAATGCTGAAACCACCAGTTTAAAAGATGGAAAACCATCTTCTGAAATATGTGTTCTCATATTCTTTTGGGGGGGCGGGAGGTACGGTGTCATGTCTGATATAGTTAGTTCATTGTGGCAAACCTGGCCGATAAACACATGTGGGGTCAATTGAAGAGTGGAGGGATAAATGGCTTGGTGAGCCTCGTCTTTCTAGTTCTCGGGTCTCTTATTTTGTAATGGTTGGATCAAGGTGCAGCTGTCTTAGCCAGTTCCCTGCTTCAACTGGCAAGGCTGACTTCCTGCAAGACATCCCCAAGGAGAAGCCACATGGACCTACCCCGATGCAGCCCTGGGTGCTGGAGCAGCCATGTGGAGACCCTGCCAGTGCTGAGATGCTTACACATTCACTGACTCAGCTTTCCTCCTGCATCATGGTGTGTGTTTTGTGAGATGGAGGAGGACTTTGTGGATTGGTGTTAGATATATGGGTTAATAGTGGACTTGTGGGCTTGGGCAGCACTGGGTTGGGTAATTTTCTTGATGTGCACTTAACCTTTATCTAAAACTCTTTCTTATACATGAGTTTCTGTGGATTTGTTTCTCTAAAGTACCCAGACTAACACACATGTCCTTTTAAAATTGTGACTTAGGTGGGGGGGTTATACATCAGGTCACCATTTTGCATTCAGCATTTTCAACAACGTATGAGACTTTACACTGGTCTGTTTGGTTTCCCTCCCCAAGCTTTCGTCCCCCGTGCCTGCCTTGTGGCATCTTGCCTTCCCCTTCACCACAGTGGACACCTCTCTCCCCTCTAGCCTTATGTTCCTCTTTCCACCCTTCCCCTCCCACCCCAGGAGCCATCAAAGTCTATTTTGTTTGCTTGATGAGAAATAAATTACAGTGAGATCATACAGTAATTGTCCTTTTGGTGTTTGATGAACGTCGCTCGGCCTCACTTCCTCTAAGTTGGTGCCTGTGTGAAATGTTTCCGTTTCATCCTTCTTTGGTGATACATAGTATTCCATGGTGTGTATGTATCGATGCTCATTTATCCATTCTCCCACCTGGGAGCGTCGATGAGATCATGTGCGTCTTCTTGCTGTGATGAACATGGGTGGATTCCATCTTCTCCATTATCTGCCCATTTGTCCCCATCTCAAGTCTCAGGCTTTCTTTTTTTTTTTTCCTGATCAGTGCCCTTGCTTTAATTTTCAGTTTGAGGTTGAGCATAATTGGCCACATAATTCAGCCACTCTAAGATTCTGGACTTGGTTTTCCGCAGTACCAGCTCCGTTGCTACAGGACACACGCCTGTCCCTCAGAGCATGAAGGACAAGTTACAGGTTTCTTCTACAGAGCTGGAGCTGTGACTCAGAAGCCCTGAGCTCATCTCTCTGTTTTGCCATTTTGGCTAGTGAAAGTGGGACCGCAAGCCAGATCGCAACTTCTCATTCTGATACAATGGTAGAGAAATATCCGAAATGTACTCACCCAGAGCCTTTACCCTTCACAAATAATTAATCTTTTTTTTTATGCAACACTTCACGAATTTGCATGCCCTCTTCGATCAGGGGCCACACTAATCTTCTTTGTACTGTTCCGATTTTAGTATATATGCTGCTGAAGCAAGCACAACACATATTTAATCCATTAATGGTGATATTTTACATATTTTATTGCCACCTTATGCCATGAACTAGTAGTGCCGTTTTGACTACTGGAGGAAAAGTGATCCAGGCCTTTGAGACTCGCTATACTTGAGAACCAATTTTAGATCTATTGATCTTTACAATATTTCCCCCCTAGAAACACTCTTAGTACCAAATGTCTTAGAGAAGCCAAACCAACCACACATACACACACACACACACACACACACACACACTTCTCTTGGTTCTCTAGGTGTGTTAGTCCAGGTAGACTAGAGAAACAAATTCATGGACACTCTCATATGTATAGGAAAGACCTTAAAAAAATTTAAAAAAGGAAAGAGCTTTATATACAAGAGCAGTAGAATATTGAGAAAACATCCCAGCCCAGTCCAGATCAAGTCCATAAGTCCGATATTAGCCCATGTGTCCAATACCAACCTGTGAAGTCCTCTTTTGCTCACAAAACACATGCAATGATGCTCAATGCAGGAAGATCACAGGCCAGTGGGTGGGAAGTCCTGTGAATCCAGTGGTGTTTTAAGCATCTCAGCACTGGCAGGGGTCTCCACGTGGCTTCTCTAGTACCCAGGGCTGCATCAGGATAGGTCCATGTGGCTTCTCCTCAGGGATGTCTCGCAGGATCATCCTTGTCAGTAGTGTCTCCAAGGAGGAAATACAGGGGTTCCCAGAATTCTCAGGAGAAGGCCATGCCCACACAGAGGCCTCATTGGGTAGATCTTGATTGACAGATCAGACTCCATCCCTTTATTCCTAATCCTTTTAAATTGACACCAGATTATGTAACTGCCACACTAGGGAAGCAATACCATATATATATATATATTCATTCCTCTCAAAGCTGATGAACCCAAGATTGGTTGGTAAGACAGTAGAATGCTGGCTCATAGGCTGCAGAGGATAACAAATCAAAGGTTAGCAGGCAATGTGGCAGGATGCTCGCTCAAGATCCAGAAACCAAAAGTTCCGACGAGGAGAGCTGTATGCAGGATCCAGAGCACACAAAATGCTAGAGAGCCTGGGTAGGCTGTCTGTAAATATCTAAGGTAGCCCCCTCCCCCCTTTGCATCCAATCAGAACTGTGGCCAGATTAAAGGTGTTGCATCCCACGTAATCCCCTTACATCAGTTCAGAGCACATAACTGCGTAACTGCCACATTATATTATTGTGTGACTGTCAAATCACAGAGGAGCCCGAGTAGCACAGTGATAACGAGTCAGGCTGCTAGCTGCAAGGTCAGCAGTTTGAAACCACTAGCTGCTCCAGGGGAGGTTGTCACAGCTCTCTGCTCATGTAAAGAGTTATAGTTTCAGAAACACACAGGGCAGTTCTACTCTGTCCTCAGGGCATCAAGAGTCGGCATTGACTCAAGGGCAGTGGGTTGGTTTTTCATTCTGGTCAAACCAGAGTATCACGGTTCAGCTAAGGTGACAGACAGCCTTCATCATCACAGTGTGGGATATGTCGAGAAGCAATAGTTTCACATTTTGGTATTTTTGTTTAATAAATCTCTCTGATTTTGTTGTAATACTTAAATTTAAAAAATAATTTTATTAGGGGCTCATACAACTCTTATCACAATCCACACATACATCAATTGTGTAAAGCACATTCATACATTCATTGCCCTCATTCTCAAAACATCTGCTCTCCACCTAAGCCCCTGGCATCAGCTCCTCATTTTCCCCCCTCCCTCTCTGCACCCCACTCCCTCATGAACCCTTGATAATTTATCAATTATTTTGTCATATCTTACACTGTCCAACATCTCCCTTCACCTACTTTTCTTTTGTCCGTCCCCCAGGGAGAAGGTTATATGTAGATCCTTGTAATCGATTCCCATTTTCCACACCACCCTCCACTTAAATTTTTTTAAAGCAGTTGTATTGACCCATAATTGCCATATCATACAAGTGAATGGTTTTGATATAGTAAAACGACTGGTGTAGTCATCACCATAATTAATGGTAGAACTGTAGCAACTTTTTGGGATGTATCTTTATCGAATAACCTGGGGAACTTTTTCCAAAACAACACTGGTGCCTGGACACCACCCCTACAGAGTCTTATTGAATGGGACGAAGTTGAAGCACAGGCATTATTGGTTTGATTGTTTAAAGCTTGCTAGGTTATTCTAACATGCAGCCAGAACAAAGAACTCTTGCTACAGATGTTTGTAACTTCCTAGACCAGAGCAATAACAACAACAGCAAAACATAAAGTTTTCCCCAAAGAGTCCTCATTTTAAAAAATCATTTTATTGGGGGCTTGTACATCTCTTATCACAATCCGTCCATCCATCCACTGTGTCAAGCACATTTGTACATTTGTTGCTATCATCATTTTCAAAACATTTTCTTTCTACGTGAGTCCTTGGTATCGGCTCCTCATTTCCCCCCTCCCTCTTCTGCCCTCCCTCCCTCATGAACCCTTGATAATTTATAAATGTATCATGATTTTTGTGTGTCTTACACTGACTGATGTCTCACTTTACCCACTTTTGTGTTGTCCATCCCCCTGGGAGGGAGTTCTATGTAGATCATTGTGATCAGTTTCCCCTTTCTCCCCTCGACCTTCCACTTCCCCTCCTGGTATCGCTACTCTCATTATTGGTCCTGATGGGCTTATCTGTCCTGGATTCCCTGTAAGAGTCATGATTTGGGGGGAGCAATTTAAAGAGGCAAAAATAGGATCAAACTAATAGCAATTAGTTCTTATGACATAGTCCTGCTTGATGCTCACCCTTATGAAGAGATCACTAAAGATGTGGGCACAAAGTGTGGTGAATAAGCCAGATGGTGCCCGACTATCGGAAAGAATAGTTCCTGGGGCCTTAAAGGCTATCTTCCAACAAGCAGCTATCTAGGTGAGGTGTCAACTAAGTCCACCTGGAAGAAGCACACCAGCCTCTATGATCCAAGGACTGTAAATAATAAAACCAAATCTCAAGGAGGGAATGGTACCAGAGCTTAAAGTTTAAACAGCTGGTTTGCAGAAGGCTATATGTATGGATGACAGAAGGAGCCCTGTTGGCACAGCGGTTACATTTGGGCTGCAGTCCTCAAGGTCAGCAGTTCAAAACCCCTAGCCACTCTGAGGGAGAAAGACGTGCTTTCTACTCCCATAGAGAGTTACAGCTCAGAAACTCACCAGGGCCATTCTACCCTGTCCTATGGGGTTGCTGTGAGTTGGCATCGACTTCATGGCAGTGAGTTTGGTTTTAACGCCGGAGTCCAGGCTATCCTATAGTTTATCTAGTTTTGCTCCGTTAATCCTGCCAGAACAAACCAAGATCTCATACTATGTTTGGTACAGAAATTCCAGGCTACAGTTTATGGCATTGATCACCAAGGAAGACAAACTCCAAGTTCCTTCACATACCTAACCAATCTTCTGGGCAGCCTTCATGTGAGTTTCTGAGTTTCTGCCAGTCTCACTCAGCTCCACTAGTTAGCATCACTGTTATCCTGAAAGATTCCATCTACTTAGCTAAGCAAATGTGCCATCAACCATTTAGGCTTCTGGCTAATACTTGTAACTAGGACATTCTCACCTAACAAACCTATGAGGCTAATTATTAGGATTATTTACTTAAGGTGATTATGTGAAACTCCACTTTCATTTACCGTCGACTTATATTTCAATATTGGGACAATTCTTTTCCACGAGCATTTTTTCCTATAGATCAAGAAACAGATCTTGTGTTTTGGGAAGAACAATAAATGGAGTCACAGTATTTGTTATCAAAAGCAGCAGTCACAGTCCCATGACTACTCATTTGCCCTGAATGGGGCTTCTTAGAGCCTGAGCTTTGCCACAAACAACCTCCTGCACTTCCGATGGGTCTCCAGGCCAGGGGGTTCTTGGAGCCTCCGCTTCCTGCTTTGCCTGAGCTTTGTCTGTTTTCATGGACCCAGGAAGTCCTCTCCGCAATAGCAGCAGTGAGGACCAGCTGGGCTGGGCGAGTGCAGCGGTGGGACCTTCTGGTCTTCCCCAAAGTTTTGTATCCCTGTAGCTGTAGTGGGGACTTCAGAACCTGAGGCACTGTGGTGAGTAAATTGTGTTTAAAAGGAATAAGCCGGGGGGTAGGGAGCAGGGTAGAGCCCCAAAGCCCGCCACAGACAATTGGACATCCTCTCACAGAAGGGTCCCAAGGAAGAGACAGGGTGCAGTATAGCACCTATGGAACATACAACATTCCTCTAGTGCTTCCTCCCCCCAAATATCAGGACCCCAGTTCTACCTTACAAATCCAACTAGACCAGACCATGTGCACTGGTACAGAGAAAGAGCTCACCACACAGGGCATCTGTATTAGTCTGGGTACTTTGGAGAAATAAATCCACAGCGACTCATGTATAAGAGAGAGTTTTATGTAAAGGAAACGTGCATCACGAAAACATCCCAACCCAATGCTGCCCAAGCCCACAAGTACAACATTAACCCATTAACCCAACACCAGTCCACAAAGTCCTCTACTTCACAAAACAGAGGCAATGATGCCGACTGTAGGAGGAAAGCTGAGTCAGTAAACGAATAAGCATCTCAGCACTAGCAGGGGTCTCCACATGGCTGCTCCAGCACCCAGGGCTGCATCGGGATAGGTCCATGTGGCTTCTCCTTGGAGATGTCTTGTAGGACGTCAATCTTGCAAGCTGAAGCAGGGAGCTGCTAAGGCAGCTGCACCCAGTGCGACCATCACAAAACAAGAGACCCGAGAACAACAAAGGTGAGGCTCACCACCCATTTATCCCTCCGTCTTTCAATTAGCCCCACATGTGATTATCAGCCAGGCTGGCACAATTAACTAACTCAGCATCCAAGGACAGGTGACCCTCAGGAACTATAATGGGAACTATAATGGGAGTGATATCGTGAGGGTAGGGGGATGATAAGAGGAGAAAGGGGGAACCAATTACAATGATTGACGTATAACTGCCCCCCACCCCAAGGGGGACTAACAACAAACATGGGTGAAGGAAGACGGTAGTTGGTATAAGATATGAAAATAATAATAGTTGATAAATTGTCAAGGGTTCGTGAGGGACGGAGGGTGGGAGAGGAAGGGAGGAAGAAATTGAGCTGATACTAAGGGCTCAAGTAAAAAGAAAATGTTTGAAAAGGATGATGGCAGCAGATGTACAAATGTGCTTGACACACGGATGTATGGATTGTGGTAAGAGCTGTAAGAGCCCCCAGTAAAATGATTAGTAAATAAAATGAGTAAGCCCTAGATCTAGTCCCAGCCCCATGGCTCTCTTCTTATGTAACTTGGGGCAAATTCTTCAATGAGATACATTCTAGTATCTTTAACATTGCAGCATAGGGAATTAGTTAAGATGGCCCTTCTAGCTATAGTCTACGTAACTTCCACCAAACGATTAGATGGGGCTATGCAAATAAGGTGTTATGGCCCACCAAGGGGATTGGACATATTGCTAATCATTCAAATAAGATGCATGACACTTTTTTGGGGGGGAGGAATATTATGCAAATTAAGCATACCAAACTCTAACAAAGGGGTTGGTCAGCTTTGTCATCCTGCCACAGTTCAAAGAGCCAATCCCAGAGGAGATAGGGGCCCCCATGACTATCACAAAAGGAAGAGACCGGAGTGGGGCACGTCTTTTGAAAGTGCAGTCCCTGCATGAGACTGTGAGAAGAAAGGGGGGGGGGCAGCAAAAGCAGGAGACCCAGGAGTTGACATAGTGGACTTCCTGACCCACAGAACAGGAGACTGGCTAGGACAGTGGAGCGCTTTGGGCACATGACACAGCGAGGTTCGTCAACCCACAGGCTGACAGAGCTGGCTGCCTCTGGCCAAGACTTTAGGATGGAGTGGGGTGCGTCTGGGTACTCATCAGCAGAGCTCAAAGAACTTAATAACGCTTGCTAGAGAAGGGCAGAGGCAGCGTCAAGGATTGCTTGCCTGCAGGCCTGGCTGACAAGAGGCTGTCCGGATCACAAACTATATCCAGAGTCTTCTCTGATCCTGAATTGGACTGTTACTGCTTTAATAGATTCCATCATCGTGAGTCTTGTCTGTGAGTTCTGTGTGGCCACTGCAAGGAATAATGGAAGCCAGTAGAGACATAGAAATTGCCACGGGAGGGATGGCGGCTTATTATTTGGTAATAAGATTTGAGAGAGGAGGTCAGACACGTCGGCCACACCACTTTTTTTTTTTCTTTCAGACCACAAAATACCTAATGGGGAACATTCTGAAACTATGAAAAAATGTTCAGGCCTTCCCTGGAAATTTTGAAGTGATTTTCCTTCTTGTCTTTGTCACTTTGCAATACCTGATAAGGCAGCTTGGAAAATTCACCTGTTGTGCTGTATCATCCGAATGTCCCTTTCTTCCAATCTCTTATTTGATCATGTCTTTGATGGTTGATTTTGTGTCAATTTGGCCCTGCTAGGGTGATTAGTAGCTTGGTCAAACTAGCTAGATATTGCTATGTAGGCATTCACATATGATTAACATTTAAAATCAGATGATTTTAAGTAAGGCAGATGATCTTCATACTGTGGGCAAGTCTCAGCCAATCAATTGAAGGCAGTTTTCCTCAAATTGCATTTTCTTACGGGAGGATTCTGTCCAGACTGAAGATAACCTTCTGGGATGTATAGCCACTGCCTGGTGGACCCATTTCAGGCACAAGGCTGACAATTTCCAGCCTGTTGCCTAGTAAACCTCAACTGCGTGATTCAATTCCATCAAATAAAATTCTCTCTCTCTTCCTCTGTTGGTACTAGGTACCATCGAATTGACCCCCGCCCCCCCCCCCCACTGGTAGAGATCCCATGTATAAGGGGATTGGTCCAACACGATCCAACTCCATCTTCATCTGGAAGCTCTGATGAAACCTGTTCAGCATCAGAGCAACTGGATCCATCAGTGACAGATGGGTGGTTGAAGGGGTGGAGTTTAGCCTGTCAATCAGGTCACAGCTTGATGACCTCATTTGGAGGAGCTATGGGGATAAATAGCTCACTGGAGGCCAGACCCACACTCCCTGCAAGGCGTTCCTGATGACAAGCAAGATGGAGGTATGCTGACTAAGCGAGAGCCCTGGAACTGGAGGAACCACATGGAGACCCATGCCAGCACTGAAATGCTTCCACTGCCACTGGATCCATAAGACTTTCCACCCACTGGCCTGTGATCTTCCTGCATTCAGCATCATTGCATGGCTGTGTGAGTCTAAAGAAGAATTTATGGACTAGTATAGGACCTATGGGCTAATATTGGACTTGATCTGGACTGGGTTGGGATATTTTCTCAATATACAATTACTCTTTTATGTAAAACACTCATACATATATGAGTGTCTATGAATTTGTTTCTCTAGTCAACTCAGGCTAACACACTCCTTGACTATAGAAAGGATATCACATCATATGGTCATTGTGAGGATTAAATGAGATAGTGAGGTACCAGCACAATGCCAGGCATAGAGTGTGATGTTAAATGCTGTCGAGTGCGGATTCTAACTCACAGGGATCCTTGGAGTAGAACTTCCCCAGGGGGTTTCCTAAGTTCTCATCTTTACAGGCACAGATCACATCTGTTTTTTTCTGCAGAGCAACTGGCAGGTCCAAACCAACAAGCTTTGGGTTGGCCGCAAGTACTTAACCAGGGTTCCTTAATAGTGTGGTAAAGGGGAGTCATTATGGTTATCCAAGGAAAGTGGGCGTGTGATTAGTACCGTACAGACTACAGTACTATTTGGTGCTGTTGTTAGGTGCTGTTGGGTCAGTTCTGCCTCACAGTGACCCCCTGTACCACAGAGTGAAACGCTGCACAGCTTTGCACCATCCTCACGATTGTTGCTATATTTGGAGCCCACGGTTGCAGTCTCTGTGTCAGTCCATCTTGCGGAGGGTCTCCCCCTTTTTCACTGCCCCTCCACTTTACCAAGCAGAGTGTCCTTTTCCAGAGGCTGGTCTCTCCTGCTAACATGTCCACAGTGAGATGAGATTTTTCCGTCCTTGCCTCTTCGGAGCATTCTAGCTCTACTTCTTCTAAGAGAGATTTGTGTGGTCTTTTGCCAGTTCATTGTACTTTCAACATTCTTTGCAACACCATAATTCAAATGCACTGATTCCTCTTTGATCTTCCTTATTCAATGTCCAACTTTCACATGTGTGTGAGGCAAGAAAAATACCATGGTTTGGATCAAGCATACCTTAGTCTTCAAGGTAACATCCTTGCTTTCCAACACTTTAAATTCAGAGTTCTTGTGCAGCAGATTCACCCACAGGACACAATGCAAGGGGCCCTTTGATTTCTTGACTGCTGCTTCTATAAACATTCGTTGTGGATCCAAGCAAGTTGATATCCTTGACAACGTCAATCTTTCCTCCATTTATCATGATGTTAACTACTGGTCCAGGCTTGGTGAGGATTTTGGTTTTCTTTACATTAAGTTGTAATCCATACTGCGGGCTGCAGCCCTTGATCTTCGTCATTAAGTGCTTCAAGTCCTCCTCGCTTTCAGCAAGCAAAGCTGTGTCATCTGCACATCACAGGTGGTTAACAAGCTCTCCTCCGGTTCTGCTGCCACATGTTCTTCATGTAGTGCAGTGTCTCTGATGATTTGCTCCGCATACAGATTGAGTAAGTATGGTGAGAGGATGCAATCCTGATGCACACCTTTCTTGATTTTAAACCATGCAATAGTCCATTGTTCTGCTCACATAACTGCCTCTTGATTCATGTACACGTTCTGCCAAAGCACAATTAAGTGTTCTGAAATTCCCATTCTTCTCAAAGCTGTCCATTGGTTGTTATGATTCACACAGTTGAATGCCTTTGCATGCTCAAGAAAACACAAGTAAACATCTTTCTGGTCTTCTCTGCTTTCAACCAAGATCCATCTGACAGCAATAGTATCCCTTGTTCCATGTGCTCTTTTAAATCTGGCTTGAACATCTGGCAGCTCCTTCTCGATGTACTGCTTGCAACCGTTATTGGATGATGTTCAGTAAAATTTTTCTTGCATGTGATATTAATGATATTGTTCTGTAATTTGAGATTGTTGGGTCACCTTTCTTTGGAATGGGTACAAATATGGTTCTCTTCCAGGCAGTTGGTCAGTAGCTGTCTTCCAAATTTCTTGAAATAGATGAGCGGGCACTTCTAGTGCTTCATTAGCTTGTTGAAACATTTTAATTGGTATCCCATCAATGCCTGGAGCCTTGTTTTTAGCGTATGTCTTTAGTGCAGCTTGGACTTCTTTCTTCAGTACCACCGGTTCTTGCTCAGATGCTACCTCTTGAAATGGCGGAATGTTGACTAGTTCTTTTTGGTAGAAGTGACTCTGTGTATTCTTTCCATCCGGATGCTTCCTGCATCGTTCAGTATCTTCCCCTCGAATCTTTTAGTATTACAACTCGAGGCTTGAGTTCTTTTTTTAGTAGTTGGAGTTTAAGATATGCTGCACGTGTTCTTCCGTTTTGGTTTTTTAAACTCTAGGTCTTTCTACATTTCATGATAATATTTTAAAAGTAAAATTCTCCAGTTACCCTTTGACATTTTCTGTTCAGCTCCTTGACTTCATTTCTTCCATTTGCCTTAGCTACTCTACAATTAGGAGCAAGTTTCAGAGTCTCTCCTGACATCCATTTAGATCTTCTATGTTTCCTTCTCTTACTGACCTCCCACAGCTCATTAGATCTTCTCTTTAAAAACTAATTAATTAATTAATTACTATTATTTTTTAGATCTTCTCTTACCAGTGTTCAACATGTCAAATCTGTTTTTGAGTGTTCTTGAAGTTCAGGTGGGATACATTTTCATCAGTTTTGACCTGAACTTACATATGAGCAATTGATGATCTGTCCCACAGCGAGCTCCAACATCATTTTAGCTTCTGTATCGTGTCTTCTCACAGATGCCGTCCGTTTGATCTCTGTGGATTCCATCTGTAGAAGTCCATGTGTGTAGTCCTCTTTTGTGTTGTTGCAAATTCTGTCATACAATCCCCAGCTTTGTTTCTATCAATTCCTTATTTTCCCAACTACTATTCCTTCGTTTCCAACTTTCACATTCCAATCCCCAATAATTGTCACTGAAATTGATCAAACAGGCCATCAAGATGCAAACTGAAGATGTTGGTAAGATTCTTTAATTTCTTCATCACCAGCTATAGTGGCTGGTGCATAAATTTGAATAATAGTTATATTGTCTAGATTCCTTTGTATGCAGATAGATATAATCCTAGCACAGTCAGCATTGTACTTCAAGATAGATCTTGAAATGTCCTTTTGGGTGATTAATGCAATGCTATTGCCCTTGACTTTGTTATTCCCAATAAGTAAACCATATGACTGTGTGATTCAAAACGGTCAATACCAGTTCATTTTAGCCCACTATTGCTTAGAATCTTTTTTTTTTTTTTTTTTAGGATATCAATCTTTATGTGTTCCATTTCATTTTTGATGACTTTCAATTTTCCAAGACTCATACTTTTTGCGTTTTAAAATAATTTATTTACTTATTTTTTACTTTGTGCATTTTAAGTTCCAACTGTTTATTGGTTTATTTTTAAAGATCATTTTATTGGGGGCTCTTACAGCTCTTATAACAATCCACACATCAATTGTATCCAGCATATTTATACATATGTTACCATCATTTTCTAAAGGTTCCAATTATTAATAGATGTTTGCAGCTGTCTCTTCTCATTTTGAGTCATGCCCCTTCAGCAAATGAAGGTTCTGAAAGCTTTACTCCTGTAGGCTGTATTCCATCTAAGTCATATGGTCAACTCTACTTTGAGGAGGCAGCTCTTCCTCAGTCGTAGTCTGAGTGCCTTCTGACCTGAGGGGCTCACCTGGCACTGTCTCTGACAGTGTTCTGCTGCTGTTCAGAGGTTTTCAGTGCCCAGCAATGTGGCATTGCTCTTCATAAGGCTTTCAGTGGTTAATTGCTCAGTGGACAGCCTAGACCTTCTTCATAGCCTATTTAGTCTGGAAGCTCTGCTAAAACCTGTTCACTCTGGGTGGCCCTGTTGGCATTTAAAATACCAGTGACAAAACTTCTAGCATCACAGCAATAAACAAGCCACTGCAGTATGACAAACTGACAGACAAGTGGTGGACAGTACCAGTTAAGACTCACTAATAAGGATGGCCTCGTTTGAGAAGCAAAGTCAAAGTACCCACACATCAGAATAGTTGCTCCTCTTTCTTGGAATCTCTTGGTGGTGGTGGTGCGTCTCAAGGTTGATGACTCAAATTTTGCTCTCTTGTCTATACTCACTCCCTTATTCCCTTGTCACTTCATCTAGGCCCACTTCTTTCGATGCCTGGCCATTGCTTTCCCCTGAACTCCAGACTGATGTATCCAGTTGCCAACTCCACATCTTACTTGTCTACTCAAACTCCCAATTCACTTCCATTGAATGACAGTGAACCTAGAGGACCAGGGCCTCAGAAACCCTTGTGAGTTTCTGAGACTGTAACTCTTTGTGGGAGTAGAAAGCCCTGTCTTTCTACAGTAGAGCTGTGGTGGTTTCGAACTGCTGACCTTGCAGTTAGGAGCCCAACTTGTAACCACTATGCCACCAGGGTTCCTTACTTGTGTTCTAAGCATCAAAAATTAAGCTTCTCTTCTGCCCATCAAAATCCACTCCTCTTGAATTCTTCCCTTTTTTCTCTCATTCCAGTCCAACATGGCCCTTGTTTTCACCGTGGCCGTGGTGGTCTAATCACCATCCTTCTATAGTTGGGTTATTGTATTTTTGCATACAACATGCCCAAACACTGTGCCCACATATATAACCCATGTGGTATATATATATAACAAACTAACTCAAGAGGTGGTTATGTGGCAACCATATAAGGTTAGTTATTGGTCTAAATATGACATCGCAATAGCAGAACCCGTTAATGGCTTAAATTAAAAAACTAAACCCATTGTTGTTGATTCTGATAGTGAGTTTATAGGACATAGAGTCCCTATGAGACATAGCTGCCCTTAGAATTGCCCTCTTGGGGCTTGCCAAGCTGTGATGTTTGTGGAAACGGACTGTTCCATCTTTCTCTTGCAGAGCCGCAAGAGGGTGAACTGAAGAATTTTCGGCTAGCAGCCAAGTGGTTCACTTCGACACCACCAGCCTTTTTTCTTGCCTCCTTTTAGAAACTAAACTCATCTTAGCAGCTTAGGTACTTGTTAATTTAGCTCCTTTCACTTTTCCCTGGAAACAATTGTTTCAGACCCTTAACCCTGTTCAAGACTCATTGTTGCTCGAAAATTTCAGTCATGTGCACATTGCCTTTGCCCTTGCTGTTCTCCCCTGGAACTCATCTCCCTTCCTTGCCAACCTTATTTTTCTCTGTAGCACTTAAAACTACATAGGTTTTATATTTTGTTTAGGTTATTTACTGTCTCCAATAACCACTCCCACTGCCACCACTGCTAGGACAACAAAGTTTACTATAAGGTACCTACAGAGTAGGACCAAAACCAAAAATCCAAACTCACAGCAATGGATTCCATGCCAACGCACAGCGGCCCTATGGGACTGGGTAGAACTGCCCCTGTGGGTTTACAAGACTGTAAATCTTTATGAGACTAGAAAGCCTCATTTTGCTCCCTCTGAACTGCTGGTGGTTTCAAACTGCTAACCTTGGTTAAGCACCTCAAGACTATTCAACCCAACAACCCCAGCCCCCCTGCTTTATGGGGTATAATGCTTTATGGGTTTTTCTTGCAGTAGACTTCACTGACCCAATGATGTTGAATTTAGACCTTAAAATCAGTTTACCTTTCCTGAGGATTTACTGATGAGGGAGTTCAGGTGGGTAGGACTAGCAAGCTTTTCCATCGTTAAAAACCCACCTGGAGCTTGAAGCTGGCCTTGCATAAGCTGGGAGGAGATACTGAGAGGGAATTCATGCTTCTTTGTGACCTTAGAGAAGTCATTCTTGGCCAGATTTACTGAGCCTTTAACATGAATGCTGGCCACCTGGTATTCTTGATCTGGGGCCGCTTAATTTGGAAACTTCTCATTAGGAAAAAAGGACGGGCCTCCTACTCTGGTTTTTAAAGTTCAAGTGCCTCTCTTATTTCTCTCCTCAGGTTTCCCGCCAGAGGGTTTAGTTCCTTGGGATTGGGAAATACGCGCAGCCTAGCCCACTTAGTTTAGGTAGAAGGCTCCGGTACTCTCACGCTAATGGACTACCCAAAACACTCAATGCCGGCTCACAGCGACCCTAAGGACAGGGTAGAAATGCCCCTGTGGGTTTCCGAAAACTGTCACTTTTTTTTTTTTTTAACATTTTATTAGGGGCTCATACAACTGTTATCCCAATCCATACACACATCAATTGTGTAAAGCGTATTTGTACATCGTTTCTCAAAACATTTTCTCTCCATTTAAACCCCCGACATTAGGTCCTCAAACTGTCACTCTTTAGGGGAGTAGAAAACCCTATCTCCTGCGGGGCAGCTGGTGGTTTCAACTTGCTGACCTGGGGGCAAGCAGCCCAACGCGTAAGTGCGATGCATCAGAGTTCCATAATGGACTATAACGAGGCTTCAAAGTAGGCAAGCCAGGGCTGTAGCCACACGTCACCGGGAGCGATCACACAGCAGGCGAAACTATCAGAGACAGCGCGCCCAGCTCAAACCCAGAGCTTTGTTGCGAGAGTGGGCAGTGGCTAACCACAGCCCCCAGCAAGCTCCGCGCATAGGGGCGACACGCCTTCCAATTGGATAGCGGCCACCAGCAAACCCTCATGCCCCGCCTCCAAAGGCAAGCCACACCCCCACCCGCGCGAGGCACGGCGGGATTGGAGTCGGTCTGCCCGACCACGGAACTCCATTTCCCAGCGGGCCAAGCGCGGAAGGCGGCGGCGTAGCGCCTTTGTGGAGGCAGCGGCCCGGCGCGGAGGAAGTTCCGGTCTCCGCGGCCCTGGATCGGTGGCGGCGGCTGAAGAGAGGAGCGGGCCCGGGGGCTACGCTGCCTCGGTAAGGGCCCGGGACAGGAGAGAGGGCGTGTCGGAATGAACTGGGGCACAGCCTGCAGGCTGGGTCGCGGTTAACATCTCGGGCCCGCAAGGCCTGGAAGCCGCGGCCCTTCGCAAAGCCGCGGCTTCAGCGTCGCGGTGCCGTCGCGGCCTCGCTCGGGAAGAGGAAAACCCGAGCGGCGGTGAGGTGAGGGAGGCGCGGCCCGCGGGAGGAACGCCCCGGAACGGTCACGGGCCCTGGGCGGGGCGGCAGAATTACCGCCTGGCTGCGGGGCGTCCAGCTGCGGGGTTGGGGGCGGCGCGTAGTTAGGGCTAGGTGCTCCGCGTCTGCGGCGTCGCAGGCGGTCTCCTCCTCTCTCGTTTTCCTCTGGAGACCCCTGGAGAAACGGTAGGATCTACGTCCCCCAGTTGGTGCTTTGGGGAGCACCTGAACCAGTGGTCAGGCACAGACCGCTTGAGAGGGACCCTGGGCTCAGCTTCTTCGCCAGGGCCGGACACGGGGCGCGAAAACTCGGAGCCGCAGCCCGTGAGCTGTGGAACCTGGAGGTGGAGGAGTAGTCTGGCGGGTTCTGCGCCGTTGGGCGAATGTGGGAGGGGAGAGCGGTGTTACTTTGTATTCACGATTTAGCGTTGCCAATCTGCCCCTGGGTTCAGCTCGGAATGCATCGTTTAAAGGAAGGACTCTGCCCTGCAGGGCATAAGAGCTAAAAATAATTGCACTTTTTTGCATAGCCCCATTGGGCTTGTGAGGGTCAGTTGCTAGATCTAAGTGAAGGAGTTCCGGGGCACCAGGTCACCTGGTTCGTGTTTCTGAACTGTGGATTGTGCCCTAGGTTTGTTAGTTTCCAACTTCCTGTGGAGAGAGTCGCCACGTGTGAATGATTGCATGATGTCACTATTAACAAACTTGTGAGGACTGCAGGGAGGCATCAAGAGCTGGCGAATGACCTTAGGGCTGCCGATGTCAAAGGTTACTAGTGATACCGATTTGTTGAAGCAGTGAAGTTGGACCTGAATGTTGTCTTCGTATTTATCACCCCCACCCACCCCAAGAAAAAAATTAAAATAAAAAGAGGTACCAGACTTCGTTTTCTGGACAGCCTTGCACTCTTTTAAAATTCTTTTTACTAATCTTGGGTTTATTTTTCCTGGCTTTTGGATCTAAGTTCTTGTAGCCTTTCAAAAACAGAGTTGTGTGTGTGTGTGTGGCACTTATTAAACCTTCCCATTTTGAGCCAGAAACTCGAGTATGTTATGCTCTGATGTCGCTATACTTGAGGAGCTTCAGTGTGTTAAGTACTGACTGGCTAATGGTGAAGTTGGCAGTTCAAACCCACCAGCTGCTCTGAGGGAGATAAATGAGGCAGTTTACTTCTGTGAAGATTTACCTTCCACTCTCCCTTATAGGACTGCTTTTTGTTGGAATTAACTTGACAGCGGCAGGTTTGGTTTGAGTTGCTTGGTTGTCTAGTTGGCTAAGTGTTCAGTTTCTCTAACTGAAAAGTCCGCAGCTTGGAACCACTCTGGAAAAAATGTGGCAGCCTATTTTTGTAGAGCCCGGGAAACCCACTGGGGCAGTTCCCTTTGGTCTCAGTGGTTCCCTAGGAGTTGGAATTGACTTGATGACAGTGAGAGGGCTGCCACATGTAAGTGTATGACCAGATGTTGATCATCAGATGCGTTTGTATTAAATTCAAACTACTGGAAAGTTGTGGAAAAATTAAATGCATTTTTATGAAATATCTAGCTATGTACTTAGTACTTACAATCTGTTAGGTCTTACAACACATTATTGATATCATTCACTTAGTCAACAAGTATCTTTTTTTTTTAACAAGTGTCTTCTTAAGGCCCCTTTTTCCCCACTTTAAAATTTGTTCTAACTTTTATTTCCTGGTTTCTTTTTTTTAATTAAGTACTTTTATTGGGGGCTCTTACATCTCTTATCACAATCCATACATTCAACCATTGTGTCAAGCACATTTGCACATATACCGTGATCATCATTTTCAAAGCATTCTCTTCCCACTTGAACCCCTGATATCAGCTCCCCATTTCTTCCCCCTCCCTACCCATGAAGGCCTTTTACAGCTCTCCTTTTACACTGTGAGGGAGCCCTGGTGGCAAAGTGGTTACACGTACTTCTGTCCGGAAGGTTGGCAGTTGGTAACCACCAGCCGCTCTGGGAGGAGAAAGCAGGACTTCTACTGTCATAAACAGTGAACAGTGTCACAATGACAGTTCTGTCTTATAGGGTTTATGCATTGACTCCAAGGTAGTGAGTTTGGTTACGTTGTGAGTTTTTGGTGGCATTGACTCCAAGGTAGTGAGTTTGGTTACGTTGTGAGTTTTGGTGGCATTGACTCCAAGGTAGTGAGTTTGGTTACGTTGTGAGTTTTGGTGGCGCTCGACTACTAACCACAGGGCAGCAGTTCGAAACTACCAGCCGCCCTGCAGGAGAAAGACAAGGCTTTCTACTCTGATAAGAGTTACTGGAAAGGGGCAGTTCTATCCTGCCCTGTAGGGTCGGGTCACCGTGAGTGGGAATCAAGTCGATGGCAGTGAGAGAGTTACACCGTGAGATTCTTTTGGGGAATCTGTGATCTGTTAGAATTTGAATTTCTGCCTCTCATTCAGTGTAAATGGTTCTCAACTTGTACCAGGATTGTATTACCACAACTCTATATCATGAGTCAGTTCTTTTTTTTCTTTCCCCCCCAATTTTATTGGGGGTTCTTACAGCTCTTACAACAATCCATACATCAATTGTATCAAGCACATTTGTACACAAAAGTTGCCATCATCATTTTTAGAACCTTTTCTCTCTACTTGAGCCCTTGGTATCAGCTCACTCCACCCACCCACCCCATGATCCCTTGATAATTTATAAATTTTTATTTTTTCCATGTCTTACACGTCCGACCGCTGTCTCCCTTCACCCACTTTTCTGTTGTCTGTCCCCCTGGGAGGGGTTATATGTCAATCATTGTGATCGGTTCCCCTTTTCTCCCCCCACCTTTCCCTTCCCCTCCTGGTCTCTCATTATTGGTCCTGAGGGGTTTATCTGTCCTAATTTTCTGTGTTTCCAACTCTTATCTGTACCAGTGTACATGCTCTGGTCTAGCTGGATTTGTAAGGTAGAATTGTAGTCAAGATAGGGGTGGGGGGAAGCATTAAAGAACTAGAGGAAAGTGTGTGTTCTCGGTGCTATACTGCACCCTGCCTGGTTTGTCTCCCTGTGACCCTTCTGTAAGGGGCTGTAATTGTCTTCACCTGGGCTTAATCCCCATTCACTTCGAGATGATTTTTTGGTTTGGGTTTCTGATGCCTGATGCTTGCTTCCTTGGACACCTCGTGGTCGCACAGGCTGGTGTGCTTCTTCCATGTGGGCTTTGTTGCTTCTCAGCTAGATGGCTGCTTGTTTATCTTCAAGCCTTTAAGACCCTAGGCACTTTATCTTTTGATAGCTGCTATATCTTTTGATAGTTGGGCATCTTCAGTTTTCTTCACATTTGCTTATGTACCTATTTTGTCTTTAGCGATGTGTCGGGAAGGTGAGCATCACAGAATGCTAGGTTATTAGAACAAAGTGTTCATGCGTTGAGGGAGTACTTGAGTGTAAATCAAAGACCTCATTTCCTCTCCACTCCCATTTTTATGACCTTTTATTAGCAGATTTTATATGATCCTGATGGTAAAATGATTGTTAGGCTGCTAAGTGCAAGGCCAGCAGTTTGAAACCAGCAGCCGTTCTGTCAGAGAAAGATGAGGCTTTCGATCTACTCCTGGAGAATTAGCCTTTGACACTCACAGAGGCAGTTCTTCTCCTCTGTCCTATAGGGTCACTATGAGTCAGTTGACTCCTGGCAGTGAGTTTCTCACTATAGTCTTGTAATTCCTGCCAAATGATTGGATAGGACTATGCAAATAAGGAACTTGAGGCCTACCACATGGGTTAAATAATTTGTTAATAATGCAAATAAGGTGCATAGTACACTTGTGTGGGTGGAACACTATGAATAGGTGTTTGGAGCCTTAAGGGAAAGGATTGGTCAATTTTGCCATCCTGTTAGGCTTTAAGCCATCCTAGAGGCAGAGAGAGAGGGGACCCTCATTGCCCCCAAGAAGAACAGGGAGTATTCTGTGCTGAGACCTTCCTACCCTGTTTCCCTGAAAGTAAGACACCCCTGAAAATAAGACCTACTTAGTTTTGCCTCTTGCTGAAATATAAGGCATCCCCCCGAAATTAAGTCCCCCCAAAGCTACTGTAACTCTGGACTCTGGACAGCAGCTCACTGTTGGCTGCAGTGCAGCCAGAGCAGACAGGAAGTGCGAGGTCTCTTTTAATAAAACAATAAACAATAAATGTGTATCATATTCTTTTTTTTAAATCAATTTATTGGGGCTCATACAATTCATCACAATACATAGATCAATTGTGTAAAGCACACCTATACATTTGTTGCCCTCATCATTCCCAAAATTCGCTTTCCTCTTGGGTTCCCGGAATTAGCTCATTTTCCTTTATCCCCTCCCCCTCCATTCCTCCTCCCTCCTCCCCATGCACCCTTGATAATTTATAAATTATTATATCTTATATTACACTGCCCGGCGTCTCCCTTCACCCTCCCCTCTGCTGCCCATCCCCCAGAAAGGAGGTTATATGTAGATCCCTGTGATCAATTCCCCCTTTCTACACCCTCCTTCCCTCCTGGTGTCGCCACTGCCACCCCTGGTCCTGAGAGGTTCATCTGACCTAGATTCCCTGCGTTTCCAATTCCCATCTGTACCGCTGTGCATCCTCTGGTCTAACCAGGTCTGCAAGGCAGAATTGGGGTCATGGTAGTTGGGGGGAGGAAGCATTTAAGAACTAGAGGAAAGTTGTGGGTTTCATTATTGCTATACTGAACCCTAAGTGACTCATCTCCCCACTACCCCTCTGCAAGGTATACCATATTCTTCATGGAAAAATAAGACATCCCCTGAAAATAAGACCTAGCGCATCTTTGGGAGCAAAAATTAATATAAGACATTGTCTTATTTTCGGGGAAACAGGGTAGATGCAGGAGGCACACCTGTACCAGAAGAGATGATGGTGAGAAGCACTGGCAGAGGAACCAGTTAGAGACAGCTTGGTGGGCTTTCTGACCCACGAGTGAGGTGGCCACAGTGGGTGTGAAAGAGCTAACTGCTTTTAGGTGGAGTGGGATGCCTCTGGGCACTTAATAGCAGGGCTTTAGTGTTTTTAACATTTGCCTGAGCAGAGACCTATCCAGGGCACAGGTGAGAACTGTCCTGAGGGAGGAACGATATGCTGAGTTCCTGATTCTGAACTCTGTAATGTTACTTCCCAAATAAACCTCAGGATGGTTTATTTCAGTATGGTCTGTGAGTTCTGTGTGACCATTGCAATGACTTTTCCAACCCATTGGAGTAGGGCGTGTCCAGGAAGGGATGACTGCCGTTTTGAATTGAATAAGCTTAGAGATTCCTAGGAGGTATGTCTGACCTATATCTCACAGGAATCAGCCTTGGGCTTTTGGTATGATACTTTTATCCCCCACTTCCTCAAGTTTGAAAGCCCAAACAGCTCTCTACTCCCACCCTGTTTTTGAAGTATCTTTATAAATTCAATATTTGTCTCTGGGATGTGGAAATATTACATCTGAGATTGACCATAATAGCAAATTATCTGCTGTAAGCGTTGTGTGAAGTACATAATACTTACAATAAGATATACTCCCCCCCCTAAAAAGAACAAAATACTGGATGAATGTAAGTACAGCTTGTTCTAACTAAAATATTTTGTGAGTTGGGAACGACTTAACACCTAATCTCTCTCAACTTCATTTTATCTGTGAAATGAAGTTAAGAAATGCAACTACTGCATAAGTTGTTGTGTAGTTTACACAGTACAAGCAATATGTTAGAAGAGTCCCTGGTGTGCAGAACATGTTTACTAAATGTGCTTTAACAGTTACTGTTGGGTCCATTCTGCTCAGGGTTACCTTAATATGTAACAAAACTGAATGTTGCCATTACGATTACAGAGGACCACAGACATTGTGGAGGTTAGGGTCACTGACCCCACACAGTTGAAAATCCATGTGGAACTTTTGACTCCCTAAAAACAACTAGCAATAGCCTGTTTGTTGTTAATGGAAGTTTTTTTTTAAAGCTTTATTGATAGCAGTTAACAGATTTTATGTTAGGCATTATATGCTGTGCACACACATAAAAGCTGCATTTTTGATGCTAGATAAAACAATATTTCACTAAAAGTGCATGGTGTTTGAGCCTGCTGGCATAAAGGTTCATGAATCTCCCCCCGCCCCCCACTTTTAAAAATGATGATTCTTAAGCCGTATGCATTTATGTTGCATCCACAGCTTCAGACTGCAATCTAAGGTACATAACAAGCACTACACCTTTTCTTATAATGCTGTTCGTTTTCTCTGCTGCTTGGGAGCACTGCCAGCATCTCTGGTGACACTTTGGACGAGTGCTATGGCATTATTCAGGATTTACAGTATTGCATGAAACACAATGAGAAACACGAAAATTGTGAGCGATCACTGTTTTACTAGAGAGGAATTATTCATGTGGAGATGATGAGCATCCCATGACCTTAAATGAGCCTCATATAAGCAAACCCGAACACTTCAAACCTGGCTGTTGAAGGGTCAGCTGTGC